>NC_052147.1:225007322-225607322 GCF_902713615.1 Scyliorhinus canicula
CCTCTGCACGTACACTTGACATCAATGCCCTGTATGTGCTTTTGGTGCATAATAACGGAGGAGAGCTGCTTCCACTGTCTAGCTGCTGGCAAGCATGGTAAAAGGACTGTGAAGGTGAATCATTTCCTTAAAGAGACGGTCAAAGACTCAAATAGGCAGAGTACCAACTGGACAGGATCTAACAACAGGATCTGCTGGAGAAAGCTGCTCAGGCAAGTCCACAGCAGCACAGAGCAGTGTTAATGTTAGCTCTGGACAGAGCTCCAGGGCCTAGGGTTAACAACTGACAAAGAAGAAACGTAACTCGGGAACAAAGCAGTATAAAGATGATTTCTTGAGGTGTGGATTTGTCAATTGTGTCCATGCAAATAAGGATGCAAAGCCCATGTGTGTTATGTACAGGGGAGTACTGGCAAATGAGAGCAGACGTTTCAGATTTTGAAAGAGAAGTGGTGGGTGAAAAGCTCCAAATTAAAAGACTGGGCTGCTGTATCTGACCTGTGATACCACTATAAACACGGCAGAAGTCCATGAGACTGCCAGCAATCTGGATTGGACCCCTCAGGAGTATCCAGCGCTGAAACAAGCATTTGTTTTGCTATTGCCCTTCATGACACCATGTACGAGGTTGGATTTTCGGATTTCATAAAAATGTAGACAGCACAAAGAAACTGGCTAAAGTCTGCACTTGATTTGCACATTACCCTCTCCTCCTTTGAAACTGATTTAAGCTAGATTGTGAGGACCAAGCAGGTTGCACTTTTGCATTAAAGGTAAGTGAATGTGACGTGTGTCATAAACATAGGCCATTTGAGTCCGGAAGGTCGGACTGTTGGCAAAACTGGATATAGGGAAAAAGTTTGAAAAACACTGCTCGAGTGTTCTCGGTAAGTACACAGTCCATGTAAACCAATAAGCAAAATGTGGTCAGACACACTACACTCTCAAACCAATTGACAGGTGCCACCGAAAACAACTTCTGTGGATTTCTCATCAATTCCCCCCAGATGCGTGTCACACTGTGAGCCAACTGGTTCACTGGAACTCTGTCTTCCACATGAAGGTTTGCAATCTCTGCTCTAAAAGAATACGCCTTGGAACCTTCTTCCATACAGTGGTTTCTCTCGGGTGCCTTTGCCAAGGATCCACCTCTGGGATTTCAACCTCTACTTTTGGTATTCTTCTACCCGAGATCACCAATTGCAATCAAGCTTCCACGCAATCTCTCAGCTACCCAGCCATGCCAACAGAACACCGTTATATCACAGGTGGTATTAAGATGTCACCAAACTTTTGATCACCTCAGATATCAGATTTCTCTCAAGCCAACATCCCCGGATCTACAACATGCAGCTCTGTCTTTAACTTAGAGGCTCTCTTTCGGCTCCTGACAACACTGAACAAAACCTTTTTCTCCAGATTCCTGCCCTTTGTTCCTTTGACTTCACTGTCTTCCAGGAACTCACTCCTGTCCCATTCTCTGGTTTCTAAAACTTCCTTTTGTTCTTTAGGGGAATCTGCTCTCTACAGTTCCCTGTCCTGTGTCCAGCTTCTCTTGGTACTGGTTTACAACTGACTCAAATGCTCTTGCTGTCTCATTGTGGCCCTTAGTTGCTGAGAAACATCCTAGTTTTTCTTTAAACCCTGTTTGCTTTAACAACGTAAAATCCTCACTACAATGCAGGCATCTTTTAAGATGATTTAACTGACGTTCTTAACCTTTTCTGAACGCACAAATACAGAAACTCAAATTTAAGCTGACTTAGAGCTATACCTTATGTCTAATACCCGCAAAAACAAATATAAATTACTTAACACTACCTCTATCACCTTACAAAAACCCAGTGAAATTGACAAGCCAGGGAGAAGGTAAGTATCTAAGGTAAGTGGTTATGATTAACGGGGTAGGGGGGATTGTGATTGTGCTTATTAGGAGAGGGGGAGGCCTGTGGGTGGGTGGAAGGCACGGACAGGCATGTGGGGTGGGGTCAGGTCGAGTCAGTGGGAAATCCCATAGGGTATCGGGGAAATACCTTGGTTGAGGGTAGTTGCGCGGGGTGAAGGGAGTCCTGTGGTGGGGGGTCAGAGTGGGGAGGCAGAGCCGTTCGGGGCGGGTGGGGAGCTATGGCTTTATGATAGTTATCCATGCTAAATTGCCCTCAGTGTCCACAAATGGTAGGTGGGATTACTGGATTACGGGGATAGGGTGCAAGAGTGGCTTAAGTAGAGTGCTCCTTCCAAGGGCCGGCGCAGACTCGATGGGCCAAATAGCCTCCTTCTACACTGTAAATTCTATGATAAGTTAGAAGAGGTTTTATTTTTTCTAACCTTCTCTGGGTAACTATTTGTGTAACGCAGTCAGTTTGAGATTGTCCAGAGGAAATGATCACTTCTGGGCAATTGCCATGCTAACCCTTGCCTGTAAAGGTCTGAGAGGGTTCCCCAGCATATCTTTGGCTGCCCTCCAATCCAATGCTGCGGGCCCATATCAAGGGGATTGCGAGAGGGACGGGGGAAGGACAGGGAGAGGGTCAGGGAGAGGGACAGGGAGAGGGACAGGGAGAAGGATAGGGAGAGGGACAGGGAGAAGGACAGGGATAAGGATAGGGGACATGGAGAAGGACAGGGAGATGGTCAGGGAGAGGGACAGGGAGAAGGAAAGGGAGAAGGATAGGGGACATGGAGAGGAGACAGGGAGAGGGGACAGGGAGAGCGAGAGGGACAGGAAGAGGGGACGGGGGAAAGACAGGGAGAGCGGGCAGGAAGAGGGACAGGGAGGGTCTACAGTGAGAGGAGGCAATTAGAGGGACAGGGTGAGGGGCAGGGAGAGCAGTCAGGGGCAGGGACAGATAGAGGGAGAGGGTACTGCAAAGAGATCAGTGAGAAGGGCAGGGAGAGGGGAGAGTGAGAGGGACAGCTAAAGGGTCCCAGGTTCGATTCCCAGCTTGGGTCACTGTCTGTGCAGAATCTGCACGTTCTCCCCATGTCTGTGTGGGTTTCCTCCGGGTGCTTCGGTTTCCTCCCGTAGTCTAAAGATGTGCAGGTTAGGTGGATTGGCCACGCTAAATTGCCCTTATTGTCCAAAAAATGTTAGGAGCGGTTGGGTTAGGGGTTAGGGTGAAAGTGAGGGCTTAAATGGGCCGTTGCAGACTCAATGGGCCGAATGGCCTCCTTGTGCACTGTATGTTCTATGTTCTATGTAATCCTCCCAGATGATTGTCATGTGAGAGTTTTCAAACCCCAGTCCCAAAAACATCTTATTATTATACTTTCCTTCAGTGTTTTTCATTTCGAGATTTTCCAAATGATACTTTTAAACAAAGCTTCCACTCCACTTTGAAAAGCAAATCCAGTCCAAAATTTTACATCACCTCTTTAGGATTTATTTGTCTTGACTGCTGTGCAAACTGTTCATATTTTCTTTAACTCTCAATTCCCAGACTATTTGAATGGCAAAATACATTAGTTTTACATTTGAACGTTGCTGTCTCACTTCAAATCTGGTTACTGCAATTTGTTCTTTCACTCAGAACACTTTGTTTATTCTTCATTGAATTGTTCTGAACAATACCTTAACTGCAGCCATCTTAAATGTTCTTTGTGTCCCAATTCCCTGGTTATCTGAACTGTAACTTGTACTTTGGGAAGCCTGCATCTTGGTAGCTCCCATCCTGTCCAGTCTTTCCGGCCCCAGGTCACTCAGTGACAGTGACTCAGGCTAGGAATCGAACCCAGGTCCCTGGCGCTGTGAAGCAACATTGCTAACCACTGTGCGACTGAAGAAAGTATTCCCTTGACTATCCTGAGCCATCTACCCCTTTCTAGTGTGTCATAAGGGACCATGTTCCTCTTGTACCATTGCTATGGTTTCAAATCCCATTTTCCTTTCTGGTACAGCCCTTTCTAAAGACTTCTTTAGCAATCCCACTGCTGCCCCTGGTCCCTTCAGATTAGGGAAGGAGGGAGAGCAGGCGAGCAATAGTTATTGGGGACTCGATAGTTAGAGGGACAGATAGACGGTTCTGTGGCAGCGAAAAGAGACTCACGGATGGTATGTTGCCTCCTTGGTGCCAGGGTCCGTGACGTCTCGGACCGTGTTTTCAGAATCCTTAAGGGGGAGGGGGAACAGTCACAAGTAGTGGTACACAACGGTACCAAAGACATAGGTAAGAGAAGGAACGGTGATTTATAACAGGAATTTAGGGAGCTAGGGTGGAAGCTGAGAGCCAGGACAAATCATGTTGTCATCTCTGGTTTTTTGCCTGTGCCACGTGCTAGTGAGGTGAGGAACAGGGAGAGAGTGCAGATAAACACGTGGCTGCAGGGATGGTGTAGGAGGGAGGGTTTCAGTTACCTGGATAATTGGAGCACATTCTGGGGAAGGTGGGACCTGTACAGACAGGACGGTTTGCACCTGAACCAGAGGGGCACTAATATCCTGGGAGGGAAATTTGCTACGGCTCTTCGGGGGGTTTAAACTAATTTGTCAGGGGGACGGGAAAACAAGCTTTAGTCCAAAAGCCAGTGTTGAGAGTAGTGAGGTACTGAGGAGAGTAACAAGGTCGCAGAAGTGTACCGGCAGACAGAAAGGTGGGTCGAAGTGTGTCTACTTCAATGCAAGGAGCATCCGGAGTAAGGTAGGTGAACTTGGAACGTGGATTGGTACTTGGGACTATGATGTTGTGGCCATTACAGAGACATGGTTAGATCAGGGACAGGAATGGTTGTTGGATGTTCCGGGGTATAGATGTTTCAGTAAGAGTAGGGAAGGTGGTAAAAGAGGTGGAGGAGTAGCATTGTTAATCAAGAATAGTTTAACAGCTGCAGAAAGGCAGTTCGAAGGGGATCTGCCTACTGAGGTAATATGGGCCAAAGTTAGAAATAGGAGAGGAGCGGGATCAGCAAGGTCAATTCAGAGGTGAAGGATGAATGTGTTGTGGTGTTGGGGCATGGTGGAGTCAAAAAGGGATCCAAGAGAGGACAGAGACTGGAGTTGGGGCCTTGGAGAAGTGAAGTGGGAAAAATGGCATGCTGTCCTGGGTATGGTGTTGGGAATGGTCAGTCGAGATAAGAAAATTAGGGGCCTAAATGGTGGTGTCAGTACTGCCCAAATGTGTGTGTGTCCATCTTGGGGTGTTGGCTCGCAAAGTCCTGACGGGGCTTTGAGTTCACCTGCAACATTTTATTATCCCTACTGAGAGTTATCTTTTACAATGCGCAGAAGGGAAGGTCAGCTGAGCCTACAAGTTCTCAACCAAACCACAGAGTGATGAGTAAAATACCATCAAAGCATGCCAATCCGGATGCATGCCATTCAGCTCTCTAACCAGGCAAGTCTCAGTCCCAGGACATCACTGCAACAGTTCCTCATGGATGTCCGAAGCCCAACTTCATCAATTACCTTCCTTCCATCATAAGGTCAGAACTGGGGATATTCGTGGTTGATGTCAGAATCTTCAGCACGATTCTCGACTCCTCAGATACTGAAGCAGTCCATGATCATATGCAGCAAGAACTGAACAACATTCAGGCTTGGATTGATAAATGATAAATATCATTCGCACTACATGTGGTAGTCGGTATTAGAGGTATTACGGTACCTAGGTTGGAGGTACCTGATACTGTAAGATCATTGGTGAAGCCTGCCTGCTGGATCAGCCCAGTAAGGTGGAGTATAAGAGTCTGTGTTTCCCTAGCTGCTGCATTCTGTACCTGCGCTGCTGGGGGAAACATCTAGTTCAATAAAGCCTTCAATTGTACTACAATCTCGCTTTGGGAGTTATTGATCGTGCATCACTACACAAGTGCCAGGCAATGACCACCTTCAACAAGAGAGAATCTAACCATCTCCCCTTGACGTTCAATGACATGATTTTTGCTGAATCCCTCACTATCAACATCCTGGGGGTTACAACAGACCAGAAAGTGGACTAGGCCATGAATACTGTAACTACAAGAGAACGTCAGTGTCTAGGAATGAAAAAAAATGAAAATCGCTTATTGTCACGAGTAGGCTTCAATTAAGTTACTGTGAAAAGCCCCTAGTCGCCACATTCCGGCGCCTATGTAGCGAATTATGTAGCAAGTAACAAACCTCCTGACTACAAGTCTTGGCATAAGTTAGGAATGTGAAGGAATATTTTCACTTATTCGGATGAGTGTTCCAACAGCACTCAAGAGTTTCACCACTATCCGTAACAAAGCACTCCATCCATAACCTTACAACATTTGCTCCCACAAGCACTGGCAAATAGTGGCAGTAGATTATACATTCTACATCATCTTGCCAAGCCTCATTAGACAGCACCTTCCAAACCCATGACCTCCACTACCTCTAGAAGAACAAGAGCAGCAGACACATGGGAACACCACCATGTCCAAGGTCCTCTCCAAGGAAGACACCATCGAGATTTGGAAACATATCACCATTCCTTTGCTATCACTGGGTCAAAACCTTGGAGTTAACAGCCTACAAATGGAACTGGACTGCAGGGGTTCAATAAGGCAACTCACCATCATTTTCTCAAGGACAATTAGGGATTCGCAACAAATACTACAGTTCTTGTTCATAGCACTCATGCCATGAACTAATGAAAAAAAGAACATTCTAAGTTTGGAAATACCAGGGGTGGGATTCTCCAATAATGGGGCTATGTCCCCGTGCTCCCCTTCCTGGGGGGCTAGGTTGGCGCTGGAGTGGTCGCCGCTGCTCCAGCCGGCACGGCACTGCCGGCATGGGTTCGCACATGCGCGAACGGCCGGCGTGATTCCAGGCAGGTGCGAGGGTTCCCTTCTCCGCGACGGCCCCTAGGCAATATGGCGGAGCCCTTCAGGGGTCCGGCGCAGAGGAACATTAGCGCCCACGGAACCAGCCAGCCTGCCGATCAGTAGGCCCCAATCGCGATCCAGGCCACCGTGGGGCCCCCCCGGGGTCGGATACCCCCGCCACCCCCTCCATGACACCGCCCGCAGACACACCTTTCAGGTCCCGCCGTATGGGACCTGAGTAACCCACGCTGGCGGAACTCAGCCTAACTCGGCGGCCACTCGCCCATTGGGGTCAGGAGAATCGCCGGGAGGGGGGCGCTTTCAGCGGCCCCTGAACGGCGCGACGGGAATCACACGGGCACATAAGAATCAGCGGGGGAGAATCGGGAAGCCGGCGGCGGGGCGCGATTCGCGCGTGCCCAAATAGTCCAAAGATGTGCAGGTTGGGTGGATTGGCCATGATAAATTGCCCTTAGTGTCCAAAATTCTATGATTAACCTAGGACAAACGTTCGGCACAACATCATGGGCCAAAGGGCCTGTTCTGTGCTGTATTTCTCTATCTATCTCTATCTATCTATCTACCCCGGGGATTCTCTGACCCGGCAGGGGGTCGGAGAATCCCGGCCCAGATCTATAATTGTGCAGCATTCATAATCAAAACATACTGTGATGACTATTGAGTTCATGGATCATGTTAATATTTTTAAGGAAATGTTTAGATTTGGAAATATTGTTGTGGTGAAAGTAAGGTATCTAAGATGCTGGGCTATAGAGATTGCCAGAACAGCTATAAGAAAACACCAGTTGAAAACATTACCAATTTTTGTTCAATAGAGTCAGATTAGAAGAGATGGAGCAACGAAACAGCAAGTGGGCTTACTTCCTATAATACTGGAAATATGTCTACACCAGTTACAAACAAGTGCAGTCCAGAAAGTTGCTTTGTTTTAGGAGTTAGAGCTAAGTTAGTTTGAAAGCATGGAGTGATCTTTGAAAGGCGACAATGGGGTGGAACGGTGGCACTGTTGCCTCACAGATACAGGGATCTCGGTTCAATTCCAGCCTTGGGTGACTGTCTGTGTGGACTATACACGTTCTCCCCATGTCTGCTTCGGTTTCCTCTGGGTGCACCAGTTTCTTCCCACAGTCCAAAGATGTGCAGGTTAAATGGGTTAATGGGGATAGGGCAGGGGATGGGCCTAGGTAGGGTGCTCTTTCAGAAGATCATTGCAGACTCGAAAGCTGAATGGCCTCCTTCTGCACGGGTTCTGTGGTTCTATCATGGAGATGGCCGGCGCTTAAGAAGGTTCTCTGGTTTCAATTTATCTGGATATCTGCAGAAGGGGAAGAGGCTCCATACTGATATGGTGCTGCTGTGAGCAGGCAATAGCCCTGGGAGCTATTTAGTGCAGCTGAGGGTTGCAGATTGGGCACTGGCTGGTTAGCAGTTCACAGAGAAGCTCTTGGGTGCTGTTTGCAGGCTCCAGGCAGTCAGGGCTCAGAAGTTCTGAGGAACTGAGAAAGTGGTGCAAGTCACTGGTACCATGCTGGGGAGGGTTAAGGATCAGGCAAGCATTGGAAGTCATTTATAGCTTGGGAGACTGGAGTTCAGAGAAACTGAGGGACTGTTTCAGCTTTAGTGAAGCTAGCAGTCTGAAAAAGAGTTACAATTCTGGCAGTAATTAGAAGCAAGAGCGCCGCATTATAGATTCAGTGGAACACAGTCTCTGAAGGGATTGAACCACTGGGAAGTGAGAAGCCATTGAGCAGTCCAAGGCAGAGCAGCTTTTGAGGGAATTCAGAGGCTAATTCTTCAGTCAAGAGTTGAAATCCCTCATGAGTGAGACAGAGTTTTAGTCAGATTTTGTGACTTAAAGTTGTCACTGACATCTGGGTGTGTTGGTGAGAAATCTGTGGTATTTGTCATGGTCCCCAATGTCATTTAATGCACAGTGTGGTGTGTGTGACCACAGTTAGCCTGTTAATTCATATTTACCTCATGTTAATTATGAATGTTAGAGTATAGGGTAGGTATTGTGCATGGTTTTAGTTTTCTGACTTTGTATAATGTGGGCGACATGGTAGCACAGTTGTTAGCACTGTTGCTTCACAGCGCCAGGTTTCCAGGTTCGATTCCCGGCTTGCGTCACTGTCTGTGCGGAGTCTGCACGTTCTTCCTGTGTCTGCGTGGGTTTAATCCCAGTGCTCACGTTTCCTCCCACAAATCCCGAAAGACGTGCTGTTAGGTAATTTGGATATTCTGAATTCTCCTTCAGGCGCTGGAATGTGGCGACTAGGGGCTTTTCACAGTAACTGCATTGCAGTGTTAATGTAAGCCTACTTGTGACAATAAAGATTATTATTATTATAAAGTTACTTTGTCTGTTTCAAACCATGACATTTTGTGACTTTGTTCTCTTGGTGGGTAACTGGGATCTCAAACTTTGTCTACTTTAAACAAAAAGGTCCTGGTCTCTAACCGGATCATATCAATACATAATATGAATATTCTATACTCTCATCATGAAGTTTGAGTAAACCATAGGAACAATAATGTAGCAAATGAAAGTCAATTTTTCATGCTTAATGAAGTAAAGTGATTCACTGGAGGATCACACACCTAGGAAGGCAGAGAAAGTGACCCATCTGCTTTTACGCACAGATGCAAAACAAGTTGACTAAGAAAAACAACAGGTTTGAGGAACTGAATTGAATTGATTTATTATTGTCACATGTATTAGTATACAGTGAAAAGTATTATTTCTTGCATGCTGTACAAACAATGCATACCGTACATAGGAAAGGAAGGAGTTATAGCAAGGTGCAGAGAAAAGATCAACTTAATACGAGGTAGGTCCATTCAAAAGTCTGATGGCAGTAGGGAAGAAGCTGTTCTTGAGTCAGTTGGTACATGACCTCAAACTTTGGTATCTTTTTCCTGACGGAAGGAGGTGGAAGACAGTATGTCCGGGGTGCGTGGGTTCCTTAGTTATGCTGGCTGCCTTTCTGAGGCAGCGGGAATTATAGATAGAGTCAACGGATGGGAGGCTGGTTTGCGTGATGGACTGGGCTACATTCACGACCTTTTGTGGTTTCCTACGGTCTTGGGCAGAGCAGGCTCCATACCAAACTGTGATACAACCAGAAAGAATGCTTTCTATGTTGCATCTGTAGAAGTTGGTGAGGGTCGTAGATGACATGCCAAATTTCCTTCGTCTTCTGAGAAAGTAGAGTCGTTGGTGGGCTTTCTTAACTATAGTGTCATAAGAACATAAGAACTAGGAGCAGGGGTAGGCCATCTGGCCCCTCGAGCCTGCTCCACCATTCAATGAGATCATGGCTGATCTTTTGTGGACTCAGCTCCACTTTCCAGCCTGAACACCATAACCCTTAATCCTTTTATTCTTCAAAAAACTATCTATCTTTACCTTAAAAACATTTAATGAAGGAGCCTCAACTGCTTCACTGGGCAAGGAATTCACAACCCTTTGGGTGAATGAAGTGAAGCAATTCACTGGAGGATCACACACCTAGGAAGGCAGAGAAAGTGACCCATCTGCTTTTACGCACAGATGCAAAACAAGTTGACTAAGAAAAACAACAGGTTTGAGGAACTGAATTGAATTGATTTATTATTGTCACATGTATTAGTATACAGTGAAAAGTATTGTTTCTTGCATGCTGTACAAACAATGCATACCGTACATAGGGAAGGAAGGAGACACTGCAGGATATGTTAGTTATAGCAGTTATATAATGTTAGTTATAGCAGTTATATAATGTTAGTTATAGGAGTTCCTCCTAAACTCAGTCCTAGGGGGTGGGGGGGGGACCAGGACAGGCTGTTGGTGATCTGTACGCCTAAAAACTTGAAGCTCTCGACCCTTTCTACTTTGTTCCCATTGATGTAGACAGGGGCATGTTCTCCACTATGCTTCCTGAAGTCAATGACAATCTCCTTTGTTTTGTTGACATTGTGATTGGGAGCAGGTTAGAATTCAGCAAAAATGGATCACATGATTGATTAAGAAGGGGAAAATAAAGTACAAGAGTAAGCTTACAGGGAACATATAAACTGACTGTAAATGTTTCTATAGGTACATGAATAGAAATAGATTGGGGAAGACAAATGTAGGTCCTTTACAGTCAGAAACAGGGGAATGTATAATGGGGGATAATGAAATGCCTAAGCAACAAAACACATACTTTGGTTCTGTCTTCACAAATGAGGACAAATCATAAAACAGAAATGTTGGGGAATGCAGGGTTTAGTGAGAGGGAGGAACTGAGCGAGATCAATATTAGTAGAGAAATTGGATAATCCAGGGAACTACAGGCCGGTAAGCCTTACGTCAGTGGTCGGGAAATTAATGGATAGAATTCTTCGAGACAGGATCTACTCCCATTTGGAAGCAAGTGGTCGTATTAGCGAGAGGCAACACGGTTTTGTGAAGGGGAGGTCATGTCTCACTAACTTGATAGAGTTTTTCGAGAAGTTCACAAAGATGATTGATGTGGGTAGGGCAGTGGATGTTGTCTATATGGACTTCAGTAAGGCCTTTGACAAGTTCCCTCATGGCAGACTGGTACAAAAGGTGAAGTCACATGGGATCAGAGGTGAGCTGGCAAGGTGGATACAGAACTGGCTAGGTCATAGAAGGCAGAGAGTAGCAATGGAAGGGTGCTTTTCTGATTTGAGGGCTGTGACTTGTGTTGTTCCGCAGGGATCAGTGCTGGTATCTTTGCTGTCCA
The DNA here is from genome assembly GCF_902713615.1 of Scyliorhinus canicula. Taxonomy (NCBI): domain Eukaryota; kingdom Metazoa; phylum Chordata; class Chondrichthyes; order Carcharhiniformes; family Scyliorhinidae; genus Scyliorhinus; species Scyliorhinus canicula. The sequence goes on from NC_052147.1 coordinate 225,018,845, forward strand.
TATTATATATAAATGATTTGGAGGAAAATGTGACTGGTCTGATTAGCAAGTTTGCGGTCGACACAAAGGTTGGTGGAATAGCGGATAACGATGAGGACTGTCAGAGAATACAGCAGGATTTAGTTTGTTTGGAGACTTGGGCGGCGAGAAAGCAGAGGGAGTTTAATCCGGACAAATGTGAGGTAATGCATTTTGGAAGGTCTAATACAAGTAAGGAGTATATAGTGAATGGTAGAACCCTCAAGAGTATTGACGGTCAGAGAGATCTTGGTGTACAGGTCCACAGGTCATTGAAAGGGGCAACACAGATGGCGAGGGTAGTCAAGAAGACATACGGATGCTTGCCTTCATTGGCCGGGGCATTGAGTATAAGAATTGGCAAGTCATGTTGCAGCTGAATAGAACCTTAATTAAGCCACACTTGGATATAGTGTTGAATTCTGGTCGCCACACTACCAGAAGGATGTGGAGACTTTAGAGAGGGTGCAGAAGAGATTTACCAGATGTTGCCTGGTATGGAGGGCATTAGCTATGAGGAAAGGTTGAATAAATTTGGTTTGTTCTCACTGGAACGGAGAAGGTTGAGGGGCGACCTGATAGAGGTCTACATAATTATGAGGGGCATAGACAGAGTGGATAGTCAGACTTTTTCCCAGGATAGAGGGGTCAATTACTAGGGGGATTAGGTTTAAGGTGCGAGGAGCAAGGTTTAGAGGAGATGTACGAGGTAAGTTTTTTACCCAGAGGGTAGTGGGTGCCCGGAACTCGCTGCCAGAGGAGGTGGTGGAAGCAGGGACGATAGTGACGATTAAGGGGCATTTTGACAAATACATGAATAGGATGCAAATAGAGGGATTTGGACCCCGGAAGTGTGGAAGATTTTAGTTTAGATGGGCAGCATGGTCAGCGCAGGCTTGGAGGGCCGAAGGGCCTGTTCCTGTGCTGTACTTTTCTTTGTTCTTTGTTCTGATGTTGGGGATATTGATGGGATTGACGAATGATAAATCCCCAGGGCCTGATAATCTACATCCCAGAGTACTTAAGGCAGTGGCTCTAGAATTAGTGGTGTATTGGTAGTCACCTTCCACGATTCTATAGACTTTGGAACAGTTCCTGCCGATTGAAGGGTAGCTAATGTAACTCCATTATTTAAAAAGGGAGGTAGAGAATAAACAGGGAATTATAGACCAGTAAACCTGACATCAGTAATGGGGAAAATTCTAGAAACCATTATCAATGATTTTGTAGCAGAGCATTTAGAAAACAGTGGCAGGATCGGACAGAGTCAGCATGGATTTTTGAAGGGAAAATCATGCTTGACAAATCTACTGGAATTCTTCGAGGGTGTAACTAGTACAGATGACCAGGGGTAGCCAGTGGATGTGGTATGTTTGGACTTTCAGAAGGCTTTTTACAAGTCCTGCATAAGAGATTAGTGTGTAAAATTAAAGTATATGGGATTATTGGTAGTGTATTGAGATGGATAGAAAACTGATTGGCAGACAGGAAACAAAGAATAGGAATTAACGGGTCTTTTTCAAATCGGCAGGTAGTGAGGTACCACAGGGGTCAATGCTCGGACCCAGTGGGGTACCACAGGGATCGGTGCTAGGACCACAGCTATTCACAATATATATTAACGATTCAGATGAGGGAACAAAATGTAATATCTCCAAATTTGCAGATAACACCAAGTTGGGTGGGAGGGTGAGCTGTGAGGAGGATGCAGAGATCCTTCAGTGTGATTCAGACAAGTTGAGCAAATGGGAAAATGAATGGCAGATGCAGTATAATTTGGAGAAATGTGCGGTTATCCACTTTAGTAGCAAAAACGAGACAATAGACTATTATCTGAATGGCCATTGATTAGGAGACAGGAATGTGCAACGACACCTGGGTGTCCTTGTACACCAGTCACTGAAGGTAAGCATGCAGGTGCAGCAGGTGGTAAAGAAGGCAAATGGTATGTTGGCCTTCAAAGTGAGAGGATTTGAGTATAGAAGCAGGAATATCTTGTTGCAATTATGCAGGGCCTTGGTGAGGCCATACCTGGAATATTGTGTGAAGTTTTGGTCTTCTTATTTGAGGAAGGATGTTCTTGCTCTAAAAATGGATTCAGCTTTATTATCATCCAGTACACCAACATCCTGGAGCCACCACTGACCAGAAACTCAACTGGGCCAGCCATATAAATGCTGTGGCTCAGTGAGCAAGCTACCTCCTGACTCCCAAAGGCTATCTGTCACCTACAAAACACAAGTCTAGAGTGTAATGAATACTCTGCATTTGCCTGGATGTATTCAACTGCCAGGACACTTAACAGGCTTGATTTTATGCCGACAATGTGGCCCACTTGATCAACAATTCATCCTCCACCTTAGCTTTACACTTCCTTCATCACCAGTATCTCTCAGACCCATGAAGGTAGATGATCAAGGCAGCAGATTCATGGAAACACCATCACCTCTTAAGTTCCACACCATTCCTTTGTTATCAATTGATCACAATTATGGAATTCTCTACCTCGTTGTGGTACCTGCACAACATTGACTAAAGTGGTTCAGGCAATAAGGAATGAAAAATAAACAAATGAATCATAAATGCTGCCTTGCTAACCATGCCCATACGCCATAATCCGAGATGAATTGAAGAAAACTGCCGAGGTCAGGTGTGGACTTCCAATGAAATACACTGTACCTAAGCACAGGGCCCTGACAAATGGTGGTGGGGGGGGCATACTGGCCGGTCAGTCCAGCACCAATCAGATCCTGATAGCTCTACATTTGCTGATAGGCTCATTTACCTATCAGCAGGAAATAGAAAATGACTTCAGACTCTAATTGGTCGAGTATTTTTGCAGCGGGAAAACAGGTCCGAAGTCGTTGAGCTGAGTAAGAGGGAGAGAGCAGCAGTCAAGGCGAAGATCTCCTGTTTTTTTGTGAAAAAAGCAGATTTCTCAAACTCAACCCAGGGCTGAGGACGACAGGCCATTGCCAGGCAGCCCACAACGTGGCAAGGTCATCATGTGAGGTGAGGTGCCGGTCATCGAGGGGAGCAGCGGAGCGACTCCACCCCAAGGCCAGGGCTGGTCAGGCAAAAGCAAAGACAGGCAACCTGGGCCCTCAGAGAGGCAAGGTTGTCAAGGGGAGCAGGGGCGACTCAACCCCACATCCAGGACCGAGGAAGTCGGGGCAGGTGAGGCCATACCCAGGCAGCCAGCAACAAAGCGAGATCATTGAGTGTAGTGAAGTATGAGGTGTTGGTTGTCGAGGGGAACTGTGATCCACGGCCAAGGATGAGGAGGGCTGGGCAGTGGAGGCCATAGCCAGGTAGCCTAAGCCAGCAACAATGCAAGGTCGTTGAGGAGAATAGTGGCGACTCGACCCCCAGGTCTAAGGAGGGCAAAAAAAACTCCTTTTTCAGAAAATTCATATTCATTAAAATCAAGAAGGATCAGTTAATATGAAGCGCCACTCTTAATTTGGCACTCAACAACGCAGAAAATTGAAGGCGAGGCAAGAGGGTGAAACTAGGCAAAAGACAGTTTGTAATTTACTTCAAGAAGTTAGAACTATTGAACAGGGCACAACTATAAATTCATCCTCATCCACCAAATGTATGGGTGAATTATCTGATGACTCAGACTTTCTGATTTCAGGAGAAATTACATTGCCTGAAAATATTGAATTAGAAGTGGAATCTGAAATGGCAATGGAAAACAAGATACTTCTTCTACTGAAGTGATGAAAGACATTTCCTTAAGGCCAAAATATGCTCCACTGGATATGATAGAACATTTCATGCCAATTAAACCAAAAAACATAGGTAATATGGACAATTTGAGAAAAGAGTTTAAGGTTGTAGGCCAAACGCAGGTTAGAAGTCTTCATAAGTCCCATATTCTGAGGGCAAAGAGAAATGGGATAACGGAAATTAAAAATTGGTTACTTTTTTTGGAAAACTCTAAGGCAGTCTACTGTTTGTTTGCTAATTATTCCCTTACCCAAGTCAAGGGAAACAAGAATTTATCGATAGATAGTCTAACTGGAGAAATGTTGGAAGAGACATTGCTGTTCATGAAACTGCCAAAGCTCATATTAATGCCATTTGTACATTCGTTCAAATATGTAAATTATCTTGAAGAATTGATTCTGCGATTTCAGCTCAGTTTGAAAAGGAGTGTTCTTATAAAAGGAAAGTGCTGAGATGTGTTGCTGCCAGTCAAACTGCTGTCTTCTTTAGGACTACCTTCTTCAGCACGGTAGCACAAGTGATTAGCACTGTGGCTTCACAGCGCCAGGGTCCCAGGTTTGATTCCCTGCTGGGTCACTGTCTGTGCAGAGTCTGCATGTTCTCCCCGTTTCTGCGTGGGTTTCCTCCGGGTGCTCCGGTTTCCTCCCACAGTTCAAAGATGTGCAGATTAGGTGGATTGGCCATGTAAATTACCCTTAGTGACCAAAAAAAAGGTTAGGAGGGGTTAGTGGGTTACCGGGATAGGGTGGGTGAGGGCTTAAGTGGGTCGGTGCAGACTCGATGGGCCGAATGGCCTCCTTCTGCACTGTATGTTCTTTGTTTTATGTGCCTCTAAGAGGACATGATGTGTCATCATTGTCAACTCAAAGAGGCTATTTTTTAGCCTGCCCTGAACATCTTAGTGAATTTGATGAGCTTTTCAAAGATCATTTGAAAAGTTATCATTATTGTGGCTCAGGGAAGACCAGATTTTTAACCTACAATGCCTTTATCACTATAATGGCAGAGCAGCTCAGGAACCAATTCACCAACTAAGTAAAAGATGCCAAATGCTTTTCCATAATAGTTGATTCATCACCAGATGTGAGTCACCTGGACCAATTCACATTATTTGAGAAGTACGAAGAGGAAGAAACATTTGACAAGTTAAGCAATACTGATGATTGAAAGTGAGTCTTTACAAGGTTTTTACTCACAATTATATAATTTGTGATTTTGTGAAGAGTATAGAAAAAAGCTATCTAAACTGCCATGCCGACAAGGGATGAAGAAAGAAATTCTTAAAAATCTGTGTGTTCCAAATCAAAGTCTCTTGTTTAAATTCTGTTGTTTAAAATGGACCATTGCTGGTCTGATATAATGGCTATAGCTCGTCGCATGCTGATAATTCAAACCACCTTCACTCTCATGACTGGCCTTCAGAAAGTCTCATCGAGGACAAAGAATGAATCCTGTCAGATAGAGCCACTGATATTGGACTTGGGCTCACTGGACTCCACTCAAGTGAACTTATGGCAATAACATCTTTGATTTTGTGAGAGAAAGTAAGGAAGTTAACTTCTGAAACGGAATGAAACTTTGAAATATACTGAATGGCAGCACATGCATTGGTTGATTGGAGCATTTGCTCCTGCACTGGGCTGGCTGATTCTATCCTGCACTGGGCCTGTGCTACAGTGATGTAGTCAGCTGATTATTCCATCTTGTTGCTCATCAACAAGTTCCATGTTTGCTCGCATCTAGACACGCATATTGCAATGTTGACCATTTGGATTTCAATTCTGCAATTGCTCATACAGGTCTGTTTATACAAGTTAAAAAGCAGTGAAGCAGCGATCAATTTGAGTATTTCTGTGGCTTGGGCCTTCGCATTCTGCAAAGAGAGGGTGAGCGGGGTGGGAGGGGCACCATTTCATTGGCAGAGGGTCGTGATGCCACTGTAGGAGAGGGGTGCCCCCCAAGAACGCAGGTGAGCAGAGGAGCTGCCACAAAGTGTAAGCTCATCTATACCCAAGGTACACCATGGCTAACCCCGCTCCAGTTCAGCAACAACCATTGGTGGAATTTGACATTTGACTGTAGTGACATCACATGGTTTACTGACAGGTCGCTTCGAAATAAGAAACGAAATGAGTATCAATACGACTTTTAAAATAAAAATTAACACCTAACATAGATTTGTTAGGAAAGGCATTCAGTTCTAAAAGTGCGCATGATCCCGGAAAAAATGATTACTCACATTCTGCACGTCATCCTGGGTCAAAATCTCCTTGAAATAACAATGCATAGAAACTTCATTTGGCGTCAGCTTATCAATCAAACTCGGGGACAAGATATCGATGAGTTTCACCTCCAGGTCATTCTGAGCTTCCAGTGTCGGGGAGATCCCGTTGTCACAGTCGAGATTGACATAATCAGCAGCGTGGGGGCAGCCCCCCTGCCTCAGGGCAGTAACAAACTCTCCGAACCAGCCCCTTTCCCGGGGCTTGGTTCGGATTTTGGTGAGCAGAAGGTGGGCAGCAGCCTGATTGCCCATTTGCACTTTCCTGGCCCGGATCTCCTCGATGTCCGCCTCTTCCATGAACTTGATAAAGTCCAGCACAGGCTCAACGAGGATGATCGCGGTCAGACGGTTTCGCAGGCACTCGATCAGAGACAGGCGCTGCTCGTCTAGGTCGGGGTCGCTGCAGCTCATGTTGACGGTGAATCGGCACAGCTGCCCGGCCCGGTGGGGTGGGGAGTCTCAGTGGTTCAGACCTACAGCTTTGAGCAGCGACGTGTTATGGATCACGCAGAGAAGGAGCCGCAGGATTGAGCTCTGCTTCCCCTCCGCTCTCGGCTTTAAATCCGCGCATCAGTTTCAGTTTCGATTCCAGAGTGTAACGCAATGAAACCCAGGTGACGTGGCCACTGGGGACTTTCACAAGGCTAGCAACATACAGGGCAAAAACTGGGTAAACATTGCAGCAGTACAGCCCCGATTTCTCTTTCTCTTTAGCACATCAGCGCAACACGATAGATCCCCTTTTCCAAATGGGACGTATACTTTCCAATCCATTTCGTAATAAAAGCGCAGCATTCCCCAGTTTTCAATGTGCATCTCTGACATTTTTCCATAGCCCCGCCCCAGTGTGCAAAATAAAAATGCACACATAATAATATAGAATTAAACTTACTTTATATATTTGATTTTATTCCTCTGCGTTTAAGGATAATTTGATGGGGCAGCACGGTGGTGCAGTGGGTTAGCCCTGATGCCTCACGGCGCCAAGGTTTCAGGTTCAGTCCCGGCTCTGGGTAACTGTGCAGAGTCTGCACATTCTCCCCGTGTGTGCGTGGGTTTCTTCAAGGTGCTCCGGTTTCATTCCTGTGGCGCTAACAATTATACTCAAAGCCGAGAGACTAGTACAATAGAGGCTTTATTGCTGTACGATGTTGTCCCTCCATCCGCAACTGTAGACTGAGGGTCTGAGCAGCTTTCATACATATTTATACACAAGCTCCCTGTGGGCGGAGCTAGCCGGCAGGGGCTGACCGGAGGAACCTGTATTACAGGTACAGGCATACATCCCCCGACTGCAGTACACATAACTACAGTGGTTATCTCACCACATTCACCCCCTGTAAAAAATGAGTCCGGCGGGGGTGACATGTAACTCTAATACAAAGGATGCTATTTACAAGAGGGTCCAACAAGGAAAATCAAGAGTCCATCCGGTTAGCAGGTTACAGGTTGAGCCGAATCGGTGGTCGGACGTTCCGCTGTGATCGGCGTAGCTGTGGTGGTGACGTCGGCACAGGCGGTGATGGCCCCGATGGTGCAGGTGCTGGCGGTGTTGGTGCTGGCTGCTGGCGGGATGACTCCGAGAGCAAGCCGAAATCTTCCATGTCCTCCAGGGTGGGCAGGGGGATGAGGGATGGACCTGATGAGGACGAATAGGGGGTCGCTGGGGTTGGCGCAGGAAGGGGTGTGGGCATGGGATTGGCACCTGAGGGAGCCAGGTCCCGGAGCGAGACTGTGTCCTGGCGGCCGTCGGGGAACTCCACGTAGGCATACTGAGGGTTGGCGTGGAGAAGGCGTACTTTGTCCACCAGGGGTTCCGCCTTGTGGTGCCGTACATGCCTACGGAGAAGGACTGGGCCCGGAGTCGTGAGCCAAGTCGGGAGCGACACTCCGGATGTGGACTTCCTAGGGAAGGCAAAAACACGTTCATGGGGTGTACTGTTAGTTGCGGTGCACAGTAGTGACCGAATGGAATGGAGCGCGTCAGGGAGGACCTGCTGCCAGCGAGCGGCTGGGAGGTTCCTGGACCGTAGGGCCAGCTGGACGGCCCTCCATACCGTCCCGTTCTCCCTCTCTACCTGCCCGTTTCCCCGGGGGTTGTAGCTGGTCGTCCTGCTGGAGGCGATACCCCTGCTGAGCAGGAACTGACGCAGCTCATTGCTCATGAATGAGGATCCCCTGTCACTGTGGATATAGTCGGGGAAACCGAACAGGGCGAAAATGGAATCCAGGGCCTTGATGACGGTGGCAGACGTCATATCTGGGCATGGGATGGCAAAGGGGAACCTAGAAAATTCATCGACCACACTAAGGATGTAGGTGTTGCGGTCGGTAGAGGGAAGGGGCCCTTTGAAGTCCACGCTGAGGCGTTCAAAGGGGCGGGATGCTTTCACCAGGCGCGTGCGATCTGGCCGGTAGAAGTGCGGCTTGCACTCCGCACAGATCTGGCAGTCTCTGGTGACTGTCCGTACTTCCTCGACGGAGTAGGGCAGATTGCGGGCTTTGATCAGATGGTACAAGCGGGTGACCCCCGGATGGCAAAGGCTGTCGTGCAAGGCACGGAGCTGGTTCACTTGTGCACTGGCGCATGTACATCGGGAGAGGGCATCTGGGGGCTCGTTGAGCTTGCCGGGGCGATACAAGATCTCGTAGTTAAAGGTGGAGAGCTCGATTCTCCACCGCAAGATTTTGTCATTCTTGATCTTGCCCCGCTGCGTGTTGTTGAACATGAAGGCTACCGACCGTTGGTCAGTGAGGAGAGTGAATCTCCTGCCGGCCAGGTAATGCCTCCAGTGCCGCACCGCTTCAACGATTGCCTGGGCTTCCTTTTCGACAGAGGAATGCCGAATTTCGGAGGCGTGGAGGGTGCGTGAAAAGAATGCCACGGGTCTGCCGGCCTGATTCAGCGTGGCGGCAAGGGCGACATCTGAAGCGTCGCTCTCTACTTGGAAAGGCAGAGTCTCGTCTACGGCGTGCATCCCCGCCCTGGCTATGTCAGATCAAATGCAGGCGAAGGCCTGTTGTGCCTCGGCCGAGAGGGGAAAATGTGTGGACTGGATAAGTGGCCGGGCCTTGTCTGCGTATTGCGGGACCCACTGGGCGTAATAAGAGAAAAACCCAAGGCAGCGTTTGAGGGCCTTGGGGCAGTGGGGAATTGGGAGCTCCATGAGGGGGCGCATGCGGTCGGGATCGGGCCCCAGTAGTCCGTTTTGGACTACGTAGCCAAGGATGGCTAAGCGGTCTGTGCGGAACACGCATTTCTCCTTGTTGTACATGAGATTAAGGAGAGATGCGGTGTGGAGGAATTTATAAAGGTTGGCATCATGGTCCTGCTGGTCATGGCCGCAGATGGTGACATTGTCGAGGTACGGGAAAGTGGTGCAATCCGTACCGGTCAACCATTCAGTCCATTTCTCGCTGAAAGACCGAGACCCCATTCGTGACGCCGAAGGGAACCCTCAGAAATTGGTACAGACGACCGTCCGCCTCAAAGGCAGTGTAGGGACGGTCCGATTTACGGATGGGGAGCTGGTGGTAGGCGGATTTCAGGTCAATAGTAGAGAAGACCCAGTACTGTGCAATCTGATTGACCATATCAGAAATGCGGGGGAGGGGGTACGCGTCGAGCTGCGTGTACCGGTTGATGGTCTGGCTGTAGTCCACGACCATCCTGTGCTTCTCCCCGGTCTTAACCACTACCACCTGGGCTCTCCAAGGGCTGTTGCTGGCCTCGATGATACCCTCCCGAAGCAGCCGCTGGACTTCGGACCTGATGAAGGCCTTGTCCTGGGTGCTGTACCGTCTGCTCCTGGTGGCGACGGGCTTGCAATCCACAGTCAGATTGGCAAAGAGGGAGGGGGGCTCGACCTTGAGGGTCGCGAGGCCGCAAACGGTGAGGGGAGGTAGGGGTCCACCGAATTTGAGGGTGAGGCTCTGGAGATTGCACTGGAAATCCAGGCCTAGTAGGAGTGAAGTGCAGAGGTCGGGGAGAATGTACAGACGGAAACGGTCGAATTCCACACCCTGTACAGTGAGTTTAACCAGGCAGAAACCCCGGATCGGGACAGAGTGGGAACCGGAGGCAAGGGAGATCTGCCGGTCGGCGGGATGGATCGCAAGGGAATAGCGCCTTACCGTGTCCGGGTGGAAGAGGTGGACTCCGGTGCTCCCGGAGTCGATGAGGCAGGAGGTCACATGGCCGTTGACCAGCACCGATGTGGAAGAGGGTGCCAGGTTGCGAGGACGGGACTGGTCGAGCGTAACGGAGGCGAGCAGTGGTTGGTGGGCGGTTGAGTCAGATGAGTCCGACGAGGAGCGGTAGCGACCCGTGTCCCGTGATGGCGGCCCCTGGAGACGAGATGGCGGCATCCGCAGTACCTGTGGGTAAAATGGCGGCGTCCATGGAGCGCACGTTATGGGGTCGGAACAAAATGGCGGCGCCCATGGAACGCACATGGCTGTGGTGGATGAAGATGGCGGCGCCCATGGGGCGCACATGGCGGGGGCGGCAAAAGATGGCGGCGCCCACTGATCGCATGTGGGGTCAGGGGAAGCGGACAGCGGGGCCCATTGAGGGAGCGGCTGAGGCGTGGGGACCGGCGGCGCGATAGCGGCGACCGTCCGGGACTGACACACCGCTGCAAAGTGGCCTTTCTTTCCACAAGCTTTGCAGGTCGCTGTGCGGGCCGGGCAGCGTTGGCGAGGGTGCTTCTGTTGGCCGCAGAAGTAACAGTGGGGACCCCCAGGGGGTGCGGTGCGGCAGGCAGCGCAGGCATAGTGCGCGGGGGCCGTTTGCGGGGTCCACGAGGGGTGGGACGGATGGGCCTGGGGAGCCATTTGCGGGGTCCACGAGGGGTAGGACGGGTGGGCCGAGTGGCTAGCGGAGTAAGTGTGCGCACTACGGGAGGCGGCCGTCATGGAGAGCGCCAGGGCCTTTGCGGCCGCGAGGTCGGGGGCGACCGCTTCCAGCAGTCGTTGCCGGATGGGGTCCGATGCAATGCCTGTAACGAAGGCATCGCGCATGAGTAAGTCCGAATGTTCCGCGGCTGTGAGGGCCCGGCAGTCGCAGTCTCGTACCAGAGGTATAAGGGCCCTCCAGAAGTCCTCAATCGACTCACCCGGCTGCTGGACGCGAGTAGAAAGTTGATGCCTCGCAAACAGGGTGTTCGTCGATGGTGCATAATTCTCCTTGAGCAGTTCCATAGCTGCGGTGTAGTCGGTCGCATCTCGAATGAGCGGAAAGACGCTGGAGCTAAGTCTGGAGTACAGGAGTTGCTTTTTCTGAGCCTCCGTCGGGGGAGGGTGTGCTGAAGAGATGTAGGCCTCTAAGACTGCGAGCCAGTGATCAAAGTCTTTTCTGGCGTGAGGCGAATGTGGATCCAGCTGCAGACGGTCAGGTTTGACTCTGATGTCCATGGTGACTGGGAAATCGTACAGCAATAAATTGTGGCGCTAACAATTATACTCAAAGCCGAGAGACTAGTACAATAGAGGCTTTATTGCTGTACGATGTTGTCCCTCCATCCGCAACTGTAGACTGAGGGTCTGAGCAGCTCTCATACATATTTATACACAAGCTCCCTGTGGGCGGAGCTAGCCGGCAGGGGCTGACCGGAGGAACCTGTATTACAGGTACAGGCATACATCCCCCTACTGCAGTACACATAACTACAGTGGTTATCTCACCACAATTCCAAAGTCCAATGATGTGCAAGTTAGGTGGATTGGTCATGCTAAATTGCCCTTAATGTCCAAAAGGTTTAGGTGGGGTTACTGAGTTACAGGGATAGGGTGGAGGTGTGGGCGTGGGGTGCTCTTTACAAGGGCTGGTGCAGACAGGGCTGCTCCAACCTCAAGAGTGCCCATCTTGTGCTATGTGTGGTCTCCAGAATGTTTCCCATATCCTGTATAATTATTTCTGCACCAAATTATTTCTGCAGCAGCTTGAGATCTAGTGTGGGAGGTTAAGAAATCCGTGGAGAGCATTTTACAGGGAAGGGGTGACTATCAGGCCATGAAAAAGGAACAGGCAGGGAGATCAGGAGGTGAATATAGCAGAGAAGCATTCTTTCATGTGATGTGGGGGTTGCTATCTGGACCATAATTTCTTGCCCATCCCTAATTACCCTTGAACTGAGTGGCTTGCGCGGCCCTTTCAGAGGGCCTATAAGAGTTAACCACGTTGCTGTAGATCTGGAGTCACATGTAGGTTAGACCATGTAAGGGTGGCATTAGTGAACCAGATGGTTTTTACAACAATGGACAATACTCATCATTAGACTATTAATTAATTGAAATTTCACCATCTGCCATAGGAGGATTCAAACCCAGGTCCCCAGATCATTATCCTGGGTCTCTGGATTAATAATCTAGTGACAATACTGTTACTCCATTGCCTCCCAACAAAGTACCCCAACCGTCTCATAGGTTAGATAGTCAAACATTTCAAAATTTCTTACTTTTGGATGTAAAGGTGCCATAGTAGTGGCATATTGTAGTGCCATAAGAGCTGTGACGCAGTTCGGAAAGAAACGTGGTCTCAGTGCGGTCGGCCATTTTGAACGCATCGTCGTGCAGCAGCACAAGCAATGCGGTCTCGATGTGGCTGGGTATTTTGGGCAACAAGCCATTTTGTGCCAAAAATTTGGCAACAGCCTGATCTTAGAAACCTAATTGCGATAAAATTGACAAATAAAATATAAATAGGATACTCTCTATGTTTTATTCCATCTGATAACAGAAAATGCTGTACTTGATTTGCACAACACAATTTGTCGAGTAAATAAAATACAGAAGCAGGTAGAGCTGCCTTTTACAGTGCATTGCACAACAATAGTCCCCATTTAAAACAGGTATTTTCAGTTCCTTTGTTAAGTTCCTTGAATTGAAATATTCTCTGCATTTCCCTCAGGCACTAAATTTTATGTGAAATATGTTGTGTGACATATCTGTATATAACTGTACAAATGCAGCACAGTGGTTAGCACTGTTGCTTCACAGCACCAGGATCCCAGGTTCGATTCCTGACTTGGGTCACTGTCTGCACGTTCTCCCTGTGTCTGTGTGGGTTTCCTCCGGGTGCTCTAGTTTCCACCCACAAGTCCCGAAATTCATGCTGTTAGATGAATTGAGCATTCTGAATTCTCCCTGTGCACCCGTACAGGTGCCCGAATGAGGCAATTAGGGGCTTTCACAGTAACTTAATTGCAGTGTTTATGTAAGCCTACTTGTGACAATAAAGATTATTATTATTATAAACTGATCATCATTGCATGTATTGACAGTTATGACTTCCTGACAATAAGTAGAGCCAGACATACATCAGGTGACTGACGAGATGTAGCAGTTGGTAGTAGGACAGAGAGCAGGACGGTCACATTTTACAGTAGCTCTTCATGAACTCAAATATCTTTGTATGTATAGAGGTATGTTTGTTACTTGCCTACATGCTCAATAATAAATACTTGTTCCAGCTAAACACACATGGTCTATGCATGTCTTCATGATCAGGGGAGCCATAGAAAACACCATGGTACCAGGGGTGCTGAATAACTGAAGGTAACTGCAGACAAGACAATAGAAGGACAAGAGGAATCTGGCCAAACAACTTCTTTGGCATCCTGGTGACCTACAGATTTGCGACTCAATGCAATGCAGGACGGTGAAGTGCGATATGGATGGTTTGAAGGAACCCCGCCAACTTTAAATCTCGGATAATGTGGACAAAATCTGGCGCATTTCTAAACAGCAGTTTGAACTCTATCTTACGGCCCGTGACCTCCAGGCACAGCCTGATATAAAGCACATTGTGTTGTTGCTATTGATAGCAGGTCCTCAAGCACTTGAGCTATATAATTCCTTCATTTTTGATAGTGAAGGAGGAAGCAGGAGTTGTGATGAGGTGATTAAACGCTTCAATTTACATTGTTTTCCTAGAAAGAATTAGACTTTTTAAAGATACTTGTTCCATTCTCGTGCAGAAAAGATAAGGAATCATTTGATAACTTTGCGACAGATTTAAGATTAAAGGCCTAGTCGTGCAACTTTGGACAGTTGCAGTCTTCAATGATCCGTGACCAAATTGTTTTGGGCATTTTGGATGTTAAGCTATGAGAACGATTGTTGAGGGAAGACAACCTCACTTTGGGGACCACCATCAGAAAATGCCAGGCAAGTGAGTTAGCTGAATAGCAGATCGGCACCTTGAGGTCAGAAAATGTTGCCGCCAACCTTGGAGGCACTGCTCGTGCCACAAGTGCTGTGACGCAATTCGTAAAGAAACTTGGGGCGGGATTCTCCGCCGGCATGATTTTCCATTTTGCCGGCACCCGGGGTTTCCCGTCGGTGTGGGGCTGCTCCACAATGGGAAACTCTATTGGCCGGCCAGCGTAACGGAGAATTCCGCTGGCAGGTCGGGGCAGAAATGTAGCACGGAGGGGTGGAGAATCCAGCCCATGGTCTCAGTGTGGGTGTCCATTTTGAGTGCATCGTTATGAAGCACCACAAGCAATGTGGTCTCGATGCGGGTGGCCATTTTGGACAACATGCCCCATCTGCCATTTTGTGCCAAAACAGACCCTTACCGCGGCGATGCCCTACATTTAAAAACAGTGTCACAAGTGTCGCAGAATGGGTCACTTTGTTCACCGATGCACAGTTGTCCGGACAGAAAAGAAGAGTCCGGACAAGGACAAAGGCGAAAACAACTGAGCCGATGTGAATATGGCTTTGAATAATGTCTCAAACAGTTCGACTGGCCGAAACATAGAAGTGACGCTTCCAGTCCACAGTCACAGTGAGGCAACTGTAGGAACTATTAAGTACAGATGGGAGATCCTGATAATGATCAATGGAACAACCATCAGCTGCAAACTTAATAAGGGAGTGAGAGCCAACCTGATCCCGTTCTGAGACGGTGCAGTGGCTAAAGGTCGAATCTCACATCACTCCGTCACTTCTATGTTTCAGCCAGTCAAACTGTTTGAGTAATTATTCAAAGCCATATTCAAATCGGCAGGGTTGTTTTCGCCTTTGTCCTTGTGCGGACATTTTGGCACAAAATGCTTCAGAAGGACTACAATGGTCATCGGATCCCAACTTTGGGAGAATGTGAGCTTGATGTCACCATCAAGTAGGTAACACACAGAATACTATTCTCCGTAGTGGAGATGGAGCATGCATTGCTCATTGGGCTGCAGGCATGTGAAGAGCTCGGGCTCGTCAAGAGGGTGTATACCGCAGTGTGCATGTCACCCTGCCGACATATCTCGGTGGAGTCGAGCTTAAATACACATTCAGAGGAGTTTCAAGGGTTTGGCACCCTACCCTTTACTTACCGCATACAGCTAAAGGAGGATGTGAGACCAGTTTTGCATGCGCCGAGACGGGTGCCTGCTCCACTGAGGGAGAAGCTCAAAGTTGAGCTGCAGTGAATGACAAACCTGGGCATCATTAGGCGCATAGAAGAGCCCACTGACTGGGTCAACTCCATGGTATGAGTAAAGAAACGAAATGGAGACCTGAGAATTTGCATGGACCCCAAGGACCTTAACATGAAGATTAAGAGTGAGCACTACCCTATCCCAAAAAGGGAGGAAATTGCATGCAAAATGGCTGGAGCAACATGCTCCAGCAAGCTGGATACGTCGCTGGGTTTCCGGCAGCTCAAGCGCAATGAGGCGAGTACAAGACTGAGCACCTTCAACACAGCCTTCGGCCATTACTGCTTCTTATCGGTATTATGTCAGCGTCAGAAATCTTTCATCGAGCCATGGAGCACATAGTGGAATGATTGCCAGGTGTCCGTGTCTACGTCGACGACATTATAATCTGGGGATCCATGCGTGAGGAGCGTGATACAAGGCTCTTTCAAGTTCTCTAAAGAGTCAGTAAGAATGACCTCAAACTCAATCAGGTGAAATGAGAAGTCGGCGTTGACACTATTACTTTTCTTGGAGACAGGCTATCAGCAAAAAGTGTGCAACCGGATGATGAAAAAAATCAAAGCCGTCATCAAGATGCCACGGCCCAAGGACAAAAAGATTCATCAGGATCTGCAAATTCAGAAGCCAGCAGGCAGGAAACCTTTTGACAGTGAGAGGGGAAGAGGGAAAAACTCACAGCTTCTTCTATCGGTGTCCAGGAGAGTTCTGATTCTTTCCTGGATCCTCTGAAAACATCCCAGCATATTGCGCATTCTGGGCATGATTAACTTTGTGGGAAAGTTTATTCCCAACCTAGCCTCCAAGATATCACAGTTTAGGGAATCCATTGAAAAGGATATTGTCTTCCAGTGGTCACCGAAACACAATCCGGAATGGAAAGCGCTATGCGGTTTGCTAACAAAGGCGTCTGTCCTGGATTTTTCGACCCGGCCAAGAAGACCAACATCTCCAAGGATGCCTCTCAGGACGGTTTTGGGGTGGTACTTCTGCACCAGAGTGCAAATGGTGAATGGCTGGTGGTGGCATATGCTTCAAGGGCTATGACGGAAACAGAGCGCAGACATGCGCAAATCGAGAAGGAATGCCTGGGGCTAGTCACAGGCCTCGGAAAATTTCACAACCACTTATATGGGCTGCCCACATTTTTGGTTGAGACGGACCACAGGTCGCTGGTTGAGATAGTCCACAAGAACTTATGGCAGATGTCCCATAGGATACAATGACTCATGATGAAGCTCCAGCAGTATGACTTTAACCTGATCGACACACCAGACAAGTTTTGGGCTGTCGCCAACAAATGTTTGAGACCTGATGCCATCAATGAGATCGATCCGGGGCTGATGAAGTTCAGCTACATGTTGACCTGGTGGCTGCGACACTGCCGTTTTCTGACGAAAAGTCAAGCCTGATCAGGGCAGAAATGGCCAAGGATCCGGTACTTCAAAAGGTCAGCAGATGTCTCAAAGAGGATTGGCCGAAAGATTCCTGCTCTGCGTACTATACTGTTCATTCCGAGCTCATTGAGGTAAATGGTCTTCTCTTACGGCAGAACAGAACCACCATCCCGCATTTGCTGAGGCCGCTCATGCTGAAGAAGCTTCACAAAGGGCACCTGGGCATTGAAAAATGCAAGAGCAGGGCCTGGGAGACGATATATTGGCCAGGCATTACCCAGGCCATTGCAGGTATGGTTGATCAGTGAGATACGTGTCAGAAATTTCACTGCAAACAGAGCATGTGGAAGACGTCATTGTCAGTTCATGGCAGAAAGTCTGTATGGACTTGTTCCATTTAAATGGGAGTGACTACCTGGTCTTATTCGACTACGTCTCCAATTATCAGAGGTGACGCAATTAGCCAACGCAACAGCTTGCTGTGTAATTCAGCAGGTCAAAGCGATCTTTGCCCGGCATGATGTACCATGTTGGACAATGGTCTGTGCTTCAGTAATCATGAATCGACCGAGTTTGCTCGCCGGTATGACTTCAGGCACATTACCTTGACTCCGCTCTATCCCCAATCGAATGGGAAGGTGGTAAAGGACATAAACATAGTGAAGCAGCTGCTGAGGGCAGCACAGTAGCATTGTGGATAGCACAATCGCTTCACAGCTCCAGGGTCCCAGGTTCGATTCCGGCTTGGGTCACTGTCTGTGCGGAGTCTGCACATCCTCCCCGTGTGTGTGTGGGTTTCCTCCGGGTGCTCCGGTTTCCTCCCACAGTCCAAAGATGTGTAAGTTAGGTGGATTGGACATGATAAATTGCCCTTAGTGTCCAAAATTGCCCTTAGTGTTGGGTGGGGTTACTGGGTTATGGGGATAGGATGGAGGTGTTAACCTTGGGCAGGGTGCTCTTTCCAGGAGCCGGTGCAGACTCAATGGGTCGAATGGCCTCCTTCTGCACTGTAAATTCTATGATCTATGATGAAGGCCCTGGAGTGCCGTGAAGATATGTATCTCAGTTGCCTGCAGCCCACTGGTAAATGGCCTGTCACCAGCACAGCTGCTTATGACCAGGCAGCTGCAAACAATCCGCTGCCCTCTATGGTGGCCCTCACAGTCAATCGACAGCTCAAGAGGAAGTTAGCACTTCAGAAACAAAAGCAGAAAGAGATCTACAATAGGTCTGCACGGGCACTCCAGCCCTTGCAGATAAGGGAGTCCATCAGAATCGAGTACCCCAATGACAAAGGATGGGTGAAGCCAGCAACTGTTGTTCGTCAAGCGGGTCCGCACTCATTTATGGTGTTCACTGAGGGTGGCTCACTTCTGCGCTGAAACCAACAAGCACTCCTGAAAGTACAACGACCGTTTGTGCTTAAGTAGAAAAGCCTGGGTGTAATCCCAAGCTGGAGGAAGACACAGACTGTACAGCACAGCCTGGAGTTAATGATGCATCTTCTGTGGTGCATGGGGAATGACCAGGGTGGGGCATGCTCACCAAAATAAGGCGCACACCTGATAGACTGAACCTGTAACGGAATGTCCAGAAAATGTTTTTGTAAATACTCTTTTTTCCAAAGGAAGGGGGGTGTGGTAATATGCAGGCATTATAGCACAGTGGGTAGCACTGTTGCTTCACAGCTCCAGGGTCCCATGTTCGATTCCCGGCTTGGGTCGCTATCTGTGCGGAGAGCATGAGAGCAGGACGGTGAGTTGAAAGGGCGAGCTACAGGAAGGTCTGGGTCCTGCTTGCAGACGGACCAAAGAATAACGTTCTTGTTCTTATGCAATGTTCTTGCAACTGGTAAACATTATCGATCAGGAGATGCAGTCCTGCTGCTCTTAGCCCCTTAGCTATACTGAAATTCCCTGATGTTTTCTGTCCATTTGTTCACACCTCCCTTCAGCTTGGTTTCTGGTGGTAAATTCAAAGCAGAGCCCCTTAATGAAAAATGCACAACGTAATTACTCTTTTTAAACTGGGAATCTGCCTCCGGAGAGCAAAATCAGAAGTAGGCATATTGGGGATGGGCTTAGGTCAGGTTTTCACATTTTTCTATTTTTAACCTCCACTACTGCCTGTCCTTGGAGATTAAAATTCCCCCCATAGTGTATTCTGCAAGAGGTCCATAACTGTGTTCATTCCATTTAACACTTAATCCATTTACATAGGAGGAACAAGCCATTTAATCATCTGCAAACTAAGGAAAGGTCAGCCAGTTGGGAGTAAAAATAATGTGATAGACGTTCACCCAGATTTCAACCCATCCCTGGTTCCTCTGATCGAGTCCAACTGTCTTTCCTTCTACCAAGTCCAAATGAGAACATTTCTTTCGCTGGCTAGAGGATAGTAGTTCTGACTGTGGCTCCAGTTAACACTGATACATTAAGCGGCAAATGAAAAGAAGTATAGAGAAATTGACAAAAAAAATCAGAGTGCAAGAGACAAACAGCAATTAATTTTCATTCGAGCTAAAGCTGTATGAATATTTATAGTTATTTCCAACCTGCTTTGCATTTATTTATTTCAGTTGATTGCTAAATATTTTCATTTACTTTGTAAATGTTGTAAATATAATTCGAAGACAGCTAATTAAAATTCCATAAAACCTGACTACACATTCCAGATTAATGATTTAGGTGAACTGCAATCTCAATTAATATTGGTATTGTCAGGTCTACATTGGATTTTACAGTATAGAAAATGCACTTTCAAAGGATAGACTAATACCTTTGTGCTATTGGTGTAAATGAACTAATGAGTCTTAGTTGGTGACTTCTGTAAGAACTTGGCTGTTTGGTTTGTGATACTTTATAACGACAGCCCATTTTAAAGTGAATGAGAAACAAGCCAATATTCAACTTAAACCTATGAATTGACTATCAATTTCAAAACACAATTGAAAATGTTTGAAGATTGTATCACACATTTAGAACCTGTTTTCTAAACTTTTTTTTTCAAAATAGCAAGTTTTCTTTTTTTAAAGTATCAGAACAAATTTGTCTTACTGTTCACAGTTAACAGAACTGCTTGAGTAATTTTTCTGAAATGTAATGAGTGGATCTTTCAATATGTGACCGACCGTAATTACCTCCCACAGGCTGCCAGACCAGATTTTCCACAATTACTTTTTTATTTCACAGTTCCGATATTCACAGTACTTTGCTCTTAAAGATAATCATAGAACAATAGAATCCCTACAGTGCAGAAGGAGGCCATTCGGCCCATCGTGTCTGCACCGGCCCCCCGAAAGAGCACCCTAATCTAGGCCCACTTCCCCGCCCTATCCCCGCAACCCCACCTAACCGTTTGGACATTAAGGGGCAATTTAGAATGGCCAATCCACCTAGTCTGTACACTTTTGGACTGTTGGAGGAAACTGGAGCAGCCAGAGGAAACCCACACAGACAAGGGGAGAACGTACAAACTCCACAGAGTCACCCAAAGTCAGGATTGAACCCGACTGCTTGGTGCTGTGAGGCAGCAGTGGTAACCACTGTGCCACCAGGCCGCCCATAATTATCAGGTGCTGCTTTTGATGAGTCATTATGTATGATTGTGGATGGGAATTTCCTTTGAGTTTTATGTTCAGTCTGAATAGAAACATGAAAGTTAGCAACATTTTTAGGAAGCTGAATTAAAAAAGATCAGTTTCAGATTCTCAGGTACATCCACAGTCTATTTGATGGAAAATATTTTATTAATCCAAGCTGACAATAAAAATGAGTAAGCTCTATTAATAACCATTTGCTATTCAAATTGGTCATCCAACAATCGAAAACAACAACTTGCATTTATATAACGCCTTTAACATTGTAAAACATCCCAAGATGGAAGCATTCCAAACAAAATTTGGCACTGAGCCATGTAAAGAAATATTAGAGCAGAAGACCAAAGATTTCATCAAAGAGATAGGTGTTAAGGAACATCCTAAATGTAGGAAGAGGTGGACAGGCTCAGGGGAGGAATTTCAGA
The DNA here is from genome assembly GCF_902713615.1 of Scyliorhinus canicula. Classification (NCBI taxonomy): domain Eukaryota; kingdom Metazoa; phylum Chordata; class Chondrichthyes; order Carcharhiniformes; family Scyliorhinidae; genus Scyliorhinus; species Scyliorhinus canicula. The sequence goes on from NC_052147.1 coordinate 225,039,742, forward strand.
ACATAAGGCCTTGGCAGCTAAAGTTATGGACATCAATAATGAAGCAATTAAAATTTGTGATGCTCTAGAGGCCACAATCCTATGCATTGAAGATATTTTAAAGGGTCGTGGGGCTAAAGAAGACCATGCTATGGAGCTGTAAGATCATGGAGGAATTTGAAATCAAGAATGATAAAGTTAAAATTGAGTTGTTTAACCAGGAGTCAATGAATTCAGCGCAGCTCTTGGATCTTTATTGCTGTGGAAATATCTCCAGCATATTCCAATACTCTACCCTTCAAATAGCTTCTGCACTTCATTTGCCCACCACACCTTTCTGTGAACTTGAACAACAATTTGTCATTCATGCTGACTCCCCCATACCTATTTCAATTTTGTCCCCACCAAGGGATCTTGCTCCTGCAGTCACCTTTCTGCTCCTCAGTTACTACCAGGATATGTGTTGATACATGATCAATTGTACAAAGACTCAGATCGGGTACAACTGTGGCTTTATTGCAGTCATATACGTGGCCGCCTACAGCAGCTGGCGAAATGGCTGCTGAATGGAGGACACGCATATTTATACTCCTCTTCCTGGGCGGAGCCAGCAGGCAGGGGCTACCGGCGAACCTGTAGTACAGGTCCTACCTTACATCACCTAATACAGGTGTAACAGTGGTTTACCACATTCACCCCCTGTTAAAAATGAGTCCAGTGGGGGTGGTGTAGAACTATATACAGTAGTGAAAATTATGTACAGTGTTTTATTAAAAAGGAGAGGAAAAAAATGTCTTTTGAAAGTCCTGTGCCAGTTAGGTTCAACCGGTCTGATGCCTTGACGTTCCGCTGGGAGTGACGTAACGGTGGCGGCGATGTTGATGCTGGTGATGTCGGTGCCGGCCTGATGTTGGGTGACTCCGGGAGCATGCTGAAATCCTCTTCATCCTCTTGCGTGGGCAGGGGAAGGAGGGATGGTCCTGGTGGGGTTAGTGTTGGAAGCGCCGGGGTAGGGGAGGATGGCGCCTGGCCGGGGAGGTGTGTATGTGTGGAACCTGCTGGTGCCAGGTCCCTGAGGGAGACAGTATCTTGGCGGCCATCGGGGTACGCCACATAGGCATACTGGGGGTTGGCATGGAGCAAGTGTACCCTGTCCACCAATGGGTCCGCCTTGTGGAGTCGGACGTGCCTACGGAGCAGGACCGGTCCTGGAGCTGTGAGCCAAGTCAGGAATGACACCCCGGATGTGGACTTCCTGGGGAAGGGAAAAAGATGTTCATGGGGTGTGTTATTCGTAGTGGTGCACAGTAGTGACCGGATGGAGTGTAGTGCATCAGGGAGGACCTCCTGCCAGCGAGAGGCTGGGAGGTTCCTGGACTGTGGGGCCAGCTGGACGGCCCTCCAAACCATCCCGTTCTCCCTCTCTACCTGCCTGTTTCCCAGGGGTTGTAGCTGGTCGTCCTGCTGAAGGTGATACACCTGCTGAGCAGGAACTGACGCAGCTCATCACTCATGAATGAGGATCCCCTGTCACTGTGGATATAGGCGGGGAAACTGAACAGAGCAAAGATTGTGCTGAGGGCCTTGATGACGATGGCAGACGTCATATCGGGGCATGGGATGGCGAAGGGGAACCTGGAGTACTCATCGACCACACTGAGGATATACGTGTTTCGGTCGGTGGAGGGGAGGGGCCCTTTGAAATCCATGCTGAGGCATTCAAAGGGGCGGGAGGCCTTCACCAGGCGCGCACGGTCCGGCCGGTAGAAGTGCGGATTGCACTCCGCAGAGATCTGGCAGTCCCTGGTGACTGGCCGTACTTCCTCGACGGAGTAGGGCAGGTTGCGAGCCTTGACAAGATGGTACAACTGTGTGACCCCCGGTAGGGCTGGCCTCGATGTCGTGTAGGGCCCGGAGTCGGTCTACTTGTGCGCTGGCACATGTACCTCGGGATAGGGCATCTGGGGACTCGTTGAGTTTGCCGGGGCAATACAGAATCTCGTAATTATATTCTCCACCGCATGATTTCATCATTTTTGATCTTGCCCCGCTGCGTGTTGTTGAACATGAAGGCTACCGACCGTTGGTCAGTGAGGAGAGTGAATCTCCTTCCGGCCAGGTAATGCCTCCAATGCCGCACGGCTTCAAAGATAGCTTGGACTCTTTTTCGACGGATGAGTGCCGAATTTCAGAGGCATGAAGGGTGCGAGAAAAGAATGCCACGGGTCTGCCTGCCTGATTGAGGGTGGTGGCAAGTGCGACGTCTGATGCGTCGCTTTCTACTTGGAAGGGCAGTGTCTCATCTACTGCATGCATCACAGCCTTGGCTACATCTGCTCTGATACGGGCGAAGGCCTGTTGCGCCTCGGCCATAAGGGGAAAATGGGTGGACTGAATGAGTGGGCGGGCCTTGTCCACGTAGTTTGGGACCCACTGAGCATTGTACGAAAAGAAGCCCAGGCAGCGTTTGAGGGCCTTGGGGCAGTGGGGGAGGGGGAGCACCATGAGGGGGCGCATGCGGCCGGGATGGGGCCACAGAACTCCGTTCTGGACCACATAACCGAGGATGGCTAAGCGAGTCTTGCGGAACACACACCTCTCCTTATTGTAGGTGAGGTTAGGAGAGTGGCGGTGCAGAGGAATTTAACAAGGTTGACATCGTTGACCTGTTGATCATGGCCGCAGATGGTGACGTTGTCTAGGTACGGAAAAGTGGCCTGCAAACCGTACCGGTCGACCATTCGGTCCATCTCCCTTTGGAAGACCGAGACCCCGTTAGTGACGCCGAAGGGAACCCTGAGGAAGTGATAGAGACGACTGTCCGCCTCGAAGGCAGTGTATGGACGGTCCGATTTACGAATGGGGAGCTGGTGGTAGGCGGATTTCAGGTCAATCGTCGAGAAGACCCGGTACTGTGCAATCTGATTGACCATATCAGATATGCGTGGGAGGGGGTACGCGTCAAGCTGCGTGTATTGATTGATGGTCTGGCTGTAGTCCACGACCATTCTGTGTTTCTCCCCAGTTTTAAATACTACCACTTGAGCTCTGCAGGGGCTGTTGCTGGCCTCGATGATACCCTCCAGAAGCAGCCGCTGGACCTCGGACCTGATGAAGGTCTTGTCCTGGGTGCTGTACCGTCTGCTCCTGGTGGCAATGGGTTTGCAATCTGAGGTTAGATTGGCAAAGAGGGAGGGGGGGTCGACCTTTAGGGTCGCGAGGCCGCACACAGTGTGGGGAGGTAGGGGCCCGCCGAATTTGAGGGTGAGGCTCTGGAGGTTGGACTGGAAATCCAGGCCTAGTAATAGTGCAGCACAGAGATTAGGAAGGATGTAGAGGCGGAAGCCACTGAATTCTACACCCTGGACCTTGAGAGTGACCGTGCAGAACCCCCAGATCGGGACGGAATGGGATCCGGAGGCCAAGGAGATTCTTTGGTTGGCGGGGTGGACCGCGAGGGAGCAGTGCCTTACCGTATCCGGGTGGATGAAGCTTTCGGTGCTCCCGGTGTCCAGCAGGCAAGAGGTCACGTGGCTGTTGATTTTCACCGTGGTCGAAGCGGTGGCCAGGTTGTGTGGCCGAGACTGGTCGAGCGTCATCGAGGCGAGCTGCGGTTGATCGTCACTGGTGTCAGAAGATGGAGAGCGTGGGGGGCCCGGTCGTGGAATGTCATTGGCGTCCATGCCCCGTGGGGAAGACAAGATGGCGGTGACTGCTGATCCTGCGGGGGACAAAATGGCAGCGCCCATGGGCCGCACGTTGCTGGAGCTGAACAAGATGGCCGCATCCAGGGGCCTCACGTGGACTGAGGGGGGAAGATGGTGGCGCCTACTGGCCGCGCGTGACCCCGGTGGGTGAAGATGGTGGCGCCCACTGGCCGGTCGCGGCCCCGGGGGGGGTGAAGATGTGTTGCACGTTTTGCTATGGGTGTAAAACGCGTTTATTGGGGTGTATTAACTTGCCTGTGTTAAAGGCCGTGTGCTTAACACCACTAGGCTCTGTCTTATGTATTTTTCAGCTCAGGAGTCGCCAGTTGCCATATAGACAACTCACATATATTCCAAGGTCAAGTTCAAAGTAATAAAACGATACACCGATTAGTAAGTTCCAAACGATCAATATTTATTATACAATTATAATAAATACGCATGCACACACTAAGGGACTAAGCTATGACTAGACTAAGCAAACAGAATACTTAACTACACAGGAACAGGCAAGGTCAGGGAGCGAGGCCTTCGTCCCGGTCTTGGGCTGCAACCTTCAGAAAGCGTGCTGGTCACTGGGGGTCTAGCGGGCTTAGTTCGCGTAGCGAGCGTCGTACTGGCACTTACGGTTCGGCGGCTGGTGCTCAACGGCTGGAGTCAGGATACAGCTTCAAGTTCTTGGTCAGGGCCGGAGCACGAAACAACAGACAGGACCATGTGTGGGGGTCTATATTTATAGGGGTCCCCAATGTCCTTCCCTCTTTCTGGGCAGGCTTTACCTTTAGGTATTGATTGGATAGCTTCCAATCGATATCTTTTGAATTCCTCCAATGTAAGGGTCTTTCTCGATGGTGGGGGCGGTTTCTATAGTGGATACTTCTGGTGCCACTCTGTCTGGACATCCACTCAAGTATCTTATTCAAACCCAAATGTTGCCATTGTGTGTGCCTAGATCTGGACTGCCTCATTAGTATGTAGAACGTTCTGCCATTATCACCTTTGGTTGGAGATCTTCCACCTGGCCAGAAACTGGTTTTGCTGCTTGCAAAATGCTAATGAGTGTTTGCAGGCTGTTTGCCTTGGCTAAACTGTTTTTCCCTACAGTCTTAGCGATTCTTCATTTTGTTTGGTTCAGTGTCCATTTTAGGTGGCTACAGTGGCTACAGATGGCGGCACCCACTGGCCACGTGTGGCCCCGGGGGTGAAGATGGCGGTGCCCACTGGCCGCGGGTGGTCCCGGACGAAGATGGCGGCGCCCATTTTGTGTGTGTCAGGTGTGAGGGGGCGATCGCGGCGACTGCGCAGGCCTGGCACACTGCGGCAAAGTGGCCCTTTTTGCTGCAAGCCTTGCAAATGGCGGTGCGGGCCGGGCATCGTTGGCGAGGGTGCTTCTGCTGGCCGCAGAAGTAACATCGGGGACCCCCGGGGTGCGCGGATTGGCGTGTGTTGCAGGCGTATTGGCTGGGTAAGGCCCCGGCTGGGGCGGCCGTTTGTGGGGTCCATGAGGGATAGGAGGGGTGGGCCACGCGGCCGGAGGGGTAAGCCTGAGCGTTACGTGAGGTGACCGTCATGGAGAGCGCTAGCTTATTAGTCTCCGCTAGGTCGAGTGTGGCCCCTTCGAGCAGTCTTTGGCGGATGAGGTCCGACCCAATCCCCGTTACAAAAGCATCACGGATGAGGAGATTAGAATGTTTGGTAGCCATGACGGCCTGACAGTCGCAGTCCCGGACGAGTGGGATTAGGGCCTGCCTGAAGTCTTCAATGGACTCACCAGGGAGTTGAGACCGAATGGCGAGTGTGTGCCTGGCGAAGAGTGAGTTTGTTTTCTGCGCGTAGTTCTCTTTGAGGAGCGCCATGGCGTCCGCATAGGTCGGGGCGTCCTGGATCAGTGGAATCATGCTGGAGCTCAATCTTGAGTACAGAATCTGTACCTTCTGAGCCTCCGTCGGTGTGTTGGTCGCTGAGTTTATGTAAGCCTCGAAGCAAGCTCGCCAATGATTAAAGTCTCTTCTGACGTCGGTTGATTGCGGATCCAGCTGCAGGCGATCTGGTTTGATTTGGAGGTCCATCTTGTAGAAAATCTTACTGCAATAAATTGATGCACGATAAATTGTACAAAGACTCAGATTGGGTACAACTGTGGCTTTATTGCAGTCAGATGCGTGGCCTCTTACAGCAGCTGGCGAAATGGCAGTTGAATGGAAGATATGCATATTTATACTCCTCTTCCTGGGCGGAGCCAGCAGGCAGGGGCTACCGGCGAACCTGTAGTACAGGTCCTACCTTACATCACCTAATACAGGTGTAACAGTGGTTTACCACATGTGTATCATAATATTTGCTGCATAACTAAGCCTAAGCAACTTGAATTTTCTCTATTTCCATTCAAATGCATAATTTGGCTGCTGCTTCAGACCCAACGCTATAATTTCAATTTCCAATTTTTTTCTCCCTTTTCTCTCATTTTCTCCTGTTTCGGGGAGCAAATGTAGGTTATTAAGCTCAGGGGTGTTGCGCGAATGGGACTTGGTGCGAGTTAGAACAAGGGCAGCAAAGTTTTGGATGACCTCAAGTTTACAAACTTGTGAGGCTGTCCAGGGCTGCATTGGAATTGCCAAAGATAAAGGTTAAAAAAAAGGCAGGGATGAGTGTTTGAGCAACAAGTCGAGTTGGAAGGTGTAAATCGCAACTAAAAGAATGAGGGCAGCAGGCACATGGGAGCGCTACCCACCTGCCAGCTCCCCTCCAAATCACTTATCGCACTGAGCTGGAACTCTAACACTAATCCTTTACAGTTGCTAGTTCAAAACCCTGAACTCCCTCCCTAATAGCATTGGAGGTATACCCGCACCCTGTGTACTGCAGTGTTTCAAATTGCTCGCCAACATCTTCTCAAGGCCAATTAGAGACAGACAATAAATGTTGGCCTTGCCAGAAATGTTCAAATCCCATGAATGAATAAAAATCTTCTGGTAAATCGAAGATCAAAAGCTTGACAGTTGTGTGAAATAATAATAATTTTTATTGTCACAAGTAGGCTTACATTAACATTGCAATGAAGTTACTGTGAAAATCCCCGAGTCGTCACGTTACGGCGCCTGTTCAAGTACCACAGAGGGAAAATTTAGAATGTCCAATTCACCTAACAGCACGTCTTTCGGGACTTGGGGAAGGAAACCGGAGCACCCGGAGGAAACCCACGCAGACACGGGGAAAACGTGCAGACACCGCACAAACAGTGACCCAAGCCGGGAATCGAGCCTGGGGCCCAGGAGCTGTGAAGCAACAGTGCTAACCACTGTGCTACCGTACCGTGGGAGAGGAGTTTTTTCTTCTCATTGGTGTCCATAGAAGGAAGCAGGGTTGGAAGATAGAAGGGATGAGGGACACAAGGACGGGATTAGAGATGACTTTATCTGTAATACTAAGAGAATAGGAAGGCCACGTGATGTGGCAAAGGGTTGGCTGTGAATATGTGTTGGGGAGTTTATATGGAGGGAGGAAAGGAGGAGTGTGAACACATAAAAGAGAGAAAGCATGATGAATTGAGGTGAAAGTTGAAATCACAGAGGATAAGAAGTCACTCAGTTGACTGACAGAGGGAAACAATGAAGATATTTCAGTGAGAAAATGTTTATAGTGCTGGATGAACTGTCGAGAACAAGGATTTTAAATGAGGTATGAGAGGAGTGGAACAAGGTGATGTGCTCCAAGGAAGAGGAAGTTCAAGTGAATTAGGGGGCCAACCTGGGTGAGATTTTGTGATTAAGAGCCACAGTGCCACAACATTGTGGGCAGGGAAAGTGGAAAAGATATAGTCAGGAGGGGAGGCTTCATTTTGGGGGAAGGTGTCATCATTCCTCAGCAAGCTTCCCTTTGAGAACATGAAGTTAATCCAATAATATACTAAAATCTCATGGAAGGCAAGGGCCTTGTTCATAAGGGAATGGACATTCTGGAGGGACTCCAGACATGGTGTTGCTCGTTATGCTTTCCCTTAATTTGCTCTGTTTTAATTACCTTTGCTCAAGAGTCGCCAGGTATCTTTCTGATACCACCACAGGGTTCAAAGCCGAACACCGATCAATAACTCGACATACCAGTTAGTAAGCTTGAAATCAATGCACATTTATTTACGCACACAGTCAATTATTACTCATGCATAAACTCTACTCACTAAACTACAACTAAAAGCCTATACTTAGCTTCGAGTGGCCCACTCAGTCAGAGGAACAATGGCCGTTGTCCGGTTCTGATACTGCTGGCTTTGAACTGGTATAGAATAGTAGCTGGGAGCGCCTATCTCGTAGCGTGCGGTGACCTTAGACTTACTTGGCTGGTGCTTGGCGGCCTCTCGTTGCTGAGAGCCAATGCCAAGGTGAAGAGGAGTAAGAGATCTTCCAAGAGCTTCCAAGAGGGCGAACTGATCTTGGGGACTCTGTTTTATAGCCCCCAGGGGTTTTGTGCCCTTCTGGGTGGACCCCGGACTTGGTCCCAATTAATTGGACCATGTCTCAATCGTTCGTATTGATTGTCTCCAATAACGGGGTTGTTCCCTGATCGTTGGGTGGGCCCTATGTAACCGTTGGCCTGCCTTTGTTTTAGCTTCTACTGGCGCCGGGAAGTCTGTCCTGGTACCGATTGTTTCAATGTTTCTTTCTTTCCCCGGAGATAGCTCATTACTATGCTAATGGCTTAGTGGTTTCAGTTCTGTCTGGGTTCTGCAAGTCCTAATACACAGGAAACCTTGCACCTGCTTATTTCCTAGTGCCGTCCATTTTTCCCTGCACTCTTTGCGAGTATCCATTTTGGAATCGGGACGTGGCCACCCCAGGTGGCTACACTCCCTCTTTGTGATCCTCACCGTGAAGCGTGAAGGATCACCCTACTGCGATGTCTTCGTTCCCTGACCAAGCGGGCACTCTGACCCTAACTATGCAACATATCTTTAACTAAACAATTTTACATACACACATCATCAAAACTCTATGGGGGCGCTATGTCATTAAGGACATGCATTACAAAATAAAAAAACTGGAACCTCTAACTATTCTCAATAAACTATCCTCACTTAAACAATTCAAAAATATACTAACATCTTAACTGTACAAAAATAGCAGCATTCAAATTTCTCTGGTTTGGCAGTCAAACACAGAGTTCACATTTCTTTATTCAACAAACGACCACACACAAACAAAAACAAATGTACTTTATTCCATGTCAAGGGGGTCGGGGGCCTGGTGGAAACTAAAAATAGGGGATCTAATTCTGTATACTGGGGTGCAAGAGCGGTAGGCTCTTCTTCACCATTTCTTCATTCGAATGGTCTGCACGATACTGCAAAGTATTGCCAGTGCTAAAAGTGCTTCAACGACATACGAGAGGGAATACCAAGTGATAAACTTATCACACCAGGTCGGGGTACTGTTGACTGTTACTGGGCTCTGAGTACTGGCAATACATTGACAACCTGTGGGGTGGGGGTGAGGGGGTTAGCGTTCGCGCGCAACCAAAGGCATCCTGCTAGTGTCCATATAACAAAGAGGGAGGTCGTCTTCATCTTCTCTTCTCTTCTCGTCTTTCTTCTCTTCTTGTCTTCTTCTGGAAATCTGTGAACACAAGTATAATGTCTGTCATTATCTTGTATAAGATCTCGTGTGTTTGTCTGTCTGTCCTTTAGTGCCAATTACCCTTTATAATTGGTCATCATCTGTGACTCATTTTTAAAAAAACCGAATTTCTGGACAAGACATTTTTGAAAAATACTGACACAGTGCGAGCCGTCTCGCAGCCTGTGCGATTTACCATCCCAATGTTTGAGGATGTAAATAACATGAGGAAAGCAACCGAAGGGTCACTATAAAACAAAACAAAAACTTTTGAAATGAAAGAGCCGAAATGAGGTGCATATGGGCCGCGGCGGGTAAGAATTGGATTGAATCCCTGGGTAGGAAGGGATGTGCTCTACCCGAGCTTAGCTGACCAGAGTGGGGGGGGGGGGTCCTCAGGCAGGGCGGGGATAAGTGCCGTTTCTCCACTGCCTGAGTAACCGGCAAGAACGTGCATGAATGTAGTCGTCGTGGGGGTTGCAGTACTGCCTCTCCTAACCTCAAATTAGAAGAGCAGTTACGAACTGTTTTCGGGCAAGTTCTCAGAGGTTTCGGCTGATAAAGTAGATGGCAAATTCTCAAAGGTTTCTGCGGACAAACTAGGTGACTGGCCGTGGACAAACTTGCTCCATTAACTGCCAGGGGGCGTTAAAGGAGTGGTGGCGTGGGGCTGTGAAAAGCTGTTTAAATTCCAAACACTGAACATTTAACAAACACAAACAAACAGACATGCAACGAATATTGTGCAGGTTCCATCAGAAAGGACACCGTATCTCTCTAGCAGTTCCTTTTAAACATCATCTGGACACCTCAGTGTTCAGTTGCGAACAGGGTCGCAAAGGGATTCGCGTGGTGGGAGCCAGACTCAATGTCATCATCTTCTTCCGGCTGCCATATTCTGGACTATAAAAGTTGTGCCAAAGCTGCGTGGGGTGACTTGGGGTCCATCTCATCATTCCTGATGAGCCTGAATGAATTGTCCCAGTGCCAGAATCGTGCATCTAGTTGGGAGCTACTGGAGTTCAGTTCTTAATCGTCGGGCGGTGGGTTTGGGTCTGGGGCTTTAATGTTTGTGATCTCGAAGGGATCATTTGAATTGTTCTCAGAGTCGCTGGGAGTGGGGCCTGGTGCAGGGGGATAGTATTGTGGTGTGCTGTTGCTGTCGTCAGTGCTTTCGCAGTCACTGTCGCTGTCGTTGCTGTCTGGGGGCGGGGAGGGGCAGAGTTGTGTGTCAGGGGGCGGAGTCGAAGTTGAGTCTGAGGATGGGCTGGACTGGCTGGGGGAGGGTAGGAATGCGTTTTCTGTGGGCGGGGTGAGCTCATCTGCTGCTGCGAGCAGGATGTGGTGTGTGTGGTTGTTCTGCGAGCCATAAGCCTTGAGCTGGTTTATGTGAAACCACGCAGTCTTTCCATTAGGGTATTTTATTTTGTACACGGAGGGGCTTACTTTGTCCGAAATGGAGTACGGACCTGAGTACTTAGGTGACAGGAATGTGCTGGGGTTGTATAGGGACAGCATTACTTGCTGCCCTACTTCAAACTCAGTGGCATGCACTGTCATATCGAAACAAGCCTTGCTTTGTTGCTTCCTTGTGCCCATTCGCCCAGCGGCTGCTAGTTGGGCTGCCTTCACATTTGCTATTAACTGTTGTACTGCGTTTTCGTGTGTGAGGGCCGTCACTACGGGGCTGGTCAAATCTAAACCTAATATATATTCCGTTCCTTTCATGGGGCGTCCGGTCATGAGAGTGTGGTGGGTGTATCCTGTGGACGTGGATACCGTGTTTCGTAAAAACATTAACACAAATGGGAGAACTGAATCCCAGGTGCTATTGTTCTGCTGAACCATTTTCCTAAGGGTGGCTTTTAGTGTCCTATTCATGCGTTCAACGATACCACTTGACTGGGGGTGGTACGCGATATGAAACTTTTGAGTAATTCCAAAAATTGTGAGGACGTTTTTCATAACTCGTCCTGTAAAATGGGAGCCTTGATTGGACTCTATACTGCGGGGGAGTCCCCATCTTGTAAAGATGTGGTGGGTTAGTATTTTGGCTGTGGTCTTTGCCGTATTAGTGCGCGATGGAATGTTTCCAACCATTTTGTGAAGGTGTCGATGACCACCAACAAATATTTATATCCGTTTCTGCAAGGCGGTAGGGGTCCTATGACGTCTATCTGGAGGTTAGTCCATGGGCCATTAACGGGGCGGGTGTGGCTAAGTTGAGCCTTCTTTGCGTATCTGTCCGGGTTGTTCTGGGCACAGATCAAGCAATTCTCAACGTAGTGTTTTACGTGTGCTTTCAAATTTGGCCACCAACAGAGCGGTCTGAGGTGGGCTAAAGTGGGTTCAATTCTCTGATGTCCATGATTGTCATGGAACAAACAAATGAGTTTGTTCTTATCCTGCTCTGGAACTACATAAAGGCTGTCTTTAAGAATCACACCATCATGTGTGGTCATGGAATTCCTAAATTTGTCATAAGGGGCTGGAAAGGTTCCCTTTAAAACTTCTCTGAGCTTCTCGTCCTGTTTCTGTGCCTGGGCTAAACCCTGTTTGTTGGTCTGTGAGAACTGCGTGTACTGGGGCGCTTTCGGGTGGGTTCCAAAAATAACCATGCCGAGAACCTGCTTTTGCTAGGGCGTCTGCTTTAACATTTCCAGGTGGGGAAGAACGGTGGTGACTGCGAACTTTTACAATGCCGTAATTCCTGTCCTTTGCCTGCTTTAAAATATGGCGGAGTAATGGGGCTGATGGTAGGGGTTTTCTGTCTGCAGAAACAAATCCTCTTGTCTCCCACAGGGGTAGGAATTCCGTCAAACTATTACAAACATACAGGCTGTCTGAATAGATGTCTGCTGGGGTGGGGAACGAATCGGGGTGGTCTACTATGTAAGCCATCGCTGCCAGTTCTGTTGCCTGCGAGCCTAAGTGTCCTGGCAACTTTAGGGAAATCTCTTCTAGGGCGCGTCCCTGCACGTCCTCCCCATAAACACCGCATCCTGTTATGTGTTTGCCATCTAAAACTATGGAGGAGCCATCCACATAGATTTTCAGGGCTGCGCACGTGTCTGTGGGCTCGGGTCTCTGGGGTGAACTACCTATCTTCTCGAGAGGTGTTTTTGGAATGAATGAGCCTGTGTTGTGCTGTGTGGAGATAATCTCACATTCATGAGGGGTGCCTGGGTACTGTAAATTGTCCGTGAGGAAAGTGTGTGTCTTTGTTCTTTTAACTGTGATGTCCCGTCCCTGTAAAAGAATGGTCCAATGGGCTGCTCGGATTTGGCTGACTGTGCCATCTTTAAGTCGGCCGTCTAATAATAGCTGTGTTGGGGTGTGTTCTGTGACGATAGTGATGGGGTTGAGTCCTGTAATGTATGAAAAGTACTGTACTGCCCAAATAACTGTGAGCAGGTGCCTTTCACAGGCAGAAAATCCTTGCTCGACAGGGTCTAATACTCGGGATGCGTATGCTACGGGTCCTAACTGGTCATGCCGTTCCTGGAGGAGCACGGCCGAAAGGGTTCAGTCGGTGCTTGCTACTTCGATAGCGTACGGGGAAAGTGGGTCAGGGACCTGCAGTGCGGGGGCTGTGCTGAGTGCTCTTTTTAAAGCATCCACAGCATCTGTACGCTGCGGAAGCCATTCCCAAGGTGCCTTTTTCTTAAGAAGGTCGGATAGGGGCGCTGCTTTAGTGGCGAAACCGTTGATGCGGTTTTGGCAGTAGCCAACCAGTCCTAAAAACGACCGGAGGGCTGAGACATTGTGGGGAAGGGGCAATTTGACAACCGAGTCAATCCTTTTCTGCTCGATCTCGCGTTTGCCATGCGTGATAACTGTTCCCAAGTATATCACTTTTTCTTCCAAAATCTGGGTCTTTTTGGGGTTAACCTTACATCCAATTTCTTTTAGGAGTCCGAGGAGTTCTGCTAGAAATGAAATCTGCTCTGCCTTTGTGTCTGTCTGTAATAGCAGGTCGTCTACATACTGGACCAGACATTTGGGGCGGGTAAATGTAGCTAATCCATTTGCCAGCTGTCGGTCGAAAATGGAGGGGGAGTTGTGGAAACTTGTGGAAGGCACGTCCACGTATACTGCTGTCCTTTAAAAGTGAAGGCAAATTTGTACTGGCACGCTTTAGCCAATGGAATGGACCAGAAGCCATTACTAATGTCCAAAACCGTAAAGAATCGTGACTGGAGTCCCTGCTTGAGCATGGTCTCGGGACTTGTGGCTATGGTGGGGGCTGCTGCTGGGGTTACTTCGTTCAGTTCCCGGTAATCAATGGTCAGTCGCCATGATCCATCGGGTTTCCTGACGGGCCAAATCGGGGCATTATTAGTGGAGGCTACTGATCTCAGTACGCCCTGTTCTAACAAGCTGTCTATCACTTTCGAGATGTCTCCCTCTGCTTCCTGGGGAAATTCTGGGGTCTGGGGTCAGGACCTGTAATCTGCACAGAGCCAGCCATTCTGCCACAGTTGTGCTTGTGCTGTGCAAATGCTGCTTTGTGTTCTTGCAGGACTGCCCTAACCTGTTTGTTTGCACTAATTGTTCTCGGGTCAAACCAGTATTCTCCAACTGAGCTGATCCTATTTGCATATTCTCCTACTGTGAACGTGGTGGGGGCTCTTGCTGCTTTTGCCATTCTCCAGACACATTTGTTGACTGGATCAAATGAAAGGTTGTGAGAGCTCATAAAGTCGATTCCTAAAATGTGTTCTGCTGTGTGGGCAGATCAACTAACACTATGGGGTGCTTTGTGGTTATATTGCCGATTTGTATGGATACAGGGGATGTGATGTGTCCCTGCTGTGAGTGGCCTGTAAAGCCGCTGATGGTGATGGTGCCTGTAGTGGGCCATGTGTCCCTCTGAAACATCGTGGAGGAATTGAGTGTGGTGCGGGACCCTCCTGTGTCCCAAAGAAATTCAACGGGCTGACCCCGTACTTTGGCTGCTGCGACCGGTCGGCCGGACTTATCCCAAAGGGTGGCGCAGACCCAAGTTGGGGAGCCCGAACACCGTCAGTCTGTGCCGTTCATGTCTCCCTGGTCTGAACGAGGGCTAACACTGTGAATAGGCTTTGCCCTATTCCTATTTAGGGTGCCTGTCTGTTGGGCTCTCTGTGGTTTCTGTGGCACGTTGCACTCTTGTGCAAAGTGTCCTAACTGACTACAGTTGTAACACTCCTGTGATTTGGGCTGGGGTGGGCTGTTTCTACCCTCATTTATCCATGCGGGGTTCTGGTGCGCTTTAACTGCATGCATATCTGCATCTGCCTGCTCTTCCTCGGGTTTCCTAAAATTGGTCTTGTTCTGAACGGATTGCTCCCAAGCGCGGGATAACCTTTTCAAAACCCATTTCTCATTGTGGCCGTGATCTAAGGGGTCATAATTTGGGCAATCTCTCTGTCCTGTCTGAGTTACATGAGAGATCAAGATTCAAGTCCATTTTGCCATGTTATCGGGCGACAAATGGGCATGGGCTAATTCTCCAAAAACTGCAGTGAAATGAATCCACAAGCGTCCAGCAAACGCTGTGGGGTGCTCTGTCTTCTTTTGCCTGCATCTATTCAGGCCTTCTACTGGGTCTCCTCTGGTATAGCCGATCGCATCAAGGATCGCTGTGTGCATCTCTGCTAGGGTGCCTCCTCCTACATTCTGTGGGTTGGGAAGGGCTGCTACGACTGAAGGATCAAGGCTCAAAACTGTGAGCTTTACCTGCTCTCTCTCGTGTCTCCTTCTGTTGCGGCTCTGCGGTGGGTGGTTACCGGATTCATGGGGGGGTGTTCTGCCTGTTCAGTGGGGGTTTGGGGTGCTCTCCTTTTCTGGGGCTTCTCCTGCGCACATGCTCCATGTACGTATCTATGGGCTGTTTCGTTTAATTCCTGCCAATCAGGGCCATTTTCCTGATCTAGTTGGGGTCCGAATGTGCTCTGAAAGCCATTTTTAACTGAAAGTAGGGATTGCAATTCTGCAATTTGCTTCCGGCACTTTGCGTGGTCTACCGAGCTCTGCCTTTGTTCCGTTGTGGAAGCATGGAGTGCTCGTGGGGCTGCTTTTAAATCATTGCACTGTTTCTGCAATGCCTCTACCTGCTGTTCTGTTTCTTGTCTTACCAAGACCGCACGTTGGGTGTCCTGGTAGGCCTTGTCATACTGGGTCCCCGGAGATAGCTCATTACTATTCTAATGGCTTAGTGGTTTCAGTTCTGTCTGGGTTCTGCAAGTCCTAATACACAAGAAACCTTGCACCTGTTTGTTTCCTAGTGCTGTCCATTTTTCCCTGCACTCTTTGCGAGTATCCATTTTGGAATCGGGACGTGGCCACCCCAGGTGGCTACAATGGAGATAGTGGTGATAGTTAACCGACTGGAAGAATCTACAGGGTCAGCACTGACAGGAGTGAGTTGGAAGAGGGGGAGATTGGCAAGATTAGCTTCCAACGGATGCACTGGACAGAATGGGACAGCTGGGGTGCTGTTTCTAAGGAAGCAATGCCATGTGTTTCAATAGGCCCATTGGAGAATTTCAAGAGAGACACAGAGGGAATCTGGCAACTAATAAGGAATCAAGCCTGGGTAGGTAGCAGGACAATAGGAAGTTGAGGAGTACAGAAAGGTCTGGGTAAGAAAATTGGGGAGGAGAGTACCCAAATGGGAGGAAATGAAAGGAATAGCAATGACTGGAAAGGAGGCCTAATGAGGGGTTAGAGAAAAGAAGTAAAAAGTGAGAAAACATTGGAAATGGAACTGATGGATTCGGGTCCAGAGTGGTAGTCAAAACACCCATTTGAATGGGCTTAGAGAAAACTCAGGCTGCTTAAGTTTAGTTCCGCAGCAATTATTAGGAAGTATACATCCTGGTGGTAAATCCTACCATGGGATTAGGTGGAATTTAAGATTAATTCAAATCTGTGATGAAAGCTAGTCTCAGTAACAATGGCCACAAAACCATTGAATGTCAAATTTGTAACCATTGAATTTCGGGTTCACTTTTGAACATAAAAATATAAGAACTAGGAGCAGGGGAAGGCCATTAGGCCCTTCGAGCCGGCTCTGCCACTAAATAACATCACGGTTGATCTTTTTGTGGACTCAGCTCCACTCACCCGCCCACTCACCATAACCTTTTATTCCTTTACTGTTTAAAAATCTATCGACCTTTGCGTTAAAAACATTTAACGATGTAGCCTCAAGTCCTCCACTGGGCAGGGAATTCCACAGATTCACGTCCCTTTGGGTGAAGAAGTTCCTCCTAAGCTCAGTCCCAAATCTGCTCTCCCTTATTTTGAGGCTATGGTCCCTAGTTCTAACCCTAATCCACCAGTGGAAACTGATGTGTTGGGTACGTTGGGTCTGCGAGGACTGCGTTTACTGCAGCAGTGAGAGAGACAAGCTTCCAACACTTAAAGAAATGCAACTCTATTTTATTGAACTCTTAACTATCATACATACTTTAACTGTGGGTTGACACTATGCTGAGTTGACTGGAGACCTGAGGCTAACCTGACCAGACTATCTTACTACCACATGGGGTATGTTCTAGTTGTTGCTCACGGGCTCTGACTGTCTCAGAGGCTGAATCCCAAGAGAGCGGGAAAACTAGTGCACTCTGGCTTTATAGTGGTCGTGTCCTGTCTGGTGATTGGCTGCTGTGTTCTGTGTGTTCATTGGTCATCCTGTGTGTCAATCAATGCCTGTCTGTGCACCATCATATACTTGTGTGTATATTATGACAGAAACAATCTCTTTGCTTCTATCCTATCTATTCCCTTCATAACTTTAGATGTTTCTATCAGATCCCGCCTCATTCTTTTAAATTCCAATGAGTATAGTCCCAGTCTACTTTGTCTCTCCTCATAAGCTAATCCTCTCAACATCAGAAGGAATTCCTTTGGGAAGGAAATCTTACTTTGGGAAGGAATTCTGCCATCCTTACCTGGTTAACACACATGTGCCGCCAGGCCCAGAGCAATGTGGTTGACTCTTAACCTCCCTCAAAGGGCAATTAGGGATGAGCAACAAATGTCAGCATTGCCAGCGATGCCCATATTCCATGTAAGAATAAAAAATTGAGGAGCAGATTAGAGACATTCGGAAGGCGTTCAGAATTAACATCAGAGATCCCTTGGTGAGACAACGGTGGACAATTGCCCACATTCTCAAATAAGGTGCGGTGGGCACATGAAGACCAGAAGCAATTTAAAGGGTAAAGTATTGGAATATGCACAGCTGGAGGTATTTCCATGGCAACAAAGGAGATGGGCAGAATTCATTACATAACTGAAAGATGATAGTGAAGTTGAAGTTCACCATAAGATCCAAAAGCAGTAGAAAAATGTTCTTTACTCTGGCTTGGAGCAATTGTACCTGAAGCTGGAAAACCAGTAGAACCAGTAGAACCAGTCACAGGTTCAGCAGAGAACCACAGTAGAGAGGGATGAGTACACTAATCAAATTTACATTAAAATATAAAAAAATAGAGCAGCAGATTGGAAGCACAGCCACTGAGTTTTATATTGTAGTGCAGTAAGTTCAGGAATTTGGAAGTCAAATTTGTGAAATGATCCAGAGCTCACTGAGGAAGGAAGAGAAAAGACATGGCCAAGGGATGGACAGTCAAGGTTTAAACAAGCAGTTGACTTGGAAATAGGGCTAAAATGCATTGGCCGTTTGAGCTGGGCGAATTTTAAAAGCGGAACAGAGGACATTAGGAGAGAAAGGGTCAAGATGGCATCAGATGACCAAGGGTAGAGTGCACAGTGTTGGCTTCTTTATTTCTATGTGAATCACAAGCTGTTTCTTATATTGACCGAATGACCACACAACCAGTATATTAGTTCAAAGACAGTTCATTAACAAACACAAGACTAATTCCAAATGCAATGATTCACGCGGCTATGCACTAAACTAGACCTAATAACTAAGATGACCTTTACTTAACTTCAGGGTGACTGGCTCTGTGCATGTGTCCATGTGGGTCGGTTGGAAGTCGTCAGGTTTGTCTTGGCTGGACCCGTCCTTCAGGTAGCGTTTGCGGGTCCTTGAACTTGGCTGGTTGATATGCTGCAATTGGTCGCACACAGGCTGGTCCAAAAGAGGCCGATCCCTTGTGCGTAGGGATTCTTATCCTTCTTCTCTTTCACACCCTGTTGGGCAGTCCTAACTCCAGATCAAATGGATTGATAGGTTTTCGATCACCCTCATTGATCCTGGCCAGTTAAGGGGCGGATACCTCGGTGGCTGGGCGGGTCCTAACTGTCATTGTCCCAGGCACTAGGCCTTTCCAAATAAGGGGAAGTGACGCCGGTCGGTCTGCTACTGTTGCCGTTCTTTGATTCGAGTTCTATTGTCCTGGGGGAAATGGTGATTGACCTTAATGGGTGCAAGTTTCTGTCAGGTCGGCTTCTTTGCACAATACATAGAGGCTGTGTACTTGCCTGTGTCCAAGTTGACCACAATTCCCATGGTCCTTTGCAGGTGGCCATTTTAGATGGCTACAACAGTTGGGGAGCTCCCAGGAAGCTGACTGCTGCATCTTGAATTTACAGAGTCATCCATACCACCAGTGAAAATAAAGACCCATCTCTTTATGTGTGTCTCTCATTTTATCATTTGCCATTGGTATTATGAATTTCCATATGCTGTTATCCATGAAAACTGACAATATTTATGTATATTGTTCATCATTTGATATGATGCCTATCCAAGTCCTATACCATTTGTCTTCCTCCTGCCCTATCATTTCTGAGAGTTTGGTTTTCTTTATCTATTGAGTATTGTGATGAATGATATCTGTACCTTTACCTTTAATACGATGGCCCCTTTAAGACCGGGCTTGGAACCCTGGGGGACTCCGCCTCTGGCTCCGCCCCCAGGAAACTGTATATAAGGTTACGCTTAGTGGGCAGCGTGCTGTGAGCACACTTCTTGGCAGCTGTCTGGTTCTCTGGTAATTAAAGCCTTTGAATTACCAATCTTCTCTCCTGTGTCGTAATTGAGGGTATCTCAATTTAATTACCAGACTACATCGAGATGGACAGCGCTCTAAAGCCGGAGAAGCTCAACCTAGACGCTCGGTCGCCGGAGGCCCCAGAAATGTTTAAATATTGGATCCGGTGTTTTGAGGCCTATCTAAATTCTTCAGAGACTGAAGTCGACGGCCCTTGCAAGCTGAGCTTACTACATGGCCGGGTGGGCCACCGACTCTCCTCCGTGATTGAGAACGCTACAACGTATGAACTTGCGGTCGAAATACTAAAGAAGCGCTTCGTAAAGCCGATAAACGAGGTACACACCAGATATTTGCTCTCGACCTTCCGCCAGCGCTCCAGGGAAACGCTAGATGAATACGTGGAGAGACTCACTGCGCTCGCTAAGAACTGCAATCATAAAGAAGTGACGGCAGAAGTCCACATGAACTTACATATTCGTGATGCTTTCGTGTCCGGTATCAGATCCACGTACATCCGGCAGCGGCTCCTAGAAGACGGGGCAAAGGACCTCCAAGGCACGGTAACGCTCGCCTCTTCTCTGGAAACTTCCCACCGTAACCTCCGCACATACTCCGCGTACCTTTCGAACCCCTCTCAATCCCCTCCAGACTCGGCCACGCTACAGGCCTGCACCGCGCGGTGACCCGCTCACACCGGGGGCTCCCCATGCTATTTCTGTGGGCAAGGCCAGCACCCACGTCAGCGTTGCCCAGCCCACTCCGCTATCTGCAACGACTGCGGGAAGAAGGGGCACTTCGCAAAGGTCTGCCTGGTTGGGCCCAAAGGCCAGAAACAAAAGTCTCATCGGGCCCAGAAATCGAACTCCCAGACTCACAGGCCCCGCAATGCGGCCGTGCGGCAGCCGGACACGTCTACTTATTATGCATCATCGGCCTCGTGCGAGTCATGGGGGCGGCCATCTTGGCGGCGGCCATCTTCAAATCCCGACACATGCGACCGACAGCGGCGGCCATTTTGTGACTCCCGGCGGCTATTTTGTGAGTCCGACTCAACCGAGGACTCTGACTACCCGCAACTAGGAGCGATCACGCTCGATCAATCTCGGCCGAAGCAACTGCGGAACTCAATGATGCGGGTCCAAATCAATGGCCACAACACCCCCTGCCTATTTGACTTCGGGAGCACGGAGAGCTTTATTCATCCGGACACGGTAAGACGCCGCTCCCTGCGCACCCACCCTGCCTCCCAAACTGTCGCCCTCGCTTCGGGGTCCCATTCGGTCCAAATCATGGGGTATTGTGTTGCGGACCTCGCTATTCAAGGCGCCGAATACACCCGTTTTAAACTTTACATCCTCCCCCACCTCTGCGCCCCCCTGCTGCTCGGTCTGGACATTCAGTGCAGCCACCGAAGCCTGACACTGAAGTTCGGCGGACCCCTGCCCCCCTCACGGTATGTAGCCTGGCAACACTCAAAATTGCGCCACCCCCCCTCTTCGCGAACCTCACTCCCGACTGTAAGCCCGTCGCCACCAGGAGTTGGCGGTAAAGTGCCCAAGACATGACTTTTATCAAGTCAGAGGTTCAGCGACCACTAAAAGAGGGGGTCATAGAGGCTAGCAACAGCCGTTGGAGGGCTCAAGTATTGGTAGTCCGCTCCGGAGAAAAGCAACGAATGGTGGTGGACTATAGTCAGATCATAAACCGCTTTACGCAACTAGATGTGTACCCACTTCCCCGCATAGCAGAAATGGTGAACCAAATCGCCCAGTATCGGATATTCTCCACGGTCGATCTAAAATCTGCCTATCATCAACTCCCTATCCGCCCAGAGGACCGCCCCTACACGGCCTTCGAAGCAGCCGGTCGGTTGTTTCACTTTCTCAGGGTCCCTTTTGGTGTCACAAACAGAGTCTCCATTTTCCAAAGGGCGATGGATCAAATGGTGGACCAGTACGGCTTACGGGCTACATACCCGTACTTGGACAACGTCACCATCTGCGGCCATGACCAGCAGGACCACGACGCAAACCTGAGGAAGTTCCTCCAGACCGCCCGGGCCCTCAACCTCACATATAACAAAGAGAAATGTGTGTTCCACACAACCCGGCTAGCCATCCTCGGCTACGTCGTGAAAAATGGGGTCCTAGGCCCAGACCCCGACCGCATGTGTCCCCTTAAAGAACTCCCCCTCCTGCGTAGCCTCAAGGCACTCAAACGGTGCTTGGGGCTTTTCTCCTATTACGCCCAGTGGGTCCCCAGATATGGGGACAAAGCCCGGCCACTCATTAAGACCACGGTTTTTCCCCTGACGGATGAGGCCCAGTCGGCTTTCAGCCGTATCAAGGCCGACATCATCAAGGCCACCATGCACGCGGTGGACGAAACCATTCCTTTCCAGGTAGAAAGCGACGCATCAGACGTCGCCCTGGCTGCTACCCTCAACCAGGCAGGCAGACCAGTAGCGTTCTTCTCCCGAACCCTCACCGCCTCGGAAATTCGGCACTCTACAGTCGAGAAGGAAGCACAAGCCATAGTTGAGGCCGTGCGGCACTGGAGGCACTACCTAGCTGGTAGGAGGTTCACCCTCGTCACCGACCAACGGTCGGTCGCCTTTATGTTCGATAACGCACAACGGGGCAAAATAAAGAATGATAAAATTCTGAGGTGGAGGATAGAGCTCTTCACCTATACGTACGATATTAAATATCACCCGGGGAAGCTCAACGAGTCCCCTGATGCCCTGTCCCGAGGCACGTGCACCAACGCACAAAAAGACCACCTGAGAGCCATCCACGATGACCTCTGCCACCCGGGGGTCACCCGGCTTGCCCATTTCATCAAGTCCCACAACCTACCTTACTCCACCGAAGAGGTCAATGCCATGACCAAGGCATGCCAGATCTGCACGGAGTGCAAACCGCACTTCTATCGACCAGACAGGGCCCGCCTGATAAAGGCCTCTGGGCCCTTTGAGCGACTAAGCGTGGACTTCAAAGGGCCCCTCCCGTCCACCAACTGCAACATCTATTTCCTCACCGTTATCGATGAGTTCTCCCACTTCCCTTTTGCTGTCCCCTGCCCCGATATGACCTCGGCCTCCATAATCAAGGCACTGCGCAGCATCTTCACACTGTTTGGTTTCCCCGCTTATATCCACAGCGACCGGGGTACATCGTTCATGAGCGATGAGCTGCGTCGATACTTGCTCAGCAAGGGCATCGCCTCGATCAGAACGACGAGCTATAACCCACGGGGAAACGGGCAGGTGGAGAGGAAGAACGCGACAGTTTGGAAGGCTGTCCTTTGCGCCCTACGGTCAAGAAGTCTCCCAATTGCCCGCTGGCAGGAGGTCCTACCCGATGCCCTACATTCCATTAGGTCGCTCCTCTGTACGGCCACGAACGAGACCTCTCACAACCATTTGTTTGTCTTCCCCAGGAAGTCCACCTCTGGGGTCTCGCTTCCACCCTGGCTGACGACTCCGGGTCCAGTTCTACTCCGGAGACACGTGAGGAGCCATAAGACAGATCCGCTATTCGAGCGGGTCCAACTGCTACAGGCTAACCCTCAATATGCCTACGCCGAGCACCCCGACGGCAGGCAGGACACCGTCTCCCTGCGAGACCGGGCACCCGCTGGCTCTCCCACCGACCCCCCCCCCCCCCCTTCTACCACGCTCCCCTCCCTGCACCGGCTGCCGACCCCGACAGCGCCCCCCCCTCATAGCGCCCTCTTCCCTCCAGCCAGCGCCGGCACCATTAACCCTAGTCACCCCAGATACCCCCCCCACTCCAACACGGGCAAAGGCTCAGTCAACCGTGCTCCCAGATATACCACCACCGAGAACGACCATATCCACGGCACCACCACCGGAGCGGAGAAGATCAACACGGACAATCAGACCACCCAAAAGACTGAACTTGTAATTTCACTTCACCCCCGACGGACTATGCATTTTTTTTAAACAGGGGGTGAATGTAATGAATGATGTCTATACTTTTACCTTTAATACGATGGCCCCTTTAAGACCGGGCTTGGAACCCTGGGGGACTCCGCCTCTGGCTCCGCCCCCAGGAAACTGTATATAAGGTTACCCTTAGTGGGAAGCGTGCTGTGAGCACACTTCTCGGCAGCTGTCTGGTTCTCTGGTAATTAAAGCCTTTGAATTACCAATCTTCTCTCCTGTGTCGTAATTGAGGGTATCTCAAGTATGTAATATACTTGTGTAAGGTCTTCTCTAATACATTATTTTGAGGAAATGAGGCAATAGCTAAACCTTGCACAATTATTTGAGCTGACATAAAAGATCAGCTTTGTTGCTTTTACTCTTTACCAGCAGTCAGCTTCCTGGGAGCTCCCCAACTGTTGTAGCCATCTAAAATGGCCACCTGCAAAGGACCATGGGAATTGTGGTCAACTTGGACACAGGCAAGTACACAGCCTCTATGTATTGTGCAAAGAAGCCGACCTGACAGAAACTTGATTTTTTTTTTAAGATGCTATTATTCCATTTGTATATCGCTCAACATTCACCAAAAATAATTGTTGGACAATATGGACAAATGCATGATGCCACATACACTGCAAGACACTCTAGTGTTGTGGCTAGAACTTGTCATGTGGGAGTTGCAGGGGCCTTAAGAATTTTAATTGATTTGTCACTCAACCTATTAAGTAGTGGGAGATGCCAAGAAAGAAAGCAAACACGTAGTTGCATTGTATCACCAAATCAGTTGAGTTCACATATCCAAAGGTCATGCTAACAATATCTTTTCAGGCCATACCTTCAACATTGAGCTTCGTTCTGGTTGCCACAACATAAAGGATTTGTGCAGGCCCCAGACGTAATCCTGGTGAAGAGTAAAAGCAACAAAGCTGATCTTTTGTGTCAGCTCAAAGAATTGTGCAAGGTTTAGCTGTTGCCTCATTTCCTCAAAATGATGTATTAGGGAAGACCTTACACAAGTATATTACATACTTAATAGATAAAGAAAACCAAACTCTCAGAAATGGCAGGGCAGGAGGAAGACAAGATGGTATAGGAGTTGGATAGGCAACATTTAAATCAGAATTTATGAAGCATTTATTCACACAGAGGGTGTCAGGGACACAGGTTGTCAGGAAAAAATATTGAAGTGAGGGTATTGGAATTCCTTGAAAAATCACTAAATGCACGAATGGTTGATGCCTGTAAGAATGAGATTAATAAGCTGAAGTGCCTTCGTCATACAAGTTGATCTTATGATCTTGTCCAAATCGTTACCTCACCACACTCTGAAGTAAAGCTTCCTCTTGGTTATATGCAATTTTGGGCGCCTGCACAATGCAACATCGCCATCTTGACAGGATAGTTGCTGATATGTTTTCAAAGCTTTCCAAATGATATTTTGCACCTTATTCACAGAAAATGTATCAAATCAACAGTATACGTTGGAGTGACGTTAGAGCCTTGTGCTGTTGCAGCAGAAGAAGCTCTTCCAACTGAGAAATGTCTTCCCCCAGAGAGTGGTGAACCTGTGGAATTCACAACAACAGAAAGCAGTGAGGCCAAAATAATGTATGTGTTCAGGAAGGAGTTAGATATAGCTCTCAAGGCTAAAGGGACTAAAGTATATGGTGGGAAAGTGGGACTCGTTACTAAACTGGATGATCAGCCATGGTCATAATGAATGGTGGAGCAGGCTCGAAGATCCAAACGGCCTCCTCCTGCTCTTTTTTTCTGTTTCTATGTAAGCGATCAGGAGCCCAGCAGTATAAGACCATAAAACATGGATGCAGAGTTAGGCCATTCGGCCCATCGAGTCTGCTCCGCTATTCGATCATGAATGATATGTTTCTTATCCCCATTCTCCTGCCTTCTCCCCATAACACCTGATACCCTTATTAATCAAGAACCTATCTATCCCTGTCTTAAAGACACTCAATGATTTGGCCTACACAGATTTCTGCAGCAAAGAGTTCCACAGATTCACTGCCCTCTGGCTGAAGAAATTCCTCCTCATCTCAGTTTTAAATGATCGTCCCTTCAGTCTGAGGCTGTGGCCTTGGGTTCTAGTTTTTCTTCCAGGTGGAAAGATCCTCCCCATGTCCGCTCTATCTAGGCCTCTCAGTGTCTGTAAGTTTCAGTAAGATCCCCATATCCTTCTAAACTCCGAGTACAGACCCAGAGTCTTCAACCGATCGTCATATGACAAGCTTTTCATTCCAGGGATCATTCTTGTGAACCTCCTCCGGACCCTTTCCAAGGCCAGAACATTCTTCCATAGGTACGGGCCTAAAACTGCTCACAATACTACAAATGGGGTCTGACCAGAGCCGTATACAGCCCTGACGGTCGTGACGGAACAGACGACAGATCAGTCATCACAATACAGCTTGGTGTATGGTGCAGAGGTGAGGACCCACTGGCTGCCACCCAGATGACATGTCACACGCGAGTTGTTAATGTCAGACAGAATGATCCATGCCTCCCACCGACCACATGAACATTCTCCTGCAGGATCTCCATCCGACGGTGCCAGCACATCTGGGGTGGTCCCCCCACCCCAAACCCCGCCTCCCAAGTGAAAACCTCAGAGAGGAGTGTGGTGAATGTATTACTGGTACCATTCACCATTGTAACTGCATTACATTGTATTATATGATGTTGATGCCCTTGTGGGCTCCACATGTGGCTCCGTCCCCTCGGGGAAATATATAGAGCTGCAGCCTGTAGGCGGCACTCAATACAGAGCAGTCGCAGGCAGGCACAGTTCTAGCTGATTAAAACTACTGTTCACTTCAACTCTCCGTCTCGTGTGAATTGATGTTCGCATCAGGGAGTTCCGAGGAGACCACCATATTCGCGGCATCGCTGTCTCCCACCCTCCACTGCACACACCTCAGTGCACGACAGTAATGGACAGGCTTCTGGGGCACATTCTGGTGAGCACCACTTAGTGGTTGATGCACATCAGGTGGGGCAGGAGTGCAGGAATGCCCAGGCAAGATAGTAGTCGGAGGTCTGCTGGTTTCCAGGATCCAGCTGGGTCTCAGTCAGATTCTGAGCCTCTGGACCAGGTTTACCTGGAGCTGCTGCAGTCGATATGGTGCCGAAGGATTCAGAGGTGGATGTCAGTGACACTCCAGCAGGTCCATAGCCGCTTGGAGGAGTTAAAGAGGCTACGGGCACAGGCGATGGCACTGGCAATGTGTGGCACCGAGGTCAACACTGCTAGGGTGGTGACCACAGTGGAGAGCCTGGTGCACTCCATCAGCAGCATGCATGGAGGTGTCCAAGGCGTGGCTCAGTCAGTGACGGACATGGCTGAGGGCCTCGGTAGCATGTCCGACTCACTGGGGGACATGTCCCAGTCCTGGGTCAAACTTTCTGAGGTGTGGCGGAGCATGTCCCAGTCTTAGGTGGGCATTGCTGAGGCTCTCCAGTGCATGTCCCGGTCACAGGTTGACCTTGCCAAAGTGCTCCAGAGCAGGTCCCAGGCATTGAGAAGCCTGGCCGAGGACTTCAGCACAACAGTGCAGACATTGGGGAGGCACCAGGACTGGCAGAGCCAGATGACACAGGAGCAGCCAGGGCTCAATCCTGCTGACCCTCTGGCCTGAAGTGCCCCAGAGCACTATGCACACCAACCAGGAGGAGGGGGCACTGAGTGCCAACCTGAAGCCACCCTATGGAGTGGCACTGGTGGCCCCAGGTTCCCAGCACCCCCTGACAACGGCCCATCTCGGAGTCAGCTTCCGGAACAGGGTGGCACGGTGAGGCATGTGCTGCCAGCAAGTGGGCCAGGGCACCCAAAAATCCCGTAGTCGCCCCACTCCAGCACCTGTTCGAGTACACTGAACGGGAATTCAGAATTTCCAATTCACCTAACAAGCACGTCTTTCGGGACTTGGAAACCGGAGCACCAGGAGGAAACCCATGCAGACAACGGAGAACGTGCAGACTCCGCAGTTCGCTGCATCCCCAAGTCGGGTGCAACGAGGCCATTCAATCGTGCCTCACGATTCAGACAAATCACCGAGGTCATTTTCAGTAGAGGGAGCTGTATATGTCAGCGATTTGGAAGCAGCTTGAGTTATGTCCCTGGAGTTGCATCAAAACTTATGAAGTGAATGTTTAAGGAAGAATCATCCAGAAGTATATAGGTCATTTACATAAGGCAGCAAATTTGGAAACACCGGGGTCGGGATTCTCCAACCCCCCGCCGGGTCGGAGAATCGCCGGGGGGGGGGGTGAATCCTTCCCCGACGCCAGCTGCCGAATTCTCCGACGCTAGATTTTTGATGGGGGCGGGAAACGCGTCGTGCCGGTCGGGGGCCGTTGGCAGCAGCCCTTCCGCCGATTCTCCGCTCCGCAATGGGCCGAGCGGCTGCCCGATTTCGGCCAGTCCTGCCGTGGTAAATTACACAAGGTTTGTACCGGCGGGACCTGGCTCTACGGGCGGCCTGCGGAGTCCTCGGGATGGGGGGGGGGGGGGGAATCTGGCCCCGGCGGGGGGAGGGGGAACCGGGGAATCTGGCCCCGGCCGGGGGGGGGGGGGGGGGGGGGCACGGAAGCCTGGCCCACGATCGGGTCCCACCAATCTGCGGGCTGGCCTGTGCCGTGGGGGCACTCTTTGCCTCCAGGCGGCCCGACCCCGGAGTGATTCACGCCACTCTTTGGCGTCGGTATGACCCACCTGCCAGATACGGGAGAATCCCGCCCCACGTATCCCGTGGGTCGAAAAACACTGACACAATTTCTCAATTGTGGTGTGCAATGTCATGGACTTTGTTTCAATCACTCCCATCCACTTTGAATGGGCATCATCAAGGAGCAAAAACATTGTGCACAAGTATGGCTCCACATAATCAACATGATCTTGTACCCATGGCTGGCCCAGCCATTCCCAAGGGTGCAGTGGGGCTATAGCAAAGTAACTTTTGTTGCATTTGGCACTGTTGACAGTGCATCACCAGACCATCAATGTTGGCATCGATGCCAGGCCACTATACATAACTTCAGGCAAGCATCTTCTTCTTAGATATACCTGGATGGGCAATGTGCAATTCCGTTGGGAGCAACTCCTTTCCTGGTATTGGAACGACTACTCTGGCTTCCCAAAGTATGATGCCATCTTCATAACTTAATTCATTTTTCGCATATATTATGTTTTTATCTCATCCGAATCTGGTACACTGGCCCAATCTCTTAGTATCATGCGTCTCACTTTGGACCACAGTACATCTCTGCTGGTCCAATACTTGATTTTCTGCACCAAAACTGGCAACGTGTCTAAGAAATTCAACACCATAGCAATTTCCTACGGTACTGGGGAGGTGCTACACTCTCTGGTATAGGCAGGCAACTAAGTGCATGTTTTTTTTTAAATGTTTAATTTATTTGCAGGAAATGGGCGTCACTGGTTAGTGTAATGATATGTATATAGGCATGCCACTGAAAGGTTAATTATTACATCTCAGTGTAATTCAAACACCAGAGGGCATCACCAGTTCCCAGTATAAATATCATACCTCAGGGAATGCTGGGTTGTTAGTGGAGAGTTAGCAAAGAAGAAATATTGATTACAGCACGAGGAGTAGTTTAGATTTGAGAGAGAGTTAACACAAGGCCATCATTAATTAATACTAAGGGCAGCACGGTGGCGCCCTGCTGCCTCACGGCGCTGTGGTCCCAGGTTCGATCCCGGCTCTGGGTCACTGTCCGTGTGGAGTTTGCACATTCTCCCCATGTTTGCGTGGGTTTCGCCCCCACAACCCAAAGATGTGCAAGATAGGTGGATTGGCCACGCTAAATTGCCCCTTAATTGGAAAAAATGAATTGGGTACTCTAAATGTTTTTTTAAACTTAATTAATACTAGATTATAGATTACTGTTGAACAGATTCAATCTTACTTTATTAGTAGTTATAGCTCAGTAGTGTGTGTGAACTTTATTCAATTAATCGTCATTCAATAATTATAATATCGCTTATTGTCACAAGTATGCTTCAATTAAGTTACTGTGAAAAGCGCCTAGTCGCCACATTGTGGCGCCTGTTTAGGGAGGCAGCTACGGGAATTGAACCCGCGCTGCTGCCTTGTTCTACATTACAAGCCAGCTGTCAATAAATTAGTTTCGCTTCAAGCTAAGGATTGGTGGTTTCTTTATCATTAACTCATCAGACCATTCTGGATCAAAAGGCAAAGAATAATGACATATTACCATAAAGTGTTATATAACAGTTATTGCTCATCCCTAATTGCCCTTCAGAAGGTGGTGGTGAGCTGCCTTCTTGAACTACTGCAGTCCATATGGTGTAGGTGCACCTATTGTGCTATTTGAGAGGGAGTTCCAAGATTTTGACCGAGGGACAGTGAAGGAACGGCGATATATTTCCAAGTCCGGGTGGTGAGGGGAACCTTAAGGTGGTGGGGTTCCCAGGTATCTTCTGCTCTTGTCCTTCTAGATGGCACAGTAAGAAGTCTTACAACACCAGGTTAAAGTCCAACAGGTTTGTTTCGAATCACTAGCTTTCAGAGTGCAGCTCCTTCCTCAGGTGAGTGAAGAGGCGGGTTCCACAACCATATATATAGACAAAGTCAGTGATGCAAGATGATGTCCCGAAGCGTGGTACATTGGCGAGACCATGCAGACACTGCGACAACGAATGAACGGGCATCGTGCAACAATCACCAGGCAGGAATGTTCCCTTCCAGTCGGGGAACACTTCAGCAGTGAAGGGCATTCAGCCTCTGATCTCCAGGTAAGTGTTCTCCAAGGCGGTCTTCAGGACACTTGACAACGCAGAATTGCCGAGCAAAAACTTATAGCTAAGTTCCGCACGCATGAGTGCGGCCTCAACCGGGATCTTGGATTCATGTCGCATTACATCCACCCCCCACCATCAGGCCTGGACTTGCAAAATCCTACCAACTGTTCGGGCTTGAGACAATTTACACCTCTTTAACCTGTGATTATCCCTCTCCCTGGATCTGTAATGATTTGATTACCTGCAAATGCCTGCATTCCAAGCATTGTCCAGCATCTCTGACTTTGTCTATATAAATGTTTCTGGAACATACCTCGCCATTCACCTGAGGAAGGAGCTGCGCTCCGAAAGCTCGTGTTTGAATCAAACCTGTTGGACTTTAACCTGGTGTTGTAAGACTTCTTACTGTGCTCACCCCAGTCCAACGCCGGCATCTCCACATCATGTATATTTTTAGGTGGACAGAATGAATGCCCAATGTTGAATTCTTGCCGATGCGATTTGCGGAATAGCCTCATGTTCTTTAAAAAGACTCAAGAGTGGTTTGTAGTCCGTAACAATGGTAAAGTGCCTCCCATATACAAACTGGTGGAACTTCTTTACCCCATATACTATTGACACGTCTTCCCTTTTAATCTGAGAGTAGCCTTTTTTGGCCTCTGGGAGGTCTTTCAGATCTGTCGTCCATCTTTGGGACAATGCTTCTCCTACACTATATAGAGAGGTGTCACAGGTGAATACCAATTCTTTGGACGGGTCGAAATGTACCAATAAACTCGATGAATGTCACACTTGCTCCACTCTGTTAAAAGCATCTCTTTGGGGCGTCTTCCAAACCCAACGCTAGTGCTTCTTTAGTAGCATATGCAAAGGGGCCAATAATGTCGAAAAATGTGGTAGAAAACCCCCATATTAGTTCACCATTCCTAACTCAAATTGCTGATATGCGTGGCTCATATCTAGCTTTGTACAAGATTAACCTCCACCAGATTTGTGTACAAGTCTTCAATCTTAGAGACTGGATAATTAACTAACTTGGAAACCTGATTAACTGTTAATTTGTAGTCTCCACAGATGTGGACAGCTTGTCAGGCTTTATCACAGGGACCATGAGTGCTCCTCACTCTGAGAATTGAACTGGCTACATAATACCCAGTTCTTCCAATCTCTTCAATTCCATGTCCAACCTTTCTCGCCAAGCATATGCTACTGGTCTTGGTCTAAAGAAATGAGGGATTGCCTCTGGATCTACATAGATCTTCACCTTTACTTTACCCAGCTAACATGAAAAACGTTCTCATGCTTCTTCATTAACTCAGACAGTCTCTCTTCCCGTACTTGTTAGAGCTCCATCCAGCTTAACTTGATCACTCTGAACCAATCACGACCCAAAAGACTTGACCCTTGGCTTGACACTATTATTATTGTGAGCTGAGCTGACTGCTGCTGAAAACTTACAGTTAGTATCCTTGATGGCTTCTCCTGTATAAGCTGTCAGTTTTGCTGCAGTACCTCCCCCTTGCCCCCCCCCCATCCCCCCCCCCCCCCCCCCCCCCGCCCCACCAAACTCATTGGCTGGACTCCTTCTGGACTCTACAATATTATGCACTTGCGATGTATTACTAACTCAGTTGCTGCGTAGACTTGACTTAATTTTACATCGGTGCCTTAAGTGACCTTTCCTGCGGCAGAAAAAAGTCACCCCCTTTATAACAGCAGGTTTCAGGGAAGCGATTACCCTCCGACTGGTAACACTCGACTTCAATCCTAGCCGATCGATTGGCTCTTTTTAAACTTCTCACTCTATTCATCACTGTATTAGTTTCCCATTTTAAACTGACATCTTCATTTTTGACGCCACTGCTGACTGCAGCTTCCCACTCTAACTGCTGCTCTGCAGCTCCTGCAGGTCTGACAGCACCCATGGAGAGAATAACAGAGTTAACATTATGAGTCTAACATGCCTGTTTCACGGAACTTCTGAGACACTGATGCCAGGGTGGCCTTGTTTCCTGGCATGTCTTTGTGCCTATGCCACTCTGTGGCCTTCTGCCACTTTGCCATCACCAGGCTGTACCTATGGCTGGTCAGCAAACATTGCTATCCCTGGCCATCAGAGCACCTCTCCCTCATTCTCTGGTTCTCCTCATCACTGTCAGAACCGCCAATGGAGTGGATGATGCCCATAATCCCCGCACATTAGCAAGCCTCTTTTGGAAATGTTCCACCAGCTAATCAGTGGTCACTCACAGCCAACCGCCTTCCAATTTCCTTTCGAAAATCTTTGATCGTCTCTGCTTCCACCACTTTTATAGGCAGCAAGTTTCAGGTTATTACCACTTGCTGCATAAAAAATTTCTTCTTCATATCCCTCCAACATGTCTTGCCCAAACCTGAAATCTGCGACCCGTGGTCCTTGTGCCATCAGTTAAGTGGAACAACTTTTCTTTGCCAACCTTATCTAAACCTGTCATAAGGTATACCTCTATCAAATCTCCCTTCAATCTTCTTTGTTCCAAGGAGAATATTCCCAGCTTTTCCAGCCTAACGTTGTAGCTAAAATCTTTAATTCCTAGAACCATTTTGGCAAATCTCATCTGTATCAGTTTAAAACCTTTACCTTTATCCTAAAATCTCGTCATCATAACTGGAGGCAATACTTTAGTTTTGGCCTAACCAAAGCTCAATGAAGATGCAGCATAACTTCCCTGCCTTTGTACTCAATATCTGTATCTATGATGGCCAATATACCCCTTGTTTTGTGAATTACTCTTTCAATATGTCCTGCCACCTCCAGAGATCTATACAGATGAACACCCATCTCTCTGTCTCTGCACACCCTTTAGGTGCTATTAAGAGGGCAGCAGGGTAGCATGGTGGTTAGCATAAATGCTTCACAGCTCCAGGGTCCCAGGTCCCAGGTTCGGTTCCCGGCTGGGTCACTGTCTGTGTGGAGTCTGCACGTCCTCCCCCTGTGTGCGTGGGTTTCCTCCGGGTGCTCCGGTTTCCCCCCAAAGTCCAAAGGTGTGCGGGTTAGGTGGATTGGCCATGCTAAATTGCCCGTAGTGTCCTAATAAAAGTAAGGTTAAGGGGGGGGGTTGTTGGGTTACGGGTATAGGGTGGATACGTGGGTTTGAGTAGGGTGATCATGGCTCGGCACAACATTGAGGGCCGAAGGGCCTGTTCTGTGCTGTACTGTTCTATGTTCTAAGACTATATTGCCAAAATGCATCACCTCACACTTCTTTGTATTAAATTTAATCTGCTACTTGTCTGCCCATTCTGTTAGCCTATCCATGTCCATTGAAGGAGGCCATTTGGCTCATCGAGACTGCACTAACCTTCTGAAAGAACACTCTACCTAGGCCCACTCCCCTGCCCTATCCCCATAACCCCACCTAACCTGCACATCTTTGGACATTAAGGGACAATTTAGTACGGCCAATCCACCTAACCTGCAAAGCTTTGGACTATGGGAGGAAACCATGGGAGGAAGATTGGAAGATTATGGAAAGCCCTTCCATTATCTCCACCATCACTTCCCTCCGCAAACTGAGATGCAAGCCATCTGGCGCAGACAACTTATCCATTCTAAGCATAGCCAGCCATTCCTGTACATCCTGCCTATTAACTTTCATTCACTCATTGCCTTTATCATCTCCACTTCTACAAATATTTTGTCAGTGTCCTCTTCTTTAGTAAACACCTCTTTAGTAAGTACTGATACAAAACCTTGTCCTATGCCTCAAAGCATATATCACCCATTTTATCCTTATCAGAACACACCACATCTCTCACCACCTGTTTATTATTTGCATGCCAGTCAAAGATATTTGGATTAGGATTCCTGGGCATGCGTGGAAGTTGGAACTGCACATGCCTACAGGCCAATTAAACCGACTGAAAAGTGAATTTACAGCAATTTTGAATGGCTTGTGTGCCTTTGCGCTCAGCACATGGGCTAATCAGCTAGGAGGCTTCATGATTCTCCTTCATTCTACATCCAGGGCAGGATAAAAGGACCACAGAATGTTGGTAAACTGAAGAGTTAGTAGACTTGCTGTGAGTGTTTGTAGTTGGTTTTGAGATGTCATGTCACTTTTTTTTGTGTTATTGAGAAGTCTGATTTTTAAGCATCTGCAGAAAGACCCCTTCAGTGTAGAAACCTGTGAAACTATCTGGACAAACATGGGGATTGTTGCTCTGCTGCAGGATCATCTCAGAAGATGAACAGAAGACCAGAGAGAGAGGAGGCCAATCGCTCGCAGGCACCGTTCAAGAATCAGCTCTATGTGCTGAGAGGTGCAGCCTGAAGGGGTGGACAGGCAGAAGGGTCTGCAGAAGGTGCCATAACCCAGTAGTGGAGCTTACAGGCAGCAATCATTTTACCCGGACATGTCAGAGATTCAGTGCCAAACAAATCGCCGCCTTTCTATATGCAAGATGATTGGACCCAAAATTGCTTTCAACTGTGCAGGTTACTAGCTTATGCACTCTGAAGCTGAGAATGGCCCTGAACTTTAATGCCTCCGGTTCTTTCCAGGGGTCAGTGGGAGATTTCTACAGTATTTGCAATCCACTGCCGACAGCGGCATCAATGTGGTCATAGATGCACTGTTCTGAAGAGTCAGCATCTTCATTTACTTCAGGACCAACAAGGCCAGCCAGGCAGGGTAAGCCAGAGGCTTTGTTGTAATTGCAGGAGTTCCCTGAATTCAGGGAGCCATTGACTGCATGTATGTGCCCATAAAGAAGCCAGCAGGGGAGTCGGGTGTCTTTGTCGACAGAAAAGGTTTCCACAGGGGGTCACGTGATGTGAGCTGGGGTGCGAACTCTAGCTCTCCTAATCTTGCAATCCTTTGTTTTATCCTGGTGCACATTTCATATTTGTCTTTCCTTGGGATATGTGTCTTGCGCTATGTCCCCGGAGGATCCCAATTGGTGTTTTTCAAAGAGGAGCGGGATAAATTGTACAAAATACTTGTTTGTAACAGTTTGAGTGGGTTGGGGTGGGCTTCATTGCTGGTGGGCAGGCTTTCCCCTCGGCAGTGTTGGGTGCATACGGATGATGGCCACCACTACAGTGTAGTTTTGTAAGAAAATCTTGGTTCTGTGGTGCAGGCCTTTTGAGCTCACTTTGAAAATTCTCTCTCGGTCCATAAGACTGACTTTTGGACAGTGTGTATGGTCAACTGGTCTCCTGTCCCTTATGGCCCCCTCCGACCCTTCTGAGATGGTCCCGCCAGCAGTGTACAATCCTCATGTTTGTCCGGTAGTTACACAGGTTTCTGTACTGAAGGGATCTTTCTGCAGAATGGTGGAGGCGCATGAGACAGTTTTGTTATTTGGAAGAGCTCTTACCCTGTTAAGGGTCTGCCCCTGAATCGTTGAGATCAAAGAACAAAGAACAATACAGCACAGGAACAGGCTCTTCGGCCCTCCAAGCCTGTACCGGTCATGATACCAACCTTTGCCAAAACCCTCAGCACTTCCTTGTGCCATATCCCTCTATACCCATCCTATCCATGTGTTTGTCAAGATGTCTTTTGAATGCAATTTATGTATCTGCTTCCACAACCTCCCCTGACAACGCATTCCAGGCACTCACCACCCTCTGCATAAAAAAACCTGCCTTTCACATCTCCTCTAAACTTTGCCCCACGGACCTTAAACTTATGCCCCCTGGTGGCTGACCCCTCCACCCTTGGAAAGAATGCCTGCCCATCCACTCTATCCATGCCCCTCATAAATTTGTAGACCTCTATCTGGTCACCCATCAACGTCCGTCTTTCTAATGAAAACAGTCCGAGTCTATTCAGCCTCTCCACATAGCTAACACCCTCCAGACCAGGCAACATCCTGGTAAACCTCCTCTGCACCCTCTCCAAAGCCTCCACATCCTTCCGGTAGTGTGGCAACCAAGAATTATGTACAATATTCCAAGTGCGGCCTTACCAAGGTTCTGTACAACTGCAGCATGACTTGCCAGCTTTTATACTTGAAGCCTTGTCCAACGAAGGCAAGTTCCCAATTGTGTTTGAACATTGGCTGCTATGCTTCAGTAATGTTTATTTGGACTCTGGGTGCATCAGATTCAATGGAGCACAGAGTATCTGATCTTCAAGGCCTCAGGTCAGTTGGGCCCCCAACCATTGGCCCTATATTCTATCCTTGATGCTCATCGCAAGGGGTTGGAGGTGGCTGACTCATCCCCCCATCAGGGCCTTGGTTGTGTTGCTTGGGTGTTCGAGCCGTGGCATGGTGGGAGTGAAGGTGCTTCGTTCCTTGGAATCCTTGAGAGATCCTGAGGAGTGTTCGTTTGTCCTGTATTGATGTCGGCCTTCTTGAACAACATAGATGGTGTCATAATCCTGCAATTCTTTGATAATCCAGGACATTATTCGCTTGTGATTATATTGTTGATTTTTTATTGTTGTCTTTTCTCCTTCAAGGGCGTGCAAGATGTGAGCAGAAGGGTGAATGTCATCTATTATCCTGTTCGAGCAAAAATCATATGGAGTCGATTTTGTGAAACCCCTTTTTGTCATGGGGTTACAATCCTTGGGATTATGGGAGGAGAATGCTTTTTGAATGCCGCCCCCTGTCTAATTTATAACGAAGTTGAGTGGAGCCAGGGCAGAGTAATTGGTGGATGATGGGAGTGGAATTGGGTGATAGGGCCATTTAAGTTCCCACTGAGATGAAGGATAGCCCCCCAGTTAGATCTAACCAAGGTTTCTTTTTTGTTATTTTGAATTTAAGAATCCATGCATTTCCTCATTGATGGCATGGGCAGATTATGTATCCTGGGGTGGATTGAGTTCCTTCTGACTCTTCCTTGAGACCTAGGGGCTGGATTCTCCATCGCCAGAATGTTCCATTTTGCCGACAGCGCATTCACACCCGCGGATTTCCTGACAGCGTGGAGGTGTCCACAATGGGAAACCATTGGCCAGCTGGCAAGACGAAGGATCCCGCTGCTGGTGGGGGCGCGCCTCACCCAAAAACAGGTGTGGCGGGACGGAGAATCCCACTCTGGGTCTTTTTTTTGAGCTATTAGAATGGGAGGATATGAGTAGTTATGTACGCTGAGGTGGGTTTGGTTAATCCTTGGCTGGTCTGTTGATGAGAGAGATTGTTCTTAGTATCCTTCCTGTAATGGCGGACAGTGCAGGGTGATGGTTGATATCTTTAGATCAGTTCGGGCTTTCTTCCCTTCAGGGTTTTTTTCCCCTTTTTATTCTTTTCCTCTCTTTATCTGGGTGAGCAGGGCGCTGTTATTAATCTTGGGCTGGTCCAGTGGTTCAGGGGAGGTTCCCATGGTTCTACTGAGGAGGAGGGAATCAGCTCCCCATCCCAGGTGCACAATTGTTGGGTCTTGATGATTCTTCTTCTCTTCGGCAATGGGATCTCCCTGACTGGGGCTGGCGTAACCATGCTGTTTTTCAGTATAAATGGGGATGGTGCACTGGATGTGGTTGGAGAGGTGCAGCGCTTGATGGGGGTGTGGGTATTGGGGTGTACTGGAGGACCTGGGGTATTGATGCTTGTGTGTCGGGAGCTGCTGGTCTAGGCCAGATCCAGTGCTGTGGCCGATATCCTGTTGACCCCTGGAAGTTGGGATGTCCCTTCTTGAAGGTGCCTATTAGGGACATCCTCTGAGGCTGGGTATTGCTTCCTCGGTA
This sequence comes from Scyliorhinus canicula, assembly GCF_902713615.1. Classification (NCBI taxonomy): domain Eukaryota; kingdom Metazoa; phylum Chordata; class Chondrichthyes; order Carcharhiniformes; family Scyliorhinidae; genus Scyliorhinus; species Scyliorhinus canicula. Next base: position 225,077,432 of record NC_052147.1, read on the forward strand.
TATCGGGGCCTAGGTTTGAGCTGAGTCCTGTATTTTGGTTGATATCCTGTTGCCCCGTGGGGGTGGGACGTTTCCTTGGTTGAAAGAGCAGCTTGCTCTCTTCCTCAATAATGGGTGATCAGGGTTGGGCCCTGATCCTATGTTATCCTGTAGTTTTCTTCTAGTAGCTCTAGCTCTTTTTCCTCTCTCTTTTTCTTGGAAGGCCCTGAAGGCTTGATCGTAATCCGAACATGTTGTTGCTGGTCTTCTCTGTACAGATGTACAAAATGATGTTGGTTCTGTACTGGGCCTGAGAATGGGGTTAAGGTGCGCTGTGTGGTGTATATGTATTTCCCCTTAAGAACTTGGGTCTTGAGGTATTTTGTTTTCTTTCCTTTTGTAAGGGTGGCTATGAAAGAATCTGTGATTGGTTCCTGTATGTGTGCAGAGGGGTTTGTTGTCTGAGACGTGGAGGCTGTAGCGTATCATTTGTGCCTTTGGTTCTGCTAGAGTTGGGGAAGATATGTATTGATGCGTGTCTGAACATGGCGCAAAAACATATCCTGAACTCTTCTGGTAATTGCGAGCAGACGCATCATGGGAGGGTGTACATTACTTTACAATGTTTTCATGGCTTCATCCTGTTTCTCCCTTGGTCTCTACGAGGGCTTATAGAGGCATCTAGCTATTTCTAATGATTGTATCGAGCCAATTATGATGTTGTTCTCCTGTTCGCCTTTGTATTCATAGACCAGTTTGTGGTCTGCATGGTCTGAATGCAACCTCAGAAAGCCCTGATTGAGTTCCTGTAGCTGCCTCACTACAAAAGTACCCACTCTCCACGTAGGAAGCTGTGTGTTTTGAACTCTCAGTTACCAGAGTGCTCACGTGCGACATGAACTCCTCCAACATTGAGGTCATGCACGCAAACACTCAGGGACCTATGTCAGATCTCCCCACGCATCCAACTGGGTATCCAGCATCTGCAGTCTGCTGGATGATTCCAGAGGCTCATCATCTGCTTCAGCTCAGTATCATCCTGGTCTCTAGTAATCCTTCAACTGCTGGCATCCTGGGGACACTCTGGCTGCTTCAGCATCTCAGGCTTGTGTGGCATGCCTTCACCAGTGCACACTAACTTCTGCTAAGATACAGATATGCCCACTGACGTGTCTGTACCTGTGCTGGTGAATGGTGCAGAAGGAGCATGTGACATGGATACATCCAGCAGCTGTTCATCCTCAGAGGTCAAGGGAGGGCCGTCGGGGTTATGATGATGTTCCTTCAGAGGAAGGAAGATAAAACAGCATTATGAGGTTACTGCATGCAGTCTGAGAATGGACATCTGGTTCAGCAAAGACCTCTGAATGGACAACAATGGGGATAAGTGGATTTCACATGTCAGTCTTACAACCACTGTCCTACATCTCTCATATCCTCCACCAATCTCTTCCCTGTCCACTGAACTCTTAGCCTCATCCATGACTCCTACCTCTCAGTGGCAGGGGCCTGGCTCTACGTTTGCAGGCCATCTCTAGTGCTTGCTCCACTGCCTGGTTTAGAGAAGAAAGTTTAGCACCCCACCAACCATCTGTTCTCTCTCCTACTCATTCAGCATGCTAGGTTTTATTAGTCAGAATATTGAAAACAGGAATTGGGACGTGTTGTTGAAGTTGTACAAGACATTGGTAACACCACACATGGTATACTGTGTTCAGTTCTGGTCACCTTATTATAGGAAGGATACTGTTAAACTAGAAAGAGTGCAGAAGAGATTTACGAGGATGCTACAAGGACTTGACGGTCTGAGTTATAAGGAGAGGCTGGATAGGCTGGGACCTTTTTCCCTGGAGCGTAGGAGGATAAGGGGTTATCTTATAGAGGTGTATAAAATAATGAGGAGCAGGCTCCCGAGGTTTTTGTTCCTGTTCCAGTGCCTCCCCATCCTTATCCCGAAGGCCTTTTTTAGGATGGTCAATAAGAGTATTACGGGATTTGTATGGGCGCATGGGACTCCGAGGGTGAGAAGGGTGTTTTTGGAGCGGGGCAGGGATAGGGGGGGGGCTGGCATTGCCCAACCTCTGTGGGTACTATTGGGCTGCCAACGCAGCGATGGTGCGTAAGTGGGTAATGGACGGGGCAGGGGCAGCATGGAAGAGGATGGAGATGGCGTCCTGCGTGGACACGAGCCTGGAGGCACTGGTAACGGCGCCGTTGCCGCTCCCTCCAATGAGGTATACCACGAGCCCGGTGGTGGCAGCTACCCTCAAAATTTGGGGGCAATGGAGATGGCATTGGGGGAGGTGGGGGGCTCAATGGAGTCCCCGATACGGGGGAACCACCGGTTTGTTCCAGGAAGCATCGATGGTGGGTTTCTTGGCTGGCATAGGGTAGGTATTAGGAGGTTGAGGGACCTGTTTGTGGATGGGAGGTTTGCAAGCCTGGGTGAGTTAGAGGGGAAGTTTGGGCTCCCCCCCGGGGAACATGTTTAGGTACATGCAGGTTAGGGCGTTTGCCAGGCGGCAGGTGGAGGGGTTCCCTCTGCTGCCCCCACGTGGGGTACGGGACAGGGTGCTCTCGGGGGTGTGGGTTGGAGGGGGGAGGATTTTGGACGTGTACCACGTCATTCAGGAGGTGGATGAGGCCTCGGTGTGGGAGCTGAAGGGTAAATGGGAAGAGGAGCTGGGTGAGGAGATTGAGGAGGGGACATGGGCGGATGCCCTGGAGAGTGTGAATTCCTCCTCTTCCTGTGCGAGGCTTAGCCTCATACAGTTCAAGGTGCTGCACAGGGCCCACATGACCGGGACGAGGATAAGTAGGTTTTTCGGGGGCGAAGACAGGTGTGCTAGGTGCTTGGGAGCCCAGCGAATCATGCCCATATGTTCTGGGCATGCCCAGCGCTGGGGGAATTTTGGAAGGGGGTAGCAAGGACGGTGTCGAGGGTGGTAAGATCCAGGGTCAAGCCAGGCTGGGGACTTGCAATTTTTGGGGTTGCAGCGGAGCCGGGAGTGCAGGAGGCGAAAGAGGCCGGTGTTCTGGCCTTTGTGTCCCTAGTAGCCCGGCGGAGGATTTTGCTTCAATGGAAGGATGCGAGGCCCCCAAGCGTGGAGGCCTGGATCAATGATATGGCGGGGTTCATCAAATTGGAGAAGGTGAAATTTGCCCTGAGGGGATCAGTGCAGGGGTTCTTTAGGCGGTGGCAGCCTTTCCTTGATTTCCTGGGATGATGGTAGGAAAATAGGCCGGCAGCAGCAGCAACCTGGTAGGAAAATAGGCCGGCAGCAGCAGCAACCCCGGGGGGGGGTTTCTTGAAAATGGCGGGTGCTTATCTATTTCTTCTTTTTGTACTTACTGGGTGGGGGGGGGTTGGTTTTGGGGGTTATTGTGTTATTTCTTTTTGGCGTTGTTAATATGGTTTTCTTGCTGTTATGTTATGTTTTTGATATGTTTTTGAAAATCTTAATAAAAATTATTTTTAAAAAATAAAAAAATAAAAAATAATGAGGAGCATAGATAAGGTGGATAGTCAACATCTTTTCCCAAAGGTAGAGGAGTCTAGAACTACAGGGAATAGGTTTAAGGTGAGAGGGGAGAGATACAAAAGAGACCAGAGGGGAAATTGTTTCACACAGAGGGTGGTGAGCATCTGGAACGGGCTGCCAGAGGCAGTGGTAGAGGCAAGTACAATTTTGTACAGTTAGACAGTTACATGTGCAGGGTGTGTTTGAGAGATATGGGCCAATTGCGGGCAAGTGGGACTAGCTTAGTGATAGACATTGGGCGGCATGGACAAGCTGGGCTGAAGGGGGCGTTTCCATGCTGTAAACATCTATGACTCTGTTGTGACTCCTGTTCTCCTGTCAGGACACTAGTGATTTCATTAAGCGCCATCTAAATGCCAGAAAATCCCAGCCTCCCCTCACATTGATGCAGGTTCAGATGCCCTTCATGTAGCCACACCTCACACTTACATACATGCCAGCCATGGTCTAGCAAAGCACAGGATTATGCGTCACTTTATGCTCTACATTTCACATATGCGAGCACCAATAAGTGTTGCCACCCAGAAAGACATCTATCCAAGGTTCCAATTGTATTCAGTAATCACTCTCGCAGAGCACAAAAGATCATTGAACCTTATCCAGGTCCTATATACAACATAATGCCCGCTAACCAGACCAGCTCCTTCCATCAATGCCCTCTTTGTCACATGAAGGGGCCTCCTCTTACTGTCTTGTGGCAGCAAGATGTCACATCGGGCACTAACTGCTTCCAGGAAAATCTACAAGCACTCAGAGGAAAAATGGGAAGTAGACTGGCTCCAGATATTTCGGTCCCACCTAGCATGAGCTCCAAGTATGCACGACATCCTGAAGACAGTAATAGTGTAATATAACTGAAGTGATGAGTCAAACAATTCGATTTTCAAAGCAGCTTCCTGAGACCAGCCTTCAGGGTGCTCCATTTAACCCCCCCCCCCCCCCCCCCCCCCCCACTGCACCCCTACTGGTCCCAACACCTGCCCACTTCCCAACCCGTCAGCAGTGCTGAGCCTGTCTCAGTGCACGTTCACACTGATCAGCAGTCGGGAGCTCATTGTTGGTGAGAATGGATTTCATATCCGCTTCGGATTCTGCCAATCATGCATGCTCTAACAGCTAAAAATGCAGGCCATTGTACTTGGCTTGGTTTCTGTTTGAAGAATTCACCTCTTTTATCGCTTCATCAATTGCACCACTTAGTAATGGTGTTGCCTTCTGTCTCATACTGAAACACCCATCACGTCACTGGTCAGCTTTTAACCCTCTTTACTTTCTGATATCAACTGCTTTGTCATTTCTACTTATTTGGGTTTCACTAGTTTAGACTTTGGGTTGGCATGGGGTTGGCAATCAGGAGCATGAGTTGTTCATGCAAAACTCTCTGAACCTATTTTAGACTTATCTAAAATGATTCATGCATCCTAGAATTTCTACAGTGCAGAAGGAGGTCATTCAGCCCATTGTGTCCACACAGACTGTCTGAAACAGAACCCCACCCATGCCCACACCCTGCCCTATCCACGTAATCCCACCTAACATACACATCTTTTGGACACTAAGGGGCAATTAATCATGGACAATCCACCTAAACTGCACAGCTTTGGACTGTGGGAGGAAACCGTAGCACCCGAAGGAAACCCACGCAGACACAGGGGAGAAAATGCAAACTCCACACAGACAGTTACCCAAGGCCGGAATTGAACCCGGGTCCCTGGCGCTGTGAGGCAGCAGTGCTAACCACTGTGCCACCATGTCGCGTGATTATTATTTTTGTCGTTGGCTCACCTGTCCTGTACCTTTTTCTGGTTCCCTTTTTTCCAGACCAATACACAATTCCCTGGTTACAATAGATGATGTAAGGTTTTCCAGCAAAACTACAGCTTATGTTCATCCCCTGATGCTTTTCCACACACTGGTCAGAGTATTTTAAAACCTGATGTTGGGCAGTGGGCCTGCTGGCAAATCCATGCTTAGTGACTTGTGCGTTATTTATTTACTGGTTATATATTTCAGCAAGATGGCGCTGGAGTGTGGCGAGGACTCCCTAACAGATCTTCTTTTTACTTATCTTATAATCCTCCTAATCTTTTAAAATTTAATTCTAAGACTAACATCATTACTAACCTTTCTTTTTTCCCTATCATGTATTTTCTTTTCTTTTCTTTTTTTTCATGTACTTAATGATCTGTTGAGCTGCTCGCAGAAAAATACTTTTCTCTGTCCGTCAGTACACGGGACAATAAACAAAATCCAATCCAATCCAGCAGTTGAAATAAAGGCGATGGTGATAAATCAACTTTTTTATTTAGTGGTGGAAGCAATGGTAAGCGCGATGAGAAAGTAATTGTTTCACTTATTTATTTACTAGTTGAAACCCTGGGGGAGGGGATGAGAAGGTAGGGAAAGAGGAAGTGAGAGAAGAATGCAGAGATAGGAAGAAGAAGGGGACAGGAGGAGTAAGCTTTGCCTGTTTACATTTTAACATTCCCAGTAACTGCAGTACTTGGCGTTTGCTTAAGTCAAAATCTAGAACTTTCTCCCCCAAATATCTGAGACTGTTGGCTTTATTGAAATTTCCAAGTACTGAGGAGAAGTACAGGAGAACAACATTATAATTGGCTCGATACAATCATTACACATAGCTAGATGCCTCTAAGTACTGATCCTTGTCAGGTAAGGACATTAAAGAATATGGAACAAAGGCACGTAAATGGAGCTGGTGCATAAATCAGCCATGATCTAATTTAGTGACAGAATAGTTGGAGAGGTTGAATGGCAGATTTCTGTTCCCATGTTCCTTTTTATTATGTTCTGCACTATTCCCTTCATCTCCCTCCATTTTACCTCACTTCCCCCATATTGGCCATGGTGCTTCTCATGTTCCTCAGTCCCTCTCCCAAACCGCAACCCCTCCCCCTCCTATCCCGCCTGCCCCTTCCCGACTTCCTTCAGGAGCCCAGAATTGGGAATTATATTCACAACAGGGTTGAACTGTTCATATAGGTCGAGCAAAATGTCTTAGCTGTTGGATTCTGTGCCCTTTTATAAAGGCCATCAAAAGCTTGGGTTTCAACATGATACCACCATGGCTTTGTCAGACAATTATACTCAATTTGCTCACTCATATTATGCAACCAATTCCATTTCGCTAAACCCGGCCCTTTGCAATGTCCAGATAGAAACATCCAAAAGACTTGAAACTCACAAGCACCTCAAACAGCAATCCTGCATACAAATGCGAATATCTTAAATTAACACTGAGATACTCTATTGCCTTCCTTGTTTTGCTTCCTTGTTTAAAAATGGCAAAATCCTCCAGTAAGTAAGTATTGACCAATTCTACTTTTTCTATCCACAGAATTGGGCTTCATTAACTGAAAATTTATACTTTGCATTGAGTGATAAATATTTCTCATTTAAATTGAAACTAATACCACACCTACACATTCCTAGGAAGGTAAAATCTCCATAGTCCCAGATTACCAGAGGCTGCTTTCTCCTTTGAGAGAGGGTGCGTGTGGGGTGGGGGGGGGGGGGGGGGAGGGGCTGACTGGTGGTGATTTAACCTGAGGTTCACCACACCTCAGGCAGGGTGCAAAGCCTTTATGAATATGGGTATTGAACCTATGCTGCTGGCCTTGCTCTGCATCACGAACCAGCTGTCTGGCCAATTGTGCTAAACCGGCCCCTAGTCCCAGTATAGAGCACATAATAGAAGAGTAGTGCAGATGTTGGAAATCTGAAATATAAACAATAAGTGTTGGAAATACTCAGCAGGCCAGGCAGAATCTATGGAGAGAAAAGCAGAGTCAAACCTTCAGGTCCACCAAGGATGCACTAAATCTAACAAAGAGTCACTGACCTTAGTTTCTTTCCGCACAGATGCATGAATTTTTAAAAAAGTTACGGTATGAAGAAAAGTGCTGAACAAAAAGCAATGTCAGAGCAAAACTGATCATTTAAAAAAATGAGTAATTAATAAAAATTACCATTCAAAGCGCGAAGCAGCAGAGCTAACTAATAAAATCTGTTTTTTGACAGCTAGAGACAGACAGACTCGTCTCCAAGTCCTGGTCACCAGGGAAGGGGGAGGGGACTGGAGCCAAGGTAATGAATTGTGTTAACTAATACCGACCTTATGTTTGCCTCTGGTGGCGCACATTCTCAGTTAGTCTTGGAAGAATTAAAGGAAAGTGGGGGTTGGAAGCAGCTTGCCTTTCAGCCTGGGTTATCCTCCTCTCGCAGTGTGTGGATAGGGTTTTGGGGAGGGCTGAGGAGGAGCGTGTGTGTGCTTGTGTGTGTATGTGTGTGTCTCCATTAAGCAGCTTCTGTCTGTGCGTGTGTCTGGCTCACTCCATGTCTCAGGATTCTCTTTCCCTGTCTCTCTATCTCTCTCTCATACTCACTCACTTTCTTACACATTCGCGCATTCACTTGCACATGCACTCACTCATTCTTTAAGCTTCAGTAAAAAAGCCCAAACTTTGCCTCTTTGTTCTTCATAATATCCTGGTGAGCCTGCAATGCACCTTTTATATTACTTTTGTTCTATTTGAGGATGCTCAAAACTACACAGTAATCTCAAGTACAGTCTAATTATGGTCCTGTAAAATTCCAATATTACCTCCTTTCTTTTGTATTCTGTACTTCTCGGCATATCAGGGATTTACTTATCTATTTTATGACCCAGTGTGTGTTTCTGCTCCATCCTTTTAAGGACGTGCATATCTACACAATAAGATTTCTCTGCTCCATTTGACATCATACATTTTTGAGGTCAATATTTCCTTTCCCTATTCTCACTCTAACATTGAACTGCATCTGCAAAATCTTTGACCCCTTCTATATCCACTAGCCTATATCCTGCTATAATCTTTCACAACCAGCATTCACTCACTCATCCCTGAGCCCGGAATGTTTGGAGATTAATATCGCCGAGGAGGAATTCAGGATAATGCGAAGATGGCAGGCTGTGCTTTCCCTCAGTCCTATCTAACACTCTAACTGCTCAGGGCCTCAGTGTTGTTGCTTCTGCTAATGTCCTCCCCATTGTTACTCCTTCAGTTGTTTAGTAGACCAGCGCCTGCATGGGAGGGTGAGAGCATGGGCAAGAGTGGCCATCATCACCCAGAATGACCACACAGACTGAGGCTCTTATTGCAGGGTAATCAGGCTCAAGCGTTGGAACTTTGTCCTGTGACGGAGCGCCCACTGTGTGCTTGTTTATGAACACATTGCAGTGTTAGGCTGCCACTTTATAGAGGGATGGTGCATCCTGGGTCAGGGTCCCATGAAGGCACAGGTCCCAGAGAGTGTCACTATGTGCACCCCCCTCTCCCAGGACCTGACCCCTCATCTCTGCTCAACTCCCCTTCTTTTTTCCCTCCCCTCTCTCATCCACCCTCTCTGTTCCCTGCCCTTCTCCCTTTTCCTGCTTGCCCACTTCCATCCCCTCCTTCTCGTCTCACCTCTCCCATGCTATTGGCAGTATTTAATGCAGTCATGCTGGCTGGAGAGCTATCGAGAGCCCTGAGTCTCCTCTTTCAGGGAAGCCCTACTTTATTAATTACCACTCAGGCACCTAGCTGGGAAGTGCTCCATGACATAATAATGTAATAATCTTTATTATTGTCACAAGTAGGCTTACATTAACACTGCAATGACGTTACTGTGAAAATCCCCTCGCCGCCACATTCCGGCACCTGTTTGGGTACAGAGGGAGACTTCAGTATGTCCAAATCTCCGAACAAGCATGTCTTTCAGGACTTGTGGGAGGAACACCCGGAAGAAACCTACACAGACACAGGGAGAACATGCAGACTCCGCACAGACAGTAACCAAAGCAGTGTTAAAATATGAAAGTTGGCATAATTGCAATCCCTCTAAATGTATTAATTTTGCTTCTGACAACTAGGATCGTGCGGATGAAAAATTAGGGCTCTTTAGTTCAAACACATTTGGGTGGATCTTCAGGATGTTTAAAGATACTGCTGAAGGTATGGCCCAGATTTTGCAGTTTTAATGATGGTGAATCTGTCAATCTACATTGTTGTTACAACTGTAAAACTGACAGCAATAAAACTGACAGCGTCCACACATGCGCAGTTAAATGTTGTGTTTGGGACATTGTAAAGTATAATCCGATGAGCCTGACTATGTCATGCTATTGCTTGACTAGTCCATGGGACAACTCTCCCAATCTAGGTTCTAGCTCCCAGATGTTACTGAAGAGGACCTTGCATGATCAACAAGGCTGAATGTGCCATTGTTGTTTCAGGAGCTTAGGTTGATGCTAGATCACCTTGCAGTTTCATTTCTTTTTGACTTTTCTATAGTGGGTTTGGAACAGCTGAGTTGCTTGCAAGGCAATTTCAGAGGGCATTTAAGAGTCACATTGCTGTGGATCTGGAGTCACATCTAGGTCAGACCAGGTAAGAATGGCAGACTTACTTTCCTTAGGAACTATGGCCCAGATCCTTATCTCTGCAAATTATTGGCATATGACCCAAGATTTGCATCAGGACCCCACAAAAGCCCCGATGCACTGGCCTCCTGGGAATTGCTCTGACTAGCCCCCAGCACCTGAATACCCCTGATCTGACCAACCTCTGGCCTGACTACCCCTGCCGACCCAACCCGACTACTCTTTCTGAGACCTGTAAAAAGGGGCAGTGTCCTGACTTCCCCAAATACTGCAGCACTGTAATGGAGCTATCTGAGAGATGCTGCACTCTGAATTCCTGAAGACATTTGGAAGAACCAGCAAGAAATGCGGAGTAGCATCAAAGCATGGAACATTTTGAACAGAGGGGTAATCCGACAATGAGTACCCCCTTCATGGAAGGTTCAGGCTATTGTCTCTGAATAATTCTTGAAATAGTTAGGCCCAGCTGAAATGAGATGCAGCAACTGTTTTTTTTCAATAGCATACTAAGTTCACAATTACTCATGAACAACCTCTCTGAGCCTGAAAAGAAATTACCCTAAAGAGTCATAGATGTTTACAGCATGGAAACAGGTCCTTCGGCCCAGCTTGTATATGCCGCCCAGTTTCTATCACTAGGGCAGCACGGTAGCACAGTGGTTAGCACAGTTGCTTCACAGCTCCAGGGTCCCAGGTTCAATTCCCGGCTTGGGACACTGTCTATGTGGAGTCTGCACATTCTCCCCGTGTGCGCATGGGTTTCCTCCAGGTGCTCCGGTTTCCTCCTACAGTCCAAAGATGTACAGTTAGGTGGATTGACCATTTTTAATTGCCTTTGGTGTCCAGGAAAGTTATGTGGGGTTACTGGGTTACGGGCATAGCGTGGCGGTGTAGGCTTAAATAGGGTGTTCTTTCCAAGGGCTGTTGCACACTCAATGGGCCAAATGGCCTCCTTCTGCACTGTCAATTCTATGATAATTCTATGATTCGCTAGTCCCACTTGCCCGCATTTGACCCATATCCCTCTATACCCACCCTGCCTATGTAACTCCCTAACTGCTTTTTAAATGGAAAAATTGTACCTGCCTCTACCACTGCCTCTGGCAGCTTGTTACAGATGCTCACCACCCTCTGTGTGAAAGCATTTCCCCTCTGGTTTCTTTTGTATCTGTCTCTTCTTACTTTAAACCTATGCTCTCTAGTTCTAGACTCCTCTACCTTTGGGATGTCGATTATCTACCTTATCTATGCTCCTCATTATTTTATAAGATGACCCCTAACCCTCCTATGCTCCAGGGAAAAAAGCCCCAGACTATCCAGCCTTTCCTTATAACTCAGACCGTCAAGTCCTGGTAGCATCCTCGTAAATCCCTTCTGCACTCTTTCTAGTTTAACAATATCCTTCCTATAATAGGGTGACCAGAACTGAACACAGTATTCCATGTGTGGTGTTACCAATGTCTTGTACAACTTCAACAAGACGTCCCAACTCCTGTATTCAATATTCTGACAAATAAAACCTAGCACGCTGAATGCCTTCTTCACCACCCTGTCCATCTGCGACTCCACCTTCAAGGAGTATGAACCTGCACTCCTGGATCTCTTTGTTCTGTAACTCTCCCCAACTCCCTACCATTAACTGAGTAGGTTCTGCCCTGGTTTGATCTACCAAAATGCTCCACCTCACATTTATCCAAATTAAACTCCATCTGCCATTCATCGGCCCACTGGCCCAATTGGTCAAGGTCCTGTTGTAATCTTATATAACCTTCTTCACTATCCCACCAATCTTGGTGTTATCTGCAAACTTACTAACCATGCCTCCTACATTCTCATCCAAATCATTAAGAGAATAACAAATAATAGTGGGCCCAACACCGTTCCTTGAGGCACATCACTGGTCACAGGTCTCCAGTTTGAAAAACAATGCTCCTCAACCACCCTTTGGCTTCGGTCGCCAAGCCAATTTTGTATCCAATTGGCTACCTCAACCTGGATTCCGTGAGATTTAGCCTATATTTTTGGAATGCCAAATTTCTTCTTCATGAAAAAAAAATCCATAGGTTTTCAGATTGTTGATGACATTTCATGCCCACCTTAATTGGATATATATGTTCCAGTCTTTACTTCACTCTCTGTGAAATGATTAAGAAGTGAAGGATCTTCACTTCCTGGATTGCTGACTTTGAGAATTCTTCAATGTGAGTGACTGCTTAGTTTGCTTGATGAAATAATTTTGCTTAATGGCAGAGTTGCCCTTGACTTGATGCCAGATTCAACTTTGGGAAGGGAAATCGACGTCACGGAAATCATTAGTTACTTTGGGCAGTAGCAAGCTGAAATTGCTAAATCCACACAAACATTCCTATCTACAAAATTAATATGCCAGAATTCAATATTTTGCACAGATTATTTGTGAATTTAAAAAGAAAAACTTTCCAAATGTTTTTGGATTTTCTACTAATTCCTTGACATAAAATGTTAACATGTCTAACATTTACTTCTATTTAATTAAGGACATAGAAACATTTTGTAGCCAAACACTAAAAGCTTTATAGAATCATAGGAGTCGACAGCACAAAAGAAGATCAATTGGTCCATTGGTTTTGGGCTAGTTCTTTGCTAGAACAATATCTAAAATGAAACCACTACTTTTCTCTTCCAGAGCCCTGTACCTTCCTCAGCTTCCTTAGATACAATGAAATTTGCCTCAAAATGCAATGATGTTTGCATATATTCACCTTTGCATAAAGATGTTAATTCTAACTTTTGTCCTTACTCTCTTGGTAATAATTTTAAAATTGACACTTCCTTATTAGTGATCTTTTTAAAAGTTATTGGTCTCTACCGGGATCAAAACATCATCTTCAGCCAGAAGTGCTGATACTGCATCACAGCCTCCTGTTGAGGGTCTGACTACCATAGATGCCAGTCTATCAAGAAAGAGTGGCAAAATTCTCCCCTACCCGGCGGGGCGGGGGGTCCCGGCGTAGCGGAGTGGCGCCAACCACTCCGGCGTCGGGCCTCCCCAAAGGTGTGGAACTCCGCACCTTTAGGGGCTAGACCCACGCCGGAGTGGCTCCCGCTCCGCCGATGGTGCCAAAACTGGCGGCAACGGCCTTTGGCACTACGCTGCCCGGCGTTGGGGCAGGCCAAAAGGCCTTCGCCGGTCCGCGCATGCGCGTTGGAGGGGGTCTCTTCCGCCTCCGCCATGGTAGCGGCAGAAGAAAAAGAGTGCCCCCACGGCACTGGCCTGCCCGCCGATCGGTGGGCCCCAATCGCGGGCCAGGCCACCGTGGGGGCACCCCCCCCCGGTGTCCGATCGCACTGCGCCCCCCCAGGATCCCGGGGGCCCGCTCGCACCGCCAATCCCACCAGCACAGAGGTGGTTTAAACCACGTCGGCGGGATTGGCCTGTCAGCGGCGGGACTTTGGCCCATCGCAGGCCGGAGAATCGCTGCGGGGTGCACGCCGATCGGCACAGGGGCCACGCCAATCGACGGGGCGTGAATCCCGCTCCCGCCGATTCCCGGGTGGCGGAGAATTCCGGCCACGGTGGGGGCGGGATTTACGCCGGCCCCGGGCGATTCCCCGACCCTGCGGGGGGTCGTAGAATTCCGGCCGAGCTTACTGAATATAGCATAGGCCATAACAACGTTGAAAACTTATGCTCCAGAACCAGCTGCACTCCTAGCCAAGCTATGCCAGTACATCTACAGCACTAGCATCTACTCTACTGATGTGTAAAATTGCCCAGGTATTTTCTATTCATAAATAGCAGAACAATTCCATCTGACCAATTACCGCCCCATCAGTTAACTCTCACTCATCAGCCAAGTGATAGAAGGCATCATCCACTCTGCTCTGAAGTTGCACTTAGTTAATCAATAATCTACTCTGTGATGCATAATTTGGAGGCGAAATTCTCCGACCCCCAGCAGGGTCGGAGAATCGCCCGGGGCCGCCGAAAATCCCGCCCCCGCCATGTCCAGAATTCTCCCACCCGCAAAAAGTCGGCGTGACGCCAATCCCGCCGCACGCCTCGGAGAATGGTGGGGCCGGCGGGAGGCTACAGGTTTCTGTGCTGCCGTTATTCTCCGGCCCGGATGGGCTGAAGTCCCGCCGCTGAGAGGCCTCTCCCGCTGCCGAGGTTTAAACCACCTCTGTGCCGGCGGCATTGGCGGCCGAGCGGGCCCCCGGCGTCCTGGGGGGGGGGGGCGCGGGGGGCGATCGGACCCCGGGGGGTGCCCCCACGGTGGCCAGGCCCGCGATCGGGGCCCACCGATCGGCGGGCGGGCCAGTGCCATGGGGGCACTCTTTTTCTTCCGCCACCGCCACGGCCTCCACCATGGCGGAGGCGGAAAAGAATCCCCCAGTGCGCATGCACTGGTGGTGACGTCAGCGGCAGCTGACACACCGGCGCATGCGCAAACCAGCGAAGGCCTTTCGGCCAGCCCCGGCACCGGGCAGCGGGCGTCAAAGGCCGTTGTTGCCGGTTTTGGCACCAGTCGGTGTGGTGCCGGCGGCATTGGCGGCGCGAGCGGGCCCCCGGCGTCCTGGGGGGGGCGCGGGGGGCGATCGGACCCCGGGGGGTGCCCCCACGGTGGCCAGGCCCGCGATCGGGGCCCACTGATCGGCGGGCGGGCCAGTGCCGTGGGGGCACTCTTTTTCTTCCGCCACCGCCACGGCCTCCACCATGGCGGAGGCGGAAAAGAATCCCCCAGCACGCATGGAATGGTGGTGACGTCAGCGGTAGCTGACACACCGGCGCATGCGCGAACCAGCGAAGGCCTTTCGGCCAGCCCCGGCACCGGGCAGCGGGCGTCAAAGGCCGTTGTTGCCGGTTTTGGCACCAGTCGGTGTGGTGCCAACCACTCCGGCGCGGGCCTAGGCCCTCAATGTGAGGGCTTGGCGTCTAAAGGTGCGGAGAATTCCGCACCTTTCGGGAGCCCGATGCCGGAGTGGTTGGCGCCACTCCGCTACGCCGGGACCCCCCCGCCCCACCGGGTAGGGGAGAATTTTGCCCAGGATCACAAGGTTCAAGGCCTCATTATAGTCTTGGTATAAATTTCAATAAAAGAGGTAAATTTTTGCGGTGAGATGAGAGTGTATGCTGTTGACATCAAAACAGCATTTGACTGAGTATGATGTCAAGAAGCCCAGGTAAAATTAAAGTCAATGGGAAATGAATAAACTCTCCACTGGTTAGAGTCATACCTGGCAAAAAGGAAGAGATTAGTGGTTGTTAGATGACAATTAACTCATCTCCAGGACTTTGTTGCAGGAGTTCCTCAGGGTAGCATCCTAGGCCCACACATCTTCAGCTACTTCATCAATGACCTTTCCTCCAGCATCAGGTCAGATATTGGCATGTTTGCTAATGGCTGCACAGTGTTCTGTTTTATTCACACTTATTCACACCTATTCAGACAATTAATAAAAGCAAAGAATGCTGGAAATACTCAGCACATCTGGCAGCAGATGTGAAATGAAAATTGAAATGAGAGAAATGAGAAATGAGAGAAATTTCTGTTTCTCTTCCACAGATGCTGCTAGGCCTGCTGAGTATTTCCATCATTTTCTGTTTTAATTTCAGATTTACAGCACCAGCAGTTTTTTGCTGTTCATCTGATGATCAAGCAGTTCAGCGGCAAGTAACATTCGTGCCACAGACGTGTCAGGCATATCTCCAATAAGAGAGAATCTAAGCACCTCCCTATGGCATTCAGAGACATTACCGTCACCGAATGCCCTACCATTAACATTTTGTGGATCACCATTGCCCAGAAACTTAATCGGACAAGCCACAAAATACTGTGGCTACAAGAGAAGATAATTAGGTATTCTGCAGTGAGCTGATTCTCCAGAGCCTCTCTGCCATCTACAAGGCACAAGTCAAGAGGGCGATGGTACCGTCACCAGTTGCCTAGATGAGTGCAGCTCAAACAGCACTCATACAAGAACACCATCATGGACCCACCATGACTGCAATGTATACCATCTACACGATCCGAGCCTAGACTGAGAGCGACAGTGTGAAATTTTCAATTTATTGCTCTTTGACAGCAGCTTCCAAATACGTGAGTTTTAGAGCCTTGATGAATGAGGGCAACAGGTAAGAACATCACCACATTTAAATTCCCCTTCATGTAACTCACCATCTCGACTTGGAGGTATATCACTGTACCTTCATTGCCGTTCGGCACAAATCCTGGAACTTCCTACCTGTGGGTGCACCAACAACACACAGCCTGCAGTGGTCCAAGAAGACAGCTCACCAATACCTTCTCAAGGGAAATAGAGATAGACAATAATTGCTGGTCTTATCAGTGATGTCCACAACTAATAAAAATCTACTAATAAAACTAATAAAAAAATATACGCTGATCTACGAAAGTGTCAGTACTTACTAACAATAACTTTTGAAAGTTCCTTTTGATGCTGCAGCTTCTTCATTTTTGCTTGATCATAATCCTGTCAGACTCAATCAATGTTAAGGAAATAGTTTGTACTAGATGAGCATAAAACCTAAAACTGAACATGCTTTCATTTTTTAAACTCCGTAGCAACAAGACATGTTCGTACCCTAGGTTCTCTAATTATAGCATGTTGTTAAAACCTGCCTGCTTACCATTGGCTGGGGACTAATGACAATCCCACAATCCTATGGGAGTATGAGCTTCCCCAATGAGGAGGGCGGAGAAATCATTTGCAGACCCCCTGCATAAATAAAGCTGGCCAGTTTGGAACCAGCAGAGAGAGAGAGGAGTTAGCTGCAAGGGAAGTTGCTGCTGTTGTATATGTATGTTATTGTAAATAAATGTTATTTCTTTGTGTCCTGAAGACTCGTGCCGGATTCTGCGTGGCCCTCACAAAACTGGCGACGTGGGTTAAAGTGAATAGCTGTCTACACTGCTGAAGCCACCTCCCTGGATTTTTGTTGGATACAGGTTGGAAGTTGTTTTCTATCACACCATGCCTCTGTATGGACATTTGGATGTTTTTGATGCTGCGCTGGAAAGCTGGAACCAGTACGCACAACGGATGCGTTACTATTTCCGGGCAAACAATATCACTGAAAACGATCATCAGGTGGTAATATTGCTCACCGCCTGCAGCCCGCATATGTTTGGGGTGATTCAGAGCTTTACGTACCCAGCTGCGCCGGACACCAAAACATTTGATGAACTTGTGAACTTAGTGGGGCAACATTTTAACCCAACCCCATCCACGATAGTCCAACGTTACCAGTTTAATACCGCTGAGAGGACCCCAGAAGAATCCCTTGCCGACTTTCTATCCAGGCTACGCAGGGTTGCGGAGTACTGTGACTATGGTGACACCTTATCAGAAATGTTACGCGACCGTTTGGTTTGCGGTATTAACAATGCGGCCACCGATAAAAAGTTGTTAGCCGAACCAACATTGACTTTTCAGCAGGCCATTCAAATAGTATTGTCCCGAAAGAGTGCAGAACGAGGAGTGCAGGAGCTACAGGGAATGGAGGTGCATGCCTTGGGGCGCAACCCATTCCATCCGAAAACATCCCCTTGCACCCCTGCGGTACCTTGGTCGAGGCGACTTCCGGATCGACGCCAGTGGCCGTCGGACATTCCTCCCTGAAGGGAGCCTTCTCCAGAACCAATGGATGAGGAGCCATGTCCATGTCAGACTTGTAGGCGCTGACCTCGTCGCGGACGCTGGTCTTGGGGGCGCCAGAGGCGCCATTGTTCCGACCGAAACTGGGGCCAGCCCAGCGGTCGGACCTTTCATTTGGATGAACCTGTGGCGACTACTCCCGAGGACGTGGAGACGGAGGATGACTGCCTGCAGCTGCATTGTGTGGCAGCTCCCTGTGTGGCCCCCATTTAAGTGCCAGTACGGGTCAATGGTCACCCGCTTGAGATGGAGTTGGACACTGGCGCAGCGGTCTCCGTGATCGCCCAGAGAACATTCAACCGCATCAAGCAGGGTATACAGACCCTTTCATTAACCGACACACAGGCCAGGTTGGCCACCTACACGGGGGAACCATTGGACTTGCAGGAACAAGATGACTCCTGTTGTTTATGGACGCCAGGAGGGGCGTTTCCCACTTATCGTGGTGCGCGGCCATGGGCCCAGCCTGTTGGGTCGGGACTGGTTGCGCCATTTGCGGTTGCAGTGGCAGCACATCCTCCAAACAGTTTCTGAAGGGTTGACTGAGGTGCTAGGACGGTACCCAGATGTATTCCAGCCCGGTTTGGGGAAAATAGACCGTATCCAAGTCGAACCAGGAGCCATGCCGTGCTATTTCCAGGCGCGCCCGTGCCTTACACCTTGCTCGAGAAGGTAGAAGGGGAGCTCGCTCATTTGGAGACTTTGGGTATCATCAGGCCCGTCCGTTTCGCTGAATGGGCAGCACCAATTGTACCTGTAATGAAGCCAGACGCCACAGTTCGCTTGTGCGGCGACTATAAACGTACAGTGAATACGGCTTCCCGACTCGACTGATACCCAATGCCTCGCATAGAGGACCTCTGCGCGAAGCTTGCAGGTGGACTCTCGTTCACAAAATTAGATATGAGTCATGCCTACCTGCAGTTGGAGCTGGACCCTGCCTCCCGGCCATATGTAACGATTAATACACACTGGGGCCTGTATGAATATACACGTTTTCCCTTTGGAGTATCCTCTGCCTGCGCTATTTTTCCACGCGTTATGGAGGGCATTTTGAGAGGTTTACCACGTGTTGCTGTCTACTTAGATGACGTTTTGATCACAGGGACGTCGGAGCAGGAACATCTGGAAAATTTGGAGGCTGTCCTTCGACGCTTTTCGGAGGCTGGAGTTCGTTTACGTCGCACAAAGTGCGTTTTTCAGGCGAAGGAAGTAGTCTACCTGGGTTATCGGGTGGACCACGAAGGTTTGCACCCCATCGCAAGGAAGGTGCGCGCGATTCAACAGGCCCCCGCCCCGACTGACACTTCGCATCTTCGTTCGTTTCTCAGCCTCATAAACTATTACGGAAAGTTCCTCCCCAATCTGGCAACTACGCTGGCCCCGTTGCACCTTCTGCTAAAGAAGAATCACACCTGGGTTTGGGGTCAGCTGCAAGAAACCGCTTTCCGGCGGGTAAAACAACAATTGTCGTCGTCTGGGTTACTAACCCACTATGATCCTGGAAAGCCTTTGCTCGTCACATGTGATGCATCCCCGTATGGTATTGGGGCCGTCCTGTCCCACAAGATGGAGAACGGGGCCGAGCGGCCGATAGCTTTCGCCTCCCGCACACTGACTGCAGCGGAAAAAAAGTACGCGCAGATCGAGAAGGAGGGCCTGGCAGTGGTCTTTGCGGTGAAACGGTTCCACCAGTACATATATGGCCGCCACTTCACTATCGTGACTGATCATAAGCCTCTCCTGGGACTTTTCAGAGAGGATAAGCCAATACCGCCCATTGCTTCCGCACGGATCCAGCGCTAGGCTTTATTGCTTGCTGCATACGAGTATTCTCTGGAGCACAAACCAGGAACCCAAATAGGGAATGCCGACGCACTGAGCCGATTGCCTTTATCGACTGGCCCCATGTCGACCCCCACGACCGGTGAGGTGGTTGCAACCCTAACTTTTATGGACACCTTGCCTGTCACGGCATCACAAATCCGTGAGTGGACCCAGACGGAGCCAGTCCTGTCAAAGGTTCGGCACAGAGTCCTGTATGGTGGGCAGCATAGACAGCTCCCAGGCGAGTTGGGGCATTTTCCTCCAAGCTGTCCGAATTCAGCGTGGAAGACAGCATCCTTTTGTGGGGGACGCGTGTGATTGTACCGGAAAAAGGACAGGAGCTGATACTGAGAGACTTGTACAATGGGAATCCAGGTGTGACCAAAATGAAAATGTTGGCCCGGAGTTATGTCTGGTGGCCAGGCCTCGACACCGACATTGAGAAGGTGGCCCAAAACTGCTCCATTTGCCAGGAGCATCAGAAGCTTCCGCCGGCCGCGCCCCTACATCACTGGGATTGGCCAGGGCGGCCTTGGGCGCACTTGCATGTGGATTTCGCCAGCCCTTTTCCAGGATCCATGTTCCTGCTATTAATCGACGGCCAGTCTAAATGGCTAGAGATGGATAAGATGGGAGGCACAACATCCTGCGCAACAATCGAAGATGCATTTGTCTTTCAGTACGCATGGCCTCCCCGAGGAGCTGGTAACGGACAACGGCACTCCGTTAACAAGTGAGGAGTTTGCGAGGTTCATGAAGGTGAACGGCATACGCCACATCCGCACTGCCCCTTACCACCTGGCTTCAAATGGGTTGGCGGAGCACGCAGTGCAGACATTCAAACAAGGCCTCAAGAAGCGGTCTTCCGGGTCGATGAACACGAGACTGGCTTGTTTTTTGTTTTCATATAGGACAATCCCCCATGCGGTGACTGGGGTAGCTCCCGCAGAACTCCTAATGGGCCGGAGACTTCGCACCCGCCTTAGCATGGTTTTCCTGGACATTGGCGCAAAAGTACGCCACACACAAGAACGGCAGAGACATGGTTTTTTTCGGCATCGGCCGATTCGGTAGTTTACGCCCGGTGACCCAGTGTTTGTTCGGAATTTTGCTGGCGGTGCCCAGTGGGTCCCTGGCGTAATCTTTCACCAAACTGCCCTATCTCTTACCAGGTGCAAGCCCACGTTCGTCTCCAGCGCAGATATGTAGACCATGTTCGGTCCAGAAGACTATCCCTGCCAAAGATTCCCCGCCCCAGGAGCTCATTTCTACAGCCACAGAGACCAGACACAATGGAAAGTATTCCTCACAATCTTCCTCTGGTGCCTCACTCAAAGCCTGCGCAGGTTGTGACAGAATCACGTGGAGATAAAGACGCCGAGATGACGGAGGCAGCAGACTCTGACTCCGAGATGGAGACACAAGACACCTCAGAGGGTGAATCCTCGGGCCCACGGGTCGTGGATGGACAACCGTTGCGCCGTTCATCATGGAAGCGCCGGTCTCCATCTCGTTACACGCCGCCTGATCCAGCGCCTCGTGCAAATGGGGTCCGGCCTGCGGCAAAACTAGTCTGATGCCCTCCTTCACTAGTGTCGGTGGATTCCTTGGACTTGGGGGGGGGGGGGGGATGTTATAACCTGCCTGCTTACCATTGGCTGGGGACTAATGACAATCCCACAATCCTATGGGAGTATGAGCTTCCCCAATGAGGGGGGCGGAGAATCATTTGCAGACTCCCTGCATAAATAAAGCTGGCCAGTTTGGAACCAGCAGAGAGAGAGGAGTTCGCTGCAAGGGAAGTTGCTGCTGTTGTGTATATATATATGTTATTGTAAATAAATGTTATTTCTTTGCATCCTGAAGACTCGTGCTGGATTTTTCGTGGCCCTCACAAAACCTGTATACCAAGCAAATATTACACCTGGTAATTTATTCACTAGCTTGCTTGGTCTGGTAATTGTTTCTTTAGCTTCTGTTTTCAATGAGAGTATAAACATAGCTCCCATTATGCTTTTGGCAATTTTGCCGTTTTGCATTCCTCCAGTTTCTGCGTTCCATTCATATGTTAAATGAACTATCTAATATAAGATACATTGTACTAATTTTCTTACTTCAGTCTCAAGATAGGGTGATAGCATTAAGATGAAGAATCGGTGGTGATGGTTGAGGAAGAGCCTGGGGACATTCACATCCACAGCATCCACTTAACACACAACAGTGAGGTTGGAAGAACTTCAATTTCATGTCTTACTTGAAGATATCCAAATAGTTCTACTTCATGGTTTGAAATTCTTCATCATGGTGTGGAAGAACAATTTAGGCCTATGTTAGCCAGAATGTTGGGAAAATTAGTGAAGAATTAGATGGAAGAAGCAATTTGCCTAGCTATCTGTTGCTTAACACCTTGATAAATGGCATTGCAGTTTATAAGATATCCTCAAATCATAATGTTAGTATTAATAGTTGCCATCTTCACCTGCGTAATTAATTATATTTTAAAGTAATAATGTCTGAAGCACTTTGAGATATTACTGACAGGTGTTATAAGGCACTACATAAATACAAAGAACAATACAGCACAGGAACAGGCCCTTCAGCCCTCCAAGCCTGTATCGGTCATGATACCACCTTTGGCCAAAACCCTCAGTACTTCCGAGTGCCGTATCCCTCTATATCCATCCTGTCCATGTATTTGCCAAGACGCCTTTTGAATGCCATTAATGCATACAATACCACAACCTCCCCTGACAGCGCGTTCCAGGCACTCACACCCTCTGTGTAAAAAACATGCCTCGCACATCTAAAGATAAAGATCCTTTATTGTCATAAGTAGGCTTACATTAATACTGCAATGAAGTTACTGTGAAAAGCCCTTAGTCACCATAATCCGGCGCCTGTTCGGGTATACAGAGGGAGAATTCAGAATTCTCAGCTGGTACGGGAATTGAACCCACGCTGCTGGCCTTGTTTGGCATCACAAACCAGCTGTCTAGCCCATTAAGGTAAACCAGTCCCATAACATCGCTACTTTTCCCCACAGACCTTAAATTTATGCTTTCTAGTGACTGACTCCTCCACCCTGGGAAAGAGTGCCTGCCCATCGACGCTATCCATGCCCCTCATAATCTTTAAAAAAATAAATTTAGAGTACCAAATTCAATTTTTCCAATTAAGGGACAATTTAGTATAGCCAATCCACCGACACTGCACATCTTTGGGTTGTGGAGGCGAAACCCACGCAAACATGGGGAGAATATGCAAACTTCACATGGACAGTGACCCAGAGCCGGGATCGAACCTGGGACCCCGGCGCTGTGAGGCAGCAGTGCTAACCACTGTGCCACTGTGATATCTACCCCTCATAATCTTGTAGACCTCTATCAGGTCGCCCCGTAACCTCCGTCTTTCTAATGAAAACAGTCCAAGTCTATTCAGCCTCTCGCAAAGCTAACACCCTTCAGAACAGGTAATGTCCTTGTAAACCTCCTCTGCACCCTCTCCAAAGCCTCCACATCCTTCTGGTATTGTGGTGACCAGAATTGTGCACAATATTCCAAGTGCGGCCTTACTCATGTTCTATACAACTGTAGCATGAATTGCCAGTTATTATACTCGATGCCCGTCCAATGAAGGCAAGCATTCCGTTTGCTTTCTTGACTACCTTGTCCACTTGTGTTGCCACTTTCAAAGATATAGCATCATGCTCGCCCAGCCCTGACTTTCTATATTCCTTAGAGTTTTACCATTTACGGTATATTTCCCCTCAATGTTAGACCTCCTAAAATGCATTACCTCCCATTTGTCTGGATTAAACTCCATTTGCCATTTCTCTGCCCCAATCTCCAGCCTATCTATGTCCTGCTGTATCCTCTGACAATCCTCAACATTATCTGCCACTCCACCAACCTTGGTGTCATCCGCGAACTTACTAATCAGACCAACTGCATTTTCCTCCAAATCGTTTGTGGATCCTACCAACAACAGAGGCCCCAGCACCGATCCCTGTGGAACACCATGAGTCACAACCTTCCATTCAGAAAAACACACTTTTACTGCTACCCTTTGCCTTCTGTGACCGAATCAGTTCTGTACCCATCTTGCCACCTCATCTCTGATCCTGTGTGACTTCACCTTTTGTACCAGTCTGCTATGAGGCACCTTGTCAAATGCTTTATTGAAGTCCATGTAAACAACATCCACCGCCCTCTTCATATCAATCATCTTTGTCACCTCCTCAAAAAACTCAATCAAGTTAGTGAGGCTCAACCTCCCCTTCACAAAACCATGCTGCCTATCGCTGATGAGTCCATTTGTTTCCAAATGGGTATAAATCCTGTCCCTGAGAATTCTCTCCAATAATGTACCTACTACTGACATGAGAAAAGAAAAAGAAGATGAAAAACGCTTATTGTCACAAGTAGGCTTCAATGAAGTTACTGTGAAAAGCCCTTAGTCGCCACATTCCGGCGCCTGTCCGGGGAGGCTGGTACAGGAATCGAACCGTGCTGCTGGCCTGCTTGGTCTGCTTTAAAAGCCAGCGATTTAGCCCAGTCAGCTAAAGGCTCACTAACCTAGTATTTTATTTCCTTTTCGCAAGTTTAACTTGCATCAGGACCTTGCTGTGAGATGAGAAATGCCCTCCTCAAATGTTGCCATATAAAACTCTATGAAAGCTAAAGTGGGATGAGCAGAATTTGAAGGTACTAAAATGAATCCATAATTGGGAAAGATACATTTGTATCTTCTAATTAATGCATTTGTATATCCCTTAAAGATCTAGCATAATTGCAGTGCAGAAGGAGGCTGTTCGGATCATTGAGTCTGCCCTGACCCCCTGAAAGAGCGCTCTACCTGGGACCATGTTCCCACCCTATCCTTTTGGTCACTAGGAGATGATTTACCGTGGTCAATTTACCAAACCTACACATCTTTGGACAGTGGGAGGAATCCGGAGCACCCAGTGAAAACCCACAGACACGGGGAGAATGTGCAAACTCCATACAGAGAGTCTCCGAAGGTTGGAATCAAACCTGGGTTCCTGGCACTGTGAAGCAGCAGTGCTAACCACTGTATCACCGTGCCACCCTAAAAATACCATGCTTAGGCATATTCATGTTCAAGTGGTTTATCCATTGTTCAAGACAGCGACTGCAGTGTGCTCGGTCTCCAAGTGAATGAGAAAGAAAAATACATTCATATAGCGCCTTACTGAACATCCCTAAATGACACACACAATTAATTACTTTGATGTGTATTGCCTATTATTATGTAGTGAAAGAGGGCAAGCAATTTAAACAAAGCAGAATCCAACAAACATAAATGAAAAGAAAGGCAAGTTTCTGTATTCAATGATATTGAATTATAGAGAAAACAGGGAATCAAAGTGATGTACCATCAATTCATTACAAGACGATGAGAACGAGTGAACATAGGCTTTATTATGCAAGAACTTGCCTGCCTGTGACTGCTGTAACAACTGAGCGCCGCCCCCAGGCCGGAGGTCTATATACCGCCCTGGGGGGGGGGGGGCGGAGCCAGAGGCAGAGCCCACCAGGGTTCCAGTACAATACATGGAAGGAGATCATATTATCATTCCTTGGCCATAGGCCACAGTACTATACAGACAACTTATATTATGGTGAATACATTCACCACACAAAGATTGTCGGGTAAAACTGTAAAAGAGTCTACAATGAAGAAATGGGTTAGGTACAGACATAACAGAGAAAGGAAGGGCATTCAAATGCCAGTACTTGTTGGTTGACTAAAGATATAGAAATGTAAATGAAACAGTAAAGGAGGCTGATGAAAAATGTATGGTTCATAATTCAGTAGAGAACCAGGAAGAATACAAAAAAAAGCTATTTAACAACAATGGGGAGACCATCGTATACCAGTTTCTTGACAGAAGTCCAATGTCTGTCCTCTTTGCTATGTTGATTCCAATCAAGCTGTCAGTTTTACTGGCTGTTGGCAGAATGCTAACGGCTATTCCTGACAGAATTGACTCTTGACTCTATCAAGAACCTTGGCACAGGTGAAGAAGAGGCAAACAAGAGAAATTCTTCCACCAGTAACATCGTCATCGGCAGTCCCTCGAAATTGAGGATAATGTCCATCAGGTTTGGTGAGTCTTCAAATGACTGAGAAGTCCACTTCTGGTCCCACAGGTTCTTCCACAGTGGGTACTTGTTGGGCAAGGTAGTGGAATTTGCAGCCCGGGTTGGCTTCCCTCTCCTTTCTCTGCCCTTGTCGTTCTGCCTCGCTGTGAATTTGCTGAGCCTTGAAGCAGCTTGAGCCTTGATAGACCATGTGGAGACATGCCAAGTAGTCTACAGCCTTCTTCTCCCAGTCAGTGGCACTAACGTCTCTGTGCTTTAGGGTAGCCTTGAGCATTTTCTTACACTTTTTCCCTAGGAAAAAACCCAATAAGATCATTAAATAGTCAATGTGCTTAAATGCTTCCACAGCCTGGATCGTTCAGGTGGAAACCCTGGCTGAATATTCAGATTTATTGTCAGCTGCTGCATGTTGTACAACATTGCTGTCATGAGGGAGGAGCCTTTAGCATCATCTAGGAAGCAGGAAGTGCAGCAGGAACAGAAGCAGAAGTATAATTTAAGTAGTAAAATAATTGCTGAAGGATTGCATCAATTTTACTTCTATTAAAAAAGGACAAGGACCCGTGGAATGTGGGTCCTATTGTCCTATTTCATTACTTAACATGGGCGCCAAGATACTGGCTAAGTTGCTAATGCTGAGGTTGGAAGTGTGTCTTCCTCAAGTGATTGGGGAGGATCAAATGGGGATTTGTCAAAGGCCAGCAATTGTCGCCCAATGTGTGGCGATTGCTAAATGTGATGCTTTCCACGTCTGATGGGCCTGATCCAGAGGTAATCGTCTCCTTAGATGTCAAGAAGGCATTTGATAGGGTTGAGTGGGGATATCGTTTTGTGGCTCTGGAGAGGTTCTGGTTAGGGTCCAAGTTTGTGTTATGGATACGCATGTTATACAAGACTCCCTCCGCTTGTGTCCATACCAACACCACAAGCTCGGGGTACTTCCAATTAAATAGGGGAGAATGACAGAGATGCCCTAAGTTTCCCTTTTTGTTTGCATTGACGATAGAGCCCTTGCCCATCACTTTGAGGGCTTAGGGTAAGTGGAGGGGGATAATGAGGGGAAGGGTGGGGCATAGGGTGTTCCTGTATGCTAATGTCCTGCTACTTTAAGTGACAGACCCGGTCTCCACCATGGGTGATATAATGGAACTGGTAAGGTGCTTTGATTCCTTTTCAAGGTGTAAGTTAAACTTGGAAAAGTGTGAGTGTTTTCCAGGGAATCCCCCCTATACAGGGGAGCCAATCTGGGGGTGCTAACAGTTCGTATGGCTGGTTCAAACTTCGGATACCTGGGGGTCCAAGTGGCTTGGGATTAGGCCCAACTTTGTAAACTGAATTATACCAGTTTGATAGGGAGAGCCAAGACCGATCTGGAAAGGTGGGATACCTTGTCCTGTCCTTGACGGGCAGCATCCAGTCGATGAAGATGAACATTTTGCCATGATTTCTGTTTCTGTTCCAATGTCTGCCAGTTTTCCTTCATAAATATTTTTTTAGGAAGGTTGAGAAGTTGATTACATCCTTTATATGAGCAGGCAAGACCTTAAGGATTCGTTGGGCAGTCCTTCAAAGGATTCGACAGTCGTGGGGCCTGGTGTTGCTGAACTTGATATTTCATTACTGGAAAGCTAATGCAGAGAAGCTGTTGAGTTGGTGTAGTGCAGATAGAATCAAGGTCATGTAGGGAGTCTGGCTTAGAGGCATCAGTGACGGCCTCGCTCCCATTCTCACCAACAAAGTATTCGTCAAATCCAGGGCTTGTTTCCACTTTGAAGCTATGGAGCCAATTTCGACAAACATTTTAATTTGGGGTCATTTTCGAAGCTGGCTCCCATATGTCGCAACCATCTATTCAAGCCTCAAAGATTAGATGTCACATTCACGCGGTGGGGGGGGGGGGATATCTTCAAGTTTGCAATTTTGCAAAATGGATTTTCCCGACATTCTGCGTGCCGCTACCAACCTCTGTAATGAAGAGGGTCCTTTCGCTCGCAGGATTGGAGGAAGGGAACGCTTACAGCATTTATAGATGGATTATGTCGGAGGATTCGCTGTCAGTGGAGGGGGTTAAAGTTAGTTGGTAAGAGGAGCTGGAGCCCATGTTGCATGACGAGGTGTGGAGTGAAGCCTTTTGCAGGGTGCACATTGCTTGGTTTGATCAAACCTAAAGTAGTTTTAAGGGCGCACCTGGCTAAGTCACAATGAGTGGCAGCACGGTAGCACAGTGGGCAGCAAGGTAGCACAAGTGGATAGCACTGTGGCTTCACAGCGCCAGGGTCCCATGTTCAATTCCCCGCTGGGTCACTGCCTGTGCGGAGTCTGCACGCTCTCCCCGTGTCTGCGTGGGTTTTCTCCGAGTGCTCCGGTTTCCTCCCACAGTCCATAGACGTGCGAGTTAGGTCATGATAAATTGCCCTTAGTGACCAAAAAGGGTGGAATTGAGGGCTTAAGTGGGTCGGTGCAGACACGATGGGCCGAATGGCCTCCTTATGCACTGTATGTTCTATGTTCCAAGTTGTTTCTTTGCAGGGGTGGATAACAGGTGCAAACGCTGCTCAAGTGGCCCGGCTAACCACAGGCACATGTTCTGGTCCTGTCCCAAGCTCGTGTGTTTTTGGGATTCCTTCTTTAGCACCATGTCAGCAATTCTGATGAAGTTGGAGCCCTGGCCTGAAGATCATATTTGTAGTGTCAAACTCGATGGGTGTGGGGGCCTATGTTCTGGCATTCGCCTCGCTGATTGCCCTGAGGCAAGTACTGTTAGGGTGGAGGTTGGCGTCTCAGTGTGGCTGGAAGACCTTTTTTAAAATTGAGTATCCAGTTATTTTTTCTTCCAGTTAATGGGCAATTTAGTGTGGCCAATCCACATACCCTGAACATCTTTTTGGGTTTTGGGGATGGGACCCACGCAGACTTGGGGGGAATGTGCAAACTCCACATGGACAGTGACCTGGGGCCGGGATCAAACCCAGGTTATCGGCGGCGTGAGGCAGCAACCATTACGCCACCGTGCCGCCCTATGGATGAAAGACTTGATGGAGTTCCAACACCTTGAGAAAGTCAAGTAAACCGTGAGGGGAGCAATCGAGGGGTTCTATCAGAGATAGCGGCCGTTTATTGTTTATTTCAAGGAACTGGTCACCGTTAGTTGTTGAGGGGAGAAGGGGGAGATGAGACGAGGGAAGGGTTAGGTTGTCTGAGGGGTTGTGGTGTGTTAAGAGTTTTTAATGTATGTAAATGTGTTTATTCTTTCTTGTTATTTTGTATTGTATAAAATGAAAAATTTTAATTAAAATATTTTTAAAACATGAATATATTAAACCTTTTAACTTCACATTTGAAAAGAACAGCTAACAATCACCCCATAACAATACTAAACAATTTCCCATTAAAGAAAATAAACTAAACATACAGCTCTCAATTTTTGATGCAATGTGTAGAAGTCCAACTAGGGAAGGGCAGTACTGGACCTGGTATTGGGGAATGAGCAGGACAGGTGTCTGAGGTTTCAGTAGGGAAACATTTTGGTAGTAGTGACCACAATTCTGTAAGTTTTAGGGTACTTTTGGACAGGGATGAGGGTAAAGGTGCTAAACTGCGGAAAGGCAAATTACGATAACATTGGACAGGAATTGAAGAATTTTAATTGGGTGCGGCTGTTGGAAGATAAATCAACATTAGATATGTGGGAGTCTTTCAAGCGAGAGTTGATTAAGATTCAGGAAACTCATGTTCCTGAGAGGGCGAAGGATAAGTATGGGAAGCTTTGGGAGCCTTGGATAACGAGGGATATTGTGAACCTCGTTAAAAAGAAAAAGGAGGCTTTTGTGTGGTCTAGAAAGGTGGGGATGGTCGAAACCCTTGAGGAGTACAAAGAAAGTTGGAAGGTACTTAAGCGGTAAATTAGGAGGGCTAGGAGGGGTTGTGAAGAGTCCTCGGCAAGTAGGATTAACAAAAATCCCAACGCTTTTTAATAATATGTAAAAAGCAACAGGGTGTCCATGGAAAGGATTGGACCACTTAATGACAATGGGGGAGTCTATGTTTTGAGCCAGAGGAAATAGGCAAGGTACTAAATGAGTACTTTGCATCAGTGTTCACCAAAGAAAAGGAGGTTTTCGTTGTTTTACAAGACATTAAGGTAGATAGGTCTCCTGGGCCTGATGGGATTTCCCCCTGAATACTGAGGGAAGCAACGGAGAAAATTGTTGGGGCCTTGCCTGACATCTTTGTATCCTCATTGGCTACAGGTGAGATCCCAGTGGACTGGAGAATAGCTAATGTGATACTGCTGTTTAAGAAAGGTAGCAGAGATATTCGGGGAAACTACAGGCCGGTGAGCCTCATGTCGGTAGTAGGTAAATTATTGGAGAGAATTCTCAGGGACAGGATTTAGACCCATTTAGAAACAAATTGACTCATTAGCAAAAGACAACATGGTTTTGTGAAGGGGAGGTCGACGGGCAGCACGATGGTGCAGTGGTTAGCACTGCTGCCTCACGCGCCGAGATCCCAGGTTCGATCCCGGCAATCAACTAGAACCCTTGTAAAAGGTTCCTCAAATGCTGGATTAGGTATTAAGGGTGCTGGTTTTATCACTGCTTGAAGTTTCCCAATCACTTGTGTTACTATATTTATCTGGTTATAAATATGGCAGTCAATATGGTTGCCTTCCTTAATCCTAATTACGTTTGCTCTAGAGTTGCCAGGCATCTTTCGATACCGCCACAAGGTTCAAACCCGAATACTGA
Organism: Scyliorhinus canicula; assembly: GCF_902713615.1. Lineage (NCBI taxonomy): Eukaryota > Metazoa > Chordata > Chondrichthyes > Carcharhiniformes > Scyliorhinidae > Scyliorhinus > Scyliorhinus canicula. The sequence goes on from NC_052147.1 coordinate 225,107,739, forward strand.
TCAAAGAGCCAAAAGTCAATACTATTTATTTACACAAACAATAATATCTACTCATGCACAAAATACTACAAACTAAATTATCTCTGACGCTATTGCCTATACATAACTTCGGGTGCCCACTCAGTCAGAGGAACGATGTTCGGATCTGAGGTTGTTGGGCTCGAAGAGGTACAGGAGAACAGCTAAGGTCGTCCGTCTGGTAGCGAGCGTCGACCTTGGACTTACTTGCTTCTGGTGCAGCTGGTGGATGGGTCTCTCCACTTTGAGAGCCGAGTCCAACAGAGCGATTCTCTCTCAGGGGTTTCTTCTTATACCCGAAGGGGCTTCGCGTGCCTTTGGGAGGGCCTTGAACTTGGCCCCAATTAATTGGGCTGTATCTTGATCACTCGTATTGATCTTGACCAATAAAGGGGTGGGTGCCCTGATGGCTGGGCGTGTCTTGGGTGGCAGTTGGCCTTGCTTTGTTTACGCTTTCGGTTTGGGGAACTGGTGCCGGGATGTCTGGAGCTAGATCGGTTGCTTGAGGATATTTCCTTTGTTCCCGGAGATGGGCCATCAATATGTTAATTGACCTATAGTTTCCGTCTCGCCTGGGAGCTGCCTTCTCCAATATGCATACAGGCTCTGTGCCTGGCTGCTTTCTTAACATTGTCCATATTTCCCTGCTGTCATTGCGATCATCCATTTTGTATTCTGGAAGTGGCCATCCCAGATGGCTACACTCCCTCCCTGTGATCCTCAGCGTGAAGCGTGAAGGATAAAATTACTGCATCTTCTTCATTCTCCTGCTAAGTCGGGCACCCATAAGCAAGGACAGGCCCTAAACTACTCTGTTCTATGAATTGAAACTTTTACCTAAATTACTTAATGTACACACATCAATATAAAATTCTACGGGGCGCTATGGCATTCAGGCATGCATTACAAAATAAAAAATGTGGAACCTCTAACTATCCTTAACTAAACTATCCTTAATCAATCAAAAGAATTTACAACATTTTAAACTCTTTTAAACTGTACAATAGGAGCAACACAGGTCTCTCTGGCTTGGCAGTCAAGCAGAGTTTTACATTTCTTTTATTAGAACGGACAAACACAAAAATACGGATGCACTTTAATTCACTTAAAGGGCTTGAAGGAGGGGTTTGTTGAAGTCCGAAAATAGGGGATCTGAATGTGGATTCCGGAGTGCGGGAGGCTTTCCTCCACCATTTCCTGAGTCTTAGGGTCTGAACGACACTGCAGAATGTCGCACGTACTAACAGTGATTCCACAACGTAGGACAGGGAATACCAAGTTATGAACTTGTCGGTGTATCGGTTACTATCTCGGGGTACAGTGTATAGCAGGGGTGGGAAACATTCACGGCCTGTGTGGTAGGGGTCAGGGGGGTAGCGTCCGCGCGCAACTGGAGGGATCCCGCTAAGATCCAACTCTCGAGCATGATGGTTGTCTTCATCTTTTCTTCTTTCTTTCTTCCTCTTGAGGCTTCTGTGGTTCTGGGGTTCTATGAACACAAGCATAATTTCTGTTATTATTTTGTTTAAGATCTCGTATGTCTGTCTGTCCTTTTATTGCGAATTACCCATTATAATTGGTCACCATCTGTGGCTCCCTCATTTTTTTTTAAACCAAATCGTTGGAACAAGACGTCCGAGAAAAAATATTCTGACACAGCGCGAGCCGTCTCGCAGGCTGTGCGATGTACCATCCCAGTGTTTGAGGATGTAAATAGCATTTGGAAGCAACCTAAGGGTCGCCATAAACAAACAGAAGAGTTTTGAACCAAAAGTGCCAAAATGGGGTGCGTATGGGCCGCGGCGGGTAAGAATGGGTGGAATCCCCGGGTAGGACGGTGACCAGTGCCGTATGTGCTCTACCCGAGCGTAGCTGACCAGGGGGTCCTCAGACAGGGCGGGGACAAGTGCCGTTACTCCACTGCCTGAGTGACTGGCAAGAACAGTAAGACTTTGTGGTCGTCGTGGGGGTTGCATTTGTTGCTATCTTCTACCTTCAAAGCAGAAGAATAGTTATGAACGGTTTTCTGCAGACAAACTTGTTCCTTTAACTGCCAGTAGGTGTTAAAAGAGTGGTGGCGTGGGGCCATGAAAACTTTAAGTGAACAAACAACATTCAACATTGACAGTAACAAACATTTAAAACAACAAACTGACATAACAAAATCGTGCAGGTTCCATCAGAAAGGGGGCCTCACGGTAGCATGGTGGTTAGCATCAATGCTTCACAGCTCCAGGGTCCCAGGTTCGATTCCCGGCTGGGTCACTGTCTGTGTGGAGTCTGCACGTCCTCCCCGTGTGTGCGTGGGTTTCCTCCGGGTGCTCCGGTTTCCTCCCACAGTCCAAAGATGTGCGGGTTAGGTGGATTGGCCATGCTAAATTGCCCGTAGTGTAAGGTTAATGGGGGGATTGTTGGGTTACGGGTATGCGGGTTACGTGGGTTTAAGTGGGGTGATCATGGCTCGGCACAACATTGAGGGCCGAAGGGCCTGTTCTGTGCTGTACTGTTCTATGTTCTATGACACCGTAAATCTCCATCGGTTCCTTTTTACCATCATCTGGACACCTCATTGCTCTATAGTGAACAGAGTCGCAAAGGGGTTCGTTTGGTGGGAGTCAGACTCTAAGTCATCATCTTCTCCCGGTTGCCATACTCTTGACTGGAGTAGGCGTGCTGAAGCTGCATGGGGCGAATTGGGATCCATCTCATCATTCCGGATGAGCCTGAACGAATTGTCTCGGTGCCAGTATTTTGTATCTAGGTTGGAGCTGCTGGGGGTTAATCCATAATCGTCAGGCGGTGGGTCTGGATCAGGGGCTTTAATATACGTTATTTCAAAGGGGTCGCTGGAATGATGTTCGGAGTCGCTGGGAGTGGGGCCTGGAGCAGGGATGTTATCGTAGCATGGTGTGTTGGGGCTGTCGCTATCGATATTGCTGTCGATTGGGAGAAGGGAGAGGCGGAGTTGTGCCTCTGGGGGTGAAGTCGAAGTCGTGTCTGAGGATGGGCTGGACAGGTTAGGGCAGGGTAGGAAAAGATCGTTCGTAGACGGGGCATGTTCATCTGCTGCTGCGAGTGAGATGTGTTGTGAATGGTTGTTCTGCGAGCTATAAGCCTTAAGCTGGTTTATGTGGAACCATGCAGACTTGCCATTGGGATAGGTGATTTTATATACGGAGGGGCTGACTTTATCAGAAATGGAGTACGGTCCTGCAAATGTGGGGGAAAGGAATGAACTAGGGTTGTATAGGGCCAGCATGACTTGCTGCCCTACTACAAATTCTGTGGCGTGTACTGTCTTATCAAAACTTTGCTTTGCATCTTGCGTGTCCCAAGCCTAACAGCTGCTGCAAGCTGGGCTGCCTTTACATTTTCTAAAGTCTGTTGTACTGCTTTCTCATGGGTGAGGGCGGTGACTGCGGGGCTGGCCAAATCTAGCCCTAATAAATATTCTGTCCCTTTCTTGGGTCGTCCGGTCATGAGGGTGTGGGGGCTGTATCCTGTGGATGTGAATACCGTGTTTCATATGAACATCAGTGCAAAGGGGAGGACTGAGTCCCAGGTACTAGTGTGTTGTTGCACCTTTTTTCTTAGGGTCACTTTTAAAGTTCTGTTCATTCTTTCTACTATGCCGCTTGATTGGGGGCGGTATGCAATATGGAATTTTTGTTTCATTCCGAAAAGTGTGAGGACGTTTTTCATTGCTCGTCCTGTAAAATGGGTGCCTTGATCGTACTCTCTACTGCGTGGAAGTCCCCATCTTGTAAAGATGTGCTGAGTGAGGATTTTAGCTATCGTTTTGGCTGTGTTTGTTCTGGATGGAAAAGCTTCCACACATTTTGTAAAGGTGTCGATGACCACCAACACATACTTGAAACCATTCCTGCAGTGGGGTAGGGGTCCTATATAATTAATCTGCAAATTCGTCCAGGGGCCATTAAAGGGGCGGGTGTGACTAAGCTGACCTTTCCTTGCGTATCTGTCCAGATTGTTCTGGGCGCAGATTAAACAGTTTTCAATGTAGTGCGTTACATTGGCTTTTAAATCGGGCCACCAGCAGAGAGGTCTGAGGTGGGCGAGGGTTGCCTCTATGCCTTGATGTCCATGGTTGTCATGGAATTGACAAATAATCTGATTCCTGTCCTGGTTGGGGACTACATAAATTCCTTCTTTTAAAATCACACCGTCATGTGTTGTCAACGTATTCTTGTATTTATCGTAGGGGGCTGGGAAGTTGCCTTTGAAAACTTCCCTGAGCTGTGCGTCTTCTTTTTGAGCGTGTGCTAAATCCTGAATGTTGGTCTGTGGGACCTGAACCGCGTGTACTGAGGCGCTCTTGGGGGGTTCCCAAAAGTGACCGTGTTTCAAAGCCGCTTTTGCTAGGGCGTCTGCCTTAACGCTACCGGGGGGGGAGAACGATGATGGCTACGGACTTTAATAATGCCATATTTCCGATCTTTGGCTGTCTTTAGGATATGCTGGAGTAATGGGGCTGAGGGTAGGGGTTTTCCATCTGCGGAAACAAATTCTCTCGATTCCCACAGAGGTAGGAATTCTGTTAAACTATTACAGACATATAAACTGTCAGAATATATGTTGGCTGGGGTCGTAAACGAGTCGGGGTGTTCTACAATATACGCTATGGCTGCCAGTTATGCTGCCTGCGTGTTAGACATATTAGATGCTGTGGTATGAAGAGACAAAAGTTCTGTTCCTTTTTCACCAACACACTTTTATTTCTTCCAACAGACTTTGCACAAAACTCTACACATCACCAGACCCAGAGGCCACCTGAAGCCCCTTTACATATCAGTGTCAATTATTGGACACTTAACATAAATGAGACAACTAATTGCAATGTCTCTTAACCCAATACTTAACAATCTCCCCTTCCTTGGAGAAAAAAAACCAATTAAGTGAAAACAAATTTTCAAGAAACTAAAACACACACGTGATTTCCCCCCTTTTGTTCCCAGGTTTTTTTTTGTTTAGAAGAGAATAAAAAACAGTCACAGAAACAGGAGCCCTTCATTAACAATATCCAAAAGTTTCTGTGAACTAGCCCCTCTTTTCTTAAAACAGTCTGACAGTTGATAGCTACTGTCGACCCATTTAATTTTTGTTATTTCCCCTCTGTCCAACATCTGCTTCAAACTTGCGATGTCTATCTGTAACCTTTTTTCATTGACACTTTTTGTAGAGTGCACATTTTCCCACAGGGATTTATTGTCAATGTGACAGTCAATAGGTATATTACCCAAATCCCCTAATCCCAAAATTTCTGTCAATATCTGATTTATATAAAAGGCCATATCCACCACTTCCACAAGGCTTAACATCTCAGTAGCAAAGTGCTTTTGACCACTCTCCTTATTTTCTTTGTTTCCTACACAAGAGGGCAACATTTACCTTTGTTCCCAAAAAGGAAAATTATAAAACCTCCTGCGCTTGAAACATAAATTTGCATAAGACGCATCACTATAAACTATGAGTTTCAAGTGCCTAAGGTCACCTAAAACCGGGAACTTCAAAACACCCTCCTGCATTTTTAGTTTGGCCAACGCTTTATTTGCTCTTATTATGTCTTCCACTTTGGGATCATTCATTTTTGTACTCAACTCCAAGACATCAAAACTCATGTCCGGTCTAGTCAGTCTACCTAACCAGTTCAGTTGCCCAATTAAACTTCGCAGTTGCTCTTTTTCTATCTTTGATACCATTGCGTCTTTTTGTGAAACCCGGCCACGACTAATTGCTATTGGGCTGATGCTTTCCAAATAAGATTGCTGATGTAAAGTTGCCCCTAACTTAGTCTGTCCGATTTCCAGTCCAATATATTTAAATGCACCTGAAGCCTGACTTCCAACCCTGAATTCTTTTCTCAAAACAGAGATTACAATAGTTTCAAAATCAGTTGTCCCATCGATCATCGACATGCATCATAAAGATGCCAGAAAGATTTCCTTTATAGTGCCAGTAAAACATTGCAGGGTCTGCTTTCAACCGGCAACAGCCTAACGTTAACAAAACTGACCTTACCGAAAAGTACCACACTCTAGATGCATCATTTAATCCATACACACATTTGTTCAACTTCCAGAGTACCACTTCTGTGTTAGCTGCTTCTTTAGGAGGACGGAGAAAAATGTCTCTCTGGAGCTGATGCCCCTGCAAAAAGGCAGCTTGTATATCTATAGATTTGCATTCCCATGCCTTTGTGGCTAATAGAGCCAAGAAAATCTTTAAAATAACCATTCTCTGCTACCAATTGTTAGACGTATTAGATGCTGTGGTATGAAGAGGCAAAAGTTCTGTTCCTTTTTCACCAACACACTTTTATTTCTTCCAACAGACTTTGCATAAAACTCTACACATCACCAGACCCAGAGGCCACCTGAAGCCCCTTTACATATCAGTGTCAATTATTGGACACTTAACATAAATGAGGCAACTAATTGCAATGTCCCTTAACCCATTACTTAACACTGCGAGCCTAAATATCCTGGCAATTTTTTTTTTTTTTTTTTTTTTTAAATAATTTTTATTGAAATTTTTCGATACAAACATTTACCCCTACTACATTTTAAATTATAACACAACAAATCCCCCCTGGAAAATCCTCCCCACGCCCTCCCCCCCGCCCACCCCCCCACCCTCCCCCCCCCCCCCCCCCCCCCCCCCCCCCCCCCCCCCCCCCCCCCCCCGCGCTACCAGTCTAGCAACCAAACCGTTTTTCCCTTTCTGCCGATGGCCTCGGGCAGTCATTGCCCGCGACCCCCCGCTGACGTGCTCCCTTCGTTGCTATCCCCCCCCCCTCCCTTCCCCCCCCCCCTTTCTCCCCGGGTTGCTGCTGTTTCGGCCTCCAGTTCCTATCTCTGATCCAGAAAGTCAAGGAAGGGCTGCCACCGCCGGAAGAACCCCTGTACCGACCCTCTCAGGGCGAATTTGATTCTTTCCAATTGGATGAAGCTTGCCATGTCGTTTAAACCAGGTGTTAACACTTGGTGGCCTTGTGTCCCTCCACTGAATCAAGATCCTTCTCCGAGCTACCAAGGACGCAAAGGCCAATATTCCGGCCTCCCCTGCCTCCTGTACTCCTGGCTCCACCCCAACCCCAAAAATCGCTAGCCCCCACCCTGGTTTGACCCTGGTTCCCACCACTCTCGATACCGTCCCCGCCACCCCCTCCCAGAACTCTTCCAGTGCCGGGCACATCCAGAACATATGTACATGGTTCGCAGGGCTTCCCGAACACCTAACACACCTGTCCTCACCCCCGAAGAACCGACTCATCCTAGTCCCCGTCATATGGGCTCTGTGCAGCACCTTAAATTGGATGAGGCCCAACCTTGCGCACGACGACGACGAATTGACCCTCTCTAAGGCATCCGCCCATGTCCCATCTTCTATCTGCTCTCCCAGCTCCGCTTCCCACTTGTCTTTCAGCTCCTCTATCGATACCTCCTCCACCTCCTGCATTATTTTGTAGATGTCCGAGACCTTCCCTTCTCCGACCCAGACCCCTGACAGCACCCTATCACTCACCCCTCTATCGGGAAGCAAGGGAAATCCTTCCACCTGTCGTCTGGCAAATGCCTTCACCTGCAGGTATCTAAACGTGTTCCCCGGGGGGAGCTCAAATTTCTCCTCCAGCTCTCCCAGGCTCGCAAACCTCCCCTCTATGAACATGTCCCTCAGTTGCCTGATGCCCGCCCTGTGCCAGCTCTGGAATCCCCCGCCAGTGTTCCCCGGGACAAATCTGTGGTTCCCTCTCAGTGGCGCCGCCATCAGACCCCCCACTTCCCCCCTGTGTCGCCTCCACTGCCCCCAGATTTTCAGGGTGGCCGCCACTACCGGACTCGTGGTATACCTTGTGGGGGGGAGCGGCCATGGTGCCGTTACTAGCGCCCCCAGGCTTGTATTGCCGCAGGACGCCCTCTCCATACGTTTCCAAGCTGCCCCCTCCCCCTCCATCACCCACTTGCGCACCATCGATGCGTTCGCCGCCCAGTAGTATCCGGAAAGATTGGGTAGCGCTAATCCTCCCCTGTCCCTACTCCGTTCCAAGAAAATCCTTCTCACTCTAGGGGTGCCATGTGCCCACACATAGCCCATAATGCTGCTAGTTACCTTCTTGAAGAAGGCCCTGGGGAGAAAGATGGGCAAGCACTGAAACAGAAACAAGAACCTCGGGAGGACCGTCATTTTGACTGACTGCACCCTCCCTGCTAGCGACAGCGGTACCATGTCCCACCTCTTGAACTCCTCCTCCATCTGCTCCACCAGCCTTGAAAAGTTCAGCTTGTGGAGGGTCCCCCAGTTCCTTGCCACCTGCACCCCCAAGTACCTGAAGCTCTTTACTGCTCTCTTAAAGGGTAGCCGCCCAATTCCCTCCCCCTGATCTCCCAGGTGTATCACAAAGACCTCACTTTTACCCACATTTAATTTATATCCCGAAAAGTCCCCAAACTCCGCTAGTATTTCCATTACCTCCGGCATTCCCACTTCCGGGTCCGCCACATATAACAACAAATCATCCGCATAGAGTGATACCCGATGTTCCTCCCCTCCCCTTGTCAGTCCTCTCCACCCCCCTGAACCCCTCAGTGCCATCGCCAACGGTTCGATCGCTAATGCAAATAGTAAGGGGGATAGGGGGCATCCCTGCCTGGTACCTCGATGGAGCCCAAAATACTCTGACCTCCTCCCGTTTGTAACCACACTCGCCATCGGGGCCGAATACAGCAGCTTCACCCACTTGATAAATCCCTCCCCAAACCCAAACCGTTCCAGCGTCTCCCACAGGTATTCCCACTCCACCCTATCGAATGCCTTCTCCGCATCCAGTGCTACCACTATCTCAGCCTCCCCCTCCACTGCTGGCATCATAATCACATTCAACAGTCTCCGGACATTTGTGTTAAGTTGTCGTCCCTTTACGAACCCCGTCTGGTCCTCATGGATTACCCCTGGCACACAATCCTCTATTCTGGTTGCCAGGACCTTTGCCAACAGTTTGGCATCTACATTCAAGAGGGAGATAGGCCTGTAGGACCCGCACTGTACAGGGTCTTTGTCCCGCTTCAGGATCAAGGAGATCAGGGCCTGTGACATTGTCGGGGGCAGAACCCCCCCCTCTCGCGCCTCATTGAAGGCTCGCACCAGCACTGGACCCACCAAGTCCACATACTTCTTATAAAATTCCACCGGGAACCCATCCGGCCCCGGCGCCTTCCCCGCCTGCATCTGGCCTATCCCTTTAACTAGCTCCTGCAGCTCTATCGGCGCCCCCAGCCCCTCCACCCGTTCCTCCTGGACCTTTGGGAACCTCAATCTATCGAGGAAGTTCTCCATTCCCCCCCTCCTGGGCGGCTCAGACCGGTACAATTCCCTGTAGAAATCCCTGAAGACCCCGTTCACCTCTTGCCCCTTCTGCACTACGTTCCCTCCCTTCTCTCTCACTCCCCCAATCTCTCTGGCTGCATCTCGCTTGCGCAGCTGGTGTGCTAGCATCCTGCTCGCCTTTTCCCCGTACTCATAGACCGCGCCCTGTGCCCTTCTCCATTGCGTCTCCGCCTTCCTAGTGGTCAGTAGGTCAAACTGGGCCTGTAAACTGCGCTGCTCCCTCAACAGCCCCTCCTCTGGTGTCTCCGCATATCTCCTGTCCACTTCTATAAGTTCCCCCACCAGTCTCTCCCTCTCCTGCCTCTCCTTCCTTTCTCTGTGTGCCCTTATGGAGATCAGCTCTCCTCTGATCACTGCTTTCAGGGCCTCCCAGACTACCCCCACCTTCACCTCGCCCGTGTCGTTCGTGCCCAGATATCTCTCAATGCCCTTCCGGACCCTTCCGCACACCTCATCGTCCGCCAGCAGCCCCACATCCAGGCGCCACAACGGGCGCTGGTCCCGTGCTTCCCCCAGTTCTACCTCTACCCAGTGTGGTGCATGGTCCGAAATCGCAATGGCCGAGTACTCCGTGTCCTGCACTCTCGAAATCAGCCCCCTGCTCAGTACAAAAAAGTCTATTCTGGAGTACACCCTGTGGACGTGGGAGAAAAAAGAATACTCCCTCGCCCTTGGCCTGCCAAATCTCCAAGGGTCTACCCCCCCCCATCTGCTCCATGAACCCCCTTAGCACCTCTGCCGCTGCCGGCCTCCTATTCGTCCTGGAACTCGATCTGTCCAGCCCAGGGTCGAGCACTGTATTGAAGTCCCCCCCCATGATCAGGCCCCCTGCCTCCAGACCCGGAATGAGGCCCAACAGGCGCCTCATAAAACCCGCGTCATCCCAATTCGGGGCATACACATTCACCAGCACCACATTCTCTCCCTGCAGCCTACCCTTCACCATCACGTACCTACCCTCCTTATCTGCTACCACCTGCGCCGCCACGAACGACACCCTCTTTCCCACCAAAATCGCCACCCCCCGGTTCTTTGCGTCCAAGCCTGAGTGGAACACCTGTCCCACCCACCCCCTTCTCAGGCGTACCTGGTCTACTACTCTCAAGTGAGTCTCCTGCAACATTGCCACATCCACCTGCAGTCCCTTTAGGTGTGAAAAAACCCTTGCTCTCTTGACCGGCCCATTCAGCCCCCTCACGTTCCAAGTAATCAACCGGGTCGCGGAGCGACCTGTCCCTTTCCCCTGTCTATTAGCCATGTCCTGTCCCCTGTTCGCCCCGGGTCGACCCTCCCCTTCTGACCCGTTCCCCATGGCGATGCCCCCCCCCCCCCCCCCCCCCCCTCTCTCCTCCCGTTCTTCCCTTCCCGTCCTCGGCCTTTCCAGCAGCAACCCGGTATCCCCCCCTAACCCCCCTTCCCCCCCCCCCCCCCCCCCCGGCTAGGACCCCTCCTAGCCGCGGTGTATCCACCATCGTACTCCCGAGAGTCAGCTGATTTTCGCTGACCCGGCTGCCCCTGCCACACTCCGACTCCTCCCGATGTGGGGGGGGAGGGGCCTCCCCCCCCCCCTTGCCATCCCTCTCTGACCCCGCTTCAGCGCGGGAAAAGCCGCCATTGCTGGCCACACCCCACTCTTCTCTCCTCCCCCTTCCTCCGTCCCGCGCGCGGGAAACAGGGGAAAGCCCGCGCTTTCGCCCGGCCACACCCTACCCCGCCATCTTCAATTCCACCCCCGTCCCCATCCAAGCCCATAAAAAAGCCCCCTTAAAACGAGAGGAAGAAAAAAGAGAAAAAGAAAACACGCATAACCAACTTGCACCCCCCCCGTCCCGCCTCCCCAACTTAACAATATAACAATATAAATAACAAATCTCAAATAAATACATAAATACATAACTATGCCTGCATAACTAAATAACTACCCAATAATAACGTATTTAACCATCACCCTCCATCGAACAGAACAGTAACCATAACCCTTAAAGAACAGATCAAAAAACAGTAGAAAAGCCCCCCCTACAACAACAATAATTAAGGGAAGTTGGCAACGGGAAGAGACACACAAAAAGGAACAAAGAAACCCCCCCTAACACAAGTTTCAAAGAAACCAAACGATCCATCAACTTTAACCAAGTTCCGACCTGGCCTAAGAAAGACATGGGCCACTTGATCAGTCAAGGGTACTCGGGCGGCCTCGACCGCCGGCGTTCCCAAGTTCTAGTTCAGGTCCAGCTTTTCCTCCCGAACAAAAGTCCATGCCTCCTCTGGGGTCTCAAAGTAATGGTGCTGGTCCTTGTAGGTGACCCACAAGCGCGCTGGCTGCAGCATTCCGAACTTGATCCTCTTTGCGTGCAGCACCGCCTTCGTCCGGTTAAACCGGGCCCGCCGCTTTGCCACCTCCGCACTCCAGTCCTGATATATCCGCACCGTCGAATTCTCCCATTTGCTGCTTTTCTCCCTCTTGGCCCACCTCAGCACTTTCTCCCGATCACAGAAACGCTGGAATCGCACCAGCACCGCCCTCGGGGGCTCGTTCGCCCTAGGCCGCCTAGCCATGACCCGATACGCTTCTTCCAGCTCCAGAGGCGATGGACCGGCCCCCTCTCCCATCAGGGAGCTCAGCATCTCCGCTACATATTTCGGGAGATCAGGCCCCTCCAGGCCTTCTGCTAGGCCCAGGATCCTCAAGTTCTTCCGCCTCATTCGAGTGTCCAGCTCCTCAAAGCGGCTCTGCCATTTCAGGTGGAGTGCCTCATGCACGTCCACCTTTCCCACGAGGACCGTGGCCTCCTCCTCCCTTGCAGTCATCTCCTGCTGCAGCTCTCTTATCGACGCCTCTTGGGTCGCCTGGGCCCCCATCAGCCTTGTGGTCGTCGCGTTCATAGACTCTAAGAGTTCCACTTTCAGCTCCGTAAAACACCGGAGGAGAGCGGCCTGCTGCTCCTCCGCCCATTTTCTCCAATCTTCTAGTGCGCCACCGGCCGCCATTTTGGTCCTCTTCCCCCGCTTTTTTCGGGGAGCTGCTGCCGCTTTTTTTGTCGCCCCACTCCGAGTACCGACCATAAAGTTGGTCTCACTCTCCTCAGGGAGCCTTCCCCCACCGGGATTCGTCTTTACAGTACCGTCGGGGCCCTCCAATCGGCCCTTAAACACCTTTGTCGCAGGAGCTGCCAAATGTGCGACTTAGCTGGTCATAGCCGCAACCGGAAGTCGCTCATATCCTGGCAATTTTAACGAAATCTCTTCTAGGGCGTGTCCCTGCGCATCCTCTACATAAATACCGTAACCGGTAATCCTTTTGCCGTTTAAAATTGTGGACGAGCCATCCACATAGATTCTAAGGGGTGCACATGTGTCTGTGGGTTGGGGTCTCTGGGGTGTAGTACCTGGTTTCGGGGGAGCTGACTTTGGTACAAAGGGTCCTGTATCGTGCCTAGTGGTTATTATTTCACACTCATGTGGGGTACCTGCATAGTGTAAATTATCAACAAGGAAAGTTTTGTAGCCACCTGGGGTGGCCACTTCCCGATTCCAAAATGGATGCCCGTAAAGAATACAGGGAAAATTGGTCAGGCACAGGAAAACAAGCAGGTGCAAGGTTTCCTGTGTATTAAGGCTTGCATAACCCAGACAGAACCGAAACCAATAGCCATCTACATATTAATGAGCAATCCCAGGAACAATTAGATACATTGAAGCAATCGGGACAAAGACAGACTCCCCGGCGCCAGTGGGAGCCAGGACAAAGGAAGGCCAACAGACACATAGGAACCGCCCAGCGATCAGGGAACAGCTCCAGTATTGGAGAAATCGATTGAAACAATTGGGACATGGTCCAATTAATTGGGACCAGGTCCGGGGTCCGCCCACAAGGGCGCGAAACCCCTGGGGACTATAAAGTAGAGTCCCCAAGTTCAGTTCGATCTCTTGGCAGGATCTCTTGGCAGGTTCTCTTAGCAGCTCTAAAGAACTCTTGACCATGACTCTCAACAAGGAGAGACCTGCCTAGCAGCTGCACCAACCAAGTAAGTCTCCAGTCAACGCACGCTACAAGATGGGCGCTCCTAGCTACTAGTCCATACCAGCTTTAAACCTGCCGACTCAGAACTGGACAAAGGCCATTGTTCCTCTGACCTGGTGGGCCATTTGAAAGCTAAGTACAGGCCTTTAGTTATAGTGATAGTCTAGCAAGTAGAGTTTTATGAATGAGTAGTGATTGACTGTGTGTATAATAAATGTGTTTTGATTTGAAACTTACTAACTGGTGTTTTGAGTTATTGATCAGCACTTGGCTTTGAACCCCGTGGTGGTATCAGAAAGATACCTGGCGACTCTAGAGCAAAGGTTATTAAAACAGAGCAATTAAGTAAAAGCACACCAAGCAACAGTGTGGGTCTTTGTCCTCTTACCTGTTATGTCCCGTCCCTGTAAGAGAAAGGTCCAACGGGCTGCGCTGATTTGGCTGACTGTGCCATCCTTAAGTATACAATCAAGTAGGAGTTGTGTTGGGGTGTGCTCTGTTTAAATGGCGATGGGGTTGACTCCTGTAATGTAGGCGAAGTACTGAACTGCCCAAAAAACTGCGAGCAGGTGCCTTTCGCAGGCAGAAAATCCTTGCTTGACTGGATCTAATACATGTGAGGCATATGCCACGGGGCCTAAACGATCATGTCGTTCTTGGAGGAGCACGGTCGAAAGGGTTCGGCCGGTGCTTGCAACTTCAATTGGATCTGGGACCTGTAACGCATCCATGGCATCCGTGTGCTGTGAAAGCCATTCCCAAGGTGCTTGCTTCTTGAGAAGGTCGGATAGGGGCGCTGCCTTTGTGGCGAGACTGTCGATGTGGTTTCTACAGTAGCCAACCAGTCCTAGAAATGACCGGAGGGCTGTGACATTATGGGGCAGGGGTAATTTGATGATCAAGTCGATTTTTTCGTGCTCGATCTCGCGTTTGCCATGTGTGGTCACTGTTCCTAAGGAAATCACATTTTCCTGTAAAATCTGGGGCTTCTTGGAGTTCACTTTACAGCCAATTTGTTGTCGGTGTCCTAATAGTTAATTGAGAAGGAAGATGTGCTCTTTCTTTGTGTCTGTCTGTCAAAGCAAGTCATCTACATACTGGACCAGACAACCGAGTCAATCCTTTTCTGCTCGATCTAGCGTTTACCATGCGTGATAACTGTTCCCAAGTATATCACTTTTTCTTCCAAAATCTGGGCCTTTTTGGGGTTAACCTTACATCCAATTTCTTTTAGGAGTCCTAGGAGTTCTGATAGAAGCGAAATGTGCTCTGCCTTTGTGTCTGTCTGTAATAGCAGGTCGTCTACATACTGGACCAGACATTCGGGGCGGGAAAATTTAGCGAAACCATTTGCCAGCTGTCGGTGGGAAATGGAGGGGGAGTTGTGGAAGCCTTGTGAAAGGCAAGTCTACGTATATTGCTGTCCCTGGAATGTGAATGCAAATTTGTGTTGGCACGCTTTATCCAATGGAATGGACCAAAAGCCGTTGCTAATGTACAAAACCGAAAAAAACTTTGACTAGTCCCTGTTTGAGCATGGTCGCGGGACTCGTGGCTATGGTGGGGGCTGCTACTGGGGTTACTTTGTTTAGTGCCCGATAATCGATGGTCAGTCGCCATGATCCATCGGGTTTCCTGACGGGCCAAATTGGGGCATTATTCTTGGAGGCTACTGATCGGAGTACGCCTTGATCAAGCAGACTCTGTATAACTTTTCAGATTTCTCCCTCTGCTTCTTGGGGAAAACTGTACTGCTTTTGGGGTCTGGGGTCGGGACCTGTAATATTCACCAAGCCAGCAATCTTGCCACAGTCGTGTTTGTGCTGTGCAAATGCTGCTTTGTGTCACGGCAGGACTTCCCTAACTTTTTTGTCCTGACTAATGGCTCGAGGGTCGAACCAGAAGTCTCCTACTGCGCTAATCCTATTTTCATAGTCTCCAACTGTGAGCGTGGCGGGGACACCTGCTGCCTTTGCCATTCTCCACACACATTTGTTTACGGGGTCGAATGATAGATTGTGGGCGCTCATAAAATCAATACCTAAAATTTGTTCGGCTGTCTGGGTAGGTTGACCAGAACTACGGGGTGTTTAGTTTTAACGTTCCCTATCTGAATGACTACAGGGCTGTGATGTGTCCCTGCTGTAAGTGCCCTGTAAAACCGCTGAGAGTAATGGTGTCCATGGTGTGCCATGTGTCTCGCTGAAACATTGTGGAGGAATTTATCGTGGTACGGGACCCTCCTGTGTCCCAAAGGAATTCCACGGGGTGTCCCGGGACTGTGCCTGCCACTACAGGTCTCCCGGACTTGTCCCAAAGGGTGTTGCAGACCCAAGTTGGGCAGTCCGAACACCGGCAGTCGGTGCCGTTCATATCTGTGCTATCAGCACGGGAACTAATACTTTGAATTGGCTTTATCCTATTCTTATTTTGGGTGCCGGTCTGCTGGTTTCTCTGCTGCTTATGGGACACATTACACTCTCATGGGTAGTGTCCTAATTGTCCGCATTTATAACACTCCTGGGATTTGGTCTGCTGTGGGCTGTTCCTTCCCTCATTTACCCATATGGGATTCTGGTGCGTCCTAACTGGATGTATGTCTGGCTGCTCTTCCTCTGCTTTACCATACGCTGATTTACCTTGGATGGACTACTCCCAAGCGCGGGACAACCTTTTCAAAATCCATTTCTCGTTGTGAGCCTCGTCTGAGGGGTCATAATTTGTGCAAGCTCTCTCTCCTGTCTCTGTCGCATGAGAGACTAGGATGCGGGTCCATTTGGCCATATTATCTGGGGACAAATGGGCGCGGGCTAACTCTCCAAACACCACAGTAAAATGTATCCACAAGCATCCAGCAAATGCTGTGGGGTGCTCTGTCATCTTTTGCCTACACTTGTTTAGGCCTCCTTTGTTATAGCCAATCACATCTAGGATCGCTGTGTGCATTTCTTGGAGTGTGCCTCCTCCTACATTTTGTGGGTCGGGAAGGGCTGCCACGACTGAAGGGTTGAGGTTTAAAACTGTGATCTTCACTTGCTCTTTTTCATTTAGGCCGTACATGGTCACCTGCTGTTTTACTCTTGCAAAGAACTGGTGGGGGTCTGATGTGGGTAGGAACGGTGTAATCTTCTCACACATGTCCCTTAATTGAGTGATGATTAATGGGGTAGTGTACAGAAAATCTGGGTTTCCTTCCGCTGTGGCCCTGCGCTGTGGTTACAGGGGGTGGAATTCTCTGACCCCCCGAGGGTTGGGGAATCGCCCGGTGCTTGCGTAAATCCTGCCCCCGCCATGGCCGGAATTGTCCGCCACCCGGGGATCGGCGGGGGCGTGATTCCCGCCCCCGCCGGTCGGCGGGCCCCCGCGCCAATCGGCGTGCCCCCCGCGGTGTTTCTCTGGCCCGCGATGGGCCGGAGTCACGCCGCTGTCAGGCCTCTCCCGCCGACATGGTTTAAACCACCTCTGTGCCGGCGGGATTGGCGGCGCGGGCGGGCCTCCGGGGTCCTGGGGGGGGGGTGCACGAGGCGATCAGACCCCGGGGGGTGCCCCCACAGTGGCCTGGCCCGCGATCGGGGCCCACCGATCGGCGGGCGGGCCTGTGCCGTGGGGGCACTCTTTTTCTTCCGCCGTCGCTACGGCCTCCACCATGGCGGAGGTGGAAGAGATCCCCTCCACCGCGCATGCGCCGGTGGTGACGTCAGCGGATGCTAACGCTCCGGCGCATGCGTGGACTCATGCCGACCGGTGAAGGCCTTTCAGCCAGCCCCGACGCCGATTGGCGTAGCGCCAAAGGCCATTGGCGCCAGTTTTGGCGCCAGTCGGCGGAGCGGGAGCCACTCCGGCATGGGCCTAGCCCCTAAAGGTGGTGAGAATTCCGCACCTTTGGGGAGGCCCGACGCCGGAGTGGTTGCCGCGACTCCGCTACGCCGGGACCCCCCGCCCCGCCGGGTAGGGGAGAATTTCGCCCAGGGTTCATAGGATTGTGTTCTACCTGTGCAGTCGGGGGTTGGGCCGCTTTTTGTTTCTGTGGTTTGTCCTGTGTACTTGTGCCATGTACATATCTGTGGGCAGTCTCGTTTAACTCCTGCCAATCGGGGCCATTTTCTTGGTCTAATTGGGGTCCAAACGTGCTCTGGAATCCATTATGAACAGAAAGCAGAGATTGCAGTTCTGCAATTTGCTTCCGGCACTTTGCATGATCTACCAAGCTCTGCCTTTGTTCCGTCGTGGAAGTGTGGAGTGCTCGTAGGGCTGCTTTTAAATCGTTACACTGTTTTTGTAACTGCTCAACTAAGTGTCCTGTTTCCTGTCTTACCAAGACATTGCGTGTCTTGGTAGGCTTTGTCATATTGGGACCGAAAACTGCTCAAATGGGCGAGAAAAGATTGGTGTGCCCGCTTGGCATCAGCCACCTCTTTGTCCCTCGCCGCTATCTGTTCTCTCTCTCATATTCGCTCACATCTCCTTCACTACTCTTGTCTCTCTCCTCAATCCCTCTGCGGAGCGTCTTCACGACCTCCTCTGTGCCTCGCAATTGTGCCATGCTGGACACGATTGCCATCGGCTTGCGAGCTTTCCCTAAGCTCTTCTTATGAATCTCTGTCAGGTTCTCCCACCAAGTATGCCCTGTACTTCCAGGACCTGTTTTATCATTCGCGCAGAATTCGCTTCAAAGGGGCCATTTTTTCCCTTTGAGGTACTTTCTGATTTCCTCTTCCCATACGGGACACTGTCCTACTCTACTGGTCGCTGCGACCTCGAATTCTTGGTGGTTGATAAGGCATTCCATTGCCCTCATTGCCATTTTTCTCGCTATCTCTAGGGTCTCAATTGAATTTGGAACAGGAGGTGATAAAGCGGTGATGTAAACACTGGTACAGCTTACGCTAATTTCCGGCCTACAAAACTCCCGACAGTTTTACGCAACGAAATCTCTCAAGTTTAGCTTATATCCCTGTTAGTACGCATGCAAATAACACACTTCTGAATTTTGATGGTTTGATCAGTATTGGTCTTACGCTTGTGGTTTTTCTGTTTCCAATTGGATTCTAAATCAAATTTGGGTTCTCTCGGAGTGACGAGGCCACTTCTAGGTCGAGTCCGTCAGATGTCGCCAGTAAATGTTGCTATATTTATCTGGTTATAAATATGGCAGTCAATACGGTCGCCTTCCTTAATCCTAATTACGTTTGCTCTAGCGTCGCCAGGTATCTTTCGATACCGCCACAAGGTTCAAACCCAAATACTGATCAACAGGCCAATACACAAGTTAGTGATATCTACTCATGCACAAAATACTACAAACTAAACTCTCTCTCACGCTAACGCCTATACTTAACTTCGAGTGCCCACTCAGTCAGAGGAACAACGGCCGTTGTTTGGATCTGAGGTTGTTGGGTTCGAAGAGGTACAGGAGAACAGCTAAGGTCGTCCGTCTGGTAGCGAGCGTTGACCTTGGACTTACTTGCTTCTGGTGCAGCTGGTGGATGGGTCTCTCCGCTTTGAGAGCCAAGTCCAAGAGAGCGATTCTCTCTCGGGGGTTTCTTCTTATACCTGAAGGAACTTTGCGCGCTTTTGGGAGGGCCTTGAACTTGGCCCAAATTAATTGGGCCGTATCTTGATCACTCGTATTGATCTTGACCAATAAAGGGGTGGGTGTCCTGATGGCTGGGCTTGACCTAGGTGGCCGGTGGCCTTGCTTTGTTTACGCTTTCGGTTTGGGGAACTGGCGCTAGGATGTCTGGAGCTAGATCGGTTGCTTGAGTGTCATTCCTTTGTTCCCGGAGATGGGCCATCAATATGTTAATTGACCTATAGTTTCAGTCTCGTCTGGGAGCTGCCTTCTCGAATATGCATACAGGCTCTGTACCTGCTTGCTTTTTTAACATTGTCCATATTTCCCTACAGTCATTGCGATCATCCATATTGTATTCTGGAAGTGGCCATCCCAAATGGCTACACTTGACATGATTTACAAATATTAACTACATCTTTATGTAGTCCAGGCCAATAAAAATGTTTTTGGATTTTCGCTTGAGTTTTCCTTATTCCAAAATGACCTCCCACTGGTACCTCATATGCAACTCGCAACATCTTCTTTCTATACCCGACCGGCAATACTACTTGATGAACTTCTGCCCACTTTTCATCCGCCTGCATATGTAAAGGTCTACATTTTCTCATCAACACATTAATTTTACGGTAATAACACTCTGGTATACACTCAGGTTCATCTTCCGTGTATGCTTTCTGATACATCCGGTTTATTTCTACATCTTTCTGTTGTAACTCCGCCAGTCTTCCTGAACTAAAAATATCCGCCTCATCCTCCATCTGTTCTTTTCCAATAATCTGATCAAAAATCGTTTCTGATAATTGCACTTCAACTTTATCTTCACTCTCTGACTTCTCCTCTTGTCTTAACCTGTGACTTTGCGACCTTCTTACTACGCAATCCGGAAAAATCCAAGGATATTTGTCCTTCAACACTTCAGTTGTCTGATTTTCCACTGGCTTATCAACCCCAGTAGGAATAACTCCCACCTGCGATCCAGCTATATCATTACCCAAGATAAACTGTATTCCTGGACAAGATAGTTTCTCTATTACTCCTACTACCACTTCACCACTCTTCACTGGACTTTCCAACCTTACGTTATATAATGGAACACTACTCCTCTCACCCTGAATTCCACATATCACCACCTTTTCTGGCAACATTCTTCCCAAACTACATAACTCCTCATCTCTTACCATTAAAGAATGACTTTTGATTGACCTTATCTCTTAAAGTTGTAACTTCTTTACCTGCTCGTCCTGATATACGAGTAAAGTTTACCCACACAAGTAAATTCTTTAAAGAGATCTGGCACCTTCTTATCAATCACCTATTGATCAGGCTGTACAATCTTTTGCACCTCCTTCGCATCACTTGGGCTTTCCTTTACCACTTTAACAAACCGCACTGTCTTATCCTGTTTTACCACATCAGCCTTCCCAGTGCTTTTCTTCAACCACCAACACTGTGACTTTACATGGCCTAGTTTATTACAGTGAAAACATTTGAAACTTTTCATTTCTTTTCCACCCTGCTGGATTTTTAAAAAAATCTGAGGTCCTCTTCTTATTATCTTCCATCAGATCACCTTTACCTTTATCACTTGAGTATTTTTCATGTCCCCAGTTTCTATCCCTCACAGGCTGAAACTGATGTTGGAAACCAAACTTTGATTTATGAATTAATTCATAATCATCTGCCATTTCTGCTGCTAATCTCAGTTTTAACCCTCTGCGCTTCCACATGAGTTCTCACTACATCAGGAATTGAATTTTTAAACTCCTCCAAAAGTATAATTTCTCTGAGAGCTTCATACGTTTGGTCTATTTTCAAAGCCCTTATCCACCGATCAAAATTACTCTGTTTGAGCCTTTCAAACTCCATGTATGTTTGACCAAATTATTTCCTTAAATTTCTAAACCTTTGTCTGTAGGCTTCAGACGCTAGTTCATATGGACCTAAGATGGATTTTTCACCTCCTCATATGACTCAGATACCTCCTCTGATAGTGATGCAAACACTTCACTAGCCCTACCTACCAGCTTTGTTTGAATCAGTAATACCCAGATGTCCAGTGGCCATTTCATTTGTTTAGCTATCTTGTCAAATGAAATGAAAAAGACTTCTACCTCCTTCTCATCAAACCTTGGCAATGCTTGGACATATTTAAATAGATCCCCACCAAGCCTTCGACTATTACGCTCTTTCTCACTATCCTCATCACTATCATCCAGCTGTATGTTTCCCTTTATGCCTGCCAATTTTACCTGACTGTCATGTTTCATGGCCATTTTCTGAAGTTCAAACTCTCTCTGTTTATCTTTTTCTCTGATCTGTATCTCCCTTTATCTTTATTTTTCCTCTCTCTCTCTTTTGTTTTCCTCTCTATCTATTTTGTATTCAAGCTGCTTTAATTCTTTCTCGTGTTCCATTTGTTTAATTTGTAACTGAATTTTTGCCATTGCCAATGAGTCAAACTGTATCTCAGGCAACTTTAAATGCTTAGCCACTGCCATAATTACCTCACCTTTTTGCATTTTTTCAGGTAATGTTAACTGCAATGTTCTTGCCAACTCTAACAGTCTGCTTTTAGTCTCTGTCCATAAGGTACTACATGTGACCATCTTCACCCCCACAAACTTCAGAGCTTCTGAAAGAGCCATTGTCCACAACACACTCCCCACTTAAACGAGAATACCACACCTGAAAAGCAACCACAATATGCTCACCCCTCACTGTATTTAAGTACACTAAGCCAATCTAATAGATAGACTTTTATCCCCCTCGTGCCCCCAATTTGTTATTGGCCAGGGTTCAGAGAACCCCAAAGTGTATCATGGAGTTCACCTGACCCACAACGTTTAATAGGTTGTGGTATGGGGAGCACAATGCCCCCTCTACAGTAGTGGTACAGCAGAAATGGAAAAGTATTCTTTGAAACAAAATAATGTTTATTCTATGAACTCAAGTTAACCTTTTTAAAACATACAGTGAACATCTTAGCAGCCTTCAATTCAAATATAATCCCCAAAGAATACAACACGAAGTAATCCTTAAGCTGTCCTTTTAACATCCATTAGACTTTTAAAAACTTTTAACAGAAGCACATCAGGTTAAAGTCACTACTGAGAGCAGTTATGAGTTTTAAATCACCAAAGGATCAATTTACAGTTTTTAGATTACAGAGAGAGAGACTAATACCCCTTCTGGCTGTGACTGCAGCTATCCAGCTCTGAAAACGAAATAAAAACACACCCCGCAGCAACCAGCCTAAAACAAAAGTAAAAAGCTGACAGACCGTCCAGCTCCACCCACACTCTGACATCACTGATAAACATTCATTTCTTAAAGGTACATTTCTTAAACACCCATTTCTTAAAGGTACTCTCACATGACACCGGCTATAAAACTCCTTAAACACCCCGTTCACCCTTGCTGGGCCCAAGTTCATGTTCCATCCTCTGTCCTTCACTCTTCCTATCTGCCTGGCCGCCTCCCTTTTCCTCAGCTGGTGTGCAAGCATCCTGCTGGCCTTTTCTTCATACTCATACATTGCCCCCCTTGCCTTCCTCAATTGCTCCACCGCCTTCCCTGTAGATAACAGACCAAACTCCATCTGTAGCCTCTGCCGCTCCTTCAATAACCCTGCCGCCGGGGCCTCAGTATATATCCCGTCTACCTGGAGTATTTCCCCAACCAGCCTATCTATCTCTGCTACTTCACCTTTTCCCTATGGGCTTACATCGAGATTAACTCCTCCCTTACCACTGCCTTCAGCGCTTCCCAAACCGTTCATGCTGAGACTTGTAGCCCTCTAAAATGGACACCAGTCTACAAAATGGAGAACTGCTAAGACTGCAGGGAAAAACAGCCATAGTAAGGACACACAGCTTGCAGTAGCATTTTGCACGTAGAAAACCGGTTTCAAGGCAGGTGCAGAGACTCAGCCAAAGGTGCAAATAGGAAAGCGATCTGCATACTAATGAGATGATACCGGCCCAGTCCCAGATACAATAGAAACATTTTAAGTATCGATTGATACTTTCTATAGCTACCCAGTCAGAATGGCGCCAGAGAACCCAGGTCAATGACCCCTAGGAACCGCCCCCGCCATCGAGGAACGACTCCAGGATAGGGGAATTCGAATGATATCGATTGGAAAGACCCAATCGATACCTAGCAGGTGAAAGAGCCCGCCCCAAGGGGCATGGACCTCTGGGGACCTATAAAAAGAAGGTCAAGCACATGATTCGGTCTGTTGCTTCCAGACTCCGGCCTAGGCTGTTGCATCCTGACTCCGACCCCAGCCTCCAGATCCTGTCTTTCATCACCGGCCGTTGAGCATCAGCCATCTTTCAGTAAGTGCCAAAACAACGATCGCTACGTGACCCAGGCATTGCTTATACTCTTGCCGACTATTAGTGAACAGAAGGTGCAGTCCAGAAAGGAACAAAGGCCTTGTCCCCTGACCTTGCTGGTTCCTACTTAGATAAGTATTTAGTCGTTTAATAGTAGAAATAAGTATTAGTCTTTTAGCGTGTGCATGAGTATTTATTATATCTGTTATAATAAACACTAATTGTTTAGACTTACTGATCGGTGTTTAGACTTATTGCTTTGAACTTGACCTTGATAACTTGTGACGGTGTCTCTTACGGCACCTGGCGACTCCTGAGCATAGATAGATACAGAGCCAAACCAGTGTTAAGCACATGTCCATTAAATGGAGGCGTGTTAATCACACTAACAGTAGAACGAGCAACAGACTTCCCCGCCTGTTATTTATTTCCAGATAGTTCTGGATAGACTCCCTCACCCACCCACAAACCCCCTCATCCGCTAATAGCCCCACGTCCAATCTCCATTGCGGGCGCTGACTGCCCTCCTTGCTCACCCATTAATCCACCCAGTGTGGGGCATGGCACACAGCAATCGCCGAATACTCGGTATCAGCCATTGCCGCCAGTAAAGCCCTGCTCAAAATTTAAAAAATTGATCCGGGAGTATACTTTGTGGTGAGGAAGCAGTACGAACCACTATGCCGCCAGTAACATCGGCAGAATTACTAATGGGCCAAAGACAACAAACCCGCACCATTAGATAGGTTTGTTGTCTTCAACCCATTAGTAATTCTGCCGATGTTACCGGTGGCACAGAGTCAGCCCCAGCAAATGAATCAGTCCTTTGTCCCTCTTGCCCAGCATCCATGGGCCAAGGAGCAGTACTCCCAAAGGGCCGGATAAATATGTGCACAAAATGGAGAATTCTGGGTCAGACATAGAGACCGAAGCATTCATAGTCTTGGATGACAGTTTGGCCAGGGAGATACCGCTGACAGGACCCCCCCAGATGATTAGTGTGGAAGTGATGCTCCAAACGCGTGACCCCCCACCCCCCACACAACCATTGGAAACATAGCCGCAGTAAAAACGGCAAAAGAGACCTCCTACATCTCCAATGACAGAGGGACATACAAACCACCGGCGTGGGGCGGTAGGAGGGGTGGGATGAAATAACCCTCACGAAACTCTCAGGAATGACCCAATTGATCTCCCCCGTAGGGCTCATGGAATATGAGCTCCCTCGCTGAGGGGCAGTGGCCTAGCAACTGGGGCTCATGAATCAGGTACTTAAAAGCTGGCCAGGATTTGGACCGGAATGATCGGTGGTCCTGGCTGGGGTTTATGTGTTCTATGCCACATTGTAGCCTTTACTTTTGTTTGCCGACATAAACTGTTGTTGTTGAACCTTCTTGGGACTCCTGAAGATATTAACAATATTGGTGGGGCCAGGAATCTTCATAACATTTAAGCATTTTGATGAGCACTAGAAATGACAGAGCATACAAATCTACAGGACTAAGTGCTGGAAAATGGGGGTTAGAATATATAGGTGCTTGATGGCCGTCGCAGACACTATGGACTGAAGGGCTTCTTTCTGTGCTGTAAACCTCTATGACTCTAAAATGGTTTAGACCAAATTATGCATTCAGTTTTCCTTCTTACTTCCCCCAAAAATCCTTATACTTTATGATATTTTGGGAGTTATTTACTTCTATGATGGACCACTGAAAAATATGCCACAGTTCTCTGGAATTTACTTTAATTCTCCTCAGTTCCAGCCGCTCTGGAAGGTAGGACTCTTAGTTTAATATCTTGACCGTGGATGCCTCAGTTCCTTATGCTGGTTGCCTTTTCAATGCTTCCCAGCTAATTGCTTTCTTTCCCACAAGACTCTGAGGATTCTGGTAGCTGCAGGTGAGAGTAAATCTTCCAGCTGCTTTTCTCTTTTAAAAATCCATACTGAGATAAAGTCCTCACCGACGTTCCATTCGGAATGATGAAGGTAAAATGTTCTCGGCTTAACTGCTAGCCTGATTAGTACCCATCAGCTTTGGCTATTTTCTCTCAGTGAGCTGCAGACCACCAGAGCCCAAACTGCAACGACACAACCTTTGGGGCAAAAACCCAGATAAACTGACCAAAATAACTTTCCATCTCCCACAGCTTATTTCCATAATGATGTGACATGTTTTGGGATGTCCTCAACAGAACTTTAGGTTAATTATCCACAATTAAAAATTCTCATGTGATCTGAAAAGGTAAATGGATTTTACAACCGTCCCTAAAACTCCCCTTTGGTTATCAGATTCATATGAATAATTTATATTGCTAATGAATGTAATTGCCCTTTCTCCAGGTTCTCTGGCCTGCAAGGTAATCCTCATATTTGTAAAGCTTATTTCAGCCTTCTTTCGTCTGAAAATGCCGTACAATAACATAAGTCCTTTATTGAAGTAAATCCTAAGGCTTAAGAATGGGTCATCCATTGTTTTAAGTGCTTACACTCCGCTCTGACCTTGCAAGGTAAATAATTAGTTTTATAACTTCCAGCGTGTTTGAATTTCATCGCCATTCAGGGTTTGCTATCAGTTCGTTAGCCAGATCTGGCCATTTATCTGCATTTAACCTAAATGTTATATTCCTAAAACTAAAAGTTATATTCTAAAGGATATAATTTATGAGCTAAACACACTTGACATGTTATACTATTACATTATTCGTAAAGGGCTGAGAGGTAATTCATATGTGAATGTATATATCCTGGGGTGCCAGAGTTTACTTCTGCACTGCAGTCTTGTGCTCAGTAAGTGTATTGATCAGTCCACCAGCCACATGGCAGGGTGCAAGAAATATACTTAATGAAGCTCCCGCATTTTGAGTCTAAAGTGTGAGTAATTTTAATTTATGGGACCCAGAGGGTCTGACACTCATTGAAGACATAACGCAATATTCAACATTGTCTCGCGCCACCATATATATGGGCAATGAAAGGAGCCACCTTTTAATGGACATTAGGCGATGCACATCCAAAATCTCGTGGCAATTTCGCTAACTGCTCTCTCACTGCTCCTCAGCCCCAGTCTTGTGTGGAACTCGGGCCTAGCGTGCACTGAACTCCCTCGATTTATTTACAAGGCCGCGACTGCACAGTCAATGCGGGTTGGAAACTGCAGAAAAACTACACGGCCCGAGTCTCAGATGCTGCTCGCAGCTTTGTGAGCGTCATCGTGCGCTGCCGCCCAATTGGCCGGCGGGGACGCCCATCAGGAGCGGGCGGCCAATGGGGCAGAGGAGGCGGGTGGGCCGGCCAATCGGGGTGGTGGGGAGGCGGGGACTGAGCCCTGCGAGCCTGGGTAACGGGGGAGGTGAGTGAGGTAGCGGGACGGCCACTGACTCACTCACTAACTGATAGCAGCATTAGGAGCTCTGCCTGTCAGCCGTCGCACATTTCAACCGTTTGGAGCCTTGGAGCTTGCGGATTGTAAACTGCCCCAGCTCTCAGTGTAACCGCAGTGCGCTTCGAGGTCATGGCCTACCCAGGATACGGCGGGGTGAGTAAGCGGGGAAGGCCGCCCCCCCTGGCTTGTTTGTGTTTGATGTTCGGGGGGGAAGGCTGGGCGCCGCGGGACCGGGGCGCCGCCGGACCGGGGCGCCGCCGAGTGGGAGGCCCAGGCCCATCTTCCCTCCGCCGGTGTGTGCTATTTCATTTTTTTTTCCCGGCCCTGCCACCCCGCAGTCATTATTCTCGGCGTGGTTTTATACGCTGGTGACAGTAGGTGTGTTCCCGGGCCTCCCTCCCCTCTCCCCTCCTCCCTCATTGTTCAGGAGCAGGAACCGAGTCTCCTCCAACCCCCCCCCCCCCCTTCCTTTTCCAACTCGGATAAGCTCATGGCCGCTGAAAATAACCGGCAAGAAAGCCAGAGGGTACATACACGACGTGTAAGGACGCGACTGCCTTTCATGGTTTTGGTTTCGCCTGGATGGGAGCGACGCAAAGCAGTCCTAAGTCTTGAGACTTAACCCTTTGTTGTTCTTCATTTTTATCTTAATTTTCCTCCCCCGTGCCGAATTCCTCTTGCAGATTTGATCACATACGTACGAGGGACGCACAAGTTTCGATTTCGCAGCACTTGTGTACATTGTTGTGGTCTAATGGAGAAACGCACTCCATTTTAACTGGCAGATCATGTAAACCTATACCTCCAAAGTAAAATGGTGTGTCTTTTTCTTAGTTTGTGGCAATATCCACATTGCTGTTCAAGTCCCTGGTTTACTCACCGGAGTTCCATTCAAGTTTTAAAAAAAATCATCTCTCTAACTTCGTACAACATACTAGTCATCTCCTAGACTTGGGACTTTAGAATTGTTTTATTGTAAATTAATGTTGTATTCTATTTTTAGTTTAAAAAAAAACAGGAGGTTGATTTTCTCCATGTTACTGATCTCAGTAGAGAAGTCAAACATCTCCATCAGGAATTTGGGGTGATGTTGGGGGGGGGGGGGGGGTGGATTGTGGGGAGAGCTCTTTCTGGGGTGTTCTGTTGCAACTTAATGACACAAAGCAAGTTAGCTCGTCTGATGATCAAGAAGGCTGACTAGATACTGAAGAATTGATTTGCTGAGACCACCATACCAACTGTTCTTGAAGCCATATGAGCTTCCATGATTGTTACAATCTGAAGTCTTCTATTGCTTTGGAGCATTCTTAATGGTGAACCTACATTTTTATATAGCTCTGTAAATGAGGGTTTACCAAAGTTCTGCGTTACCAAATTTCTAATTTTGCAGATTTTTGAGTCTTTAATTTTAAAATAGTTTACAGCACTTTTGAAAAAAAATTCAGACAAGACATGAGTTTTTAAAATAGCCATTTCTCCTTGCCATGTAAATTCCTCTGATTATAGCATTCTCACCTCCTAAATTAAAGATCATCGGTTCAATCTCTATCCAAAAATTTGAGCATACAAATGCAAGCAGATTCTTCAATGCACTATTGAACATATGAATGTATAAATTTAAGATCAAGAGTAGGCCATTTAGGCTCTTGAGCTTGCTCCACCATTCAACAAGATCATGGCTGATTTGTTTGTGCGCTTAACTCTACATTACGCCTACCTTTTTAAACCAAAGTAAAATTACAGCACAGAAAGAGACCATTCAGCCCATTGTGTCCATGCCAGCCAAAAAAGAGGGGGGGGGGAAGGGAAACTAACTTGCTCATTTAATTTGACTTTTGAGCACCTGGTCCTTCAACCACCAAGTCAGATAGTGAATTTCAACTGCTCACCACCCCTGGGCAAAAAGCATTTTCCCCCCTGCCCTGTCTAATCTTGCCAATCACCTTAAACCCTAGGTTATGGTGCATCTGTGTACAAGACATTGGTCAGACCACATTTGGAGTATTGTGTGCAGTTCTGGTCACCTCATTATAGGAAGGATGTGGAAACATTGGAAAGGGTACAAAGGAGATTTACCAGGATGTTGCCTGGATTGAAGGGTAGATCTTATGAGGAAAGGTTGCGGGAGCTAGGGCTTTTCTCATTGGAGTGGAGGAGGATGAGAGGTGACTTAATTGAGGTGTATATGATGATTGAGAGGGATAGATAGAGTGGACGTTCAGTGACTTTTTCCTTGGGTGGGTGTAGATGTTACAAGGGGGCATAACTATAAGGTTCATGGTGGAAGATGTAAGAGGGATGTCAGAGGTAGGTACTTTACTCAGTGGTTGGGGCATAGAATGCACTCCCAGCTATGGTAGTGGAGTCGGACACTTTAGGAACTTTCAAGCGGTATTGGATAGGCATATGGAGTGTAGGTTGATTTGATCTTCGTTTCAGACTAATTTGGTACAACATCGTGGGCCGCAGGGCCTGTACAGTTCTATGTTCAATGAAAAATGGCCTTTCCTGTCTACCTGAGGAAAAAATGGCCTTTCCTGTCTACCCTAAGAAAAAACGGCCATTCCTGTCTACCCTATCTCGTCCCCTCATAATTTTGTACGTTTCAATTATGTCACACTTCAGCCTTATCTGTTCTAAGGAAAACAACCCTTCCCTATCCAGAAATTTTCAACCCCAGGCAACATCCTTGTAAATGTCCTCTGGACACTCTCCAGAGCAATTATGTCCTTCCTGTAATGTGGTGACTGTTGACCAGAACTATACACAAAATTCCAGTGTTTTAAACAGTTTCCGTATTACACCCTGCTTTTGTATTCGATGTTTCCTCCAATAAAGGAAAGCATTCCATATGCTTTCTTTACTGCCTTATCCACCCAATATCCTCCTGTTTATTGAGTATTCCCCATCTTTGCTTGTCCTCCCGAATGCATTACCTCCCTTCTCTGGATTGAACACCATTCGGCATTTTTAACCCGACTCAACTAAATTATTGATATAATTTTGGAGATAACAGCTATCTTCTTCACTATCAACTACACAGCCAATTTTGACTTCCCTTTGATTTCCGTGTTGGTCAAGAATCTGTCTATGTCTGCTGTAAAAATATTAATTGACCCTGCCTCCCACCACTCTAGGGAAGAGTTCCAAAGATTCATGACCCTCAGAGAAAATGTCTTCTCATCTCAGTGTTAAATAGGGACCTCTTATTTTTAAATATTGACCCCTACTTTTGTCTCTTTCACAAGGGGCAACATCCTTTCAGCATCTACCCTGTTAAGTCCCCTCAGATTATTCTATGTTTTAAGAAGATCACTAACTTCTCAGTCCTCTAAAAGCCAAAGGATATTGGCCTAACCTGTCCAATGTTTCCTCGTAAGATAACTCCCTCCTTCCAGGGATCAATCTTTTCTGAACTGCTTCTAATGCCACTGCTTCTAATGCATTTGTGTCCTTTTTTAAATAAGAGGTACAGAATACTCTAGATGTAGTCTCTCCAACTGTAGCAAAACATCCTAACTATTCCATGCCATTGCAGTAAGCAACAATTTTTCATTTACCTTTTTTACTCACTTGTACCTTTTGTACTAACTTTTCTTTGTGTACCAGGGCATCCATATCCTTCTGTGCATCAGTTCTGTAGTGTCTCTACATTTAAATAATATGCTGCTTCCCTGTTCTTCATGCCAAAAAATAAAGTGTCACACCATTGGAGATGTGCTGTTTTTTGGATGTGAGATTAAATGAAGGTCCTACCTGCCCCCTCAGAAGAATATCGAAAATACCATGGCACTATTTGAAAAAATATGTAATTGTCTCTGAAGCCCTTTGGGATGTACTGAAATGAAAGGTGCTTTATAGATACAATAACTTCCTTTCATTGAACTCATAGCAACCTTCTCATATTGGAATTGCAGTATTTGGAAAAGTTCAGTTGTGTTTCTCCAGGAAAACTCTCTACTAATAAGAATTTGGACAGTCACAATAAGATCCTTTAGAATTCTGGCCAATTGCATAATGCATAGAATAATGAAAATGGCTTTTTTGTATTACTTGTTAAAGACAATGTCTGTACACTAAACAGTTGTGATAAAGAGTAAGTGAAACGGCAAGCTTGTAGGAATTTATTTTATAAAAAAAAGCTACTTGGTGAAGTTAGGCAATGAGGTTCCCCATTTAAATTAATTTACAAAAGTAGCTCTTTCAAATGTTTCAATCCATTTTTTTTGGAACTCTCCCAAGACTTGTTCCAAATCACTGCATCAACATGGAAATCTTTTTATATTAAAAACTGCTGCTTATATTTTTTAAACATTCCTAAAACTTTTACAGTAACACAATTTTAAGGGGACGATGGGTTGGAAATATTCCTATGGTTAATCTTAATATTTACTTGCATGCTGGTGAATTAGCTTTTTTGACTCTGGGACATGCATTTCAGTCCAACTTGGGTTATGGGATAAGAATCTTTGCCTGGCAGATGTATCATTTCTTTATAAATCAAGTTTCAGCATCCTCTGTTTTGGAGCCATGACCCAGAACCTGGAAGTTCTTTCAGATTAGCTGTGAATTTAAAGTCTGTATGGGTGGCTGCTGTTTGAAATAAAATATCCACAGGTATGGTGGATGGTAACTCTTAGTTTGTTAGTTTGTTAAAATTAGATTGGAGGGTGTTTTTACCCTGCATGATTCCTGACCTAAAGTGAATGGAGGAGTTTGAATTTATATAGCACCTTTCACAATTGTGGGACATCCCAATATACGTTATAACCAACAGAACATTTTTGAATGCCATTGCTATGGAAAAATATAGTAGTCAATTGCATATCGGAACCTACAAGCAACATATAAAACATTTATACCCCTCCAGTTCCAAAGAAGAGTCCGACAGACTCAAAACTGTGACTGTTTTTCTTTCCACAGATACGACCAGACCTGCTGAGTTTTTCCCACCATTTTCTGTTTTCCTTTCAGATTTCCAGCATTGGCAGTATTTTGCTTTTCAATTACGAAAACATCTTATCATTAATTCCGTGATCTTGGGTGCAATAGTGTTATGGGATCTGTTATGTTCATCTGAGGGGACAAATGGGGTCTTGGTTTAATATCTTGTCCAAAAAAACAGCACCTCTGACAATGCAAAACTCATTCGGTACGGTATTGATGTACTGGCCCAGATTATGTACTCCAGTCTCTGGAGTGGGACTTGATTCCCGAACCTTCTGTGAGACAAGAGCAAACCTGAATTAAACCTCTTCTAATGAGATGTTAAGAAAGAATCCAAAAAATAAATTCATCTTTTTCGGATAACAGTCGATAATATCAGCCATGATCTCATTGAATGGCGGAGCAGGCTCGAAGGGCCAGATGGCCTACTCCTGCTCCTAGTTCTTATGTTCTTATAATTCCCTTTTGAATGCATCGACTGAACCCGCCTCTTAATGAGCAGGTTCAATGTCAGGAGCTAAATTATAGCGCAGTCATGTATAAGTAGTTCTGTAAGTTAACATGTTAAGAGTTCCTCCATTTTAGAGAAACAAAAAGATTAAGTTAACACAGTGCAAGATACTTTTGATTGTGCTAACTTAGTGAAGTTATTGCAATAATAAAGCATTTTAATGTCTACTCCCTCTTAGTTTGTAACATGTTCCCAAAAGTTCCTATTATTTTAGTCCTGGCCCACTTGTTTCTCAACTTGCAAAGATTTGGCTACATTTCGCAATGGGTGGCATTGATATTTTTTTTCCCCAGTGGATTCTGAGTAGTTGAGCTTGACATTTGACCTACTCAGATGCAGAGTTCTTCCACCAGTAGTTGTACAAACATGCATTTAAAACTGTTTTAGAAATGATTTTCTTGTTTTCCTAAAATACATGCTTTGAATAACACATATGTGAAATCATGTAGATTGAGCACTATCAAAAGCAACAAAGAAAGTAATGAGGTGAAAAAGGGAATTTGAAAAAAACAGCAAGGGGCATCAAAGCAAACAACAAATGTTTTTAAAATATATTAAAAGAGAATTATAAAGGGGAATGTGGCCCATTAAATGAGGATGCAGGTAAGGATACAATAGATAACCAGTAAATGGTACATTTGTTAAATGAGTACTTTGTATAATTTTCACAGTGGAGAAAAAGGAAAAAATACCAGCGGTACAAGGGCACCTAAAATAAGTAAAGGGGAGGAGCTCTGGATTTAGTATAAGTAAGAAAATTGGTAATGGAGAAAATAATGGGCCTTAAGATAGACAAATCTCCAGGACCCGATGGTTTCCACACCAGGCTTTAAAAGAAATTGGTAAGGAACTTGCTGGTGTATCAGTTATAATTTTACAAAGCTCTCTAGATACAGGTATCGTATTTTGGATTGAAACTTGCAAATGTCACTCCATTTCATGTAAGAAGGGAGGTAAAGTAAAAGTGGGTAATGATACAACTGTCAATTTACTAGGAACAATAGCACAATAGTATATTAGTAAACTGATAATCCAGAAGCATGATCTAATGATCCAGAGACACGAGTTCAAATCCCAACACAGTAGTTTGGAAATTAAAATCAATTAAACAAAATCTGTTGAAAATTTAATAAAAAGCTAATATCAGTAATGTTGACCATATAACTACCAAATTGTCAGAATCTATCTTGTTCACTAATTTCCTTAAGGGGAGGGAATCTGTCATCCAGTAGGGTCTATATAAAATTCCAGACTCGCAGCAATATGATTACTCTTAACTGCTTTCTAAAGTGGCTTAGCAAGCTGCTCAGATCAAATATAATAATGAAACTGGATGGACGGCCTGGCTTGATGTCGACATTGGATTTTGGATGGGAAAAGGCCCAACTAGTCCAGTCGACCCAACAAGTTCTCCTCCAAACGTTTGGGGGCTTGTGCCAAAATTGGGAGAGCAGTCAGACGGTAAAAAAACAGCCTGACATAGTCACATTTACAGAATCATTTACTTTCAGCCAATGCTCCTGGCTCATCGATCACCATTTCTGATTATCTTTTGATTATAATTGGGATGCCATGGCTGTTGGAGTTCTCAACATTGACTCTGGACTCTATGAAGCCTTAATAATTACCATCTAATGCCCTCCTTTATTGATGAAGCAGTACTTCCATGTTGAGCACCACTTCAAAGAAACACAAGAGGTTCGAAGGCACAAAATGTACTCTCTGGGGATGTTGCAGTCCAAGTGGCTAGGCAGCATCACTGCTGACCCAGTCATGAAAGACATAGATCTCGATTGGGCTTGCAGCAGATGGTCAGAGAGCCACATGACAGAGAAATGTACTTAAAACTTTACAGTGGAGATGGAAATTCAGTCCATTCTGTCTATCCTAGCCAGAAAAGAGCTCTCCTGTCGAATCCCACCCACCTACTTGGTCTGTAGCCTTGTGGGATACAGCACTTCAGATGCATATCCAAGTACTTTTAAAGGTGATATGGAAGTCTGTCTCTACCAGGCTGAGAGTTCCAGATCCTTATCACCCTCTATATATTCAAAAATCCTCATCAACTCTCCTCTAATCCTTTTCGAAGGGTAATATTTATCCATTCTATTTTGATCCATTATAATTTATGCAACTCAACTATGTCACTTTTCCTTCTCCTTTTGATCCAAAAAAAAAATCTAACCTAGCAAAAACATTTCTTGTAATTGTCCTCCGTGCTGCGATCAGACCCCTCAATTCATGTGGTGGCCGGAATTATACGCAGTACTTCAGCTGTGGACCAGCTGATTTTTTTTTTTGTACATGTTCAAGCATTAATTTCTTGCTCTTGCATTTGATGCCTTGACTCATTAAGAAATTGACTCTGCATGCCTTTTACCTGTCCTTCCTTCAGAGATCTGTAAACATACATACACACACAAATCTCTCCGCTCCTCTATGCTTCTCTGTATCATACCATTTGTGCATTCCTTTAGAACTTGTTACCCCTCAAAAGTCATGCCCTTCACTTCAACACTAAATAGAGATATACAGTGAAAAGCAAGATACCTAGTATTAAGCTCTGCGAACTCCACTAGAAACAACCTTCCAATCACAAAACACCCATCAACCATTGCCCTTGCTTCTTACCATTGAACCAATTTTAGATCCGGCTTGCCACTTGATCTTGCCCTCCACAATCAAACTGTCACAACAGTATAGGTAGGAGTGACCAGCAACTTTTTTGGAAACCCAAGTCTCACCTTCATACTGAGGACCCCTTCCATTGAGTTGATCAATTCAGAAGAGATTGAGCTGCTTAAAATGAACATTCATAAGCAGCAGAAGAATTGTATTCCATGACGGGCTGGCATATCCTTTGCTCTACTATTGTCATCCAGCCAAGGTACCAATTCTAGTTCAATGAGGAATGTAGAAGAGTACCAGTCATACCTTAAAAAATAAGATGCCATCCTGGTACAACATAAGACTGCACAATTCTTAAACAAAATCAGCATGCTAGAGACCGCAAAATGATCTTTCTGACAAAGAGCAGGATCAGAGCATTGCAGTCCTGCCATATTCCAAAGCGAATGGCAGTGAATATTATAATCCTTTGTGATGGTGGAGCCCAGTATGCCAGTGCAGATGAAAAAACTGAAGTGTTTATAATCACCACTAGCCGGAATTCCCAAATGAATGATATCTCTCGGTCCCCCACCATTACAGAAAAGTCAGTTCAATTTAATTCCACATAACCTCAATAAATCATTGAGTGCATTAGATACAGCAAAGACTATGGGCCCACCAAGTGGTTGCTATGTTGAAGGCAGGTGTTTCAGAATTGGTGCAGCTTTGTCCAAGATTTTCAGTACCAAACAAAACATTTCCTAAGTATGTCCGGTCCACAAATGTCTTTCAATACTGCCATCAAGACCCTTTTCTTGGCTGATGGAACATTAGACAAAAGGCAGGGCATATCAGATTAGCCAACCAATGTACAATCAGCCAAGAATTGAAAAGTGACTTGGTAGTGGTATTGAATGATAGTTAACCTATTTATCAATGTTCATGTTGGCTCCAAACCTCATAGTAGGATTTAACCCAAATATGGACAGAACAACTGAATTTTAACAAAATAATTGAATTCTTGAGATGGAAATAATTGCATTGGTGATTATTGGAGTGTGGAATCAAGGATTCCTAGTAAAATTGGAAATCCGTGAAAACTTGTATGGGTAATGAATAAAGGATTATGGTCATTGGAGGCCAATCATCAGAAAGTTCCAGTGATCTTCAGCTGCTTCATCAATGACCCTCTATCCATCATGAAGTCAAGTGGAGATGATTGCTGTTGATTGCAAAGTGTTCAGTCCCATTTGTAACTTGAGGTGGCGGGATCAAGGCAGGCCCTGGGCTGATTGGTGGGCCCTTGTCGCCCGCCGCACAGTGTGGTGGTGGATTCGGGCCCGGAGGGCGACTGTCCGAAGGTTGTCAGTCACCCAGTGTCAGGAGTGGAGGGTGCTCATGGGGCTCTCTGCAGTGGGGTGCAGGGCTCACTCATGCCCAACACTGTGTCGCCTCTCTGGGGGACTCCCGGAATCTGGCACATCATAATTGAAAGTTCTTTTGTTTTTCTGTCTCTGTATGTAATTCAGGCAGTGTCCTATTGGGCCTCCCTCCACTAACACCCCAACCCCCTCTCTCCCCACCACCCCGCTTCCTTTCCCTTCTGTTGGTACAGAGGCAAGGGTATCTGGTCTCTCCAAAGCAAAGTTTAGTGCCTGTACCGTTTTGTTTTTTGTACAACTGTGTTGTGAACTGTTTTAATAATCACAGTATCCTATCCCTCTCCCCGTACATTGGTACTGAGGGGAGGGTACCCTGTTTCTCCAACACAATTAGTATTTGTACCGTTTGGCCTTGTATATATTTTTTACTGTTTTAATAAAAATCTATGCTGAAACAGTTTGTATTCGTATGAAGCAAGACCTGGGCACAGTTACACTGAGGCTAATAAGTGAGCAAATAGTATTCATGCTACACAAGTGCCAGAAAATAACTATCTCCAACAAAAGTGTCTCATGACCTTCTCTTGATAATCAATGGCATGACCATCAAAGCCCACATTCAGCCTCCTAGGGGAGGTCACCGTTGACCAGAAACATAATTGAACTAGTCATAAATACCGTGTCTACAAGAGCAGGTCAAAGGCTGGATGTTCTGTGAGGAGTAACTCCCATCATGACTCTCAAAAATCTTTCCATCATCTAAGACGCAATGAAATCAAAATTGTTTATTGTCACAAGTAGGCTTTCTAATGAAGTTACTGTGAAAAGCCCCTAGTCGCCACATTCTGGCGCATGTTCGGGGAGGCTGGTACAGGAATTGAACCGTGCTGCTGGCCTACCTGGGTCTGCTTTAAAAGTTAGCTCTTTAGCCCTGTGCTAAACCAGCTCCAAATTTGAAGTGCATTGTATTTGGAGCAATGCTCCAGGAAAACGTTTTCGGCTCTACCGCCCTGAATAAGCATTAGGCTGATTGGTGCTCCAGCCAACTTAAATTAAGAATAGGGCAAGAGTCGTCCAGATGGCCTGCAGCCTACTCCACCACACAATACAGTCATGACTCATTTCTGCCTAACTCAATTTTTGTGCTTGATCACCATATCTCTTGATTCCCTGAGCCATAAAAGTCACCTATCCCAACCTAGTATATATTCAAGAATGGGAGTATCTACAACCCCCTGGAGTAGAGAATTCCAAAGATTCACAACCCATTGAATCAAGAAATTTCTCCTTGCCTCAGTCTTAAATAATTAACCCCTTATCTTGAGACTGCGCCCATGTTCCAGATTACCCAGCTAAGGGTGCACCCTGTCAAGCCCCTTCAATATCTTGGTATTTCAATATGAGCATCTCATTCTTCTAAACTCCAGTGAATAGAGGCCCAGTATACTCAGCCTCTCATCTTGGGCAACCTTTTTATTCCAGTGAACCTTTGCTGTATTACCTCCAGGATTGGGTAGGGGAATCAAAATTACACGCACTACTCGAACTGTGGTCTCACCCAAGCCATACACAATTGTAGCAAGGCATCCTTGTTCTTTTATAGCTTTATACAGTAAAGGCCAATTTTCCTTCCTAATTTTCTGCTATACCTGCATGCAAAATCTGTGTTCCTTGATGGAGGACACGCAAGTCTTCTGAATGTTGGAATTTAGAAGTTCCAAGCTTTTAAAAAAAAAAATATTCTGCTTTTTATTTCCACACTCCCTCCACCACCGTCACACTAGATATAGTGTGTAAGGTTTTAAAAGATGCACTCAGCCACTTGCGCCTTCAACGGCATCTTCCAAACTTGTGATTTCTTCCACCTAGATGGACTGGACTAACAGACACTTGGCAGCGCTACTGCCTCCAGTCACACACCATCCTAACTTGGAAATATATCATTTTTCTTCGTGCGAAATCCTGGGATTTGAGGAAAATTGAGGATGGCCAATAAACCCTGGACTTGCCTGAAAAAGTTTAGAATCTTCTCTCATTTCAGTCATCCAAGAGAGTTTAGTGAGCATTTGAACAGGGATCAATTAATCAGAGTCCTGATGGAGTTGCGAAGGGCAGGCCTGCCTGATTAGTTACCCTCCTCAAAAACAATTCAACCAGTGTGGTGGATAGGTAAATATGGATGTTGTCCACATATGGATTTCCAGAGGGCACTTGATGGTTTTGTACTAGAGAACATTAAAAAAATTATTTTGTGATATGGATTGATAATTGTTGGTTTGTTTTTTTGTTCTCTGGTTTGGTTGGATCTGACAAGTGTCAGGAAAAAGATTCCAACGCAGTAATTTGGTAGCACTCCCTTTTGAGTCGTAAAGTGGTAGATTTGAATTTCACTCGTGACTTAAAGACAGAAATCTTGACTGACATTCCAGGGTAATACCGAGGGAATGCTCAAATATTAAAGAATCCCATGGCAATATGTCTAAGAAAATAGCAAGGGCATTTTCCCAATGTCTTGGTCAATATTAATTCCTCAACCAACAAATAAGTTATTTGGTTAATATCACTTTGCTGCTTGTAGAAGTTTGCTCTATGAAATTGGCTGCTGCATTTCCTACATTACAACAGTTAATAGTAGGAAATCTTGTGGCGCGGTGATAGCATCTCTACCTCTGGATCAGAAATTCTGGGTTCAAGTCCCACGCCAGGATGTTGGCCATGGAAGGAACATTCATGACACTGTTTATTAGGCTGATAATCATCCCAGAAATCCCTCCAATGCCACCCTACTTTTCCCCAAAGGGGAAAAAACGGTCTGAAAGATACACTTTAAAGAATTGGCTACACTTCAAAAGTGCTTTATTGTCTGGAACACTCCTCTAACTCTGCCCTCATTTGTACCTCCTTTTTTGTTCGCCTGGTGGCTGTGCCTTCACTGTCTAGACCCTAACTTATGAATTTTTCTCAAACTTTTCACCGTCCCTCTTTGAAGTATTCCTTTATAATCTACCTCTTTGGCTCTGTAAATTTTTGTCTGATTGTCCTCATTGTGAAATGACTTGGAAATCATTTTGTTTTACATTTATAGTTACTATAAATAAAAGTTGTACATCCAAGTTTGCAGATGGCATTAATTTAGGAGGCTCAGTTAAATAGTGTGGATGAGAGCTGGAAGTTACCAAGGGATAAGGACAGACTGAGTGGACAAAACTATGGCAGATAATGTAGGCAATCATGAGATCGTCCACTTCGGATTTAAGAAAAAATTTGTGTTTTCTTGAGAAAATAGGATCTACAGAAGAGCAAAGGTGTTGCACAAAAAAACACTTGAGTGGACAGGAACAAAATGAAATATTGGCCTTTCTCATGGGAATTGGAATTCAAAAATGTGAGGAAGGAATGCTTCATTTTCCCAAGATGTGGAGATGCCGGCGTTGGACTGGGGTGAGCACAGTAAGAATTCTTACAACACCCGGTTAAAGTCCAACAGGTTTGTTTCAAACACGAGCTTTCGGAGCACTGCTCCTTCCTCAGGTGAAGGAGCCTTCCTCACCTGAGGAAGGAGCAGTGCTCCGAAAGCTCGTGTTTGAAACAAACCTGTTGGACTTTAACCTGGTGTTGTAAGACTTCTTACTCATTTTCCCATGGCCTTAATCAAGGCCCATCTAGAGTACTGTTAGGCCTTAGTAGGAAATTAATATTTGTTTTGGATAGGTTCCATAACCTATCCTAGCTTATAGTCCTTTAAATTTAGATCTGGTCAATTATAGTGATTAAGGAATTCAATGGGATAGGTACCATGATACAGTTTTCCTTGGTGAACTGGAGGAGAGTGTCTTAAACCATTCAGGAGTGAAATCAGACAGCATTTCTCACGGTAGGAGAAATTTGTCCACGTTTTCTTTTTCTCTCCCATGTGACCAGCATTAGCAATATTTTGACTTTTTTTGTAGAATCTGGAACTCTTAGCAGCCAAAAGACATGTGGCTACTATCAATGAAAGCTTCCAATGCTTAATAAGGATATCATAGATTAATATTGATCGAAGGCTAGTTAATGGTGTCGCGGTAAAGATTGGCCATGATCTGGTTGAATGGCAGAAGAGTAAAAGGGCCGAAAGCCCCAAAATTACAATGTATCTTTTGTCTATCAGGTCTACATTGTTTTTCTTCATGTAGTCTAACTAGTTTGTCATATTTTACTTGCTCACCATACTCTTATGTTTTTCCAAGTGCCTATTGTCTTTAAGTTATGGGGCTCTGCTGCAACAAAAGATTTGTAGTTGAGGATGCAATGCTACCTGTAATTATTTTTCTGACATCTTGGTAATTATTTGTGTTCTATTGTTATTGTCTTTCTGGCCAAGGGGGAAATCTATCACTGGTTATGTCAGACAAGCCTTTAAAAATACCCAACTTCTGAAAGTAGAAGTAGGCCATTGACCCCTGTAGCTTGCTCCGTAATTCAGTAAAATCATGACTGATCTGATTGTGACCTCAACTCCATATTGTGCCGCCTACCTGTGATAACCGTTGCTTGTTAGTCAAGAATTTCTCCTCCACTGCCTTATTCATTGACCCTGCCTCAACCGCTCACTGGGTTAAGAGAATCTCACAGAATCAAGACCATCTAAGAGAAAAAAATATTTCTGGTCTCTGTCTTAAGGTGTGAGACCCTTTCTTTTTATTTAATTCTCTTCCACAAGGGGAAAACCTTCATCCACGCTGTTAAGTCTCCTCAGGTTATTATATGTTTCAAGAAGATCACTTCTCACTCTTTTAAATTCCAGTGGCTACCATCCAAGCCTGTCCAAATTTTCCACCTAAAATATCAGGTATCAGTCGAGTGAGTTTTCTCGTCACTGCTAATGCATTTATATCTTTTCTAAGGATACCAAAACTGTATAGAGTACTCTCGATATAGTATCACCAGGGCCCTGTACAACTGCAGCTAAACATCTCAACTTTTATATTCCATTCGCCTTTAATCACTTGCTGTAATTGCATTCTAAGTTTTCCTGATTCTTGTATCATGT
Source organism: Scyliorhinus canicula (assembly GCF_902713615.1). Classification (NCBI taxonomy): domain Eukaryota; kingdom Metazoa; phylum Chordata; class Chondrichthyes; order Carcharhiniformes; family Scyliorhinidae; genus Scyliorhinus; species Scyliorhinus canicula. Next base: position 225,148,963 of record NC_052147.1, read on the forward strand.
ACGCCAATCTCCCTGTACCTCTGACTTCTGCAGTCTCTCTCCATTTAAATAATATGTGCTTTTCTATTTTTCTGAACCGAGCAAGATCATATTTTCTCACATCATATTCGTCACCTGCCAAATGTTTGTCCATTGACTTTATCGTCCCTTTGCAGACTCCTTATGTCCTCTTCACAGCTTACTTTCCTACCTACTTCTGTGTCATCAGCAAATTGAGAAAACATATCTAAGAAGGATGTGCTGGCCCTGGAACAGCAGACTCGAAGGGCCGAATGAACTAATTCTGCTCCTTGGTCTTGTGGTCTTGTATATTTGGTCCCTTCATCCAAGTCCGTAATCTAAACTGCAAATAGTTGACACTCCAACACTGATCCCTGTGGCATAGCACTTGGCACATCTCATTAATTTATGGGATGTTGGCATCGATGGTTAGACCAGCATTTATTGTACATCCCTAGTTGCCCTTCAGAAGATGGTGGTGAGTTGCCTTCTTGAACCGCTGCAGTCCTTGAGGTGTAGGTACACCCATTGTGCTGTTGGGGAGGGAGTTCCAGGATTTTGCAACAGTGAAGGAACGGCGATACAGTCAGGTGGCGAGTGACTTGCAGGGGAACCCCGAGGGGTTGGTGTTGCCAGGTATATGCTGCTCTTCTCGTGAGTTTCGAATGAAAAATACCTATTTATCCCTTCCACTTTCTATGCAAATGTGTTGCACCCTATGCCAGGAGCTGTTATTTTGCACACTAGATGTGGCACCTGGTCAAATGCCTTCAGGAAGTACAACATATACACGGGTTCCCTTTTATCCATGTTGTTTCTTACTTCTAAAAGAGCTTCACAAAGACATGTTCACTCTGCTTGATTGCATTGAGATTTTCTCAGTACCCTGCTTTAGCCTCAATGGATTCTTGCAATTTTCCTATGATAGATGTTGAGCTAACTGGCCTGTAGCTCCTTCCTTTCTGACTCCTTCCTTTCTTGAATAGAGAAATCACATCCTCTATTTTCCAATCTGATGGGACCTTCCTGAATCTAGCGAATTTTGGAAAATTAAAATCGATACGCCTGTTAACTCGGCAGCCAGGATCCTAGGATGAAGCCCATCAGGATCTGGGAACTTGTCAGCTTTTAGTTCTAATAATTTTCCCTTTCCCTGGTGATTGCAGTTTTATTCATCTTTCACCTCCTGATTCTGGAATGCTATTTGTATCCTTTTACAGTGTAAGTATATGCAAAATATCTGTTCAATTCATGTCATTTCCTTACTTTCCATTATTAATTCTCCATTCTGTCTAGAGGACTAACTGCAGAAACTCTTACTGTCTGTTTTTATATTCCTAACTAGCTTTCCCTTGTACACTAATTTCTCCCTTATTAATAGTTCTTTATTCTTTGTTCTTTATATTCTGACCTGCGGTCCTCTTTGTGGAATTATGAATTATGCAATTTTTTTCAATTTGATACTATCTTTAAACTTGTTTCGGTAGCCACAGATGATGCATCCTTCCCTTAAAATCTTTCTCCTCACATCTTTTCTGTGTATTCTGAAATATGTCCTTAAACGTTTGCCACTGTCACTACTGACCTACCCCTTTATCTAATTTCTCGGTTTACTGTTGACAGCTCTCTTGTTGCCCTCATAATTGCCCTTAAGTTTAGAACATCAGCCTTGGATCCACTCCTCTCTCCCTTAAACTGGATGTCATTCAATTATCTCAAAAGGACATACAAATTAGGAGCAGCAGTTGGCCCCTTGAGCCCGTTCTGCCATTCAGTTATATCATGGCTGGTCTGATTATTACCTCGGCTCTGCATTCCCACCTACCCACAATAACCTTTCACTCGTTCCTCATCATGAATTGTATCTAGCTCCACCTTTTATTTTTAAAAAAAGTTTAAAGACTCTGCTTCCACCGCCTTTTTGAGACACTGAGTTCCAAAGACTTGCCACCCTCAAGAGAAAAATATTCACCTCGTCTTTGTCCTAAGGCCACCAGTGATCCCTAGTTCTAGATTTTCCCACTAGAGGACACATTCTGTCCACCTCCACCCTGGCAAGAACTCGTAGGTTCTTGTATGTTTATTCAAGTTACCTCTTACTCTTCTAAAGTCCAGCAGATATAAACCTAGCCTGTCCTCAATAGACAACCCACCGATTGACCCAGAGTCATACTCTGGGGATCTGGGTTCAAATCCAACCATGGCAGATGGGGAAATTTAAAAAAAACCTGGAATTAAAAGTCTAAAGATGGCCATTAAACCAATTGCAGATTGTCGTAAAAAAACAGCTGGTTCACTAATGTCCTTTTAGGGAAAGGAATCTCATCCTTGCCTGTTCTGGTCTATGTGTGACCCAGACCCACAGAAATGTGGCTGGCTCTTAAATGCCCTCTGGGATGGGCAATAAATGCTGGCCCAGCCAGTGACGCTCACATCACAATAGCAAAAAAAAGGAAACCATCCAAGTTCGAGTGAATAGAATGGGGGGGGGGGGGCTTCCTATAATACCTTCACTATTTTTCATTTCTAATTTAGAGTACCCAATTATTTTTTTTCTAATTAAGGGGTAATTTAGCGTGGCCAATCCACCTACCCTGCACATCTTTGGGTTGTGGGGGTGAAACGCACGCAGACATGGGGAGAATGTGCAAACTCCACATGGACAGTGACCCAGGGCTGGGATTCAAACCCGGGTCCTCAGTGCTGCAGTCCTAGTGCTAACCACATGCCGCTGATTTCACACTTTTAAAAAATATTGACCCAAGTCTTCGCATTTTGCTGATCTGTATACCTCAGTTTTTCACAGGCCTTGATATAATTTGCTGGACTCTAATTTGGTAAGCAAATTTTGATGCGGTTCTTCCAAGTTTCTAAATCCAGGGAAAGTGAACTCATTTTAAATGCACTCCGTAGAAAGTAGAAGTTTTCTATGTTCTAATACTGACTTGAGCATTCTGTCTTGTATCAGTATGGAGGTTTTAGTGGACATATGACTGGAATGGGAGGCCCAGGTGGACCGATGCATGCTGCCCCACCAGGTGCATACCAGACATACTCTGCATATACTGGGTATCCTTCTGCTGCATCAGTTGATCCAATGTGGAGTTACTTCACTGCAATTGCTGGGCAAGTAAGTACCATGAAATATAGTTTCTAGCTTTAAGTATTGTTTAAACATGGTAAAATACTTTATGTTCAGATGTTGCATGCATATATATTTAAACATAACATTCTGTTGTCGTGACTTGAATCTTCTAAGTTCTTTTGTTTGCACTATTTATTGAAAATTTATATTAATGATTGCATTTTCTTTTTAAAAAAACAATAATTACGGTGACTCTTTCACCTCGGGGAACAAGATTTCAATTCAGGTTGTAGGATGAAATGTTTGTTCTACAGCAAGACCCAAATTGTCTATTTAATATTCTTATGACAAATGGGAATGATCTTAATCTTGACAATCAAAAGTAGACTGTGGTGGGAAGTGGGGAATTCACAGATTTAATAAGGGTACTGTTTGGTTAAAGCCAAATTTCACAATGAATGGAGTCTTGACATTTCTCTGAATTGAGCCTGAAATAGACTTGTTTGTTTGATACAAAACTGGATAGCAAATGCAAAGCAGTTGTTCCATTTGCCTCCATTTAAACTTTTCAGTTTGCCTGATGAGAACATGATGCATGAAATCTCCATTGAAGAAGCTTTGTGCCTGTTCAGGAAAAAGTAGATGGAACTTTTAAAATATTCATCTAGTAATAAAAAATGTGTATTCTGCCTGCAAACACTCCTGCTTTCAAAATATTTTACTTCCTTTGCCAATATTTTTGTCACACTTCAGTGCCTGCTGTTGAGCCTAAACCACAGTGTGTCTTAAGGCTTAAGCCGTATACAGTGGACAAATGACGACTAGTCTGTTTCATAAAATAATTCAATATTTATTCAATATTACACAGCTGTTACTGTTAATCAATCTCACACACATACAACACAAGTTAAACTACAAAGCTAGTACCCAGAAGACCTTGACATCCGAGTGACTGGCAAGTACCGGGCAGATATGGTCTTTATCTGTGGCCCATAGTCTCGCAGTTCTTGGTGGTCGGTTGTTGGTCTTCCTCGTTCTTGGTTTTCCTTCTGCTGGTGGCATGGATGGTCATCTTTGGCCGGTGAAGGGTCAACGGTTGCTGTTAAGACAGCGATCGAGGGATTACGCAGCACCTTGTATCCTGAGTGCTTTAGGCTGTCCCAGGTGAGCTAACAATCAGTCGATCAGGGCTTGATCACCTTGATCGATTTACGTCCAATTAAGGCCCGCAACCTTGATGGAACAAAGAACAAAGAAAAGTACAGCACAGGAAAAGGCCCTTCGGCCCGCCAAGCCCATGCCGACAATCTAAATTAAAATCTTCTACACTTCCTGGGTTCGTATCCCTCTATTCCCATCCTATTCATGTATTTGTCAAGATGCCCCTTAAATGTCACTATTTTCCATGCTTCCACCACCTCTTCCGTCATCGAGTTCCAGGCATCCACTACCCTCTGTGTTTAAAATAAAAAATACTTGCCTCGTACATCTCCTCTAAACCTTGCCCCTCGCACGTTAATCCTATGCCCCCTAGTAATTGACCCCTCTTCCCTGGGGAAAAGCCTCTGACTATTCACTCTTGTCTATGCCCCTCATATTTTTGTAGACCTCTATCAGGTCGCCCCATAACCTCCGTCATTCCAGTGAGATGGCGGGGCCTGTCCTTACTGGCCATGTCTGTTAGTGTCCGATGCACATAGGCCTTTCCAAATAAGGAAAACGGATGCCACTGAGTCTAATACTTTGTAGGTGATCTGCATTTAAGCCCATTGTCCCGGATTGGCCTTTTAATAGCCTTTTTCCTATGTTATTTTTCAAAGTCTGGCTTGCAGCCTTTGTTTATTCGGAGCTGGAGCATGCTTGTCTTCGAGCTTGGCCAGTTTTCCCAGCATCCTTTGCCAGGTGCATTTTAGGTGGCCACACTTCATTTTCTTATAATTGCATATGTCCACAATGGACTGTAACTCCTGGCTCCCAAGCAATGGATTCTGGGGGTCCCTGAAGATGTGCTGGAGAATTCCTCTTGAAGTTCCCAGGTAAGTATTTGTACTGCAATTGTCCAGAAACCCGAATTTCCCCTCCCCATGACAATTGTACTGTGCTGGGAATCCATCTGACAAGTGATTTAAATAGTTAATTTCAGTTAGTTCTGCCTGTATTATGTTAATAGTTACTCTGAAAAAGTTAGAAGAAATAAACCATTTAGAATTTCAGAGTAACTATTTTATATGCCCAGATCGATCCCCACACGGGATTCCCCCACACTCCCAACCCCATAGGTTTAGACTGCGACGTTGTGCCTGGATCTGATTCGGCCCCTGTCAAGAAGGTTGCGTGAGAAAGGCACGATAAAAGTTTGCACAGTAAAGTTGGTAGGAGTGGCAATCCAATGTTGATTGCCACTCCGAGGAAGGTATGTCCATTAATAATACAAATTTGCCATGATATCATTTACCAGTGTTCATGCTGTAGCATCCTAGTTTCACATCTCCAGCTTGGTTTACATTTTGGAGAAACTACTAAGTTCTAATCAACTTCTCTTAAGCTCTGGAATTTCCCCTCAATCTCTGACTCGCTACCCCTTTTTAAAATCTTTGACTAAACTTTGGTCACCTGTTCTAATATCGGAGTGTGGTCGCTAAGTATGTTAATTTTACCTGAAAATGCTCCTCTGAAATACCTTGAGATACTGGACTCCCAAGTTGTGTCTGACTCTATATTTGTAGCATCTATAATTAAAATATAGTGTCTCAATTTTGGATAAACCAGTTAAAATGGGGGATATTTATCTTTGGGATAGTAATAGTGTGAAGGGTATAGAGGTGTAAGAGTCCCTGGACTGTGTTTAGGAGAATATTATACAGCAGTGTATTTCCACTCCAATGAGAAAGGAAGCATTGCTGGTCCTGGCTCTTGGGGAAAGAGGTGTCACTAGGGGAACATTAAGGGCCAGTGATCATTGTATTATAGTTGTAAGACTTCTTACTGTGCTCACCCCAGCCCAACGCTGGTATCTCCACATCATAGTATCATAAGGTTTAAGTTGGCAATGAAAATGGATAAGGAGTGATCCACAGTAAGAGTAATTAATTGGGGAGGGCAACCTCTGGGGTGATAACACATCTGGCCAGATAAATTGGAATCAAAGATTGGCAGGCAAGACTGTAACTGAACTCTAATAGGCTGCGTTTAAAGAGGAGATAGTTTGGGTACAGTACTGTCCAGGTATATTCCCACGAGGGAGTCGAGCGAGGTAAACATTTTGAAGTCCCAGGAAGAGGAGCGCAAGCGTGATGAAGCCATTAAAAAAGTACTTTTGGCAGACGTCAGGTGGATAATACAATTTGAGATTAAGGCTCCATTTTAAGATTTCGTTGGAATAAGAGAAGAAAAGTGAGAATGAGAAAACATTGGCAGCTAACATTAAGCTTTAGGATGCAAAAGTCTTCTATAACCATATACATGGTAACGGATGGTAAAAAGAGGAGTGGGACCAAATAGGGGATACAAGCATGGAGGCACAAAACATGACTGAGGTAATAAATTAGTATCTTTCATATGTCTTTACCAAGGAAGAGTCTGCCCAAGTCGTGGATAAAAAGGAGGAAGCTGAGACACTTAATGGCTTAAAGATTGATAGGGGAGATAGTAGATAGGCTGGCTGTACTCTAGAACAGGAGGAGATCCATCCAAGGATATTGAGGGGAGTAAGGGTGGAAATTGGGTAGGCACTGTTCATAATTTTCCAATCTTTCTTGGACTCGGGGTGATGCCAAAGAATTGGAGAATTGCAAATGTTAAAAAGGTGCAAGGTTAATCCTAGCAACAATGGGATAGTTAATTGAACCTTGGTGATGGCGCTTCTTGAAACAAAATTAACAGTCACTTAGTCAAATGTGGGTTAATTGAGGGAGGAAAGCTAGCATGGATTTGTTATGGGAAATTTGTGTTTGAGGTAACTGATACTGGGTGAGTGCAAAAGTAATTAATTGGGGAGGGCAAACCTCTAGGGTGATAACAAATCTGGCCAGATAAATTGGAATCAAAGATTGGCAGGCAAAACTGTAACTGAACTGTAATAGGCTTTGCTTAAAGGGGAGATAGTTTGGGCACAGTCAAGGTAAACATTTTGAAGTGGAGGAGGGGGGGGGGGGGGGGGAAACATATTAGATTTGGTGCTTGGCAACTAACCAAGCCGGGTGTCAGATTTCACGATGAAAGTGCATTTTGGTGACGATGACCACAACTCCTTTACCACCTTCATAGTTATGGTGAGGGTTTAGGAACAGACAGTATGGGAAGGTATTTAATTGGGGGATGGGAAATTATACTGCTATTAGACAGGAGCTGAGGAGCATAAATTGGGAACAGATGTTCTCATGGCAATGCACAACAGTAATGTGGGGATCGTTTAAGGAGCACTTGCTGCGAGTGCTGGATAGTTTTGTCCCACTGTGACAAGAAAGGAATGGTGAGGTGAAGGAGCCTTGGATGACAAGAGAATTGGAGCTTCTAGTCAAGAGGAAGAAGGGAGCTTGCAGATGGTTGAGGAAGCCAGGATCTGGCATAGCTCTAAAGGGTTACAAGGTAGCCAAGAAGGAACTCAAAAATGGACTTGGGACAGCTAGAATGAGGCATGAAAAAGCACCTGGCGGGTAGGATTAGGGAAACCCCAAGGCGTTCTACACTTGCGTAAGAAATAAGAGGATGATCAGAATGAGAGTAGGGCCGATAGTGGAAGGAACTTGTGCCTAGAGTCTGAGGAGGTAGGGGAAGTCCTAAATGAATATTTTGCTTCAGTATTCACTGGAGAGAGTGATCTTGTTGCTCATGAGAACAGTGTGAACCAGGTTAATAGACTCGAACAGGTTGATATTAAGAAGGAGGATGTGCTGGAAATTTTGAAAAGCATCAGGATAGTCCCCTGGGCCTGGCGGGATATACCCAAGGTTACTACGGGAAGCAAGTGAGGAGATTGCTGTGCTGTTGGCAATGATCTTTGCCTCCTGGCTCTCTCACTCTCTCGCTCTCGCTCTCTCTCTCGCTGTACCGGATGATTGGAGGGAGGCGAGTGTTGTTTCCCTGTTTAAGAAAGGGAATAGGGAAATCTCTGGGAATTACAGACCAGTCAGTCTTGCGTCTATGGTGAGCAAAATACTGGAAAGGATTCTGGTCTGCCGCACAAGCCTTATTGAATTCTTTAAGGATGTGACAAGACACATTGATGATGGTTGGGCAGTGGATGTGGTGTTTATGGATTTCAGTAAGGCATTTGATAAAGTTCCCCACTTTAGGCTCATTCAGAAAGTCAGGGGGCATGGGATACAGGGAAATTTGGCTTTTGGATACAGAATTGGCTGGCCGAAAGAAGACAGTGAGTGGTAGTGGATGGAAAGTATTCCGTCTGGAGGACGGTGACCAGTGGTGTACCGAAGTGATCTGTTCTGGTACCTTGCTCTTTGTGGTTTTTATAAATGACTTGGATGAGGAAGTGGGAGGGTGGGTTAGATGTTTGCCAATGACACAATAGTTGGTGGAGTTGTACATAGTGTTGAGGGCTGTTGCAGGTTACAACAGGACATTGACAGGATGCAGAGCTGGGCTGAGAAGTGGCAGATGGAGTTCAACTTAGATAAATGTGGTGATTAATTTTGGAATGCCGAATTTGAATGCCAAATACAGGGTTAAAGGCAGAATTCTTGGGAAGTGTGGAGGAACAGAGGGATCTTGGGGTCCACATACATAGATCCCTCTAAGTTGCCACCCAGGATAAGGTTGTTAAGAAGGCGTATGGTAGGGCAGCATGGTGGCACAGTGGTTAGCATTGCTGCTTACGACACTGAGGACCTGAGTTTGAATCTCAGCTCTGGGTCACTGTCCATGTGGAATTTGCACATTCTCCCAGTGTCTGCGTGGGTTTCGCTCCCACAACCCAAAGATGTGCAGGTTAGGTGGATTGACCATGCTAAATTGGCCCTTAATTGGAAAAAAATTTTAGGACACTACGGGCAATTTAGCATGGCCAATCCACCTAACCTCATCTTTGGACTGTGGGAGGAAACCGGAGCACCCGGAGGAAACCCACACACACACGGGGAGGACGTGCAGACTCCGCACAGACAGTGACCCAGCCGGGAATCGAACCTGGGACCCTGGAGCTGTGAAGCATTTATGCTAACCACCATGCTACCGTGCTGCCCTGAATATTGTGTCCAGTTCTGGTCGCCTCATTATAGGAAGGATGTGGATGCTTTGGAGAGGGTGCAGAGGAGATTTACCAGGATGCTTCCTGGATTGGAGAAGTTGTCTTGTGAAGAAAGGTTGAGGGAGCTAGGGCTTTTCTCACTGGAGCGAAGAAGGAAGAGAGGTGACTTGATCGAGGTGTACAAGGTGATGAGAGACATAGCTAGAGACTTTTTTCCAGGGTTGAATGGCTGTCACGAGGGAACATAATTTTAAGGTGATTGGAGGAAGGTATAGGTGAGATGTCAGAGCTACACAGAGGTGGGTGCGTGGAATGCACCGTCAGCTGGGGTGGTGGAGTCATTGGGGACATTTAAGCGATTCTTGGACAGGCACATGGACAGCAGTAAATTGAACGGGTGTAGGTTAGTTGATCTTGGATTAGGGTAAGTGGTCGGCACAGGAGGCCGAAGGGCCTGTACTGTGCTATACTGTTCTATGTAATACACTATGTAATAAATCGCACTGGACAAAATAGTCACCACCACAAATAGCCTTGAAACGAAACATCCCGAGACCTTGTTCATTGTAGCTGGGGACTTCAATCAGGCCAAGCTCAAGAGTATACAACCAGGGCAGCACGGTGGCCTAGTGGTTAGCACAGCTGCCTCACGGCGCTGAGGTCCCAGGTTCGATCCCGGCTCTGGGTCACTGTCCGTGTGGAGTTTGCACATTCTCCCCGTGTCTGCGTGGGTTTCGCCCCCCACAACCCAAAAAATGTGCAGAGTAGGTGGATTGGCCACGCTAAATTGCCCCTTAATTGGAAAAATAATTGAGAACTCTAAATTTTAAAGAAAAAAAAAAGAGTATGCTACCAAGTTACCACCAACACGTCACCTGTTCCACCAGAGGCTCAAACATCCTGGACCACTGCTTTACAAATATCAAACATGCCTACCGCTCTATCGCCCGCCCACACTTTGGCAAATCTGACCACAAGACTGTGCTCCTGTTTATAAGCAAAACCTGAAGCGGGAGAATCCGTCAAAAAAAGTCGTGCATTGTTGGTCTGAGGAATCGGATGGTCTACGGGACTGCTTAGTCAGTGGATTGGTCAGTATTTAAAAACTCTGCGACCAGCCTGAACGAGTCGCCACAACAGTAAATTACTTCATTAGTAAGTGTGCCGAAGACTGTGCCAAAGAAGCAAATCCGTGTGTTTCCCAACCGGAAACCCTGGATGAACCGGAAACCCTGGAAACCAGGGGCTGGTTTAGCTCACAGGGGCTGGTTTAGCTCACTAGGCTAAATCGCTGGCTTACCAAGCAGGCCAGCAGCACGGTTCGATTCCCGTACCAGCCTCCCCGGACAGGTGCCGGAATGTGGCGACTAGGGGCTTTTCACAGTAACTTCATTGAAGCCTACTCGTGACAATAAGCGATTTTCATTTCATTTCATTTCATGAACAGGGATATCCACTTCTTGCTGAAGTCTAGGTCTGAAGCGTTAAGTCAGGTGGCCCTGACTGCTAGAAGAAAGCCAGATATGATGTAAAGAAATCCATCAAAGATACCAAAAGATAGTATCGGACCAATCTCGAGTCCCAGGCAAGCCACACGGATCCCCACCGTCCTATGGCAAGGTCTGCAAGACGTAATGGGCTACAAGATGAAGGCATGTAAAATCGTCGGCTCTAACGCACCCCTCCCTGATGAGCTCAACACATTCGATGCCCACTTTGAGCAAGAGGTCAGCGAGAGCGAGCCCTCCACCCCAGAAGCCGTGGATGAACTTGTATCTGAGATCACCACTGCAGACGTCAGAGCAGCCTTCTCGATGGTCAACCCACGGAAAGCCACTGGCCGGGATAGGGTACCCGGACGAGCACTCTGGTCTTGCGCAGATCAGCTGGCGGGGGTATTCGCAGACATCAACCTCTCTTTACAACAATCTGAGGTCCCTATCTGCTTCAAGAAGACAACCATCATCCCTGTACCAAAAAAAAGTCAAGCACCGCGCCTTAATGACTATCATCCAGTGGCTCTGACATCCATCATCATTAAGTGCTTCGAAAAGTTAGTCATGGCACGAATCAACTCTAGCCTCCCGGATTGCCTTGATCCACTACAGTTCGCCTACCACTGCAACAGGTCCACAGCAGATGCCATCTGCATGGCCCTGCACTCTACCCTGGAACACCTAGATAACAAAGACACCCATGTCAGACTCCTATTTATCGACTACAGCTCCGCCTTCAACACCATCATTCCTACGAAACCCATCTCCAAACTCCGTCACCTTGGCCTCGGCTCCTCCCTCTGCGACTGGATCGAACTTTCTAACCCACAGCCACAATCGGTAAAGATAGGCAACAACACCTCTTCCACGATCATCCTCAACACCGGTGCCCCACAAGGCTGTGTGCTCAGCCCCCTACTATACTCCTTATACACCTATGACTGTGTGGCCAAGTTCCCCTCCAATTCGATTTTCGAATTTGCTGATGACACTACCGTAGTGGGTCGGATTGCAAACAATGACGAGACAGTACAGGAATGAGATAGAGAATCTGGTGAACTGGTGCGACGACGATAATCTCTCAATGTCAACAAAACGAAGGAGATTGTCATCGACTTCAGGAAGGGTAGTGGAGAACATGCCCCTGTCTACCTCAATGGGAACAAAGTAGAAACGGTCGAAAGCTTCAAGTTTTTAGGTGTGCAGATCACCAGCCTGTCCTGGTTTCCTGACACTATAGTTAAGAAAGCCCACCAACGACTCTACTTTCTCAGAAGACTAAGGAAATTTGGCATGTCAGCTACGACCCTCACCAACTTCTACAGATGCACCATAGAAAGCATTCTTTCTGGTTGTATCACAGCTTGGTATGGAGCCTGCTCTGCCCAAGACCGCAAGAAACTACAAAAGGTTGTGAATGTAGCCCAGTCCATCACGCAAACCAGCCTCCCATCCATTGACTCTGTCTATAATTCCCACTGCCTCAGAAAGGCAGCCAGCAATATTAAGGACCCCACGCACCCCGGACATGCTCTCTTCCACTTTCTATGTCAGGGAAAAAGATACCAAAGTTTGAGGTCACGTACGAACTGACTCGGGAACATCTTCTTCCCTACTGCCATCAGACTTTTGAATGTACCTACCTTGTATTAAGTTGATCTTTTCTCTACACCTTGCTATAAACAGTTAACATTATATTCTGCAGTCTCTCCTTCCTTCCCTATGTACGGTATGCATTGTTTGTACAGCATGCAAGAAACAATACTTTTCACTGTGTACTAATACATGTGACAATAATAAATCAAATCAAATACAGTTGTAGGTACAATTTCAAAATTGTGGATGACAAACTTGGAAGTATTGATAACTGAGGAGTATAGTGGTAAAACTTAAAGGACAAACAGGATGTGAAATGGGTGGAGAAGTGGCAGATGAAATTTAACGTGGGAAAGTATGAAGTGATTAATTTTGGTAGGAAGAGCGCAGAGAGAAAACACAGAAAATGAAGGGAGGAAACCCACTCAGACACTGGGAGAACATGCAGACTCCGCCATGACAGTTACCCAAGTCTGAATCGCACCTGGGACCCTGGAGCGGTGAAGCAACTGTGCTAACCACTGTGGAACCATGCTGCCCTGAGATCATTGGTGGTATGAGAAGAGATGTTATAATAAATGGAGAACCAAAAGGCTTGGTAGTTTAGATTTTAAAAGAAGAATTAAGTAAACTGGGAGAATTTTTTTCTGGGCCAACCGAAAATGAAGTAGGATAGGAGGATGAAGCAAGATGAAGTGATCTCCAAGAAAGTGACTATAGATCGCCTTATCTGTGACTAATACTGTGGGAGTAGTTCGACCACATGATATAGTATGTAAAAGGGGTGGCAATAAATATGGGTTGGGAAATTTTGTATGGAAGCGGATACGAGGATGTTGTATTTTGGCTGCTTTGCACACCCACCAATCACACACATAGGATTAATAAACTATAAGTAGGTTCTATTTATTTGAAGACTAGAGCTAACATATACCCAACAAACAGGTCCACTGTAGTGATTTTACACATAGCAGCAACCACCACCAACGAGGCTTGCTGTTCACATGCTGCTTTACATTCTGGTCCGGAGCTGATGTATACATTTACATATTGTCAGTGATATCGCAACATCCTTTTCTTTTTGTTAAAGATAATATTCCAATAAGAGCAAACACAGTAAGGTGGTTATGAAAACTATTTACACAAGGTAGATCTCCATTCACCATTATAGTTTGAGTTTCTATTAAGTATGGATCGTTTATTGACCCTTCCAGATCTTGTGGCAGTAATTTTCCAGAGATTTATACTGATCATTTCAGTGTTCTTGACTTGCGGACCATTGTCATTCTACATAGTGTCAGAGTTCTGATTGTTTTAATGGCTGCCTTTCACAATTTCATGCTTTAGAGTTTATCTTGGCATGTGTTCTAAATGCAGTTGGAGTGCTGGGTGTTTTACAGCTGGAAAGATCCTTTTGCTGGATTCTGTTTACCCTTTATCGTCGCCCCATTTGTTGTTGAGACCTCATAGGATCTAGGTTAGAAAATTGAATTGCATTTACAATAGACCTTTGAAGCCCAATGCAATTGGTTTTCCTCTTGCGTAATGCACGCTTTTTAATTCTTATTGATATGTCGGTCTCGAAGGCTATCTCCTTTCTTGGGTCATAGTATTGGAGAACACATGTCTCTTCTGGCGATGCCTGTTTTAGTGACTCGAACACGTGTTGCTGATCCTCCTGCAAGTGGAACATCCTTCCTCAGCAGCGCTCTAAGTGATGATCTATCAGCAGATATATGTGGTGCCAAGAATTTGAATAATCGGAGGCATCTCTGAAAATCCTGTTTGTCCTAGGGAGTAGGCTTATGTCATTCATCTTTGAGTTTGCCAGGATCAGGAATACTCCTGTAACTTGAATGAGTAGAGATGAAAATTTTGACCCATGTTCACCTGGCATTTCCTGCTCTTGAAAATGGGTCCTTCATGACAAGCTGCTGCCATTAATGAGGGTAAATTTTGTTTACTCTCTTCATTGATATTGTGATAATGGGTAAAATCATCAACAATGCATAGGTATCCAGGAATGTTTTCTGAATTCTGTCCATATTCTGCTGGAATAGATTCTGATTAATGGATGAACAAAAAGTTTTAAATTTCTGGAAGCAGTGATCTCTTGCGATCCCGCTTTCAAATAAACCTGCATTCACAGGGTTTAGTGTTTAACCTGGAGAAAAACTTTGCTCTTGTGAATTTGGAATTCACTGCTGTAATGTCAGGTTCTTGTGTGAGCTTCTCTTTGGAATAAAATTTGGACATCTTGAATCCAGACATGCCAGGATTGTGCCATCCTTTTTTATTATACATGTGATGGAGCTGCAACAGTCAGTGTGCTAATACATGCAACAGATAATGCCATTACGCTCCACGTCATCCAACATTCTCTTAAATATTTCCTGTACGTGTACACTGCACTTTCTAGGAGGGCCAAAGGATGGAATGCATCTGATCTGAGGTGTAGTACAACATTCTCAAAATCTTTTGGACTTTGAGAAGACTGACTAGCTCTGTTATCCGTCCAGAAGTTCAGTTTCTGAAAAATCCCATCCTGCCCTTTATCACAGCACCTGCTGATGAGCTGACCAATTGATTCTTGTAGCTGTTGTCTATAAGCCATCACTCCAGTTAGTATATCCTGAAGTTTACCTTTTCATGAAACTGATCATTCAAGATGTTCCACAACTTAACAGGGTCCTTTCAATCCTCCTCCGACACACTTCCAAGTGTTGACTTTATGTAGCCCCTAGTTTCCAATAGCTATCTTTATTTTCAGCACTTGCCTATGCGGTTTGGTGATGTACAAATCTAAAATGCGTAATTCTGTCCTGTGTTTAAAAAGGCTAAGTTTGGATAGGACATGTGACCTTCCAATTCATGCTGGGGAATTTGGTGGTCATCTTCCTGATGATCCCTGTTCCCAAATTCTCAGATTTGTAATCTCTATGCAGATTCAGAAATGCAGCGCTTTTTATTTTATTTCTCTTCTCTCTTTCTCTACCCCCCCCCCCCCCCCCCCTCCCTTTTTTGACTGCAGTATGCCACACTCCTCTCAGTGGCATTGTTTTCCATTTTGCACTTTTTTGCACTTTATTTGTTTTTGCACAGGACTGGTACCCTAGGACACTTCGGTAGCCCTGCACCTTTACCTGTCTGACTCATAAAACTACTGCACAGCACAACCCTAAATTTACTTGTTTCCACTCACTACCAATCCAGCTGTCCCACATCTGGTTCTCAATGTTCAGCAATTAAAAGTACTGACTGTAGGGGGAACTTTACTTGCCGTGGATTCAATGCCTATACAGCTCCTGCCGTTGCTGCAGTCAGCCTTCACTGCACCAAATCTTCTATGGCTCCTCCTGTGGTCTTCAAACTGACACTGCTGCTGCCACGTTGCTTTTCTGATTTCTTTATGCAAATTCACCAATCTCACACCGGATTGGTAAACTTTTAATAGGTTCTATTTATTTGAAAGCTCGAACTCATACACACACATTGCAGTGAGCTCAATACTGCCTGCTGGTCATATGCTGCTTTACATCTTGGTTCCACTATGACATGTACACCATTTGCATATGATGTATTACAATCCCAGACCAGACCCCAACCATGACTAGGATACTGAACCAAAATCCTGATGTTTTAGTTTATTTTGCAAGACTGTGCACGACGAATCATTCGTTCCAGGAGTGATTGCTTAAAAAATGGGAATTTGGTATTTTAAAACAACTTTATTCGGAATCCAATCTTTAAACTCTTTAACTTCAGCTCTCGCTCTCTCATTCCCCCCCCCCCCCCCCCCCCCCCCCCCCCCCCCCCCCCCCCCCCCCCGGTAGCTCTACCCAGCATTGACATTGTCCCCCCGAGTTTAAAAAAAAAACAAATGAACTGTCTAGAGACTGAAAGCATGTGAATTCCCCACGGACTGTTCCCAGTCAACCCACAGTGCATTTGCCAGGTTGAAGAACCCATTCCTCTGTCAATTTCACCTTCTGACTGTTGAAGGCTCCCTGGACCTGCAAAACAAAATCCTTTAAGAAAACAGGACCAATGTAGTCAATCACACTCTAACCCCAGGCATTTAACTCCTAAATTGCCCTGTACATTTCTAATCCAATTTTCCTAAAATCCTCCATTTGCCACAGATGTTAAAGTGATATTGCAACAGAAGGTAGTGAATGTTAAAACGTCTAACCTCTTTTTGGTGAAGGAGGAGACTAGCGGTCAACATTTACTCAAGTTAAGTATATTCACAAAGTGAAAAACTATAAGTGTAAAGCTCCTCCGCTTATTCTCCATCCTAGTGTCAATAAGTGTCTCTTTATATTTGTTCAAATAATGAATGCGCTCCACTTAAAATAAGATTCCCTTTTTTCTTTAATTTTCAATTAATGTTCACAAGTATTTTAAAGCAAATCAAAGAAGAAAATCATTTTCCATAATTATCTAAAAAGTTATAAGGTGCCCCTCTCGAAGTCAATGAATGGTTACCACTTCCGGGGAAACCCTAACTCTGGGCAAACCCTAACAATGACCCTCTCAAGGCGAACTTAATTTTCTCCAGGCAGAGAAAGCTAGCCATGTCCAATAGCCAGGTCTCCGTCCTCGGGGGCTTTGAGTCCCTCCGTGCTAGTAATATCCGCCTCCGGGCTACCAGGCAAGCAAAGGCTAGAAGATCTGCCACTTTCTCGCCCTGGATTCCCGAATCCTGCGACACCCTGAAAATCGCCACTTCTGGACTCAATGCCACCCTTGTTTTTAATACCTTGGACATGACGTCAGCAAACCCCTGCCAAAATCCCCTCCGCATAGGACATGCCCAGAACATGTGGACATGGTTTGGTGGTCCTCCTGCATCTATCTTCACCTATTTTTGCGCACCTATTTTTGCGCACCTATCTTCGCCCCAAAGCATCTGCTCATCCGGGCCACAGTCGTGAGCCTGGTGAGCGACTTTGAATTGAATCAGGCTGTGTCTGGCACATGTTGCGGACGTGTTGACTCTACTCGACGCGTCCACCCAAAGGCCCTCCTCTATCTCTTCCCCCAGCTCCTCCTCCCACTTTCGCTTCAGCTCCTGTGTCTCCTCTCCCATAAGTTCCTTTATAAATGTCAGAAACGCTCCCCATGCCTTTCCATCCTCTGGAAACTACCCTGTCCTGAATCCCCCTTAGCGGCAGAACTGGGAAGGTTGGTACCTGTCTACGCAGAAAGTCCCGCACCTGCAGATATCGAAATCCCCCCCCCCACCCCGCCAATGCAAACTTCTCCTCCAGCACCCTCCTATTCGGAAAGCTCCCCTCTATAAACAAGTCCCCCATCCTCTCGAACCCCACTCTCCGCCATATTTGGAACCCCCCACTGTCCATCCTCCCCAGGGCAAACCGGTGATTATCGCAGATTGGGGATCAGACCGATGCTCCCACATATATCCTCCATTGCCCCAGACTCTCAAGGCTGCCACCACCACGGGGCTGGTGGAGTACCGTGCCAGCGGGAACGGCAGAGGCGCAGTTACCAGTGCCCCCAAACTTGTGCCCTTGCAAGAAGCCGCCTCCATACATACACACATGCTGACCCCCACCCCCCCAAAAAAAACAGCCACTTCCTAATCATGGCTATGTTAGCCGCCCAGTAATAATTGCAAAAGTTTGGCAGCGCCAGCCCCTCCCTCTCCCTGACTCTGCTCCAGCATTAACCTCCTCACTCGTGGGGACGTGCCCCCCCCCCCCCCCCCCAACATACAAAGCCTGCTATAACTTGATTGATCCGCTTGAAAAAGGACTGTGGAATGAAGGTGAGGAGACATTGAAATACAAACAGGAATCTTGGGAGGAGTGTCATTTTCACCGTTTGGACTCTACCAGCTAGAGGGGGCACCCCTGTCTCGTCTTCCAGTTCAGTCTAAAATAGTCCAAAGTAGTCCTGTTCGTCTGTACACTTGCCACAGGAGCCTGGTACAGCAACCTGACCCAGTCAATAAAGCCCCTCCCAAATCCGAACCGCCCCAGAACCTCCCATAAATAATCCCACTCAACCCGGTCAAAAGCTTTTTCCGCATCCATCGCAGCCACTACCTCCACCTCCCTACTTTCCGGGCGCATCATGATCACGTTTAACAGCCTTCTTACATTGGCCACCAGCTGCCTGCCCTTAACGAACCCTGTCTGATCCTCCACAATGACGTTCGGTACAGAATCCTCTTCCTGGAGGACAAGATTTTGGCCAACAGTTTGGCATCCACATTCAACAGGGAAATCGGCCTGTAAGACCCACTGCATGGCCTTCAAGCCCTCCACTATCTCTTCCAACCTGCCCTTCTACCAGCTCCCCATCCACCTTTGGGAAAGTCAGCCCCTCCAGGAAGTGCCTCATCCCCTCCAACCCCGCAACCCAACTTCCGTCCTGTTCAACCTGCTGTAGAAATCCCTGAACGCCTTGCTCACCCCTGCAGAGTCCCCAACTAAGTTCCCATCCCTGTCAATAACTTTCCCTATTTCTCTAGCTGCCTCCCTCTTTCTGAGCTGCTGTGCAAGCATCCTGCTGGCCTTCTCATCATACTTGTAGATCGCCCCCCCCCCCCTTGCCTTTCTGAGCTGTTTCACTGCTCTCCCTGTGGATAACAAGCTAAACTTTGCCCATAGCCTCCGTCGTTCCTTTAAAAGCCCTATCTCAGGAGTCTCCACGTACCTCCTATAGACTTTTAGAATCTCTTTTGCTAGTCTGTCTGTCTCTGCCCGGTCGGTCCTGTACCTGTGAGCCCGGATCGAGATCAGCTCTCCTCTCACCACTGCCTTCAGCGCTTCCCAGACCACTGCTGCTGAGACCCCCGTATCATTTACCTGCAGGTAATTTTGTATGCATTTCCTCAGCCTCTCGCACACACCTTCATCTGCCAATAGTCCTACATCTAACCTCCATTGCGGGTGCTGATTGCTATCTTTACTAACCTGCAGGTCAACCCAGTGTGGGGCATGGTTCGAGATTGTCATTGCAGAGTACCCCGTGTCCACCACCTCTGCCAGCAAGGCCCTACCCAAAACAAAGAAATTGATCCGAGTGTATACCTTATGCACATGGGAGTAGAAGGAGAACTCCTTCACCCGTGGTTGCTTACCCCCCCCCCCACCCCCATCTGCTCCATGAACCTTTTCAGTTACTTTGCCATTGCTGGCGCTCTGCCTGTTTTCGAGCATGACCGATCCAGGCCGGGATCAATAACTGTATTAAAGTCCCCTACCATGATCAGCTTGTGCGAGTCCAGGTCCGGTATCTTCCCCAACATCCTCTTTATAAATTCCACGTCATCCCAGTTTGGCGCATATACATTAACCAGCACTACCTTCATCCCCTCCAGTTTCCCACTAACCATAATATATCGATTTCCCCCCCCCACACATCCGAAACTATTCTACCCACCTCAAATATCACCTGCTTATTAATCCAGATCACAACCTCTCTAGTCTTTGTATCCAGCCCCGAGTGGAAGACCTGACTGACCCAGCCTTTCCCCAATCTAACCTGGTCCACTACTCTAAGGTGTGTCTCCTGCAGCATTACCACATCCGCCTTCAGTCCCCTCAGGTGCGCAAACACACGCGTCCTCTTAACCAACTCATTTAACCCTCGAACATTCCAGGTGATCTAATGTGCAAACTTTTTAATGCCACTCTTGTGTAGAATTTCTCCTAAAATTTGACGAATAGAATCTCGTATCCAGTGTTTCTGCAGGTAAAGTACTTTAACAACCCTTTTTGATTTCTTAATTTCCCAGGATAAAGGACAATTCCGATTTTCACCCACCAAAATATTATAAAACCATAAGATGTAGGAGCAGAAGTAGGTCATTTGGCCTATCGAGTCTGCTGCACCATTCAATTAGATCATGGCTGATTTGATATAGCCCTCAACTTCACTGTCCGCCTTATCCCCATATCTCTCGATTCCCTTACTGTCTGTCAGCTATTAACATACTTAATGACCCAGCCTGTTACAACCCCCAGCGGCAAATAATTCCACAGATTCACTACCCTCTTGAGAGAAGAAATCCCCCCTCATCTGTCTTGAATGAGTGACCCCCTACTCTGAGATTATGCCCTCTGGTCCTCGACTTTCCCACAAGAGGAAACATCCTTTCAGCATCTACCCTGTCAAGTCTCCTGCTAATCCTAAATCTCCAATGAGTACACATCCAAGCTACTTAACCTCTCTTCATAAAATCACTGCATACCCAGGATCACTCGCTGCACCCATCAGGAGGTTTGGCATGAGAGGCATTACGAAAGATTGTTAATTTAATGATCTTTTGAGTCACCCAAGAATGGAAATTTAATTATACATTTCATCATTTAAAAAATATATATATTTTCTTTGTCCTTAAAACGTCCTCAACTTTTAGGATACCTAATCGTAGTACATAGTTTTAGTAGATCAAAGCTACTACATCTGGTCTTTCAAATTGCAATCCTCAGCTTTGCAACTGCTCAGTTTATTCTTTAAATATGGCATCATCTTTCTGTGATGACCCAGCACGACGACCGAGGATAGGAATCACCCACTCTACGCAGTTTAATATCTACAATAATGTATTAAAAAGCCCCTGAAGTCTGACTTTCAATATTAATCCCACTTTAATCTTATTAATAACACATTTCTCATTCCATGGTATCAACCTATAATAATTCCAGAAGACATTTCATCCTGCAAAAATGTTGTTTTCATGTCAGTTGATATGTACTCTCATGAATGTGGCCAGAAGAGCTAAAAAGGCTCTGAATTACTTTTTTCACAGAGTCTGCTTCAACAGCTGTATTGCCCAATTGCTCTTCAAAACCCTGCGAAACTAGTGTCATTCAGTCACATCTTCAAGGGCCTTTTTCTATACAAATCTATCAGTGCTAGAAGACTGACTGTCCCCTATCTGGTACATAAACTCTCAATTCCTTCCTAGTATCTAATTGCTTCTTGTTTGGCCTCTTATTAGTTTACTGTGTAATTTACTGGCAGCCATGAGGGCATCTGTTTCTAGTCCTATCTCGCAACTTTTCTGTAGCCCTACTTTGTGTAATCTATTCAAGTTGTGGCTTCTACTACCACTTCAAGTTTTTTTGGGACTGTCATTGCAAGATTTCGCCCACGTACGATCAAAGACTCTTTTTCTGGGACGTGATTGTTTTCTAAACAAGAGTCACTTTAGTACCCGCTATTAGAACTCAGCCTGTGCTTTATTACTTTCCATTCCTTTACCCCCATTCTCCCAGCCTGTGGAACTGTCAGTCATCGTGTCGAAAATTTGATGAATACTTGAACTTTTCAGTTGGTTTTCCTGTTCCACAATAGTCGCCTCTCTCCATTCACTGGACCTTTTTGGAACAAATGTCACACAAGTCCACACTCAATGCAGTTGGATGTGGTAGCCCCATCCTACGTGTGTTCAGCCTTCTGAATTCTGTGTCTTGCGTCACTGGAGAACTCTGCTTTTCCACTTTGTGTAGTTCATCACATTTTGAGTCGCACTTGAAGCACCTGTTAAATGTTCCCTCTATATTCCTGGGGTTCAGTTGCCTACTATTGTTGCTTTGTTGTCTGCTGTAGAATCCAGATCAGTCATGCTCATTCCATCTGTCTGTAACTGTTCTTTTCCACTGATGCCTATATCTCAAAAGGCCACAATTATTAATCTTCTGTTCTTTTTGCCATCATGAAATGCCCCATTTGCTTCATTAAAGCTATTGGAAATTACTATCTCCCCAAGGATAATGTTTTTTAAGGCAGCAGACATCTGATCAAAGGGATTCTGTTTCTGAGAACCAGACCCCAGTTGAGACCAGGAACCTGTTCACATGCGACACCTTGGCATGGTCCAGCAACTTAAATGTGAAAACTGAATGAGGAATCTCGATTGAATTTCTACAATCTTGAAAGCCCAGGATATGCGTTCCTCCAATGAAATCTGTCTTTTGAATTCTATCAAAGTCTTGCCATGCCTTGAAGGCGTCCAATAGATCATTCTAGTCAATTACATACATGAATTGTGGAAGAGTCGAACCTTCCTCAATATCCAACTGATGGGCATCCAGATTTTTGCTGGGAGATGGCAATGCCCAGGCTATACCTTGCTTCCTCTTTGGTATGGATGTAATACATACACATCATTCCACCACTGGTCAAAAGGTTCAGACTTTGAGAACATTGGCGGGTAATCAAACCCTGACGGTTTATGTTTGCTTTTTGCCATTCTTCACAAAAGCTACTCTGATTGTCTGGGGGGGGGAAAAAGATTCTTGGCTTCCAACTTGCACCTTTGGGCAACCATTTGCCGTCACCATATTAAACTTCTAACAGCCGTTTGGTGAAGGTGGAGATCCGAAGTCTGTTTAGATGTATTTACAAAGTAAAACATTACAAGTGTATAGCACCTTGCTCTACTCCTACCCAGTGTCAATAAGTGTCTCTTTTTTATGTATTCAAATAATGAATGCCCTCTGTCAGTTTATATTTGCCCTTAATTTATGTCATTAACAGGGAACTTTTAAGCAAGCGTATGATGAATTGAGATGGAGGTTGAAAAGTTCCTTGGTGCAAGTACTGAAGAAGGAAATCAGTGAAGTTATGAAAGTTTTCATCATCCTTAGGAGAACAGTAGAGAATGAGGATTTTAAATTAGAGGCGAGAAGTTGGGCACGTGAGATGCTCAAAAGAAGAGAAAAGTGCCATAAGAGTTTGGAGAATAAACCAAGCTGTGATTGGATGATGAGACCTATGCTGATAGTGCCACGGTCTGAATGGGGAAATGGTAGAAGGTATTTACAGGCAAGGGGGCTTCATTTGGGAAAGGTTTCTGTCAAGGAATCATCGGCAGTATACTCATGGATGGCAAGTGCCTCATCCACAAGCGAATCAACATTCTGGAGAGAGATGCAGTGAAGGGCAACAATTTGCTGGCCCACAGGGCCTGCAGAGAGGTTGGCATGTTCAGCCCACATTAGGCTTGTTGACCAGGAAGGTTGGTGAAAAAGTAGCCATGATGTGGAGATGCCAGCGTTAGACTGGGTGAGCACAGTAAGAAGTCTTAGAACACCAGGTTAAAGTCCAACATGTTTGTTTCAAACACTAGCTTTCGGAGCACTGCTCCTTCCTCAGGTGAATGAAGAGGTATGTTCCAGAAACACATTTATAGACAAATTTAAAGATGCCAGACAATGCTTAGAATGCAAGCATTAGCAGGTGATTAAATATTTACAGATCCAGAGATGGGGGTAACCCCAGGCTAAAAAACACTTAAATATGGATCAGACAGTTAACATGTAATTTTAAGGCATAGATTTGAATAATTTGGTTGTGGCAGGCTTTTGCTGTGGTACATATGTATGTTTGTCAATTGAAGTGGGATTTACTTCAAATGAAATTAAGATGTTGCAATGTATGTTAGTGACGTGCATTGTGTGTTATTGGCTGTTGTTGGGATTGCAGCCAGAGAACAAACTTTCCTGATCTTTTAGTCTCAAAGGTTGAGCACAGAAAAGGTATATTTATATCCCAAAATGCCCAATGACAAAAGAGCATATTCATCCAGTATTTATCAAGTTGTTATCAGTCAGTTTTAAGGAAGAAACACCAGCAATACAAATCTCAAATAATTGGATTGGTTAAGTTTAACACCAAGCAGCTGTTACAACCTCTGTAAAGGCTGATAACTTTCAAAATGACTGACACAAAAATGTTTCAAGTTTTAAGACTTCACTGAAAACAAACTGGAAGTAACATTGACTCTACACATTTTTTTTGACAACTTATAGGCATGACTCTCCCACTATGGTTAAATGTTACACTGTGTATTCATTCTCCTAAAACATGCCCAAAGCTATTTTCTGCTCCTGATGGCTTGCTTCCTTTTGCCTTTCCCAGACAGAGACCGTCTAATCCCAGAACTGACTTCTATTTTGAGAGTTACA
The DNA here is from genome assembly GCF_902713615.1 of Scyliorhinus canicula. Classification (NCBI taxonomy): domain Eukaryota; kingdom Metazoa; phylum Chordata; class Chondrichthyes; order Carcharhiniformes; family Scyliorhinidae; genus Scyliorhinus; species Scyliorhinus canicula. Next base: position 225,173,296 of record NC_052147.1, read on the forward strand.
CTGGAGATTAATTCCCTCTAGCCAAAGCTAGGCAAATCTTCCAGCCTTCTTTAAATCCTCATGAACTTGGTCTCTGGAATCTGAGCATGAGCTCCTCTGCGTCTTCTGTGTGGCAAACAAAAGGGTCAGCATTTTCTCTGCTTTAAGGTGCAGGACAAGCTGCCTCTATCTCCTGCTCTATTCCTCTCAGATTCTTGCAGACTGACTTGTGTCTGTGAGTTTCAAAGGTCTCTTTTAAATTCTGTAAATTAATACAGCAATGGCTTGCTTTGGACTCTTCTTTCACATAGCCCATCTTCATGGCAATGCGAATCCCATGAGCCTTGATGTGTTATGTACTCTGGTATAACACAGGCTGCCCGGTAGCACAAGTGGATAGCACTGTGGCTTCACAGCGCCAGGGCCCCAGGTTCGATTCCCTGCTGGGTCACTGACTGACTGTGCGGAGTCTGCACGTTCTCCCCGTGTCTGCATGGGTTTCTTCTGGGTGCTCCAGTTTCCTCCCACAGTCCAAAGATGTGCAGGTTAGGTGGATTGGCCATGATAAATTGCCCTTAGTGACCAAAAAGGTTAGATGGGGTTATTGGGCTTTGGGGATAGGGTGGAAGTGAGGGCTTAAGTGGGTCGGTGCAAACTCGATGGGCCGAATGGCCTCCTTCTGCACTGTATGTTCTAAGGAGAGTTGGTAGGATTTCGCAAACCCAGGCCAGATGGTGGGGGGTGAATGTAATGCGACATGAATCCCAGGTTCCAGCTGAGGCCGCACTCCATGTGTGCGGAACTTGGCTATAAGTTTCTGCTCAGCGATTCTGCGTTGTCGCGTGTCCTGAAGGCCGCCTTGGAGAACGCTTACCCGGAGATTAGAGGCTGAATGTCCTTCACTGAAATGTGCCCCGACTGGAGTGGAGAAACTACGACGACATCTTCACAGCCTTCAACATGTCATCAATGAAGATGAACATATTGCCAAGGTCATCCCCACACCCCCACTACTTGCCTTCAAACAACCACGCAACCTCAAACAAACCATTTTTTGCAGCAAACTACCCAGCCTTCAGAACAGTGACCATGACACCACACAACCCTGCCATGGCAATCTCTGCAAGACGCGCCAGATCATCGACATGGATGCCACCATTACACGTGAGAACACCACCCACCAGGTACGCGGTACATACTCGTGCGACTCGGCCAACGTTGTCTACCTCATATGCTGCAGGAAAGGATGTCCCAAAGCGTGGTACATTGGCGAGACCCTGCAGATTCTGCGACAACGAATGAACGGACATCGCGCGACAGTCACCAGGCAGGAATGTTTCCTACCAGTCGGGGAACACTTCAGCAGTCAAGGGCATTCGGCCTCCGATCTCCGGGTAAGCATTCTCCAAGACGGCTTTCAGGACGCGCGAAATGCAGACTATACGATCTAGAAATGGCAGAGAGATTGACTTGGGGCTAGTTAACTGAATCTTTTGCCAGGAACCAAGCTGGAAAGCCAGCAGAATAGTGGACCAGTCACAGGTGTAGTGGTTGAAAGATGGTAAGCTGATCAAAGTTACTTAAAAATAGAAAGTCTTGCAGTGTAGCCCTGTATAGTATTGATTTCTACAGAAGCCCAAGAATTTGGAAGCAGTGTTTTGAGGAAAGATGCAATTCTTATGAGCAGAGCAAAGAGTTGGCATGTTCAGGGGATGTGTAGTAGTGGTTTAAACCAGCAGTTAATTTGTCGTTGGGGCTAAAATGTACCCATTTATAGAAATGGAGAAAATTAACCTGGTAAGAGGAGAAGAGATTGGAGGAGCAAGGGCAATGGATGGCCATGTACATAAGTGAATTGCCCAGGCAAAATCTGGAATCTCTGACATGCAAGATTTCTGGCTTAACTTTTGAGTCTAAAATTATTCTGGCACAGGTATGATTTGGAAAGAATAATCTTGTAACCAATAGATAAGATTAAACTGGTGACAACTAGTAATGGAATTCAGGAACATAGTTTTTTTTTTGCATCTGATTCTACATCGCTGCTGAAAATAGAAATACCTGTTCCTAACTTCATTTTTTCAGATAGGATAACTGATATAAGTGCCTCCTAGCCCCATACACAATTTAATTTCCCCCCCCCCCCCCCTCCCCCTCTCTCTGAGTGCAAGTGGTACTGGTGATAAATGTCAGTTAAGAGAAGATGCTACTGGTGATGCAGATCTGCGGCTGGAGCTTGGGTTGATCAGAGGAGGCTGGCAGAACAATCCACCGTTCAACTTAATGTTTTTGAGACAGGTCAAAGTTGTAGAAATGGTGTTGTCTGCAGGAGTTTAATCTGTATGATTTAGAATCTTTAATTTTTGAATGCCTTGTATCATATGATATAATTGCTCTCCATTGCGTCCTGGCATTTTGTTGGAGCTCAGGAATAGCTGCTGCAACGCTTCGTGTGATTAGCAAACAATCTAAAGCTTGCATCACTTGGTAAAATGAAGTTTAGGTTAACAATTGTACATGTATTACCAAGTCAGTCAAGGGAAAGTTTTTGTACAGATAATTTTACATCACAAAAACCTTAATGGAACAAAGTGTCTTGGCAAAGCATTAGTGAGTTTTAATTTATCAGACCAGTCTGGTTCAGTTTGTTAAAGTCTTTCTAATCTGATCTCTCCCATACCGTGCCAGGACTACCATTTTGGAACCAGGACTCCACGAACAGCTAGATTATTTCATCCAGCATTGAATATAGTAAACTATATTTTTAGTAGTAATGTTACTTAAAATGGGTTCCGCCTCTGGAAGAGGTTCACATATAGCTCACATTACAACCATGCCTTTAAGTTTACTAGGCCTTGGCTTGGCCAGGAGTGACGTGTTGTAGAATTTTTCACTTTGTCAACATCTGGGGTTTAAAGCTCTTATTCGAAGTGGAAAACACATCAAAAAGTAAAGCATTGGTTTGTATTTTAGTAATAGGAATGTAATAGCTTTTTCTATAAACGGGTATAAGCTCTAAACTGCTCTTTCCTAGGGAAAGTATGCTTTGAAGCAACTTTCAGTAGTAATCAAATCCATTTGTTTTCAAAATAAGTTAATTAGTTAATTTTATTTTAATACTTGTGTGACATAGGTCTGCTCCATTTTGAGTGTGATACACATTCTCTTTAGGATGCAGATTCACATTCGGTGGTTTGCACTTCGCAGAAACGGCCACCTTTTCGGACTTTGCATCATGGTCAATCATTTGACTGCCAAAACGCATCAGAAATCTTGGGGCATGAACATGGAAGATGACCATGATTATTGAGGCATGTGAGCCCATAAGCAATCCAAATTATCCTGAAATAGGATGATCATGTTTGGCGTCCATGCTGTAATCTTGAAATGATGCAAGTACTTTGCCCGAACAGCCAGAATTGTTTACGTACTGTTGAAATAGCTTGAATATTCAAGGATGGAAAAATGCAACTAAGCGAATATTTAAAATGGTGCTAAAATAAAAATAAATTACTGTGGATGCTGGAATCTGAAACAAAGACAGACTGTCAAAGCTAGAGATACGTTGCTTCATAGCGCCAGGGTCCCAGGTTCAATTCCCAGCTTGGGCCACTGTCTGCGAAGTCTGCATGTTCTCCCTGTGTGTGCGTGGGTTTCCTTCGGGTGCTCTGGTTTCCTCTCACAAGTCCCAAAAGGCGTGCTGTTAGATGATTTGGACATTCTGAATTCTCCCTCTGTGTCCCCGAATAGGCGTCGGAGTGGGTGACTAGGGGATTTTCATAGTAACTCCATTGCAGTGTTAATGTAAGCCTACTTGTGACAATAACAAAGATTATTATTATTGTTATTATTCTGTCACTTGTCCCCTGACTCTACATTCTTTGACTAAGCTAGTTTTAGGTTTAAATTGTTTGAACCAAAACATTTTTTCAATGTGGTTGAAACTTAATTTCAACAATGAAAGCAAATAAGTACACTTGCTAACACATTAACTTTTTATTATACCAATCTTTTGACTGCAGGGAAACACTAATCATTTTGAATATGCTGAACTTTAACTGAAGCTTGCAAACTACATTTATTAAAGTTTGAAATGTGAATGTTTTCATTGCTTTTGTACTTGCACATTTTGTAACAGTTGAGGTATTTGCAGTATGCATGTTGTCAACATTTTGGTGTTAAGTCAGATATTGAGATGAAATGTAAAATTGTTGGAAACGTTTCTGTACTGCTAGACACGTTCCTTCTGTCTCCTATTATATCAACTTACTTTATAAGCTCTTTTTCAGGATGGAGAAGTGGATGCTGAGGAACTGCAGAGATGTTTAACACAGTCTGGGATACATGGTACTTACAAACGTAAGCAATTCTTCTGGATCTGTTTACAATTGGCCATACTTATTTACAACCTTGTAGCACTAAATGTATTCGTTAGAATGTCTGTTCTTGAGATCACTATTGAGAATTCTTATTTGTTTGTTTGCAGCGTTTCCTGTTTCACAACATTTATTTTTTAAAAATCAGTGATTTTCCTGGTCCTATTTTGTCTATATATTTCAATGCTGTACAACAACAATCTTGCTTTAAATGTTACTTCCATCTTCCATCTCCAAAATTGTAGATAGGAAACAGAAGGATAAAAAGATGTTTATTTTCTTTGATATTATAGGTTAAACTATAATAGGAGTGATTAACAATGGGGGAAGACTAGGGTTAATAGAATTAGTTTCAATTTGATGTAAAATGTAACATTGAATTATGAGATTGAAGCCAATTTTTGGAGGGTGGCCCGCATTGTGGAAGAAAGTGATAGAGGCATCATACTGGTTGTGTACAAGGGCGTTTAATGTGCAATAAATTCCCCCTCTCCCGATGGTGCCCTCGGTGATCCTCTATGTGCTTGGCCACCCTAGCTCTGCTACTACGTCTAGGTGTCTCCCTAGGATGCACATCAGAGGTGGAGGCAGTTAGCTGCTTACCTCGTCCCTAGGCCTTCGATATGTACTTGTCCACGGCACATGCACAGCTGTGCCGCCCTGTCCCGTGTGCTGACTGTGAGATGCAGCCTCATCAGAAGGGTGGAACTTTAAGGAAGTTGATTGCTACCGCCGCCACTCCATGGGATGTATCCGGATTGCCACCCAGCACCCCCCTTCTCCCGGTCAGTAACCATAGGGCCCTGGGGTTTACCATAGGACGGCGGGCAGCTGGTTTGAGGCTGCCCCTGCATCATCTGGCTCTGCCTGCCCTGGCTGCTCCCAGGTCCGCACAATTGTATCGATGCCCTCAGCGATGCTCCTCAGTGCCCACTTGCAACTGGGACAAGCTCCGCAGCCATTCCCATCCGAGAGTGGGGCACTTCTCGCAGAACCTCAAAGTCCGCCTGGTACATTCTGTCGAGATCCCCGGCCATGGCTGTCACCGACTGCACGACACCTTGGACAGCTTCACTAATGGTGCCGATGTCATTCACCAGGCTCTCCACTGCGGTCGCCACCGTAGCAGTGTTGGCCTCGATGCCACGCATTGCCGGCGACATCTCTTGTGCCCGTAGCCTCCAGGACTCCTCCAAGCGGCTATAGATCTGCTGGAGTGTCGCTGACATCTCCCTCTGAATGTTCCAGCCGCTCCCTAACGTCTCCCATCAGCTCCAGCTAATCCAGTTCCAGAGGCTCGATATCAGGCTGGGCGGCATGATAGCACAGTGGTTAGCACTGTTGCTTCACCGCGCCAGGATCCAAGTTCCATTCCCGGGTGGGTCACTGTCTATGCAGAGTCTGCATGTTCTCCCTGTGTCTGCATGGGTTTCTTCCGGGTGCTCCGGTTTCCTCCCACAAGTCCCGAAAGACGTGCTGTTCAGTAATTTGGATATTCTGAATTCTCCCTCCGTGTACCGAACAGGTGCCGGAATGTGGCAACAAGGGGGCTTTTCACAGGAACCTCATTGCAGTGTTAATGTAAGCCTACTTAGAACATAGAACATTACAGCGCAGTACTTGTGACAATAAAGATTGTTTTAGTTTAACTGGGTCATGGGATCCAGCAGACCTCCAACTGCTGTCTCACCTGAGGGGTTCCTGCCTCCACCTGATGTACATCATCAGCAGTTTGGTGCTCACTATATTGTGCCCCACAAGCCTGACCACTAACATTTCACCACCGAGGTGTGTGTATGTGCGCTAGTGGAGGATGAGGATGACAGCTGTGCCGCAAAAATTATGGTGGCATCCTTGGCTCTCCTCTAGGTGACTCCAGGGATGCTGGAGAGGGTGCTGCCTGGAATGGGTCAGCGCCGTCGGCTGGAGCACGTGTGAGGGATGGGTCATTTGGTCAGTAAGGCAATAACATCTCATTTGACAAGTTCCCCGGGTGGAGCCTGGTGGTTCCTTACCTCTGCGGCGTCCACCAGCCTCCGTGTAGATGGCCGCTCTGTCCTGAGCCACGCTGGATACCTCCAGGGATCGCTCCTTGAAGGAGGTGAGGATTCTTAAATCTGGCACTCCTCCGCCAGTCTGGTCCCACTCACAGCGATTTATGGGAGAGCTTTTCCTGAGGAGACACAGCGAGCATCGTTGTGACCCCTCACTAGGTTCACAGTGGTGGGGGAAGAGGTCTGAAGGAAGGGTTGGGGATCGACAAAGGTCACACTCCTGGCGCTCACAGCTGCTCGCCACCTTGTCCCAGGCATCACTGGATGCCCAATGGCTAACCCTGGGGGAACAGGACGGCCTCCTGGCCATCACAGCATCTAGCAGTCTCCCCCAGGTCAGCGTCGCCGAATCTTGGGGCTGGTGTCCTAAACGCCATTGTTGCGAACTGGCTCGGGTTGGCTGAGCAAGTGCTGCTTGATCTTCGTTGGGGGGTGGTGGCGAGCTTTCATTTGCGGGGAGAGGTCAGTGAGGCCTCGTTAAGTGGACCAATTAACGTTGAATAGCATTGCAGCCCTCGCTGGGTCGAGTGCCGGGAAGCTCGCAGCAATTCACGATCGCTGCACCACTTAGAAATCTTTCTGGATAATCGCGGCCATTATGCAACTTCAAGTTCATTCTTGTAATGTGGTAGGAGGGAAGATTGTTGTTAATCTAAGAATATGTAACTTGTAGTTGTTTAGTTGTACAAAACGTTTGCCGACCAAAATGAGACATTTTGTTGAAGCTTTTCGTCTTTCACTCATCAAGACGATTCGCAAGAACACAATGCAAGGGAAAACAATACATTTATACTGTGAGAAGAGAGTGCTGATAGTTCAACTGGTGCATTCTCCATAGCAACGCCTCTGCCAGTCGATTCACTTGCCAACCAATCAGCACTATTCTTAGTCCAAAATTGTTATTTTCCCTTGTATTCTTGTGAATTCCTGTTGAATGCAAGATGCAAAGCTTCAACAGGTGTCCTTTTTTTCAGTAATATGTAACTTGTCTCAATTTTGTCAACTTTTTAATTGCAAAAGAAAAATGTCGTGAACTTTGGCTGTCTCTCATTTCTAATTTCTATGAACAATACAAACATGGCCAAGTTAACCTGTGAAATGCATGCATTCCTGTTTTTACAGAGAACTTTTATTTACATGCCAACTAATTATTTTATCTTGTTTTCAGCCTTTAGTTTGGAGACCTGCAGAGTCATGATAGCCATGCTGGATGTATCCTAATAACTGTTGATGTGTTGGTGCAATACAGGAATATTTATCTTTAGTTGCTTATACAACTCCTGTTATATAGTATTTCAGGTGTCTTTTTTCGTATTTAAATTGCAGAGGATTTAATTTGTGAAAGTGGGTATAATTAGTATGTATACAAACAAAACGCGATAGATGCTGGAACTAAAATTCCTGGAAACACTCAACAGGTCAGGCAGCATCTGACGAGAGAAAGAGTTCATGCTTGTGGTTGATGTCCTTTCGGCAGAGTGACAGTGATTAGCACTGCTGCCTCACAGCGCCATGGGGCCTGGGTTCAATTTCCGGATTGGGACTGTCGGTGTGGAGTTTGCACTTTCTCCCTGTGTCTGCGTGGGCTTCTTCAGGGTGCTCTGGTTTCCTCCCACAGTCCAAAGATGTGCAGGTTAGGGGGATTGAGGGTGGCACGGTGGTTAGAACTGCTGCCTCATGACGCCGAGGATCCGGATTTGATCCTGGCCCGGGTCACTGTCGTCTGGAGTTTGCACGTTCTCACTGTATCTGCATAGGCCTCGCCCCACAACCCAAAAAGATGTGCAGGGTAGGTGGATTGGCCACGCTAACTTACCCCTTAATTGGAAATAAATAATTGGATACTACTTTTTGGAGGATTGGTGCATACTCGATGGACCAAATGCCACCTTCTGCAGTATAGGAATTCTATGGTTCTATCAGAGCAGATCATTACCTAAAATGTTAACTCCGAGTTTCTCTGCACGGGTGCTGCCAGATCAGCTGCATGTTTCAGCACTTTATTACTTTCACTGATAATGAATACGTACATTATTTCAGTCACTTTCATCATCATGTCAAATTCTCTGAAACTAAATCTCTGCCAGAGCACCTCAATAGTTCTATTTCACAAGTGCCATATGCAGGGCTCCTCCAAAACTATAACTGTTTAGATCAGTAACATATGTTACTGGATTGAAGATCCAGAGACATTGGTTGAAATCCTATCACAGCAGCTGAGGAATCTCAAATCAATTAATTGAAATCATTCTGAAATAAAAACTATTACCAGTAATTTTGAGCTGGGAAATGAGCAGATTTCCATCAAAAACTAAACTGGTCCTTTAGGGAAGGAAGTATTTCATCCTTGACCTGGGCTGGCCTATATGCGACTCCAGCCCACACCAATGTGGTTGATCCTTAATTGGTCTCTGAAATGGTTTAGCAGTTGTATCGAACCACTGAAAAATCCTCTTTGGAACAGAATCAAACAAACCTAGCTTTGACTTAAAAATTGGATTTGTGCACTATTTTAAAAACTCACTTCATCCAGTTTATGCTGCATAGTACATCTTGCCAACGTCTGGGGACTTAATCCAAAATTCGTAGAGCTGCCCCACAAATTAGTCAAATAACAGCCTGACACAATTGTACTCTCAGAATCGCACAGCTAATGTCACAGACTATCCCATCTCCATTCTGCACAAGTCCTGTTTCGCCAGCAGGACAGATCCACCAGGCGTGTTGTCATTGGGATGCAGTCAGGCGGTGTGGTCATTGTTGATTCTGGATTTCATAATCTCATGCTGTCAGATCACGCATGGGCCAGGAAAATGTCGTCTCATTACCACTTACTAACCTCCCTCAGCTGACAAATCAATACTCCTTCATATTGTACACCACTTGGAAGAAACACCCGAGGGTAGCAAGGACACCATGTACTCTGGGTAGGGGACTTCAATGTCCACGTCAAGAGTGGTTGAGTAGCACCACTACTGGCTGAGCTGGCCAAGTACTGATCATATAAATTGGAGCAGGGGTAAGGCATTTAGCCACTCTAGCCTGCTCCGCCAATTAATGAGATCATGGCTTATCTGATGGTCACCTCAAATCTGCATCCCACCTACCCCCAATAACCCATTACCACCTTTCTCACGAAGAATCTATCCACCGTTGCCTTAATATTCAAAGACACACTTTTTAAAAAGGCAGTGAAAGCAGAATTCCAAAGGCTCATGACCTTCAGAGAGCAGATTTTGCCTCATCTCCCTTTTAAATGGGGAGACCCCTTATTTTTAAACAGTGACCCTGGTTCTAGATTCTCCCACAGGAGGAAACCTCTCCATATCCATCCTATTGAAAAGCACAACTGGCATAGTCCTCCTGGTAGGAGTGCCCACAACACCATCGAATGCGAGCCAACGGGTCATTTTCAAACCAAGGATACCATCTGCCAGATTGTGTGATGCTACCACTGTGCTAATGGGATAGATTTGGAACAGACCTAACTGCTTTAAACTGGACATTCATGAAGTGCTATGGGTCACAAGAAACAGCAGAATGGCATTCCACCAAAATTTGAACCCTCGTGCATTGCTTTCACTCTATCATCACCAATCCATCTGCAATGCACAAGCCAGGAATGTGATTAAATACTCTCACTTGCCTGAACCAGTGCAGCTCCAATGATACTCTAGAAGCTTGACACCATCTAGGATAACAGTACCCCATCCACTACCTTTAAACGTTCGCTCCCTCCAGCACTGATGCACAGTGGCAGCAATGTGTACCATTCACAAGATGCACTGCAGCAACTCGGCAAGGATCCTTCTACAGCACCTTCCAAACCTGTGACATCCACCTTGAAAGACCAGGGCAGCAGGCGCATGGGAATGTGCATCACTTGCAAGTTCCTCTCCAAGCCAGACACCATCCTGAGTTGGGAACTAAATAGTTATTCCTTCATTACATCACCAGGTCAAAATCCTGGAACTCCCTTCATAACCGCATTGTGGGTGTACCTACCTTCTGTGGTTCAAGAAGGTGATTCACCACCACCTTCGAGGGCAATTGGGAATGGACGCAGATGCTGGCCTAGTCAATGACATCCACACCCTGTGGAAGAATTTTTAAATGTTTTTGAAAAAAGCTGTATGCAGTTTAATATTGCGTTATTTGAAGTGTTTGCTAATTTTGGCTAAAACTTAGATCTGAAGCATTTACTGTATGCAGACCAACAGCAACAAGCATAATTCTTGACTGGAGCATTTCAGAGAGATATGACTGGGAAGATGGGCTTTAATGAATTTAAGGAGCTGTGGGCAGCACTAAATGGATGGAAACAGAACTTCATGATGTATGATCAAGATAGAAGTGGGACGGTAGAACCACTTGAGCTTGGTCAGGCTATTACATCAATGGGTAAGTAGTAAATCTCACCTTATGCTTTTTTTAAAACTTAAAACATTTTTTGAAGCCCTTGATGTGTGTACAAATATATTACCGTGGAATTATTAGCTGCAATTTAATGTAAGCTTCCTGCTTGCATTCTTAACTATTTCAAATAGTTAAGTTCAAATAGTTAAGTTGTTACAATGGTAACAATTTTATCCTAATTATAAAAATCCTGCTAACAGTCTTTTCTGACTAGAGTAATTTAGTTTGCCTGAATACATTTTTTTCATGTTTTTAAAGTTTTGGAACAAAACTTGTGAATTTTAAACCATGATTGGTAGAAGTGAGATCCAGATCCAGTTTTTAAGAAATGGGGGATGGATAGGAAATTGGATAAGAGGTCAAAAGTTTGTTTAATCTATGAAACAATTATACAAAGTGTACCAGGAATTAAAGCTCTAATTTGAAGGAAGCCTTGTTAAAGCACTGGAATGCTTAACATACTTGTTGAAACTTGATGTGAAGTCACTTGATTATATGGATTTGTAACAATTAATGATTTGTGCTAGGTGATCTCCCATGGTTCTGCTCTTGGAAAATAAATACTTTGGTTCTTTAAATTGGTAGACCGGAATTAAATGTTTAAAACATAATTTTTGTTGAAATCTTTATCCTGGACAACTCAAACACTCAATGGTGATTCAAAAATGATTTGAAGGGACCAATTTGTGTTAAAAATATGAACGCATGTTAATATCTTTCAGAAGGCTGTGTAATGTAATTTATTTTGCCCTTTGTCGAGCAAGAATGAAATCCTGAAGGAAGCCAGCCTCAAATAGGTCACTGCTCACTAATGGAATTCATATTACAGAATAGCATCCCATCAGTGCAGAAGGAGGCCATTCAGTCCATCCGAGTCTGCACCAACCCTCTGAAAGAGCATCCCACCTGGGCCCAAGCCCCTACCCTATCCCCATAACCCCACCTAACCTACACATCTTTGGACACTAAGGGGACAATTTTAGCAAGGCCAACAAAGCTAACCTGCACATTTTAGACTGGCAGGAAACCGGAGCATCCGGAGGAAACCTACGCTGGCTTTTCACTCCATCAGGAGTATAAATGTCACATAGACAGTCACCCAAATTTGTAATTGAACCAGAGTCTCTGGTTCTGTGAGGCAGTAGTGCTAACCACCGTGCCACCCTTAATTCAGTCTCCAGTTGGAAGATCTGCTGAGCATATACTGAAAATTGGACATTTAGTAGGTGCTTTATCATGCTATTCATACCAATATAATTGTTTTTGACTGGTTGTTTCCTGGATAGCAACAATATAGAAAGAAAGCTTCACTCAAGGGACAAATAAAAGATTACCTAAGCTAATGATTTCAGCATTTTCAATTACATTGTTCCCATGGACTAATTCTTGCGTTGTTTGCTCCCTCCATTGAAAAGTTCAACTAAGGTTTGCAGTGTAAAAATGCCACGCCTACCTGAAGTTCCCTGGAATCCTGTAGGTGGTAATCTAATAAGAAATAAGATTATCATTGAAAATTTCTTGTACTTCCTATAACAACACCATGTGTTGATGTATTTTTTCCTCCTACAAATCGCAAATTGTTTTCTGAAAAGAATTTTGACTGCCAATTTACAGAAACAATTTCTGCATCAAAAGTAAGGTTTAAGCAAAAAGGTAAATTTAGTAACATATGCATTAATACCCTTTTTGTGATTTTTAATGTCTTGTGTTTGTAAATTGAAGGCCTTTTTTTGAAAAAGCCTAGGCCTGTGTTTACTATTTTGGCCCATTGTTAGTTAAATTCTTCTTGAGCTGCTTGAGCGTAAGTGATGTGTTCACTTTCCCAAGATTCATTTAGTACTTTTCAGGCTCTGAAATGCAGAGTAATTTTAGCTACCAGTAACTTTGTAAGGTAACTGAGCAGAAACTATTTGAAGAAAAGCTGGAGGGCAAATTTCAAAGGTTTCATTCAGGTAATGTTTATATTCAGGTTATGTGCATGAGAAAAATACTGACTATATTGAGAATACATTAGCTTTTGCTTCTTGTTCTCAATTTTAGAAAACATAACGAACCGTTCGTTGTTCTAATCTGATTTCTTAATCCAAGTATTTTTTTAAAAAAGTATTGAAGCAAAGTCTTTGAAGGAAATGGGAAAGAAGGTGAAGGAACCACTTGCCACCCACTCCTTTGGAGACATTAAATGGGTATGTAAGATGGGGGGTTAAATATAACATGACAATAGAGAAAGGATGGGGATGACATGCAAGTTTTGAGCAGGTAGTTTAAAAGGAAGGCTGTAGCAAGAAAGCAAATGGGTAGATGGTAACGTGGGAGCCAATGGTTAGCAGAAAGCATGAGTAACGGGGGAGGATATGGGAAGGGAGCTGCTGAGGGCTTCAGGCTACATTTTCTCAAGTCCTCACCAGAAAATGTAGCTTGTGGCCCTCTGATGCTTCTTTTCCCACCATGCTATTCCATACCACCCACTATCTCTCGCATGAAAGGAAAGAAAAAGGACAAACAGAAGAGGATGGAGAGTGAAAAAACAAAAATGTAGAGGCAGAAGAGAACTAGAGAGATGAGGAGAAACACAGAAACAGCAACACAAAGACAACAGAGACTGGTAAGAGAGAGACCAAATTCGCTGACTTAACGTGCGTAACGCCATGGGAGATCAACTAGTAATATTAAAACTCTGACTTCTGGCAGAATTTCACCAACCACCTGCATTGGTGTTCAAGAATATTACTGACTGAGTGGAATAACCAAGAGAATGAGTCTTAAGTCACACTTCATAAAAGGAGAGTGCATAGTTGAGCATAAAGGTAATTGAGGTAGTTCCACTTTCCTTGAGCAATATCACATTTTTGCATTTACTCAACAAAATTAATTGTTAGCAAATGGTGTAAATTTGGACTGTTGGACAGTATCAATTGTTGTAGTTTAAACTAAAAGAACTTTAATTTCTCTAAGGTTTTACACATTGTTACTCTAGTGACATTCTGAGATTTTATGGAAATGGTCCATGTTACCACGGGTTGTAAATAAAATGACCTAGTTTATTGGACACCACTTAAGCTCTAAATTCTTCACAAAATCTGCAAAGATTAGATCATTTTTAATTCTGATCTTTTGCTCCTTTGTTTATAGCTCCTTTTACATTGCTCACCTTTCTGTTAGAAAGTGTTTGCTGAGGAGATGAAAGTAGTTGAATTTATGAATAATTTCATAATGCCTGTCAAACACTTGCGGTGTTCATCATTTGCTGCTTTGCTGTTTATGGCAGTATTTCCTGTGCTGAGTCACTCGGGAGTATCCAAGTTGTGTCTCATTGCTGTGAGGGTTAGTTTCAACATTAAACCTGAAATTTGGCCAGGAAGCTTCTCTCTTGGAATTTTGGACAGCCAATTGGAAGACAATGCAGGTTCCCACATGCAAATCTAAAACATTACAGAAAAATTGACTGTTAGAGGATCCTGATCAGTATTTTGAGGAATTTGTAAGATTTCAGTTCTTGCTGCAGTAATGAAACTGCTAACGGGAGTAATTAGAAACCCTTATTAATCCCGAACAACTGAAATAATTTGAAATTTGTAGCTGCTGAGGGTTTCAGGCTGCATTTTCTCAAGTCCTCACCAGAAAATGTAGCTTGCGGCCCTCTGATGCAACAGTACTAGCTAATTTATTTTAATTTGGTAGTGTAAAGTAAGTTACTTGCCATCTGGGTGAGACTATTAGAGTATTATGATTTTACCATCATGGTGCTTAAGTTGAAATTTCAAAAAAAATCTATCTGACCCATGGAGCCTTGAATTGCTATTCATCTAAAGGGGTTCACTTTGTGCAGTAGGTGCTATGTTTTGTTTATATCATCTAGGTTTTATAAAATATTCTAAATCTGACTAAGAACATGCTGTTACTGTCATTTGTTTCAAAAATGTTACTTTTGGTGTTTCTAGGATATCGATTGAGTGCTCAAGCTATAACTGGTATTATAAAGCGTTACTGTAAGGATGGCAAGACTTACTTTGATGACTACGTTGCCTGCTGTGTAAAATTAAGAGCAGTTACAGGTATGCTTTATCTTAAATGTACTGTACTATTTTGGAGGACAGATTGTACTAAATGCTGAAGAATTTAGTTCAGAAACATTTACTAATGCATTTTACATAGCATCAACACTGCTTAAATTTATTTGGGGTGGAAGAGAACAAACTAATTAGCTTGGTATGTTGAATTGTTTCTAACCTTGATTATCAGAATAGTCTACCTATCATGCAGATTAGCATGGCATTGAATTTGTGCCTTTTGTGGATGAAGATTGTAATCAAAATCTTGGTACAGGCAATGACCACGGGCTACACTTATTATTTTATAAGATAATCCACATTTAATGGCACTGCCTTTAACAACTATAACAATACTTTAATCATAAAAGCGTTTACATTCCATAGTTTAAAGGCTCCTGGTTTGCATAGATCTTTTCCAACTGAATTTTATTCAAACTCTTTGACAAATTTCCCGAAGAAGGATAAGATTGCTAACCTGCTCCATTCTAACAGATGAATCCTGGGTCTGGCCCATGTATGACTAGACCTTAAGGATGTGTATGCCTTGTGGTTTTCTGGGAGTGCATTGAAGGCCTTTTCAGTTTTCATTTGGTTGGCCAGTATTACCTGTGATTTACTAGTTTATGATATTATGCTTTGCTTTTTTTTTTTTGCAAAGTTCCTTTCAATGATACCTGTATACTCTTATACGGGTTACAAATATACCTCTATTCAGACATCTGGCTGTTGTTGATGAAACTGTAACTATGCGATGCAATTGTCTTTCGCAGTGGGGACCTTGATTCATTGATTTCTTGTTTTTTTTCCATATGACAGTAAGCCTAATTATATAGTAACTTCAGAACTCCCTTGGCTAAATGCTAGCTTGTCAGGGATCTTCCTAGCCTGTATAGTAGGACACTGCACTACACATTTTGTTTGATTATACCATCAGGAAGGCTGGGTTATGGGGATGGTGCAGTAATTTAAATTTTTATTACATTTGGGCTGGTGATTTGAAACACACTTACTCAACCAAGAGTTTTTTTTTTTACAGATGCTTTCAGACGAAGAGATAGTCTGCAGCAAGGATACGTGAACTTTGGCTATGATGATGTAAGTCTAAAGTCCATATCGTAGCGTTAAAATTATTTGTTTACAACTGCAGTGGCAATTGCTCACAAACGTTGATATTGGTGGGGTAGAATTTGTTTTAAATTTTGAGATGCTTAGGCTAAAATGATTTATTGTGATTTTATTTTAAAGGGTTTTTAGGGTAATGTATTCTCTGGTTAAATATTACAGTTTTACTAATACCAAGTATAAGCCGGTACCTTCTACCTTCATTTTACCATCTATTCATTAAAACTGTAATGCGCATAAGAAATTACACTTTTAGGTTTGTTTGAATCACAGTCGTGAAACATTTAGACAGATATAGATTGATTTGTTTTATAAGCTTTATTGTTTATCAGTAGTTCAGCAATTGCAATATTAACCTTTTCATTCTGCCTCACTACTTTTTCTTATAGTTTATCCAATGCACCATGTCCATTTGAGTGCAACATTGCATCATTATGCAAAGACTGGTCGCTGATGACTGATTGATTGAAACCAGTGATTTATATTGCTTTGAGGATAAATCAAACCTGCTCAAACTGCATACATGTCTAGTGGTTTTGTATATTTTTTTTCTTTTTTTATTGTGTAAAATAAAAAAGGAAATTGGATTTTATGATGTGTACACAATTTGTTATGCTGTCACTTGCCAAAATGCTTATTTCTTTCATAGCTTGCATAATTTTGATTTACAGGTAAATGGCTTTGCTGAAATTGTGCCTCTTGGAACTTTGTGTAGTTTAATACAAATGTTTAGGTTTTTAGCCTATTGTAACGTATGATGTAATGAGGTTAATATGAATAATCACATTTTTGTGAACCAAACATCACTTTGCATTTGACTAGCATTTCCATTTGCAATTTTTTAAAAGATTATATTTTTTTCACGTTTTCATACTGCTTTTTCACCATGTAATAAAAATCTTTTACTTTCTGGTTAATGCTGGATATACAATTGTCAATGGAATAAAATAAAAACTAGTGACAAATGTTTTTAGATAAAGTGTCTTTGTGTGAAAAAAGAAATTTAATGCCTCACTATCTATATTAGACAAATATATTGTGCCCAAAGCCATTTCAGAAAAAAAAAAAATCCTCCCTGCCCTTTGTCCAACTATGTTTTTAGTATTAAAAATATAGTAACAATCTTTATTATTGTCACAAGTAGGCTTACTTTAACACTGCAAATGAAGTTACTGTGAAAACCCCCCCAGTCGCCACACTCCGGCACCTGTACGGGTACACAGGAAGAATTCAGAATGTCTAATTGTAGGCCCTCACGCACTCTTTCAAGTTGTATGACCACACTATGTTGGCATCACCTGTAATCTTATTCATAGGATGCTCTACTTTCAGAGTGTAGAGAGCTGACATGATTCCATCCAAATAATCTTGTCTTCGCTATGATATCCAAGTGAATAATCATCCAACTGGAAGTGCAAGGTCTTTGCACCTGTACATCTTGTGTTTTGAGTTTTTTTTCATATTCACATCATTTTGGTAGAATATTTTTCTTCAACATTGTATGTATGCAGAACCATATGTTAAATCTCACTTCATTTTTCCCCACATACCATTCATAATATCCCTTCATCATACAAGAAGGAAAATAAATTCTAAAGTGTTATTATAATGTTTTATAGTTTTTAATGGTTGCTTTCACAAAGTCCTGTAAGGTTTAATAATGTTGTCTTTCAAGTTTCACATTGAACTTTTATTACGGTTGTAGCTCTGATCTACATGTAGATAATACCAGCTCATAGAGGGTGACTGCCTTGAGTGCAATTTTTACTATCAAGCTCTCTGCTGAGGTCCATTTATAAAATCTATATACTTATTTGGATTCTTGCCTACAAAGACAACTGATATGTAATTGCTAGAAGACAAATCCAAACATTCAAACTTACCAGATGGTTTGCTTTAGACCACTTTAATGGCTTGAACCTAACTCTTCAGGCAAGAATGGCTTTTTTAAAAAAAATTGACCAGTTTATTTTAAAAAGTAAACTTTGAGATGCCTTTGAGAACTCAGTTGGCAAAGGAATTATGAGCCACATAATGTAGGCTAGTCCCACATTAGATTTTCAGTCAAAGCTGAATTATTTTAATAATAATAACCTTTTATTGTCACGAGTATGAAGCTACTGTGAAAGGCCCCTGGTCGCCACATTCCGGCGCCTGTTCGGGTAAGCTGGTACGGGAATTGAACCCGCGCTGCTGGCCTTGTTCTGCATCGCAAACTAGCTGCTAGACCACGGAGCTAAACAAACCCCTTTATTGTAGTTGGGGCAACAGCAACTGTCTTGGGACAGAAAGCTATAATATAGTGACCCCTGTTCAATGCAAGCATGTGAATCAGGCTTGAATATGATGGGCCGGATTTTCTGTCCCACCAGCTCTGTTTTCCAGTGCGGCACACCCCCGCTTGCAATGGGATTCTCTATTCCTGGAACCAGCCAATGGGGTTTTCCACTGTAGGCCACACCATGCTGTTGGGAGACGCGCAGCTGTGAGTGCACTGTCGTCGGGACAGAGGATCCTGCTGATGGAGAATCCCACAGGATGTGTTTTTCCCTTAACCTCTCCCTATCAAAATTTAGTTGTATTAATTGAATCTGATTACTGGTTTATCCATTTTCAGGATTTACCATAGTGCTTTATAGCTAATGGCATACTTTTTAATTGTAATCACTGTTGAATTATAAGAAATGTGGCATCCAATTTGTACACCAGAAACTTCCAGGAATGTTGGGTTAATGACCATATCTGCTTTACTATGTTGATTGAGGGATAATTTTGACCAGGCCACTTGGATAGGATATTTCTACCTGAGGAAGCAGACAGGGCATTTGTTTAACATCTCATCCAAATGGGGCACATGATGGTTTGTCAATCCCTTCTGTTCTGCTAAGTTTATGTCTTAAGTTTCTAAATGGGACTTGAACACATAACCTTCTGACTCAGGTGAGTGTGCCTCAGCTGATATGTTAATGAGAAAGGGAGAAATTTGGTTTTTAAAAAACCTGCAACTTACTTCACATCAAAAAAACAATCCAAGGCATGGCTCATAAAAAATGAAGGCCCAATTATGTTCCACAGCAGCTGAGAAGATTGGGGATCTGCGTTGAAAGATACCATCTGGGCTTCTACAATTTCCAGGTCCTTAAGGCAAAGTTGATTCTGCCAATGACTTTATAGCATCAACTCAATCTTGTTAGTTTGAGGCTTTTTTTGTTGAAAAAGGAGAGGCTGGAGTTGACATTGGATACAAAGCAGAGGAAACAATATGGCTGACAAATTAGTTGACTCACTATGGAAGAAGAGATTTCAATTTATCTCCAATCATGAAAGAGCTTGCGCTTCACATTTACAGATTGCAAGGGAAATTCTGTGATGCAAGCAGTTGTTGACATCACTAGTCGTTGGTATATACTGAGGATAGTTGGCTTATTGGTTTTTGAGTCAAGTGGGGGTATGATGATAGAAATTACTCAGATCAGGAACACAAACTCTTGGTTCTTTGATAGATTTAATTTTTTTCTGTACTCCATGATAGGTTTGTAACAATGGAAATCTTGTATGTTTTTTTGATAAACCATTTTTTTGGTGTTTTTAATTGCTTAACTGAGTTTTTATAGTTTATTTTAAAGTTTTTATTAAGATACCATGGACTCATTCATTGTAAAGATCTGTCCCATAAAACAAGTGAAATTGGATGAAACATAATGTGGTGCTATAATTACAAGTGAAGGTTTTTGCATATGCAGGCACCCTCCAAATGTGACTTATCTATTGAATCCATCTGGTCAAGGTTCTTAAGTAATCCAAACAGTTCAATCCCACATTAGTTTGAGTATTGTGGATAATAATCTGGAAGACCAAGCTTTAACAGATGTAACCATAGATGAGCAGAAACTCCAAACTGTCATCTCTGTAATGGCTGATAGCCAACATGCTATATCAAAAATGTAAGTAGAAGACACCAATAGCACTGTTGCTATAATTTGCTGGGCTGGATTTTGCAAATCAATGGCACAGATTAGAACAGAGACTTGCTCTGATCCAGTGGTGCCCTCTGCAGAAAATGACAGCTATGAGCTGGGCAAGACATAAGTTCTTTAACAAATCAGTTTGGAGAATAATGTTCAGCTATGCAGTGTCAAAATCAGATAGTATATAGGAGATGGTATGCACAGAAAGAATAAAGGTTGAAAAAGACATGGGATTAAGAATCGTAACCCATATAAATAATCTCCAATGCCAATTGAGATTCCACATGTTTACATTTTGTGGGCAAAAGAGGTTTTTGACATCAATTATCACTTTAAAATATATATTTTACTCCTCCATGCACCAATCCCAGTTTTATGGCATTCTTAGTGGGGAACTGTGGGTAAATATCCACTGTTTGCACCACTGCATAAGCCCTGCAATGTCTGATAGCAACATTGGATTACAGCATGTGCGGATGCCAGAAAGAGATGGAAAAAAATTGAAATGGAATGTTCTGATTACCTAGTTTTGAGTTGACTAAAGAATTGAAGCTGACTCGGTGAGACTGCCCCTTGTTGCAGTGAGAAAACGCCCACAAATCTGAATTTGTCCAAACAGTAGACTCTGTTTCTATAAAGTATTTGGGTAGGGAAGGCTTTGGAGATGTACTTTTCTCGTCTCTTACAGCACTGTATTCTTCAGATTGCGAGAAAGTAAAGGTCACTTAACTCCACATTTGCAGGTTGGTGCCAGAGGCCTTTAACCTGAAATTTAGATATTTGAGGAAGAGAATAGGCCAGCCTGATATAGAATTTTCCAGGGAAAAGGGAATGGTATTCGATTCGTCGATGAAGTGGAACTGAATTTGTGATAACCTTAGGGAGATTATTTTGGTGAAGGAATTCAAAAATAGTGGCCGGGGTTCTCTGTTTCTGAGACTTAAGTGTTGACGCCAATACAGAATTTGTGGACTTTCATGACACAAAAACTGGCACCACACCTGCACTGATTCCGCTATTGCTAAAGGGCTAGCACTGGTGATATGTGGAACACTATCAATTCTAATGAGGATTTGCCGATTTCGCAGTGCTCAAAAGGTTGACAGGTTGTAGCTGCATATACACACTGCACTCTCCGCAGCGAACAAGATGGCAGTAAGGAGAGCGACGCCAAGGTTTGCGGACGCAGAGCTCGACACTCTCTTGGACACCATGGAGGAGAGGAGGCTGACCCTTTATCCTGGCCTGGGAAGGAGGCTGCCAGCCACTGCCATTTGCCGTGCCTGGGCGCAGGTGGCAGAGGCCTTGGGCAACACCATTCGGACGGGCCAGCAATGCCAGAAAAAACTGCACAACCTCCTCAGGGTGAGTAGGCAACACTGTGCCACTGGCACCAACCCTACCCCCCCCCCCCCCAACCAGGAGAACGGCCGAACACCCCCCTCCCACCCCCCCAACCCTGCATCACATTGTTGCTAATTGTGCTTTACTTAATTTGCTCTGTTTAATCAGCTTGCTCTAGAGTCGCCAGGTATCCTACCACCATGAGGTTCAAGTTCAAGTGCTGATCAATAACTCAATACACCAGTTAGTAAGTCTCAAATCAAAACACATTTATTATATACACAGTCAATCGCTACTCATGCATAAAATACTACTCACTGGACGATCTCCAACACTAAAAGGCCAATACTTAGCTTTGGAAACTGGCCCACCAGGTCAGGGGGAACAAATAGCCTTTTGTTCGATTCTGAGTCTGCAGGCTTCCAGCTGGTATGGACTAATGGTTAGGAGTGCCTATCTCGTCGCGTGCGTTGACTGGACACTTGGTTGGTGCAGCTGCTAGGCAAGTCTCTCCGAGCTGAGAGTCACGGTCAAGCTCTTTGAGAACAAATTGAACTTGGGGACTCTATTTTATAGTCCCCAGGGGCTTTGTGCCCTTTTGGGCAGACCCTGTACCTGGTTCCAATTGATTGGACCATGTTCCAATCAATTGATTTGATTTCCCCAATACTGGAGCTGTTCCCTGATCGCTGGGCGGTTCCTATATGTCCGTTGGCCTTACTTTGTCTTGGCTCCCGCTGGCGCCGAGGAGTCTGGCTTGGCCTCGATTATCTTAAATGTTTCCAATTGTTCCCGCAGATCGCTCATCAATATGTAGGTGGTTGTTAGTTTCAGTGCTGTCTGGGTTTCTGCACGTTCTAATACACAGGAAGCTTTGCATCTGCTTGCTTCCCTGTGCCTGTCCATTTCTCCCTGCATTCTTAGCAAGTCTCCATTTTAAAGTCGGGAAGTGGCCAACCCAGGTGGCTACACTCCCTCCTTGTGATCTCTAATGCGAAGCGTGAAGGATCACATAACTGCGTCGTCTTCACTCCCTGACCCAGCGAGCACTCTTCCTTGGCCTCTACACTGATCATAACTATGCAAGAAAATTTTAACTGACAATTCTAAGTGGCGCTATGTCACAACAGGGACATGCATTACAACACAAAAAAACGGTACCTCTAACTATCGTCCATAAACTACACTCACTTAAACATCCAGTCAAACTAACTTCCTAACAGTACAAAAATAATAGCAACATTCACATTTTCCTCTGGCTTGGCGGTCAAGCACAGAGTTGTACAATCTTTCAGTTGCAAACGAAACACATTTCTTTATTTACAAATGATGCAGAACAAATGCCCTTCATTGTAGATCAAGGGGTTCGGGGGCCTGGTGGAAACCGAAGATAGGGGATCTCATCCTGTCTACCGGGGTGCGAGAGCGGTAGGCTCTCCTTCGCCATTTCCTCATGCGGATAGTCTGCACGATGCTGCAGAATATCGCCAATGCTAGAAGGGATTCAAATACATTTGAGAAGGAGTACCACGTTATATCACACCATGATGGTCTGTTGTTACTTGTCACTGGGCTCTGGGTGCTATGGGGAAGTGAATCATTAACGGCCGGGGGGTTGGGGTGAGTGGGTTCGCGTTCGCACGCAACCAAATATACAATGTATAACATAGAAGAATGGAGGATATCTTCTCCTTTTCCTTCTTTCTTCTCTTCTCTTCCTTCTCTTCTCGCTTCTCCTCTCTTCCTGGAGCTTTTGGAATTCTGTGGATCAAGCATAGTTTCTGTTACCATCTTGTTTAATTTCTTGTACGGTAGCATGTCTGTCCTGTAGTGCCAATTTCCCTTTATAATTAGTCACCATCTGTGACTCCCTCATTTTTTCCCCATTTAAAAAAAAACGAATTTCAGGACCAGACATACTCTAAAATACTGAAACAGTGCGAGCTGTCTCGCAGGCTGTGCGATTTACCATCCAAATGTTTGAGGATGTAAATAGCAGGAGGGGTAGCAACCGAAGGATCACCTGAAAACGAAACAAAACTTTTGAACCAAAAGAGCCAAAATGAGGTGCGTATGGGCCGTGACGGGTAAGATTTAGATGGAATCCCCGGTTAGGGCGGGCTGTGTTCTACCCGAGTTTGGCTGACCAGAGGGGGGGTCCTCAGACAGGCTGTTTATCCACTGCCTGAGTAACCGGCAAGAATGTAGTCATCGTGGGGGGTTGCTGTAAAGGTTCTACCATCGAACCAGAAGAGCAATTATGAACAGTGGTCTGGCAAGCTCTCAGCGGTTTCAGCTGATAAGCATGCTGGCAAGTTTTCAAAGGTTTCTGCGGACAAATGTGGCGTGTGGCCGTAGAACTGTTTAAACTGAAACCAAGAACACATACAAACACAAAACAAACAAACATGCAACAGATATCGTGCAGGTTCCATCAGAAAGGACACCATTTCTCTCTCAGGCGGTTCCTTTTTAAAACATCATCTGGACACCTCCATTATCTGTTGCGAACAGGGTCGCAAAGGGATTCTCGTGTTGGGAGTCAGACTCAACATCATCCTCTTCTCCCGGATGCCATACTCTTGTATGGATAAGGGTTGCCAAAGCTGCGTGATGTAACTTAGGGTCCATTTCGTTGTTCCAGATGAGCCTGTACGAATTGTCACAGTGCCAAATAGTCGTATCTAATTCTGTGGAAATGGAGTCGGGGTCGTCATCGTAGGGCGGTGGTCTTTCGTGAGGTTTGTTAAGGAATGTGATCAGGAAGGGATCACTCGAGTTGTGGTCAGAGTCACTGGGAGTGGGGCCTGATGCATGGGGATAGTAGGGAGGCGTGCTGTGGCTGAAGTCTGTGTCACAGTCGCTGTCTCTGCTGCTGCTGCTTGTGGGCGTTCCGGGGCTAGAGTTGGGGGGCGGAGTCGAGGTCGAGTCCGTGGATGGGTCGATCGTGCTGGGGGAGGGTAGGGTTACGTTAGATGTGGGCGGGGCGTGGTGTTCTGCTGCGTCGAGCATGACGTGGTGTGCGTGGTTAGACTGTGAGCCATATGCCTAGAGCTGGTTTATATGAAACCACTCAGTCTGCCCATTGGGGTATTTATTCTTATAAACTGAGGGGCTTACTTTGTCCGCAATCGAATACGGACCCGAATACTTGGGTGACAGGAACGTGCTGGGGTTGTAAATAGAGAGCATAACCTGCTGTCCAACATCAAACTTAGTCGCATGCACTGTCTTGTCGAAACAGGCCTTGCTCTGTTACTTTCTTGTGCCCAATTTTACTGCGGCTGCTAGCTGAGCCGGTTTTACATTCTCTACCAATAGTTTCACTGCGTTCTCGTGTGTGAGGGCCGTCACTTCAGGGCTGGTCAAGTCAAGTCCTAATAAATATTCTGTGCCTTTCATGGGGCGTCCGGTCATGAGAGTGTGGGGGGTGTAACCTGTGGAAGTTGAAACGGTGTTACGCAAAAACATCAACGCAAAAGGGAGGACTGAATCCCAAGTGGTGTTGTTTTGTTGGACCATTTTCCTGAGGGTTGCTTTTAGGGTCCGATTCATTCGTTCCACGATACCACTTGACTGGGGGTGGTATGCGATATGGAATTTTTGGGTAATGCCAAATATCGTGAGGACGTTCTTCATGACACGTCCCGTAAAATGGGAACCTTGGTCGGATTCAATGCTGTGGGGGGTCCCCATCTCTTAAAGATGTGGTGGGTTAAAATCTTGGCTGTGGTCTTTGCCGTGTTTGTCCTGGATGGGAATGCCTCTACCCATTTTGTAAATGTGTCTAAGACTACTAACACATACTTGTAACCATTTCTGCAAGGGGGCAAGGGTCCTATAAAATCAATCTGGAGGTTAGTCCAGGGGCCATTAACGGGGCGGGTGTGGCTAAGCTGAGCTTTTTTCGCATAACTGTCCGGATTATTTTGGGCACAGATAAGGCAATTTTCAACATAGTGTGCGATGTCTTCCTTTAAATTCAGCCACCAACAGAGCTGCCTGAGGTGGGCTGTAGTGGGGTCAATTCCCTGATGCCCATGACTATCATGGAACAAACAAATAAGCTGATTCCTGTCCTGTTCAGGAACCACATACACCGTCATGTGTGGTCAGTGCATTCTTAAACCTATCGTATGGGGCTGGGAATTTTCCTTTTAAAATCTCCCTGAGATTACTATCTTGCTTCTGGGCCTGCACTAAATCTTCGATATTTGCCTGCGAGACCTGAACTGCATTTACTGTGGCGCTTTCGGGGGGGGTTCCAAAAATAACCATGTCTGGAACCTGCTTTAGCCAATGCGACGGCTTTCACATTCCCAGGTGGGGAGGAACGGTGGTGACTTCGTACTTTAATAATACCAAATGTCCTGTCCTGTGCTTTGTCTAAAATGTGGCGGAGCAATGGGGCTGAAGGGAGGGGTTTTCCGTCCGTGGAAACAAATCCTCTTGCTTTCCACAGGGGTAGGAATTCTGTAAGGCTGTTGCAGACATAGAGGCTGTCTGAGTATATGTCTACTGGGCTGGGAAAGGAATCTGGGTGATCTACGATGTATGCAATGGCTGCCAGTTCTGCCGCCTGCGCGCCTAAATGTCCTGGCAGTTTTAACGAGATTTCTTCTAGGGCGCGTCCCTGCACGTCCTCAACATAGATGCCGCATCCTGTAATGCGGTTGCCATCTAATATAGTGGAAGAACCGTCCACATATATTCTTAGGGGTGCGCACGTGTCTGTGTGCTGGGGGCTCTGGGGTGAACTACCTATCTTCTTGGGGGGTGTCTTTGCTATAAAGGGGCCTGTGGTGTGGTGCGATGAGATGATTTCACATTCATGGGGGGTGTCTGGGTACTGGAAGTTGTCGGCTAGGAAAGTGTGGGTCTTGGTCCTTTTAACAGTGATGTCCCGTCCCTGCAAAAGAAGGGTCCATCTGGCTGCTCTGATTTGGCTGACTGTGCCGCCCTTTAGTCGTCCTTCTAGTAAAGGTTGTGTGGGGGTGTGTTCTGTGAGGATTGTGATGGGGTTTAGACCGGTTATATATGAGAAATATTCAACTGCCCAGAAAACTGCGAGCAGGTGCCTTTCATAGGCTGACAATCCCTGCTCCACAGGATCTAAAACTCTGGAGGCGTAAGCCACGGGTCTTAATTGTTCGTGCCGCTCCTGGAGGAGCACGGCTGAAAGGGTGCGATCTGTGGTAGCTACCTCTATAGCATAGGGGGAAAGTGGGTCTGGAACCTGTAGTGTGGGGGCTGCAATGAGGGCTCTTTTTAAAGTATCCACAACATCCGTATGCTGCGGAAGCCATTCCCAAGGGGCTCCTTTCTTTCGGAGGTCTGAGAGGGGAGCTGCTTTGGTGGCGAAACCGTCTATGTGGTTTCGACAGCAGCCAACCAGTCCTAAAAATGACCGGAGGGCTGAAACATTCTGGGGAAGGGGCAATTTGACAATCGAGTTAATTCTTTTATGCTCGATCTCGTGTTTACTGTGCGTGATAATCGTTCCCAAATATATCACTTTGTTCTCCAAAATTTGGGCCTTCTTGGGGTTTACTTTGCATCCAATTTGCTGTAGGAGTTCCAGGAGATCTGACAGAAGCACGATGTGCTCTGCCTTGGTGTCTGTCTGCAGTAATACGTCGTCCACATACTGGACCACATTCGGGGCGAGAGAATTTTGATAAACCATTTGCCAGCTGTCGGTGGAAAATTGAGGGGGAGTTGTGGAATCCTTCTGGAAGGCATGTCCACATGTACTGCTGACCTTTAAAAGTAAAGGCAAATTTGTACTGGCACGCTTTTGCCAATGGAATGGACCAGAATCCATTACTGATGTCCAGAACCGTAAAATATCGTGAATTGAGTCCCTGTTTGAGCATGGTCTCGGGACTTGTGGCTACCGTGGGGGCTGCTGCGGGGCTGATTTTGTTGAGTTCCCGGTAATCGATGGTCAGTCGCCATGATCCATCGGGCTTTCTCACTGGCCAAATCGGGGCATTATTAGTAGAAGCTACTGATCTAAGTACGCCCTGTTCTAATAAACTGTCAATTACGTTTGAGATTTTTCCCTCTGCCTCTTGGGGAAATCCATATTGCTTTTGGAGTCTAGGGTCAGGTCCTGTAATTTGAACCGAACCAGCTATCCTGCCACAGTCATGTTTATGACTTGCAAATGCTGTCCTGTTTTTCTGGAGAACTGCCCTAACCTGTTTGTCTGTGCTAATCGTGGTCGGGTCAAACCAGAAATCGCCGACTGCGCTAATCTTATTAGCATACTTACCTACTGTGAGCGTTGCGGGGGCTCTTGCTGACTTTGCCATTTTCCAGACACATCGATTTACTGGGTCAAATAACAGGTTGTGGGAGTTCATGAAATGCTCTGTGGGGCAGATCGACCAAAACGATGGGGTGTTTTGTTTTAATGTTGCCAATTTGAATGGGTACAGGGGCTGTGATGTGTCCCT
Organism: Scyliorhinus canicula; assembly: GCF_902713615.1. Lineage (NCBI taxonomy): Eukaryota > Metazoa > Chordata > Chondrichthyes > Carcharhiniformes > Scyliorhinidae > Scyliorhinus > Scyliorhinus canicula. The sequence goes on from NC_052147.1 coordinate 225,201,068, forward strand.
GCTGTGAGTGGCCTGTAAAGCCGCTGAGGGTGATGGTGTCTGTAGTGGGTCACGTGTCTTTTTGGAACATGTTGGAGGAATTAATTGTGGTGCGGGACCCTCCTGTATCCCAGAAAAATTCAATGGGCTGTCTCCGTATTTTCGCTGCAACGCCCGGTTGGCCGGACCTATCCCAAAGGGTGTCGCAGACCCAAGTGGGGGAGCCCGAACACCGTCAGTCTGTTCTGTTCATGTCTGTCTGGTCTGAACGGGCGCTTACACTGTGAATGGGCTTTTTCCTGTTTCTATTTAGAGTGTCTGTCTGCTGGGCTGTCTGTGGCTTTTGTGGGGCATTGCACTCTCGTGCAAAGTGACCTAATTGTCCACAGTTAAAACACTCCCAGGGCAGCACGGCGGCCTAGTGGTTAGCACAACCGCCTCACGGCGCTGAGGTCCCAGGTTCGATCCCGGCTCTGGGTCACTGTCCGTGTGGAGTTTGCACATTCTCCCCGTGTCTGCGTGGGTTTCGCCCCCACAACCCAAAAATGTGCAGAGTAGGTGGATTGGCCACGCTAAATTGCCCCTTAATTGGAAAAAATAATTGGCTAATCTAAATTTAAAAAAAAAAAAACACTCCTGCGGTTTCTGTGGGGGGGCTGTTCCTGCCTTCGTTCACCCATGCGGGGTTCTGGTGCGCTTTAACTGCCTGGATATCTGCCTGCTGTTCTTTGGGTTTTCTAAGCGCGGGTTTGTTGTGAACAGATTGCTCCTAAGCGCGGGACAAACTTTTTAAAACTTTTCGTTGTGCGCTTCTTCTGTGGGGTCATAATTAGTACAAACTCTTTGTCCTGCCTCTGTGGCATGGGAGATAAAGGTGCGGGTCCATTTGGCCATGTTGTCTGTGGACAAATGGGCGGGGTCTAAATTTCCGAAAACGGCTGTAAAATGGATCCACAGGTGTCCAGCAAACGCAGTTTTCTTTTCCTGCACTTATTCAGGCCTTCTACGGGGTCACCTCTATTGTAACCGATCGTGTTTAGGATCGCCGTGTGCATCTCTGCAAGGGTGCCTCCTCCTACGTTGTGTGGGTCGGGAAGGGCTGCTACAACAGAAGGGTCTAAACTTAAAACTGTGAGCTTCACTTGCTCACGCTCATCCAGGCCGTACATGGTCGCCTGCTGCTTAACTCTAGCAAAGAATTGGTGGGCGTCTGAGGTGGGGGGGAACGGTGTGATCTTGTCGCACGCGTCCCGTAATTGAGTCACGGTTAAGGGGGTCGTGTACATGAAAACCGTGTCTCCGTCCGATGTGGCTGTGCGGTGGGTGGTGACTGGATTCATGGGTGCCTGATCTATCTGCTGTGTGGGGGGTTGGGGTGCTTTTCTCTTTTGGGGCTTTCCTTGCACACATGTTCCCTGTACATATCTAGGCGCCGTCTCATTTAGTTTTTGCCAATCAGGGCTTTCTTCTTCATCTAACTGGGATCCAAAGGTGCTTTGAAACCTATTTTGAACTGAAAGCAAAGACTGCAGTTCTGCAATCTGCTTCCGGCATTTTGCATGATCCACAGAGATTTGTCTCTGCTCCGTGGTGGCAGCATGGAGTGCTCTTAATGCTGCTTTTAGATCGCTGCACTGCTTTTGCAATGCCTCTACCTGTTTCTCTGTCTCTTCTCTTACTAGGACTGCATGTTGTGTGTCCTGATAGGCCTTATCGTATTGGGTTTGGAAGCTGCTCGTTGCGCTAGACAAGACTGGTGTGCCCTCTTGGCATCATCCACCTCTCTGTCCTTTGCTGCCAACTTCCCTCTTAACTTTATATTCTCTTTCTCGATCTCACTAACATCGACTTTACTCATTTGATGTCTCTCTTCTATCTCTTTGCGTGGCGTCCGAACGACCTCCTCTGTGCCTCGCAATTGTGCCAGACAGGACACAATTGCCATCGGCTTGCGAGCTTTCCCTAAGCTCTTCTTATGTATTTTGCCCAGGTTCTCCCACCAAGTATGTACTATACTCCCGGGACCTGTTTCCTCATTTGAACAAAAGTCACTCCAAAGGGGCCATCCCTTCCCTTTGAGGTACCTTCGAATCTCAACTTCCCAAATGGGACACTGTCCTATCCTACTGCTGGTCGCTGCAACCACAAATTCTTGAGGGTTCATGAGGCGTTCCATTGCCTTCATTGCCATTTTTCCTATCTGAATGCTCTCTTTTAAATTTGGAACGAGGGGTACTAAGGCGGTGCTGCAAGCACGGGTACGGCTTTTGCTATTTTCCGGAATACAAACGCCCGACAGTTTTTCGCCACAAAATCTATCAGTTTTACCTTGTATCCCTGTCAGTACGCATGCAGTAACACACTTCTGAATTACGAGGATTGATCAGAACTGCTCGAACACTTGTGGTTATTTCTGTTCCCAATTGGAATCTAAATCAAATTTTGGGTTCTCTCGGAGTGGGGGTGGGGGCCACTTCTAAGTCGAATCCCACCAGAGTCGCCACTATATGTTGCTAATTGTGCTTTACTTAATTTGCTCTGTTTAATCAGCTTGCTCTAGAATCGCCAGGTATCTTTATGACACCACCACGAGGTTCAAGTTCAAGTGCTGATCAATAACTCAATACACCAGTTAGTAAGTCTCAAATCAAAACACATTTATTATATACACAGTCAATCGCTACTCATGCATAAAATACTACTCACTAGACTATCTCTAACACTAAAAGGCCAATACTTAGCTTTGGAAACTGGCCCACCAGGTCAGGGGGAACAAATGACCTTTCGTTCGATTCTGAGTCTGCAGGCTTCCAGCTGGTATGGACTAATGGTTCGGAGCGTCTATCTTGTAGCGTGCGTTGACTGGACACTTACTTGGTTGGTACAGCTGCTAGGCAAGTCTCTCCGAGTTGAGAGTCACGGTCGAGTTCTTTGAGAGCTGCCAAAAAGAACGAATTGAACTTGGGGACTCTATTTTATAGTTCCCAGGGGCTTTGCGCCCTTTTGCCCTTTTCCAATCAATTGATTTGATTTCCTCAATACCGGAGCTGTTCCCTGATCGCTGGGCGGTTCCTATATTTCTGTTGGCCTTCCTTTGTCTTGGCTCCCGCTGGCGCCGAGGAGTCTGGCTTGGCCTCGATTATCTTAAATGTTTCCAATTGTTCCCGGGGATCGCTCATCAATATGTAGATGGTTGTTAGTTTCAGTGCTGTCTGGGTTTCTGCAAGTTCTAATACACAGGAAGCTTTGCATCTGCTTGCTTCCCTGTGCCTGTCCATTTCTCCCTGCATTCTTAGCGAGCCTCCATTTTAAAGTCGGGAAGTGGCCAACCCAGGTGTCTACAACATGCTGGTACCATACCGACCGCCATGGCTGGGTGCCCTGGCCAGAGGCCACTAGCTAACCACCCTCTTGGCTGTGGCTGAGCAGAGGGCCCTGGATGTGGTAAGTGGCCCAGAGCAATGGGAAGCCGCGGAGGTGGAGCTCAGCCGCGGATGAGGATGTGAGACCCCGCTGAGTTGCGGTTCGCTGTGTCACCCCCACCACCCTCACCCCCATACCATCCTCACCACCACCCCCAGCCGTGGCCTGCGGTGTAATCATGCGTCTTGCCTTTTATCTCGCAGGACCTGCTGGAGATGGTGGGTCCATCAAGCGTTCCCCATCCCAACCAGTGCCACAGCTGCACCTCCCCATGAGCTGAGCACTGACGACGAGAGCAACCTGGACACCAGCCCTCCACCCGAGACTCAGGAGACTCTGGAGGATGACAGTGAGTTTCCGTAACAGCTGTCTCCAACACCTTCCACCATCCGAGAAACACTTGGCTCGGTTGGCCACTTTATCAAAGAGGCTCTGGTGCTCACCACATAGTTGACCTGGTACAGCAGGTGGAGGTAGGAGCACCCGCGGGGGCGGATGGTCAGAGAGCAGTCCGATCCCAGGGTCCAGCTGTCATCCAGACAGGTCTCGAGGTTCTGGAACAAACAGTTCTATCCACAGTGGAAATGCAGTCGCAGAGTCAGGGACTATATGAGGTGTTGCCAGCGAACAGCCAGCATCTATAGGTGCAGTTACAGGAGTCCAACCGCGTGCACGCCAACGGGGACCCTTGTTGCAGGGCAGGATCACAGCAGGCCGCCTCCACTCCCGCTGTAGGGACTATGGATCCACCTAGTCATAGCGTTAGGGCCTGTAAGGCCAGGAAGTTAGACACCAGTTAATTTGGCACAGATACAGGGCACAGTTTAGATATAGGGGCTAGGTCACAAATCTGTATATATTTGTTCACATCAAACGCCTGTTGCCACTGTTAAAACTTGCCGTGGTGCTCTATGTGATGGGCGTGCAGGAGGTGCTGCCGACCATACGTGCCACCGAGGCAACATCGCACAGGTGGTATCTGAGGTGGAAGCATTGGGGGCGACAATTGTTGCTATGGATCAGCATGTCCAAGGCCTGGGGCATTCTGCGCAGTGCTGGCTGAGGCCCAGGACAGGATTGCCGCCTCACAGGCGACCATGTAACAGAGTCACCTGGAAATCGCAGCAGCCTCCTGAACGTGACTCAGTCACAGCAGGCCATGGCTGGGAACGTTGGCAGCATTGCCCAGGTGCTGGCCAATGTGGCACAGACAGAGGAAGGTGGCCAAGTCCCAAAGGGAGATGGCGCAGTCACTGGCTGATGTGACAGAAACCCAGAGGGTGGCAACACAGTCCCAGCGTGATGTGGCTCAGTCACAGAGGAGATAGTCCACTTCCTGTGCTCCATGGCCGCAAGTATGCAGACCCAGGTTGAGACCAGAGCGGGCCTCCAGGACTGGCAGTGGCAGGTATCGGGGGAGCCTCAGGGGACAGCACCCGTCTCATCCCCCGTCCCATGGAGTAGCCGGGGGGCCATCAGGCACCCGAGGAAGGAGGAGCTGATGGGTCTATGTCTGTGTCTCCTGCAGGTTTTGTGCTGGAAAACTGCAGCACCTCGGACCACCCCCATCCCGGCCCTGGTGCATCTGGCGGGAAGCGGGCAGAACGGGATGGCACCATGCCACCTGGGACACCCAAGGAGCAGCCCGGCCCATCCAGGCCCAGCCACCCCAGAAGGTGCACGCCAACGGGGACCCTTGTTGCAGGGCAGGATCACAGCAGGCCGCCTCCACTCCCGCTGTAGGGACTATGGATCCACCTAGTCATAGCGTTAGGGCCTGTAAGGCCAGGAAGTTAGACACCAGTTAATTTGGCACAGATACAGGGCACAGTTTAGATATAGCGGCTAGGTCACAAATCTGTATATATTTGTTCACATCAAACGCCTGTTGCCACTGTTAAAACTTGCCATGGTGCTCTATGTGATGGGTGTGAGGGGTGGGCTGGTATAGACTGGCCAGGGAGGGGGGGGGGGAGATGGCCGGATATTGGGGGAGTGGTGGGTGGCCCGGGCTGCCCACCCCCCAACTGTCCCCACCACCCCCACCCCAGGTATCTGATGGGTGGGCAGGAGTTAGACTCCTGCTACCATGGGCAGGTGTCACTCATTGTTGTGATGTTCTTTGCTTTCTGAATGAGGATGGCTTTGAAGTGTAGTTTCTCACAACATCAAGCTAAGTTTTGAACAAAGCTAATTTATTTACACTACAACTAAATAGATTCAACTTGCTTGCTAAGATATAAAAGGTTACAGATTCACTAAAACTATGATTCTAGAGCTCCTGATAACACAACCATTATCTACCTCGCCTAACAACCTCCTCCCCGAATCAAGAGTATCACGTGATCCACGTGCATGCACTTGATCGCCATCTAGTGGTTGGGTGCAGTTACAGTAAATTGTTAACCTTCATTATTCTTACAATACACATATTGTCACAGCCCCCTTTGAGGTTGTTTGGATATGCATTCAAATATATTTACAGTACATGATGCTTGTTAAGGCTATACATGGTTTCACTATGTTATCGTCCAGGAGTTAACAATTTTTTGTTCTTTTTTCACAAATTACGTCTGGTGTTTGTCTGAGACGTGTAGATCTTCTCAGTGCAATCTTGTCTTGCTGTTGTGTTTGTTCCAATGCCGCTGTCGTTGTGTTTGCTGCTGGAACGGCATCTTCCTGACATACTGTTGGAGCTGCTTTGAGTAGCCCTGTATCGATTGTGATGTTTGGAAATGTGGGTAGAATTGTCTTCACCTTAAGAAGTGCTCTGCGATTTCTCCTTAAGATCGAACCCTCTTCTGTTACTCCTACGTAGGAATATGGAACTGCTTGGAGAATCACATGTGCCATGCTCAACCATCCATTCAGAAGTTGTACTCTGACAGTATCACCCTGTTCTATCGGCGATAGATTTTTGTCTGTTCTATCTTAGTACTGTTGTTGTTTCAGTTTGTTCTGTTTGATTTTTTGGATTGAGTCTTCATTCTCAGGATTTGTTGCAGTAAGATACATGGTAAATATCTTTCGAATCATCAGCAACTGTGCTGGTGAGTATCCTGTCGCAAGTGATGTTGCTCTGTAGCTTAAGAAAGCTAAGTTTGGGTCGCTGTTGGAATCCCAAGCTTTAATCATAGAATTTACAGTGCAGAAAGAGGCCATTCGGCCCATCGAGTCTGCACCGGCTCTTGGAAAGAGCACCCTATCCCAATAACCCAGTAACCCCACCCAACACTAAGGGCAAGTTTGGACACGAAGGGCAATTTATCATGGCCAATCCACCTAACCTGCACACCTTTGGACTGTGGGAGGAAACCAGAGCACCCGAAGGAAACCCACGCACACACGGGGAGGATGTGCAGACTCCGCACAGACAGTGACCCAAGCCGGAATCGAACCTGGGACCCTGGAGCTGTGAAGCCATTGTTCTAGCCACAATGCTACCGTGCTGCCCCGTAGTAAGTAACTTCTTGGCAATATGCACTCCCTTCTCAGCCCTTCCATTGGACTGTGGCGGAAGTGGGCTGGAGGTTACATGCTGGCAGTCATACTGTTTAGAAAACTCAGTCTATTCGCTGCTATCAAAACGCGGCCCATTGTCATTCATTATGGTGAATGGAATGCCATGCCTAGCAAATATTTATTTTGTAGCCTTGATGACTGCCTTTGAATTTGAGTTAGGTAGTTTGATTACCTCAGGATAATTCGAAAAATAGTCAATGACTAACAAGTATTCATTGCCTTGAAAGAAAAACAGATCAATGCCTACTTTCGAGCATGGAATTGTGACGATTTTGTTCATTGTCAGTGCTTCCTTCTGTTGATAGCACTGGTTTTTATGACACGTTTCACATTGTGCAACTAGGTTGCTAATGTCATTGTTGATTCCCGGCCAATACACAGACTCACAAGCTCTTCTTTTACATTTTTCCATTCCCAGATAGTCTTCTTGCACCTTACTGAGAGTAATTTGTTCGAAAGAAGTTGGTATTACAATACAATTTTGCCTGAGCAGGAACCCATTTACACTGCTTAGTTGTGCTTGTATGTTTCGGTAGTTGGAACAAGTTCCTTTGGGCCAACCATCCTGCATGTACTTTAACACATGTAGGATAGTTTTATCCTTACTTGTTTCCTCTTTAGTCAATTTCGACTTGTCATCAGACACAAGTAGGTTCTCTTCACTGAGGGTAGCTTGGGCTTCAATGATCCGTACGATGCCTGTCGTCCCTGGATAAGTGATAGTGCTTCAGCTACAACTATCTCCTTTCCTGGCAAGTAGACCAGCTCAAAATCACACCTTTGAAGTTTCATGACCATTCTCTGTAGTCATGCGGACATGTTGTTCAAGTTCTTCTTTACAATTGAGATGAGAGGATGATGATAGGTTTCAATTGTGAATGTGGGTAACCCATACACGTAGTTATGGAATTTATCCATATCTGTGAGTAGACCCAGACACTCCAGTATGCACGGTAGCATAGTGCTTCGCACAGTTGCTTCACAGCTCCAGGGTCCCAAGTTCGATTCCCAGCTTGGGTCACTGTCTGTGCGGAGTCTGCACATTCTTCCCGTGTCTGCGTGGGTTTCCTCTGGGTTGCTCCGGTTTCCTCCCACAGTCCAAAGATGTGCAGATTAGGTGGATTGGCCATCCTAAATTGCCCTTAGTGTCCAAAAAGTTTAGGTGGGGTTACTGGGTTACAGCAATAGGGTGGAGGTGTGGGCTTGGGTAGGGTGCTCATTCCAAGAGTCGGTGCAGACTCGATGGGCCAAACGGCCTCCTTCTGCACAGTAAATTCTATGATTCTATGACTCCTTTTCAATTTGCACATAGCGCTACTCTGTTGGTGTCATCACCCTCGAGGCATATGCAACTGTTTGCCATAGCCCTTCACGTGTCTGTTGTAACAGCACTGCGCCTGTACCATCTTTGCTGGCATCTGTAGATATCTTTGTATTGCTTTTGGGATCGAAGAATGATAGAACAGGTGCTGTAGTGAGTGCTCTTTTCAGATCAGACCACTCTCTGTTGCGTTCATCAGACCAATTGAACATGACGTTCTTTTGGATAAGCGATCTTAGTGCCGTGGTGCATGATGCCAAGTTTGGTATGAATTTTCCCCCCAAAATTGACAACACCTAGCATCGTTAGTCAATTGGTCTGATGGGGCTGAAGTTGGACAAGTCTCCTGGCCCTGATGGAATGCATCCCAGAGTGCTAAAAGAGATGGCTAGGGAAATTGCAGATGCACTAGTGATAATTTACCGAAATTCACTAGACTCTGGGGTGGTCCCGGTGGATTGGAAATTAGCAAACGTGACGCCACTGTTTAAAAAGGAGGTAGGTAGAAAGCAGGAAATTATAGGCCAGTGAGCTTAACTTCGGTAGTAGGGAAGATGCTGGAATCTATCATCAAGGAAGAAATTGCGAGGCATCTGGATAGAAATTGTCCCATTGGGCAGACGCAGCATGGGTTCGTAAAGGGCAGGTCATGCCTAACTAATTTAGTGGAATTTTTTGAGGACATTACCAGTGCAGTAGATAACGGGGAGCCGATGGATGTGGTATATCTGGATTTCCAGAAAGCCTTTGACAAGGTGCCACACAAAGGGTTGCTGCATAAGATAAAGATGCATGGCATTAAGGGTAAAGTAGTAGCATGGATAGAGGATTGGTTAATTAATAGAAAGCAAAGAGTTGGGATAAATGGGTATTTCTCTGGTTGGCAATCAGTAGCTAGTGGTGTCCCCCAGGGATCCGTGTTGGGCCCACAATTGTTCACAATTTACATAGATGATTTGGAGTTGGGGACCAAGGGCAATGTGTCCAAGTTTGCGGATGACACTAAGATGAGTGGTAAAGCGAAAAGTGCAGAGGATACTGGAAGTCTGCAGAGGGATTTGGATAGGTTAAGTGAATGGGCTAGGGTCTGGCAGTTGGAGTACAATGTTGACAAATGTGAGGTTATCCATTTTGGTAGGAATAACAGCAAACGGGATTATTATTTAAACAATAAAATATTAAAGCATGCCGCTGTTCAGAGAGACTTGGGTGTGCTAGTGCATGAGTCACAGAAGGTTGGTTTACAAGTGCAACAGGTGATTAAGAAGGCAAATGGAATTTTGCCCTTCATTGCTAGAGGGATGGAGTTTAAGACTGGGGAGGTTATGTTGCAATTGTATAAGGTGTTAGTGTGGCCACACCTGGAGTATTGTGTTCAGTTTTGGTCTCCTTACTTGAGAAAGGACGTACTGGCGCTGGAGGGTGTGCAGAGGAGATTCACTAGGTTAATCCCAGAGCTGAAGGGGTTGGATTATGAGGAGAGGTTGAGTAGACTGGGACTGTACTCGTTGGAATTTAGAAGGATGAGGGGGTATCTTATAGAAACATTTAAAATTATGAAGGGAATAGATAGGATAGATGCGGGCAGGTTGTATCCACTGGCGGGTGACAGCAGAACTAGGGGACATAGCCTCAAAATAAGGGGAAGTAGATTTAGGACTGAGTTTAGGAGGAACTTCTTCACCCAAAGGGTTGTGAATCTATGGAATTCCTTGCCCAGTGAAGCAGTTGAGGCTCCTTCATTACATGCTTTTAAGGTAAAGATAGATAGTTTTTTTGAAGAATAAAGGGATTAAGGGTTATGGTGTTCGGGCCGGAAAGTGGAGCTGAGTCCACAAAAGATCAGCCATGATCTAATTGAATGGCGGAGCAGGCTCGAGGGGCCAGATGGCATACTCCTGCTCCTAGTTCTTATGTTCTTATGTTAGGACTGTCTTTTTTTCTTTTGGACATGACATACTGGTAATGGCTGCAATCTTTTCAGTGTCTGGCTGGACTCCTTGAGCTGATAGTTGATCACCCAAGAAAATTAGTCTGGAGATGCCAAATTGGCATTTGGCTCTGTTCAGTTTGACCAAACTTTTCAATTCGCTTCATGACTTGCAGAAGTCGTGCATAATGTTCCTCTTCGTTTGATGACCAAATCATGATGTCATTCATGTACATACGTACGTCTGTGATACCTTTGACCACCTGTTCCATAGCCCAATGAAAAATTTTGGAATCTGAAATAATGGCGAAAGCTATTCTATTGAAACAGCGTCTCCTGTATGGTGTGTTAAACATGCAGAATATCTTACTTGCATCATCTAACTTTAGTTGCCAAAACCCCCTGGATGCGCCTAGTATGGTAAAGATCTTCGCACCTGATATTTCACTAGTAATTTCCTCCCTATTAGGAATCCGGTAGTGTTTCCGCTTAATATTCTGATTCAGATCCTTGGGATCGATACAGATTCTCAGGTTAGCTTTCTTCACACAAACCATAGAACTGCCAAGTCAGATGGTTCTTCCATTTTTGTGATTATCCCCAACTGCTGCATACGCTCAAGTTTCACTTTTAGACATTCCTCAAAGGAGCTGGTATCCTAGGTAGATAGATTACTGGTTTGGCATTTGCTTTCAACTGGATTTTGTACTCAAATGGTAGTGTTCCCATGCCATGAAAGACGTGAGGAAATTTCTGAATAATCACCTGATTCTGATCATGGCAATTGGATGAAATCCTGTCCGAGATGTAAAGGCGTTTCACATACCTGAACACTAAGTAATGATGATCTCTTTGGTTCAACAATCGTGAATTTAATGGGAATCTTTGTCTCTTTGACCGCGACAGTTAAATAGCAGGTACCCATTGTGATTATCAAGTTGCCATTGTCATCTCGCAGTTGACAATCATTCTCGTTAATCACTGGTTTTACCTTTAATCTGGCTATGTCTGTCTGATTAATGAGATTAGCTCTTGCTTCAGTATCCAATTTATGTTGGTTGGTTCCATTTAATATTAAAATAATCGTGCAATCATCGGTATTTTGAACGATGGAAATCTGTTTTAAAGTTTCCGAATTGGTAATATTTTGATATGCATTTTCTATGCTTTCTACTGTTTCAACAAAGAAGGAATCATCCAAGTCAAAGACATCTTCCTCTGAGTCAGGTTTGATCGCTTTAATGCTCTTGCACAGCTCTTCCTTTTTTCACTGTAGTAAGCCTCCCGAACAGGCGCCAGAATGTGGTGACTAGGGGCTTTTCACAGTAACTTCATTGAAGCCTACTTGTGACAATAAGCGATTATTATTATTATTATATAAGCTTTTTAAACTGCTGCGAATTTGTTCCCAATCTACATTAAGATGCATAGTGGTTAAGCTTGTGACATTTTGCACAGGTTTTTCCATATGCAGGGTATTTTTTTGATCTGATGCGTGTTGCCACTCTGTTTACACGTCATGATGCTTGTGATGTCATGCGCAAAATGGATGCCGCCTGGAACACATTTCTTTTTTAGGTTTGTCACTACATTAATGGTGTCAACCACGTTGTTAGTTTTCGCGCCACTTTTTCCCACCAACATTTATGAGAATTGATTTCAGGCAAGTTTGCTTGCTCTACACATATTCTAACATAAAATCAGACTGTCGCAATAACCTTTCCTGCAATTTGTCACTTTTTACTCCGTAGACTATCTGATCTTGCAGAAGTGAGTCTCGGAGAATCGAAAAATTACATGTCTGCACTTCAACTCTCAGATCCGTTATGAATCAATCAAGCGTTTCACCTGCTTTTTGCACTCTTTGCCTGAATACATACCGTTTAAATGTGTTGTTTTGTTGCAGCTGGCAGTGCTTGTCAAACTTTTCAATAACTTTGGTCTATTTTTTTTATCTGCCTCATCCTCAAACTGGAATGAGTTAAAGATTTCAATGGCTTGTGAGTCAGCCACTGTTAGAAACAGTACTATTTTTCACTGGTCGCTGGCCGCTTCTAGGTCTAGGGCACAGGTATACAATTCAAACTGCTGCTTGAAATTGTGCTAATTAATGTCTACTTTACCCGAAGTACGGAATTGCTGTGGAGTTTGCTTACCTTCCATCTCGTTTCATCTGGGATTTGCGTCGACATCATCGTTGAAGTCAGGCGGAAATTTTTTGCAAATGTCTCTTGCTGAACCTTTCTACTTATCTTTAGCTTGCACATTTGGTACCTTACGATTTCCACTCCTGGTATCACGTGATGGTCTTTGCTTTCTGAATGAGGATGGCTTTGAAGTGTAGTGTCCCACAAAGAACATCAAGCTAAGTTTTGAACAAAGCTAATTTATTTACACTACAACTAAATAGATTCTACTTGCTTGTTAAGATATAAAAGATTACAGATTCACTAAATCGGTGTCCTCCCCCATATCCTCGCGGTGCCAGGTGTGCCAGACATTGTGGGCGCGATTCTCTGCTCCCCAGGCCGGGTGGGAGAATTGCGGGAGGGCCGCTCTGGCACCCCCCGCGATTCTCCCACCCCCCCCCCAAATGGCGTGTCACGTTTTGCGACACGTCGCTCGGAGAATCGCGGGTCGCCGTTTTTCACGGCGACCCGCGATTCTCCGGCCCAAATGGGCCGAGCGGCCTGCCGTCCCCGACCTGTTCACGCCGGCGGCAACCACACCTGGTCGATGCCAGCGTTAACATAGCGCGAAAGGTAAGTTTGGGGCCTGTGGGAATCGGAGAGGGGATCGAGCACCACGGCCATGCTCGGGAGGGGACTGGCCCACGATCGGTGGCGACCGATCGTCGGGCCGGTGTCTCTAAAAGACGCACTCTTTCCCCTCCGCCACCCCGCAAGATCAAGCCGCCACGTCTTGCGGGGCAGCGGAGGGGAAGACGGCAACCGCGCATGCGCAGGTTGGCGCTGGCGCTGGCTGACGTCACTAAGGCGCCGCTGGCCGCGTCATTATCGGCGCGCCGCCTTGACGCCAGCGTCAAGGCCCGGCGGCCGAGTTTCATGAAACGCTGCTCCTAGCCCCCCCGGGGGTGGGAGAATAGGGGGCAAGGAGCGGCTTCCTATGCCGTTGCGGAGAATTCCACCCTGTATCTCTGCTCTACCAGAATCTTCAAAGGCATGCCTAGTTCAGTAGGTCCTCGAATGACAGGCGGGGCCTGTACACATGAGGCCTCATTAGGCACCGACTTGGCACCTCCTCCTCCTCCTCGGCCTTTTGCCAGCCGGCTCTCCAACCTGGGCAGCTGCCACCTGCCCCTCTGCTGCCGCTCCGGTGCTGCAGCTTCCTCCTCCTCCCCAAACAGCGCCCACTTCTATAGCTGCAGAGCATCCTCCCAGGGAGGGCAACACTGTGGTTGAATTCCAATATCTATTGTCTACAGGAGGTGAAAGGCGACATTGTGCCTACTCCCATGCTCAACCAGGGCCACCAGGCTACCCGGTGGCCCCCGGTTTGCACTGTGAGACCTGCCCCTTCATGTCCCTCTCCCCCCCCCCCCCCCCCCCCCCCCTGTCCCAGCCTCACACCCTTGCCCTGTCGGTGGCAGGCACTGTGGGGGCCATTAGCCATGGCGCCCATTCCTGATGCTGGGCTATCATTGGCTGGCCCTGCTACTGCCATGAGTAGACACCCCAGCCACAAAAGGGGTGACTGTGGACATTGCCCTGGGTGGCCCCCAATGGGTGGCAGGCAAGCGGGAGGGGAGGGGGGGAGGGGAGGGGAGGGGGGCGCCCATAAAGGCAGCATCACTCTACAGAACCAGGGGCCAGGGTAGGTGGTCAGTGTTTGCGCAGCAAGAGTTGGCCTTGCAATCCGTGATAATGGCGGTCTGTGCCTGGAAACCGCCCCAGTCTTGTGAGGGGTCACCCTAGCCACTTGGCATGTGTCCTCCGTGCCCCCCCCCCCCCGGCCCTAGCAGGCCCCCCTCCATCCCTGCCAGCCTGGCCATGTCCGGTCCAACAGTCCGCAGTCGCTCCTCTCAATGTCCTGCCTTCTATCCCTCAGCAGCCACCACGCCGCTGTAACAATTTTTGAAAGCACAAGTGAACCGCGCCATTACCACCCCGGCCCATCAGAGGCAGAGAATAGTGTAGGCCCTGGAGAATATCAGGTCAGGCTCACTAATAACATGCAAATGGTGTTTACTGTACATGTGTTCTTGAGCTTATTGGCGCCGCTGTCAATGTGACGGAAAATTGCGATTTGGCGTCAAATCGGCACCTGCTACAATTTTGCCATTAGAACCGATTCTCTGCCAACTCGCGTTTCGGCATCAGCAAACCGAGAATCCCTCATAGTGTCTTTTGGGGTTAGGTCTCATCTGGAAGGCTACTACAAAATGTATAAAATCAGAGAAGTCTCGAGAACGATCGAGGTTAATGTGTTTACTCACAAGATGATTAGTAACAGGCCCACTTTGGAACATCCAAACAAACTGGAATGTGAGTGTTTGAGGCAAAGCTGTAGAGATTTTTGCTCAAGGATAAAGTGTCCACATGTTCATTTGGTGAAGCAAGCAAATTGATTATTATCCTTAGATACAGAGTCAGCAGTCAGTGATGTTGCAGATGTTCTGAAGTTGTCTCCAAAACATTAGCTGAATAAAAGGTATTTATTCAGGGTATTGTTAGAAATTGTTTACCCATTCGTGCATAAATTTAATTTAAAATGTAGCTTAGTTACTGGTCCTGTTACTGTGGTATCATTCCAAATGTATCCATTGATTTCTTGTTAGCAATCAACTTGGCTGGGATTAAGGTTTGGCTGTCTTCAGTAGTTTCAGGAAACTCCATTGAGGCTTTTGATACTGAAATTGTATAGAAGCCAAGAGACATAAAATAATACACAACTGTCCATATGTTTGCCGTGAAAATTAATGTTCTGACTAAACATTTGTTCAAAAGTCAGACAATCAGTTCACTAATTTTAAAAGGACATTGCTGCATACAGCTGAATCGCACATGCTAATCAAAGCTCGAAGGCAGTGGCAGGAAAAAAGGCAAAAGGAAATAAAGAAAAATCAACTGAATAAAAAGGAAAAGCAAGCTTTCTCAGCTGAACATTGACATGTGCCTGCATCAAAGTTCTTAAAGCAGCTAAACAGGACATGGTCCAAAAGAACAATGAACTGCTTGCACAAACTCCTGAAAAGAAAACCACAAGGTTAAATCATGCTGAAGGAAGATTAAAAACAGCCGTAAATCTAAGCATGATTAGGTGAATTCAACTTTTATGAAGGATGATTTGGATGTTTGACTGTTTTCAAAGACTTTGGACATTTTTAAAAAACTTTCAGACATGGAAGAAAACTGAGGTCAGGAAATCAAAATCGAATAGAGTCTGGTTTAAAAGTGAAAACCCTGATGACAATTTTGTGTTTGACCTTAAGGGAAAACAGGGCATTTCTGAACCCAAATGGTAAGAAACAATGTAATGGGGGATTTCTCCTTGGAGTCCAATTCACGGCCACCAGCACCCAGAATCCAGATGGTATGCTAGCAATCAGCGATGTTATTCTTGATGTAGTTAACCAGACCGAACAAATTGAGGAACCTTGGATTCCTCATGAATGCTAATCCTGGGTTCTAACTGAACAAAGTCCAAGATAGATGTTTACAAAAGCAATATAAAAAATGCAAAATCAAGGTGCTTGTCTATACAGACCGCAGTGCATTGGTGTTCCGCGAAAAGTTCAAAACCAAGACCTAAAGGCTGTAGCTATTAATACTAAAAATTATGCGTGTTACTGGTCAAAACAATGTGATTGCCAATGACCTGTCAAGAGCACAAATGGCCAGGGATGCTAACAATGGTTTTATCATATTGTAAAATAACACTGCATGTTTGTAAAAACGTGGAATCATTGTCGTTATAGTACACAAGCATACAAAGTGGCAAAGATTAGTGGGAGACTAGAGGATTGGGAAACCTTTAGGGGGCAACAGAAAGCTACTAAAAAAGCTATAAAGAAGAGTAAGATAGATTATGGAGTAAACTTGCTCAGAATATAAAAACAGATAGTAAAAGTTTCTACAAATATATAAAACAAAAACGAATGGCTAAGGTAAATATTGGTCCTTTAGAGGATGAAGGGAGATTTAATAATGGGAAATGAGGAAATGGCTGAGGAACGGAACAGGTTTTTGGGTAGGTCTTCACAGTGGAAGACACAAATAACATGCCAGTGACTGATGGAAATGAGGCTATGACAAGTGAGGACCTTGAGACAATTGTTATCACTAAGCAGGTAGTGATGGGCATGCTAATGGAGCTACAGGTATGGCCCTGATGGAATGCATCCCAGAGTACTAAAAGAGATGGCTAGGGAAATTGCAAATGTGCTAGTGATAATTTACCAAAATTCACTAGACTCTTGGGTGATCCTGGCGGATTGGAAATGAACAAATGTGACACCACTGTTTAAAAAAAGGAGGTAGGCAGAAAGCCGGTAATTATAGGCCAGTGAGCTTAACTTTGGTAGTAGGGAAGATTCTGGAATCTATCATCAAGGAACACTGGGCTAAATCGCTGGCTTTTAAAGCAGACCAGCAGCGCGGTTCAATTCCCGTACCAGCCTCCCCGAACAGGCGCCGGAATGTGGTGACTAGGGGGTTTTCACAGTAACTTAATTGAAGCCTACTCGTGACAATAAGCGATTTTCATTTCATTTCATTTTTCAGGAAGAAATAGCGAGGCATCTGGATGGAAATTGTCCCATTGGACAGATGCAACATGGGTTCATAAAGGGCAGGTCGTGCCTAACTAATTTAGTGGAATGTTTTGAGGACATTACCAGTGCGGTAGACAATGGGGAGCCAATGGATGTGGTATATCTGGATTTCCAGAAAGCTTTTGACAAGGTGCCACACAAAAGCTTGCTGCATAAGATAAGTATGCATGGTGTTAAGGTTAAAGTAGGAGCATGGACAGAGGATTGGTTAATTAATAGAAAGCAAAGAGTGGGGATTAATGGGCTTTTCTCTGGTTGGCAATCAGTAGCTAGTGGTGTTCCTCAGGGACCAGTGTTGGGCCCACAATTGTCCACAATTTACATAGATGATTTGGAATTGGGGACCAAGTGCAATGTGTCCAAGTTTGCAGAAGACACTAAGATGAGTGGTAAAGTAAAAAGTGCAGAGGATACTGGCAGTCTACAGAGGGATTTGGATAGGTTAAGTGAATGGACTAGGGTCTGTCAGATGGAATACAATGTTGACAAATGTGAGGTTATCCATTTTGGTAGGAATAACAGCAAAAGGGATTATTATTTAAATACTAAAATATTAAAACATGCTGCTGTGCAGAGGTACCTGGGTATGCTAGTGCATGAGACGCAAAAAGTTAGTTTACATGTGCAACAGGTGATTAAGAAGGCGAATGGAGTTTTGTCCTTCATTGCTAGAGGGATGGAGTTTAAGACTAGGGAGGTTATACTGCAACTGTATTTTCAGTTTTGGTCTCCTTACCTGAGAAAGGATGTACTGGTGCTGGAGGGTGTGCAGATGAGATTCACTAGGTTAATCCCAGAGCTGAGGTGGTTAGATTATAAGGAGAGATTGAGTATACTGGGACTGTACTCTTTGGAATTTAGAAGGATGCGGGGGGATCTTATAGAAACATATAAAACTATGAACAGAATAGGTAGGATAGATGCGGGCAGGTTGTTTCCACTGGTGGGTGAAAGTAGAACTAGGGGGCATAGCCTCAAAATAAGGGGAAGAAGATTTAGGACTGAGTTTAGGAGGAACCTCTTCACCCAAAGGGTTGTGAATTTATGGAATTCCCTGCCCAGTGAAGCAGTTGAGGCTCCTTCATTAAATGTTTTCAAGATAAAGATAGATAGTTTTTTTGGAGAATAAAGGAATAAAGGGTTATGGTGTTCGGGCCAGAAAGTGGAGCTGAGTCCACAAAAGATCAGCCATGATCTCACTGAATGGCGGAGCAGGCTCGAGGGGCCAGATGGCCTACTCCTGATCCTAGTTCTTATGTGTATACATTAGTTGTTCAGAGCGTTTCTGATTGTAGGAACTTGCTATATTTTGAACACTGTCATAAAGAAAACTTTTCTGTCGGGTGATCTAAATGCTTGAGCAAACAAATGTATTTTTGTTGAATCTATTATTTAAAATGGAATTTATCTTTATATTTTAAATATTATTTTCCTGATAATTCATGTGCAATTTGCATTGTTTCTGATTTGAGTTTACAGTAAAAGGTACAAAAATTGGAATTTTGTTGGTAATCTCTTCATTTGGAGTAATTTGGGTTTGTGGGTTCCCCATGGGAATCGTAACAATATTTTTGTACTTGGATCTTGTTCAATTCATAACGAAAAAGAAAACATTTTCCAACTCCATGCGATTCAGGTTAACTCTTAATTTATTTGTAGCATGAACATATTAAAAGTGTATTTTCCAAATTGTATTTGATACACATTATATAGCTGGGAACAAATTGGAAACATTCAAAAATAAGCAGTAAAGTGTTACCTAGTACAAAACCTAGTATACAGTGGATGGCTTTATAAATGCTTAAAAATAGTAATGTGTTAACACACTTCACAGAAGAACAAAATTGTCAAAAAGGAATTGGTTTCCTGTTTATAAATTCTAGAAGACAAATGCCCAATTGCCATCATGCAAAAAGGCAAGGTAAGAAAGAATATTAGACAGAACATCATTGCAGATTTGTTGTTTGCTCTATAGTAGGGTGAAAGGGCTTGGAAACTGTCTAAAACTATGCCAGTATGAAATTTGTGCTCAAATGCACAGTCCAGTTTTATGTAACAAAGGCAAGTTTGGAAGACACCCATACTGTCAAGCTTTTATAACCAGCAACAAAGTGTTTCTTACCTACAAAGTATAGATGCTTTCAAGTACGAGATCCTGGTTCTTGGTGTATCAATAGAATTTTATTTACTTTTTATTACAAACATTCGCGTATTTTTAATTCTCCATTGATATGGTATCTGTCTCCAAATTCCATTTCCTTCTTTCCTATGATTTATTATAACGTGACTATTTACAATGTTATATGCCAAACTTTCCAGTTAAAAGTGAAATTGTGCAAATTTAAATTTTTCATGATTACAGCATTAATAAATACACCAACGAAGCAAACAATAAGTGACACATTTTGGATAAAATTGTTTCTCACTCAGATAAATCCTGAAAGAAAATAATGCAGACAAGGATGTTATCCCTTCATACATATTTATGGATATGTTACAAACAATGACAAATTTTAAAAATGCATTCCAGATTTAAGTATATCTCGCCTGGGTCACAAGGCAGTCTCAGGTAATTGAATGAAATGTACAATGGGTGAGTGTAGGCTATATAAATTATTCTATCAGTGAGGAAGACTTTTTGCTCCTACAGAGAGCCGGTGAAGACACATTGGGCCAAATGGCCTTCTATTGTACTGTAACAATTCTGTGATTCTGTGATAAGGGTCACAGGTGAATAAATTCTGTGGTTCCCATTTGAATATCAGACAAGTGTTGACATTTTTAAAGGTGATCTTTATGATGGTGTTCTGAGATATGAACATTTTATTGGTAGGATGATTAACTTTTTTTGTGGTATGATTTAAAACAGATTGTGTACTTCTAAATCACTTTATAATGCAGACCAGAGGTATTGTACAGTAATTTACTTCTGAATGTCACTTGGGACTGCATGGCTAAAATTGTAGTAATTGCTATGATTTCATTCTCAATGAAAATGTTTACTTTGCTAATCAAAAGTTCTATAAAGGTTCCAATAAACTTTTTTTTAAAGTACGTATTGGTCATATTTCTACTTATGGCATAACCAGTGAATATTAGCCATGACAACATTCAGATGTTAAATTACATTCTTCAAATTTCATTGGAATTGGGAAATGAATGCCCTCACACAGTAGTTCTTTTGTTACCATTTTAAAAGCTCCGCTTGGTAGAGTTGGAGTTAAATTGATCGGACCATTCAAACAATAATATGCATACTGTAGCCAATGATCACAGAGTTCAGATGTAATTCCCCAATGCAGGTACATAAAAAAAAGTTAGCTATATTTCTTATGATCAGATCAGATGATGCATGGTAGAAAATCACCATTTCCATTTTCCTCAATGCTGAAGAGTGAAAGAAATAGACACAAATCATGAATTGAATGCACATTATATTTATATAATATATGTCGCGATGAGGAGGGGCTCCCCATTGGCAGTGTGCATTTTTAAAACTGGCCCTAGAATGTCACATGTCACATTCATCACAATTTCATCTGGAAGTGACTCAGTGATGTCTTTTGACACAATGTGGCCCTTCTATGTCCTAAATGTCCATGTTCATCAGCTGCCAGGACACTGGGGTCAGGAAATAGGTGTGGAGATCCATATCACTGGGTTCTGTTTCAATTGTGCATGACACAGATTTCCTGCAGTCAGATGGATGCAGTTTCCCTGATCAGCCAACTGGAACAAAGAACGCCAAAATTTGATTTTAGGCACTCCCCTGTTACATCTTGCGATCCGTGAATCTTCAAATAGGCAGCCAGCAATCTTCAGACAGATGGGAAATATATCAAACTGGGGATGGATTGGATTCTAACAGCAGCTTCTACGTGGCTACAATTTACATAATTTTGTTTTGAAATAAATGAAAAAAGATTTACCAAGGACTTTTTTTAGGAAACAGTTAATTCTTAATTATACATTACAATTCCATATTGCAGTGGCAGGACCTAATTATGTATTTTATACCTTTGACTTTTGTACTCCCATGATATTGCTGGTAAACAAGACAAAGTGGTATAAATTTCAACCTAGCTTTTGTTTTAATGTTAGAATACTGTGTACATTTCTGGTTGATGTAGTACAAAAAATATATTGTAAAAGGATATTGTCGAAAGGCCACAGAAGTGAGCAAGCAGGTTAAGTGGTTGGATGGACTGGATTAGGAGGTGCAGTTATGTAATTTGAGCACAAGAACAAGAAGGTTGAAAGGTGATATAATTGCTGTTTTTAGGATTCGAAAGAGATTAGATATTGCAGATTATGACAAGCTATTGTACCTTGTACAAAACAGCAGAATCAGAGAACATAAACTGCACTGAATTGGGAAAAATCTAAATTCAAAATTAGTCTACAAAAAACATCTCAGTGAGTGAGGGGCCAATCAATGGAGTAGACTCTCATATGTTTGCAGATATATTGATACATTCAATTGAAAATTTACTTTCAGAATATAATATTTTTAGATGGCATGCTGATGTTTGGTATATGTAGCATTTTTGGGAGGATTCCCAAAGTTCTCCATAATTGGGATTTCCCTCACCTTAGCCTGGATTTTAAGGCTTGAGGCAGGTAGTGAGAGTTGGGTAAACCCCAGGTTTGGCCTGCCCCCCCCCCCCCTCCCCCCCCCGCCCCTGCAGAAGAAAGCTGACCCGTGAAAATGTTTGGAGGCAGCCACAGGGGCTGCCAGTGCAGAGGTGAGCTGTTTAAGAAGCCCACCTCGGTGCTGTGGGACTTAATCTCAGTGAAAGTAAAAAATGGAATGCTCTCCATACCTCATCCTTGACATCCCACAAACACTTTGGCTCATCCAAGTCCCTCCATTATAAGGTCCGCCACCTACACCCCCTAAGGCCTTTCTTGCCCACCATGCTGAAGTATTCTTCCCAAAGAATCCTTATAGACTCTCCTAAGCTATGGGACTTCTATGCCCATTTACCCACTATACACTGTATGGAAGCAATGAACACTATTGTGACAGCAAGATGTGTAAAAGCAGGATGGGTTGGGTGGCATACCCAGGCATGAAGGCCATATAGGTGGGTTGAGGACATACCTTGGAATGGGGGCATGAGGGTCCTTGTGGGCATGAGAGCCAAAGCAGGTGGGTGGAGGGAATGCATTGGCATGGGGACATAAGGAGAGTCCTTTGAACTTGCCTTTTAAATGATCCCCTCATCCAGACCATGGCTCACGATAATTCTGAGATGCCGTAAATCGTAAAATTTACAGTGCAGAAGGAAGCTATTCAGCCTATCGAGTGCACCGGCTCTTGGAAAGAGCATCCTACTTAAGCCCACACCTCCACCTACCTTTTTGGACACTAACCTCCCGTAACCCCACCTAACCTTTTTGGACGCTAAGGACAATTTAGCATGGCCAATCCACCTTATCCTGCACGTCTTTGGACTGTGGGAGGAAACCGGAACATTCGGAGGAAACCCACGCAGTCACGGGGAGAACATGCAGACTCCGCACAGGCAGTGACCCAAGTCAGGAATCAAACCTGGGACCCTGGAGCTGTGAAGCAACTGTGCTTAACCACTGTGCCGCCCCACTGCCCTACCATGACTCATTGAAAAGCTGCCTGACTCAATGGAAATTGGCATGGACTATGACATGCCAATCCTCACAATGGAGCTGTTCTAGTCTAGAGTGCAGGGTGTCGGCTTTAGACCTGAACCAGCCTGCATCCTTAAAGGGCATTTCCGAAAATCAGAAATCTGAGAATGGGATTGGGAATCTCAGAGTTGGGTCTCGGCTGCTATTTTGAATGGACATCTGCATCATCCCGACATCAGTGAAAATCCAGGACCTCATGTCTGGGACCAATTACTAGAGATTCATTGCTACTGATTAGTCAACAACACAAATCTATTGTATTATATGACTACTAGGGTGGCACCAGGTAAACTTGATGGGCTTTGGTTTAGTGAATCCTTTGTCCTTATGTTTCTAATACAGTACAGATGGCTCCATGAATTTAACTTACTCTTAATGATAGAAGCTATCTGCTTATTGCAAGGATCTTACCAAATTTAAGTTCACAGATCTTATGGCACTTGTACTAGTTCCCAGTTATTCGCAGAGCGAATGACAAAAATAACTGAAATCTAATTACTTTAAATAAAACTATGATATGTTAAGAATATCTAAGGAAACTATAAAATATAGCATTCATTCTATTTATAAGTTCCAGGTCTGGAGTAATCCTGTAGTCAGCTGTTCCATTTTGAATATTCCCTCCGTACATTCTGTGGTCCTAAATTGGTTCATGGTGTCACAAAGATTTTTCAGAGCAGATGTCTTATGCTGTAATTTTACCAACGATAAAGTACAAGAACTAAACCATTTTTGAAATGTCACTCTGCTATTGAGTAATATGGTTTGATAATAGGATCCTTTTTTGTTTTCCCTATCCCTTTGTATTCACATTCAAAATGCCATAGCTATGTTTTTAGTTGTATACTTTGGTGAACTCTGGAGCAATATCATTGAATGTTAAATTGATTAAGACAGGCAATGCTCTGACCTTTGCCCATGTTACCCAAAATAACCACAACAATGACAAAAATTGCAATGCCGGCACATTTGATCCTTGGGAAGTATTTCAAGATGTCATTTAATATGGTTTGGGTAAAACTCGGATGATATTTAAGCCAATTGTGATAATATTGAAGTAAATATGAAGTAAAAATAAATGTTTCCAATTTTAAAATTTGAGCCACTTAAATGAGAAAAAAGTCCTATTTCTTAGCCATCGGTATTATTAAGATGATTAATCAATGGTAAGACGACTAGGAGTAACCAATTCATCTGATCTGTTGAGCTGCTTGAAGTGAATGCCTTCATAGTTTACCATGGAGTTGTTTGTGAGAATTCTGTAAATATAATCTTAATCAAACAAATACTACCATGTGAGCCAAGCATCAGATATACAAAAATATTTATTGCACTTCAGACTTATGAACCTTTAGTAACCAGTGTTAAAACCAAATCTGTCAAGTCTTGCTCAAAAATTAACGGTTGAATTCAACACTTGGATGCCTGTCTTTCAGGCCACTGCTACACTAGACTCCTATAATGTAACTTGAATTGTATTTTTCTTCACTATGAAGATTCAATTGTATTTTCCCATTCTTTCACAGAATAGCAATGTTGGAGGAAAAAGAAAAAAATGAACTTTAATGAGCTTAGTGGAATGGTCAGGTGCTATTTTAAGCACAAAATGTACAGTTCCCACTTATTTGAAAGAGCTATGAGCTCAGTGTGCTTACAGTAGCTGTTATTTCAAGTAATATTATCTAGTTCAGATCAGAACTGCAGCCTCTGCCTGTCAGACTTACATTAACAGACATCATTCTCCCTTCCCCCCCACCCCATGAAATCTCTAGTTTGAGTTCAAACTAAATTCATGCAACACAGAGACCAATGTTATGGCATGCATTCAGGCTTGTTATCACTTAAGGTGCCTTAGATTACTGGCAGTGCGACATTTTAAATGTATTCTTATTGAAGCTTTCAGATCATCATCAAAGAGGAACTTTAACATTGTGAGCTCAGAGCTGATATGAATCTACAGTGCTTTTGCATATGACAGTATCATTGTAGACCCCTGAGTCATACATGGAGGATGCTATTCATAAATAGGAAAATAGCCACTCAAAGCAGCAAACCTACTGAGATGCAGAGTATGAATTGGCTATTTGCCTGGAAGACCAGGATCTGACAGATGCCTATGAAGGCCCAGCAGTCCCATGGTGCTTAGTGAGGAGTCCGGTAACGAAGGGTGTCGCATTGGACGCAGAAAAGATTGTGACTGTTGCTCTTGAGACTGTGAATTTTGTTTTTGTTCTTGGTCCAAAAACGTGGCAAAATTGTCTTCTGATATTGTGTTGAGATGAACCCCACTGGACAAAGACTCTTTGGATTTCAATTTGGATTTTTCAAAGTCTAAAAATTCTGGGCTCTGAAAGAGAGAAGAAAGTAAAACCTGAAATAGGAATGTTACAATGAATGATCCAGCAGATCGTATACTAGTGTGGATACAGCATTTTTTGTTACATTTGATTAGTTAGCTTGAGATCTTGTCTTCCATTGCAGAACTTACCAAATTGATCCCAAAGGCTACTGCAGGTCAACATTTTGCCCCTGACATTTTCTGGGGTCAGACATGATGGGCATGTTAAGATATATGGGGAATTTCAGATTTATGTCCTCAGTCGGCTTGAACTGAATTCAAATGAACTGAGAGCACTAATTAATAACATCTGCCCCTTTATTGTAACATGATGTGTATTTCCAGCAGTAACTGTTCAAATTGTGGCTTAGAAAATGAATCGGGCCTGAAAATAGGTAATCAGAAAGCCCTCTCCCAGTTTACCTGTCTCTGTTGCATCTGTTCTGATGATGCTACTGTTATGGGCCAGGGTTTAGAGAGCCCCAAAGTGTATTATGGAGTTCACCTGACCCACAACTTTTACTAGATTGTGGTATGGGGAGCACACGGCCCACTCTACAGGTGTGGTACAGCAGAAATGGAAAAGTATTTTTTAAACCAAAACAATGTTTATTCTATGAACTCAAGTTAACCTTTTTGAAACATACAGTGAACATCTTAGCAACTATTAATTCAAATACAATCCCCAAAGACTACAACACTAAGTAAACCGTTAAGCTTTCTTTTTAACATCCATACGACTTAAAACACCTTTTACCAGAAGCACATCAGGTTAAAGTCACAACTGTTGTTAGTTTTAAATAACCAGGATCGATTTACAGTCTTTAGATTACAGAGATTCATACACCTTCTGGCTGTGACTGCAGCTATTCAGCTCTGAAAATGAAACTAAAACACACCCTGCAGCAAACAGCCGAAAACAAAAGTAAAAAGCTGACAGACAGCCCAGCCCACTCTCTGACATCACTACAGTAGTAAACACCCATTTCTTAAAGGTACTCTCACTACAGATATTTATATACACACCCATTTATAAACACCCATTTCTTAAAGATACTCTCACATGACACTACCTTCCACTATGGCACTCCGATATGTCTTTCTCTTTCCTGAACCGAGGCTACCATCCCCCCTCACAGGGCCCAGAGCCTTCAACCATATCCGACCTATTTACCATATGTCTTTCCCTACCCCTTCCCCTCCTTACCAAGATGACAATAAGGTTGCCCTTGTCTTCACTTTCCACCTCACTAGCCTCTTTGTTCAAAAGATCATCCTCTGCCATTTCTGCCACCACCACCAATCTTTCTCTCCCCTTCATTGTCAGCATACTTTAAGGACTGCACCCTCCGCAACATCCTGGTCCACTCCTCTGTCACCCCCAACAGCTCATCCTTTTTTTCATGGCACCTTCCCATTCAATCGCAAGAGGTTTACCTCCTTCCTCCTCACCATTTAAGGCCCCAAACACTCTTTCCAGGTGAAACGGCACTTTACTTGTACTTCTTTCAATTTAAAATGCTGTCTTCTCTACATTGGGCAGGCTGGGCTTTGTGGAACACCTCTGCTTAGTCTGCAAGCATGACCCGGATCTCTCGATCAATTCGCATTTCAATTTACCACCTTGCTTTCGTTCTCACACTTCTGTCCTCATCCTGCTGCAATAGAGCCATGGAAAGGTTATGTTACAGAAAGAAGCCATTCATCCCACCATGCCTGCAGCCGTTGAAATAAAACTAGCCACCCATTCTAATGCCACCGTCCAGCACCTGCCTGTAGCCATGAAGTACTTCAGGTACACATACCCCTACCACCCTCTAGCTGAAAATGTTTTTCCTAATATCTTCTCTAATTTTCCTACCAAGCAACTTGAATCTGTGCTCCATCTCCACTTGGGGAAGCAAGTTTTCCCTGTGTACTCTATCTAGATACCTCATAATTTTGTACATCTCAATAAAGTTACCCTCAGCCTCCTCTGTTCTAAGTAAAACAACAATATTCTAGTGAAACCCAACACAAGCTGGAGAAACAACACCTCATCTTCCAATTAGGCACTGTACAGCCTTCTGGACTTGCCATTTGAGTTCAACAACTTCAGACCAACTCTCTCCTCTATTTTGATTTTTTTATACCCCAAGTTTATATCTTTTTCCATGTTTTTGTCTTCACAGCTGAACTTTATTCTGCTATTAATATTTACTTTGGACAAATTCATTTTTAAAAATGCTTTGTTTCTTTACTGCGCCCATTGACTTTTGTTACTTGTTCCCACCTTCTAACATATCCTGACCTCCCATTAATATGTTATATTATGTACTTAATATGTCATTTTTTTAGGTTGCATTAGTGGTGGCTCATTGATAAGATCTTGAGGCTTGTGTGCTGGAAGGTGGGATTAGAATGGGTGGCTAGTTTTATGGCCGCCCTCGACCTCGCGGTCACAAAGACTCTGGCGCTTTCAATGACGGCCGTCTCCCGTAGTGCGCGATCTTACTCCGCTAGCCACTCGGCCCACCCGTCCTACCCCTCGTGGACCCCGCAAAAGGCCCCCCAGGCCCACCCATCCTACCCCTTGTGGACTCTGCAACCGGCCCCCCCAGCAGCCGCCCCCGCGCACTACGCCTGCGCTGCTCGCCGCACCGCGCTCCCTGGGGGTCCCCGCTGTTACTTCTGCGGTCAGCAGAAGCATCCCACCAACGCTGCCCAGCCCGCACCACGACCTGCAAAGCTTGTGGCAAGAAAGGCCACTTTGCAGCGGTGTGTCAGTCCCGGACGGTTGCAGCTATCGCGCCCCCGTTCCCCCCCTCGCCTCAGCCGATCGCACAATGGGCCCTGCCATCCGCTTCCCCCGACCCCACGTGCGATCAGTGGGCGCCGCCATCTTTCGCTGCCCCGCCATGTTCTCTCCATGGGCGCCGCCATCTTCATCCTCCACCGCCATGTGCGTTCCATGGGCGCCGCCATCTTGTCCCGACCCCACAACGTGCGCTCCATGGGCGCCGCCATCTTGTCCGCCGCCATCTTCTCCCACACAGGTACTCCAGACGCCGCCATTTTGTTCTCCCGGGACGGGGCCACGGGACACGGGTCGCTACCGCTACTCGTCGGACTCATCAGACTCGACTGCCGATCGCCCGCTACTCGCCTCCGTTACGCTCGACCAGTCGAGTCCTCGCAACCTGGCACCCTCTTCCACAACGTTGCTGGTCAACGGCCACATGACCTCCTGCCTCATCGACTCCGGCAGCACCGAGAGCTTTGTCCACCCGGACACGGTAAGGCGCTATTCCCTTGCGATCCATCCCGCCAACCGGCAGATCTCTCTCACCTCCGGTTCCAACTCTGTCCCGATCCAGGGTTTCTGCCTGGTTAAACTTACTGTATAGGGCGTGAAATTCGACCGTTTCCGTCTGTACATTCTCCCCAACCTCTGCGCGTCACTCTTACTAGGCCTGGATTTCCAATGCAATCTCCAGAGCCTCACCCTCAAATTCGGCGGACCCCTACCTCCCCTCACCGTTTGCGGCCTCGCGACCCTCAAGGTCGAGCCTCCCTCCCTCTTTGCCAATCTGACTGCAGATTGCAAGCCTGTCGCCACCAGGAGCAGATGGTACAGCACCCAGGACAAGGCCTTCATCAGGTCCGAAGTCCAGCGGATGCTTCGGGAGGGTATCATCGAGGCCAGCAACAGTCCTTGGAGAGCCCAGGTGGTAGTGGTTAAGACCGGGGAGAAGCACAGGATGGTCGTGGACTACAGCCAGACCATCAACCCGTACACGCAGCTCGACGCGTACCCTCTCCCCCGCATATCTGATATGGTCAATCAGATTGCACAGAACCCGGTCTTCTCTACTATTGACCTGAAATCCGCCTACCACCAGCACCCCATCCGTAAATCGGACTGTCCCTACACTGCCTTCAAGGCAGACGGTCGTCTGTACCAATTTTTTAGGGTTCTCTTCGGCGTCACGAATGGAGTCTCGGTATTTCAACGAGAAATGGACCGAATGGTTGACCGGTACGGACTGCAGGCCACCTTCCCGTACCTCGACAATGTCACCATCTGCGGCCATAACCAGCAGGACCATGACGCCAACCTTTCTAAATTCCTCCACACCGCATCTCTCCTTAATCTCACGTACAACAAGGAGAAGTGCGTGTTCCGCACAGACCGCTTAGCCATCCTCGGCTACGTAGTCCAAAACGGACTACTGGGGCCCGACCCCGACCGCATGCGCCCCCTCATGGAGTTTCCAGTCCCCCACTGCCCCAAGGCCCTCAAACGCTGCCTGAGGTTCTTTTCTTATTACGCCCAGTGGGTCCCACAATACGCAGACAAGGCCCGCCCACTTATCCAGTCCACACATTTTCCCCTCACGGCCGAAGCACAACAGGCCATCGACCGCATTCGATCTGACATAGCCAAGGCCGGGATGCACGCAGTAGACGAGACACTGCCTTTTCAAGTAGAAAGCGACGCTTCAGATGTCGCACTTGCCACCATGCTGAATCAGGCAGGCAGACCCGTGGCATTCTTTTCACGCACCCTCCACGCCTCCGAAATTCGACATTCCTCTGTTGAAAAGGAGGCCCAGGCAATTGTTGAAGCCGTGCGGCACTGGAGGCATCACCTGGCCGGCAGGAAATTCACTCTCCTCACTGACCAACGGTCTGTAGCCTTCATGTTCAACAACACGCAGCGGGGCAAGATCAAGAATGACAAAATCTTGCGGTGGAGAATCGAGCTCTCCACCTTTAATTACGAGATCTTGTATCGCCCTGGCAAGCTCAACGAGCCCCCAGATGCCCTCTCCCGAGGTACATATGCCAACACACAAGTGAACCAGCTCCGTGCCTTGCACGAGAGCCTTTGCCATCCGGGGGTCACTCGCTTGTACCATCTAATCAAAGCCCGCAATCTGCCCTACTCCGTCGAGGAAGTACGGACAGTCACCAGAGACTGCCAGGTCTGTGCCGAGTGCAAGCCGCACTTCTACCGGCCAGATCGCGCGCGCCTGGTGAAAGCGTCCCGCCCCTTTGAACGCCTCAGCGTGGACTTCAAAGGGCCCCTCCCCTCCACCGACCGCAACACCTACATCCTTAGTGTGGTTGATGAATTTTCTAGGTTTCCCTTCGCCATCCCATGCCCGGATATGATGTCTGCCACCGTCATCAAGGCCCTGGATTCCATTTTCGCTCTGTTCAGTTTCCCTGACTACATCCACAGTGACAGGGGATCCTCGTTCACGAGTGATGAGCTGCATCAGTTCCTGCCTCCAGCAGGACGACCAGCTACAACCCCCGGGAAACGGGCAGGTAGAGAGGGAGAACGGGACGGTATGGAGGGCCGTCCAGCTGGCCCTACGGTCCAGGAACCTCCCAGCCGCTCGCTGGCAGCAGGTCCTCCCTGACGCGCTCCATTCCATTTCGGTCACTACTGTGCACCGCAACTAACAGTACACCCCATGAACGTGTTTTTGCCTTCCCTAGGAAGTCTACATCTGGGGTGTCGCTCCCGACTTGGCTCAAGACTCCAGGCCCAGTCCTTCTCCGTAGGCATGTCTGGCACCACAAGGCGGCTCCGTTGGTGGACAAAGTACGCCTACTCCACACCAACCCTCAGTATGCCTACGTGGAGTTCCCCGACGGCCGCCAGGACACAGTCCCGCTCCGGGACCTGGCTCCCTCAGGTGCTGATCCCATGCCCACGCCCCTTTCCCCCCCCCCCCCCCCGCGCCTTCCTTTTCCCCGGCGCCCCCGTATTTGTCCCCACCAGGTCCATCCCTCGTTCCCCTGCCCAAACTGGAGGACACGGAAGATTTCGGCTAGCTCTCGGAGTCATCCTGCCAGCAGCCAGCACCAACACCACCAGCACCTGCACCATCGTTGCCATCACCGCCTGTGCCAATGTCGCCACCACAGCTACGCTGATCACAGTGGAATCGTCGACCGCCGATTCGGCTCAACCTGTAACCTGCTAACTGGATGGACTCTTCGTTTTCCTTGTTTGAACCCTTTTGTAAATAGATCATCCTTTGTATTATAATTACACGTCACCCCCGCATGACTCATTTTTTACAGGGGGTGAATGTGGTGATATAACCACTGTAGATATGTGTACTTGCAGTAGGGGGATGTATGGCTGTACCTGTAATACAGGTTACTCCGGTAAGTCCCTGCCGGTTAGCTCCGCCCACAGGGGGCTTGTGTATAAATATATGCGTGAGTCACTGAGATCCTATTCTATAGCTGCCACCGGAGGAATAGCATCACACAGCAATAAAGCCTTAATTGTACATGTCTCGAGTCTTTGTGTGCAATTGTTAGCACCACAATGTGTGTGTCCAGAACCAGGGCTCACAGTCTGAGGATTCAGGGTAAACCATTTCCGACAGATATAAGGAGACATTTCTTCACACAAAGAGTGGTGAGCCTGTGGAATTCATTATCACAGGAAGTAGTTGATGCTAAAATATTGGAATATATTCTATTGTAGTTCTAATCTAGAACGGCAAGGCAGGGTATCATACATATGTAACCAGTAAAAGAGTAGACAGAATGTGAATGGGTTATATTTTCTACCCAAAGAACAATAATGGGAAATATAGTTTTAATTGTTCTTTGTAAACTGCTGCTTGAATACTGTAATATATTGCATCTCACGTATGCTTAAATTCAAGTGTAACTGATAACAATATGGGGCAGCTACGAGCTATTAAACACACAGCCCAAAGGATTCAAAATAATTTCACTAAACTTCAAATTAGTGCTCTTAGGGAAAGTTTGGTGATCGCCTGCCTGCCTACCCCGCCCCCAATCACAACCCTTTCACATGTGGTACAATAATTTAAAGGTTGAAATATAACAATCATGGTATGTGGCCAGTGGCTGGGAATTTAAAAATGAATTGTTTCCCTACCATCCCATTTTCCAGCATATTTGGAGTTATAGACATAAATATATACTGCCACCCATCACCCCCA
This sequence comes from Scyliorhinus canicula, assembly GCF_902713615.1. Lineage (NCBI taxonomy): Eukaryota > Metazoa > Chordata > Chondrichthyes > Carcharhiniformes > Scyliorhinidae > Scyliorhinus > Scyliorhinus canicula. The sequence continues at coordinate 225,233,027 of NC_052147.1, forward strand.
GCTACTTGGGACACAACTTCCTGGCATTGTTCCTGATCAGGCCTTTAGGAAGTGTTAAATTGTAATATCCAATATTGGATATTTACCTGTGGTGTTGTTGGGAAGCTGTGTTCTGTTGTTACAGATGCTACTGGTTGGACTGTCTGTACCATCCTTCCAGAGGACATTTGATAGTCTCTTGTCGCTGTTACCATGCTATATGCCGGTGGTCCTGATATGGATTGTCGTTGTAGTAACTGCAAGATGGTATGAATGTCAGTAGACATTTGCGTTTCCAGCCTAGAAAAACAAGACATTGTATGTTCAATTCTCATGTCCTTATATACTATATAAATATTTAGAATAAACTACGTTTTGTCAATTTTACATAAAAATTTGGATTTTAATGATAAGAGTTGAGTTGTTACTTTTCTGAAAAATATTCTGCGAAATAAAGATAAGGTTACATGTGAACATTGAGAAATACGAAACTACTTATCAGTCAAAGAATTGCCTCCTTTTTAAAAAGTTACAAATATTGTAATTTTGTTTTTGCATTATACATTTAAGGGAGAAATATGTTTGCAGAACTTTGAGTGTCACTACACAGACAGTGCATTGGGCCACTAGTGTGGTTTGCATGTGTTTCTTCAATGATATCAGTGAGGAGTGTCGTGCAGGTAATACATAGATACATGGAAGATAGGAGCAGGAGGAGGCCTTTCGGCCTGCTCCGCTATTCATCACGATCATGGCTGACCATCCAACTCAATAGCCTAATGCTGCTTTCTCTCCATAGCCTTCCATCCCATTCTCCCCAAGTGCTATATCTAGCCGCCTCTTGAATATATTCACTGTTTTAGCATCAACTACTTCCTGTGGTAATGAATTCCACAGGCTCACCACCCTTTGTGTGAAGAAATGTCTCCTTATATCTGTCAGAAATGGTTTACCCTGAATCCTCAGACTGTGAGCCCTGGTTCCGGACACACACATCATTGGTAATATCTTCCTTACATCTACTCTGTCTAGTCCCGTTAAAATTTTATAAGTCTCTGTGAGATTCCCCCTCATTCTTCCGAACTCCAGCGAGAACAATCCCAACCTAGTCACTTTCTCCTCATATGACAGTCCCGCCATTCCTGGAATCAGTCTGGTAAACCTTCGCTGCACTCCCTCAAGAGCAAGAACATCCTTTCTCAGAAAAGGAGACCAAAACTACACACAATACTCCAGGTGTGGCCTCACCAAGGCCCTGTATAATTGCAGCAACACATCCCTGCTTTTATACTCAAAACCTCTCGCAATGAAGGCTAGCATACCATTAGCCCTCTTTACCGCCTGCTGCACCTGCATGCTTACCTTCAGTGACTGGTACATAAGGATACCAAGGTCCCGCTGTACATTCCCCTCTCCCAATTTACAACCATTCAGGTAGTAATCTGCCTTCCAGTTTTTGCTTCCAAAATGAATAACCTCACACTTATCCAAATTATACTGTAATGGTCTGCTGCACTGTCTGCCAACAGGGAATTATTGTAAATCTGAGCAGTGGTGCTTGATGTGGTGGCATGCCAACAACTTTCTCCCCATAAATGCCTCTCTGGATCTCCTTGTATCAGGAATCAGCATCTACAGATAATATCCCAGGGCACTGGCCTCCAAAATGCTGCTTTGTTACATTGTTATTAGGAAGAACATTTAGGAATTTAAAACATTTTTATTATTTCAAACTACTGTACCACTGAAAAAACACTCAACTTTCCAAGTTTTTGTTAATATTTATATTTCTTTATACAAAGCGGCTTCAGAGAATATCTGCGTCAAAAGGCGCCATATCCTTCTTATCATATGGAGTCCAGTGCACACAGTACTTCTAACTGAGGTCTTCATAAGGTTTATTATAGATTCATCACTATTTTTTGCCTTTTTATTCTACATCTCTTGATATAAAATCTAGAATTCTGTTAACTTTACTTTACCAACCGTATTAACCTTTGATGCTGTGTTTAATGTTCTGTAGACTTGCTCTGCTTAATACTTACCCTATAATTACTGCTTTTGTTTTAAGCTCACAATTACAGTGAATTTCATCCGCCACTCCTTCCTCCTTTGGTCTTCTAAAGAATTAACTATACCTTCTGTATTGGTATCATCTGCAAATCTTGATGCTATTCCCTCTTGGCTCATGATTCAAATCATTGGCACACACAGTGAAGAGTTCTGGCTCCAGAAATGAACCCCACGTAACACCCCAAAATTACTCTCAAAACCTGCTATTAACCCTTGGTTCACATTTCCTCCTTTCCAATCAATTTTCAAACCAATGCTTTTTCTCATACCTCTGAACTTTATCTAGTGATCTTCCATTGATGTGAGTGAATGCAGTCCAGAACGACTGTCTTGAATCTTTCCTATCTCAGGTAGAAGCTCAGCACCAGCTAATATTGCATGGGGTTTATTTTGTTTTATGGAGAATGGACCCGTGGAGCGTGCTGGCTGGTCATGCATGCTTGAAGTGAAAATATGGCCTCATTTACTAATGGGCACCCTCATTGTAGCTCACAATTGATAACAGACCATCTCAACTGCCAGCAAACTATGGGCTTGAGGGCTGAGTGACAACAGCCCAGATTATTTTTTTTAAGGATCCAGTTGACCATTCCTGTTCCTCCAGGTTCTGCAAAAACTATTTCAGTCATTGGACCTCTACAGGCATCTTAAAAGTGACGTATACTACCCGACATACCACAGGCACATTGAAGCCAGGTAGTAGCTTCTTTCAAAATGGAGCTGTCTGCGCCGGGGATAAGATTTCTGGTCCCATTTTGAAGCTGGTAACACCCTGGTAGCACCAGGTAGAGCAAGGAAACATCAGTCCCTATTGGTCAGCTTATCAATTAATCTTGTGGGAAATTGTTACAGATTTTGTAACTCTGTACTGCAGTACTCCATGGCATTAAGTTAATTAACATGTAGAAATATTGGGCGGCATTTTCCCCAAATGGCACATAATCATAGAATCCCTGCAGTGCAGAAGGAGGCCATTCGGCCCATCAAGTCTGCACTGACCCTGCTAAAGAGCACACCACCCAGGCTCTGCCCAACCCTCCTTATCCCCGTAACCTAACCTACACATCACTGGACACGAAGGGGAAATTTAGCATGGCCATTACCTGCGCATCTTTGGACAGCGGGAGAAATCCAGAGCACCCAGAGGAAACTCACACAGACACGGGGAGAAAGTGCAAACTCCACACAAACAATCACCCAAGGCTGGAATCGAATCCTGGTCCCTGGTGCTGCGAGGCAGCAGCTCTAACTAAAGAGTGCTAGATCGGGCAAGAAAATCTGTGTGAAACTCGTTGGTTTCACAGCTGCCTTTTATTACCAGATTTAATAGCACTCTGTGCAAATTCAAAGGGATAGCAATGATTACATAGCTAGCTGGGGTGGAGGGTGTGTGTGTCTGTGTGTGTGGAGGGGGGATGGGTGTTGCTAAACAAGCCGGTAAAACCTTTATGAAAGGCGCCCCAATCTCAAATATAAAGGACCTCCACAACCCACCCCACGGTCATTCGGACTGCCTCATCCCAACATGGTCATCAGGATCTCCCGTCACAGACATTGTCTTCCCCACTGACAAGAGGAACAGCCCCCAACACTTGTTGCAGAAGTGTAACCACTCTCAGCAATCAAAGATTGTCCCCCCCACACTCAACATTGCGCAAGCTTCAGGGTGACCTGAACCCCTCCCTCCCCACTGGCACCACCCGCATCCTCTTTATAGTCTCCAGCCCCCTCCACCCCATGCCTGCATAAGCCCTCCCCCATCAATCATCAGGTCTCCCCACATAAGGAGTACCCCACCCAATGGTGCTCACTAAAGGGCCCACACCTGGCAGTGCCAACCTGGCAGTGACAACCTGGCCGTACACTGACCTCCGTGCCCCAGGTGTGGTCGTCGCGGCTGGTTTTTGTTTCTGAAAATCAGTAGGGATTCGCTCCAGCGTGGCATCATGCCGTTTGGGTGAGGGGATAAGGCATGAGTGGACGTTACGACATCAAGACCAGTAAGTAGATATTAACTTATTTAAAATTATGAAAATCTGGTTCATACCCAGGGCATGGACCTGATTAGGTAACTGACAGAGTGTGGGAAGGTCTCAAACTGTTACAGCTGTCCCATGACATAATGGGATTTGCGCTTGCGGCGAATGGGCCTGCTAAATTCCGCCCAGTGTTTTAAATCACTGTACATACAGATTAACAGAACAAATTTCAAAGAGCTTTAGTGTACTCTGAAGAACATATTGGTGAAGAAACTAGAGCACCAGCCTACATGAACTGGACACAGGGAGTGATTCTGGTACCAGAACAGGTAGGTTTGTTTTAAATTGGGTTTTGATCCTCTTTCAAGTTATGCTTCCCCAGCCAGCTCATTTGTGAATTGAACATCAATTTTTGGCAGTGGTCTCGATAGGACCTGTGGGATTTTGTGGTGTAGAGGGCAGGGAGGCATGGGGAGGGGGTGGATCAGGCGGATGCTAAGCCGTTCCTGCAAAAGGTCTTTGGAACTGCTGCAGCGCAGGAAGGAATACGTCTACTTCTCCAGGCTCCTCATTCATATAACGAACCTGAATATTGGCCCTGAGAAATTTGGTAGTGTGACAACTGCAGATTGAAACAGGCAGTCTCACTGCCAAATGGGTATGCTTTGCTCTTGTTTTCTGCCTGAAAAAGTGAGAATGTGCACCAATTTCCATCCCGTGTTCCAAATTGTTTATTCATTCTTAGAAATGAGTCAAGAATACTATTTAAGCCACGTGAACCACAATAATGCATTTAGGATAGGTTTTATATCCTTTTCCAATTTCTTAAAAAAAGTCTTGGAGCAGTCATTTATTGTCTCTGTTAGTCACACCTGTGTTTTTTTTAATTCATTCAAGACTTGTGGGGTTCACTGGCTAGACCAGCATTTGTTGCCCATCCCTAATTGCCCTTGAGAAGGTGGCGGTGAGCTGCCTTCTTAAAGCGCTTCAGTACGTGTGATGCAGGTATACCCAAAATTGTGTTATGAAGGAAGAACAGAATCTTGACCCAGCGACAGTGAAGGAATGGTGATATTCCTCTAAATAAGGATTGTGTGTGGCTTGGAGGGGAACTTGCATGTAACGGTGTTCCCATGCACCTGCCGCCCTTGTTTTTCTAGGTGTTTGAGGTCACAGGTTTGGAAGGTGTTGCCAATGAAGCCTTGGTGCATTGTTGCAGTACATTTTATAGATGGTACAGACTGCTGTCACTGTGCTTTGGTGGTGGAGGGAGTGAATGTTTCAGGTGGTGGATGGGATGCCAATCAAAGTGGGCTGCTTTATCCTGAATGGTGTTGAGCTTCTTTTTAAAGAAAGTTAGAGTACCCAATTCATTTTTCCAATTAAGGGGCAATTTAGCGTGGCCAATCCACCAACCCTGCACATCTTTGGGTTGTGGGGACGAAACCCATGCAAGCACGGGGAGAATGTGCAAACACCACACGGACAGTGACCCGGAGCTGGGATCGAACCTGGGACCTTGGTGCCGTGAGACAACAATGCTAACCACTGTGCGACTGTGCTGTCCTCGGTGTTGAGCTTCTTGAGTGTTGTTGGAGCTGCACTCATCCAGTCAAGTGAAAAGTATTCCATCACACTCCTCATTTGTGCCTTGTTGATGGTGGACAGACTTTGGGAAGCCAGGAGGTTGGTTACTTGCCACAGGATTCCCAGCCTCTGACCTTCCCTTTTAGTAACAATCCAGATTCATAATGATGCAGCAATACATTTCATCAGGGATTCACATTTCATGTGTATCGGGGTACAGAGTACGGATCCCCACATTGTCAAACAGAGCAGCTTCCTTAATGCACTAATGTTAATATATGACCACAGTGAACTTTGATCCCTAATTTTGAAACATCAATGTCAAACACTTCACACTTGACCAAATCAAATCAACACTGATATGACCTACAAATCTGCCTCCAAAAGTGGAAGCCACTTATAGGAATTGATCTTGTTGGTGATGATTTTCCCAACATGTCCTCTTTCCATTGCTCTTGGCAGAGGATGGTCCCTATTTTTAACTCTGTGCAAGGAATAGGTTTTGAATGGGAAAAATCGAGATGGACGATTTGTTTACCTGCTGAGGTGTTCCTGAAGTAAATCTAGTCTGTGCTCAACCTCTCCATATGTTATATCACTTCCTGACTCTGAGACACCACGAGCTGCATGAGAAGATGCTGACTGCGTAGACATATCGGGGTATTCTGCTGGCTTTCCACCTTCCCAATCTTTCAGTCTCTCGTTGGCATCTGACAAAATCCAGCAAGCAATTAGCCAAAAATTATTTTAAAATCATTTTCATTTACTTTTAGTGTTCCTCTTGAGATAGTAAACATAACAAAGTAAAAGTTGAACATATTGCAGAGATATAGAAACATACATAGAAAATAGGAGCAGGAGGAAGACATTCGGCCCTTCGAGCTTGCTCCGCCATTCATTATGATCATGGCTGACCATCAAGTCATGGTCAGGCAACTGGTATGGCAACTGTTCAGTCCAAGATCGCAAGAAACTGCAGACTGTGGTGAATTCAGCCCAATGCATCACACAAGCTTGATTCTGTACGCACCTCCCATTGCATCAGGAAGGCAGACAGCATTATCAGAAACCCCTCCCACCCAGGCATTGCCTTCTTTCAGACCCTTCCATCAGGCAGAAGGTACAGAAGTTTGAAGACTCGCACATTCAGGCATAGGAACAGCTTCTTCCCTATAGCTACAAGACTCGTCAACAACTCCCCCTCGGACTGATCTGTTCCCTGTAAGAACACTATTCATGACGCCCTATGCTGCTCTTGCTCATGTATTTGCTTTGTTTGGCCCCTTGTTCCGCACTGTAACCAATCACTGTCGATATACATTTGTCAATGTTCTTTGTTGATTATTCTTTTGTCTACTATGTACGTACTGTGTACGTTCCCTCGGCCGCAGAAAAATACTTTTCACTGTACTGTACTTCGTGACAATAAATCAAATCAAATCAAATTAAGTTCAATACCCTGATACCGCCTTCCCCCCATGTCCCTTGATTCCTTAAGCCCCAAGAGCTTTCTCTAATTCTTTCTTGAAACTACCCAACATTTTGGCCTCAACTATTTTCTGTGGTCGTGAATTCCACAGATTCATCATTCTCTGGGTGAAGAAATTTCTCCTCACCTCAGTCCTAAAAGGTTTACCCCTTTATCCTCTAACTATAACCCCTAGTTCTGGGCCCCCCACCATTGGGAACATTCTTTCTGAATCTACCATGTCTAATCATGTTAGAATTTTATAAGTTTCTATGAGATACCCTCTCACTCATCCAAACTCCAATGAATATAATCCTAACCGACTTAGTCTCTCCTCAGATGACAGTCCCACCATCCCTGGAATCAGCCTGGTAAATCTTTGCTGCACTCCCTCCATAGCAAGAACATTGAAACTTAGAAGAAAGGAGCAGGAGGAGGCCATTTGGCCCTTCGAGCCTGCTCCGCCATTCATCACAATCATGGCTGATCATCCAACTCAATAGACTAATCCTGCATTCTCCCCATAACCCTTGATCCCATTCACCTCAAGTCCCATATCTAGCTGCCTCTTGAATGTATTCAAAGTCTGAGCCTCCACTACTTCCTGTGGTAATGAATTCCACAGGCTCACCACTCTTTGGGTGAAGAAATATCTCCTCATCTCTGTCCTAAATAGTCTACTCCGAATCCTCAGACTGTGACCCCTAGTTCTGGACCCCCCACCATTGGGAACATCCTCCATGCATCCACTCTAACTAGTCCTAATAGAATTTTATAAGTCTCTATGTAATCCCCTCTCAATCGTCTGAACTCTAGTTAAAAACAATCCTAACCGAGTCAATCTCTCCTCATACGTCAGTCCTGCCATCCCTGGAATCAGCCTGGTAAACATTGGCTGCACTCCCTCGAGCAAGAACATCCTTCCTCAGAAAAGGAGACCAAAGCTGCACACAATATTCTAGGTGTGGCCTCACTAAGGCCCTGTATAATTGTAACAACACTTTCCTGCTTCTGTACTCGAAACCTCTCGCAATTAAAGCGAACATACCATTTGCCTTCTTTACCACCTGCTGCACCTGCAAGCTTACCTTCAGCGAATGGTGCACACGGCCACCCAGGTCCCGCTGCACACTCCCCTCTCCCAATTTACAGCCATTCAGGTAGTAATCTGTCTTCTTGTTTTTGCTTCCAAAGTGAATAACCTCACATTTATCCAAATTATATTGCATCTGCCATTGATTTGCCCACTCACCCAACCTGTCCAGATCTCTGCACCCTCGTCACAGTTCACCCTCCCACCCAACTTGGTATCATCTGCAAACTTTGAGATGTTACATTTTGTTCCCTCGTCCAAATTATTAATATATATTGTGAGTAGCTGGAGTCCCACCACCGATCCCTGTGGCATCCCACTAGTTCCTGTCTGCCAATTTGAAAAGGACGTACTCTCCCTACTCCTACTAATTCTTACTCTTATTTCCTTTCACCCAACCAGTTTTCTATCCACCTCAATACATTTCCCCCAATCCCATGCACTTTAATCTTGCACGATAATCTCTTACGCGCCACTTTGTCAAACGCTTTCTGAAAGTTCAAATATACCACATCGACTGGCTCCCCCTTGCCAACTAATCAACATTCTTCCTCAGATAAGGACACCAGAACTACACACAATACTCCAGGTGTGGCATCACCAATTCCCTATACAATTGCAGTAAAACATCCCTATTCCTATACTTAAATCCTCTCGCTATGAAGGTCAACATACCATTTGCCTCCTTTACTGCCTGCTGTACCTGTGCGCTTACTTTCAGCGACAGATATACAAGGACACTCAGATCTGGCTGAGTATCCACCTCTCTCAATTTACACCCATTCAGATAATAATCTGCTTTCCTATTTTTGCTGCTGAAGCGGATAACCTCATATTTATCCATATTATAATGCATCATCCCAGTCAATCAGCCTGTCCAAATCCCGCTGAAGCATCTCTGAATCCTCCTCACAGCTCACCATCCCACCCAACTTTGTATTATCTGCAAATTTGGAGATACATTTAATTCCCTCGTCCAAATCATTAATGTATAATGTGAACAGTTATGGTCCTAGCACAGATCCCTGTGATACCCCACAAGTCACTGCCTGCCAATCGGAAAAAGACCCATTTATTCCAATATTTATTAACTACTGATAATAATTTTATTAAAATATCTACAACTGGTTTTCATCGATACAAAATCAGAGATATTAAAGTCATAGTCACAACATGATTTATTGAGAGATGGAGGATTATCCAAACATAAATATTTTCAGGAAACTCGAGCAGGAAATGAAATATTTCTTAACTGAAGCTGCTTACACATGTTTAAATGATGGGATGTTAATTATTAGATCAAAAGTTAGTTTAGTTTGTTTCTTGGCTGATTGAAATGCCTCACTAATTTGTAGTGTAAGGGTATCTAGCATAGCAAGAGTTAATGTGGGACTGGGAACAGTACCACCCACAGAGTAATGTAACAGGTCACATGACCAGATTCTCCAGACAGTTGTGGACTGAACCTGTGCAGAAGTCAGCACGGAATTAGCTCCTAGTTTTGATTATACCCTGTATATACGTGCATAGTTATATCTTATGAATGAACTTTATGTTTAACCATACAATGCTCAGAACCTCTTAATGACACATAGAACATAGAACAGTACAGCACAGAACAGGCCCTTCGGCCCTCGATGTTGTGCCGAGCAATGATCACCCGACTCAAACCCACGTATCCACCCCATACCCCAACCCCCTCCTCCCCCTCCTTACTTTTTTAGGACACTACGGGCAATTTAGCATGGCCAATCCACCTAACCCGCACATCTTTGGACTGTGGGAGGAAACCGGAGCACCCGGAGGAAACCCACGCACACACGGGGAGGACGTGCAGACTCCGCACAGACAGTGACCCAGCCGGGAATCGAACCTGGGACCCTGGAGCTGTGAAGCATTTATGCTAACCACCATGCTACCATGCTGCCCCTACTGACACCTACTGAATAAGCAACCTATTACTTGGTAGCTCTTGGAGAAACCCAGAACCTCAGATAAGCTGGAGCAGAAATTCAAAAGCTGAAAAGTTAAAGGATCGGCATTCTGACCTGACTGAAAGCATCTGAAGTGAAGACACAGAGCCAGATCACCTGAGAGAAGCTCCATTGCAGCATTGGAAGCAGAGGGCAGATGAAAAAATTTCCACTCTGGAGCCGAGGGTTCCACAACATCTCGTTGAGGTCCAGTTTGAATACCCACAGAGTTCAGAGTCAAAGGACCTAGCAGAGGTGAGCTGAACAATGAAGTTCTTGGCCAAAACTAGTTAAAAAAACGTTTTTAGTCTTTTAAAAGTCAGGGCAGCCCATTTCTGAAAGTGCCACACAGACAGACCAGGTTCTGTGTCGGTGCATTGCCATGTGGTGGCTGAACTTGTTGCAAACAGCAAGAAACAATCGCTGTTAAAAAAAACCATGCCAAAGCCAGGAAGCAATGTTCAAGCATCTGAAAATCAATAGTGCAGGGAAGGCCCAGAATAGCCCATTAAGTGAATTGCTGCAGAAAGGGAAAGACAAAGAGGCCAGGATCAACATCACAGCGGGAGCCCACCTAAACCCAATTAGTCAGGGAAGTCTCTTCAAATAAACGCTTCCTGCAGGGCCATCTTTGAAACCTGCACAGAATTTAAGGCTGCACCCACACAAATTTTTAATAGTAATGTAAATACGTTGGGAAAAGATTTGATGGAGGGGAATGTAGTATAAGGGTGTAGCAAGGGTTAATGTGAGTTTGGGAACCATAATGCCCATAATATAATCCAAAAGGTCACATGACCAGAGTCTAGAGAAAGTTGTGGTTGGGGCAGAGACCTGTGCAGAAGGCAGAATGGAATTAGCTCCTAGCTTGGACTATACCCTGTATGCCTGTACACAGTTATGTGCCATCAAAAGCACTTGGGGTAGAGGTTAGCAGGCCCGTTAGTCGCAGATGCAAACCTCATAATGGCTGCTAAATATCCCAAGAGGCCAAAAACGAGATTTGTGCTGGTGAGATTTCAGAACGCGATCTTCCCAGGCCCTCTCCGATGACGCAAACCAGTTTTACGCCCAGGGAAGAGAACTTGATTTGCATCAATTTGAATCCATTATATAACCTCGCATCTTCAGACCTCATTGAATCGTCCCACCGATCAGGTGTGACGTCATGCAGGCACAAATTACTACTGCTTTTTAAAAATGGGAACAGTGCACCAAGGGGGAGGAAGGAGGTGAAAATCACTGTCCCCAAGTAGCACAAGGGAGTCTAAGAGGGCAGAGCCCACTGTCCAGCTCCAGAGCGGGGGACTGGGCCACATGGCTGTCGGGGATGGTGTTCGGGGTTACTGGGTTAGGGATTGTGGGCTTGTGTTGGTGGTCCTGATGACACCTGCTGTCTGTGTTGTTTAAAACGTTTTTAAAAGCCCCTGTGAGTCTGCTGCCTGTGGCAAGGGGATGGGCTCGCTGCGAGTGTGGGCCACATGGAGTGGGGGCGTAGGTTTTAATGAGAGTGAAGGAGGCGTGCCTAATTGGTCAGGATGGTTGTGACCCCAAAAGAGAAGCCAATGTGGTTTCCAGCCTTTTGGGAGGCGGGGGAGGGGGAAGCAAAAACATATGGAATGGTAGGAGTCTTAAGTAAAAAGGCCTGACAGTAACGAGATCTCAGAATTTTGCAGCCTGAGCTAGGAGGGTGCCTATTACCTTTGCCTATCCCTGAAGCAGAAAGCAATTGTGCCATCTAACATTCCTGAGACTCATGCTCCTCACACTAATTGGCCCTAAGAGTTAACCTGAAACAATATCAGCTGCTCACAGTCACAAAGTCAAGGAAGGAATGGACTGAAAACTCTGCCTCTTACCATGGGCCCAACCTTCCAACCGTTTCCCTTTGCGTGTACATACTTGCTGATCACCCATTTGCCTGCCCTTCCTTGCCCTCCCCTCTGGGTGATCATGTCATGATATGGATTGAGATCTCACAAGAGGTGTGGGAACAGAGTGTGCGAATTTAAGCAGCTCTGAGGGAAGATGGTACAGCAGAAAAAGGAAGAACACTGGGAGGGGACTTGGGAGGGTGAGGATGAGGCAAGGGCTGAAGGCAGGCCTCAGATAACAACTACCCATGAGTTTGACAATTTTTCGCACTTCTGTAACTTGGTCCATTTTACTGCATCCATTTTCGAAACAAAATGTAGTAGTGCAGGATGGCACCTGGTGACAGGCGCCAGAGCAGTAAATATCCTTGTGCTGGCCCTGGTGGTTTTCACCCCATTATGGGTGAATTCCTATCTCCAAGAGCTGCCATCCAATCAGGTTCTTCAGTCTCACATGGAGTTCTACACGTGGAGTGCTGACCACTACTGAAACTCAAACCAGTTCCCGACGAGGAACAGAAATGGAGGCCAGGTAACTGGGTAACTGAGCTAGCATCACTGGGGCTAGTCAGGCAGGTCCCAGCGAAATACTGGGGGTTTAGGGACAAGCAGCAACCCTTTTTTGTGCACAGGAAGGGGGGTTACAAAACCATAAGGCATAGGAGCAGAATTAGGCCACTCAGCCCATCGAGTCCACTCCGCTATTTAATCATGGCTGATATTTTCTCATCCCCATTCTCCTGCCTCCTCCCCATAACCCCTGATCCCCTTATTAATCAAGAACTTATCTATCTCTGTCTTAAAGACCTTCAGTGATTTGGCCTCCACAGCCTTCTGCGTCAAAGTGTTCCACAGATTCATCACCCTCTGGCTGAAAACATTCCTCCTCATCTCTGTTTTAAAGGATCGTCCCTTTAGTCTGAGATGGTGTCCTCTGGTTCTAGTTTTCCTACAAGTGGAAACAACCTCTCCACGCCCTCTCTATCCAGGCCTTGCAGTATCCTGTAAATTTCAATAAGATTCCCCCTCATCCTTCTAAACCCCAACGAGGACAGACCCAGAGTCCTCAAATGTTCCTCACACGACAAGTTCTTCATTCCAGGGATCATTCTTGTGAACCTTCTCTGGACCCTTTCCAACGCCAACACATCCTTCCTTAGATACGGGGCCCAGAACTGCTCGCAATACTTCAAATGGGGTCTGACCAGAGCCTTACACAGCCTCAGAAGTACATCCCTGGTCTTGTATTCTAGCCCTCTTGACATGAATGCTAACATTGCATTTGCCTCCCTAACTGCCGACTGAACCTGCACATTAACCTTAAGAGAATCATGAACAAGGGGCGGGATTCTCCGACCCCCCGCCGGGTCGAAGAATCGCTGAGGGGTGGCATGAATCCTGCCCTGCCGCTGGCAAATTCTCGGGCGCTGGGGTTTTGCCGGGGCGGGAATCGTGCCATGCCGGTCGGGGGCCATTGGCAGCGCCCCCCAGGCAATTCTCTGGCCCGTGATGGGCCGAGTGGCCGCCCAGGCTCCATGGGTGGCTTGCAGAGTGCTCTGGGGGAGGGGGGGGGGCACGGGTGGGTCTGGCCTCGGGGTGTGCTCCCACGATGGCCTGGCCCACAATCCGTGCCCACCGATCTGCGGGAGGGCCTGTGCCATGGGGGCACTCTTTCCCTCTGCAATGGCCGCTGTCAACCTCTGCCATGACCGGTGTGGAGATGAACCCCCCTGCGCATGCGCTGGGATGACGCCAGCACATGCTGGCGCTCCAGCGCATGCGCCAACTCACGCCGGCGGAGGCCCTTTGGCGCCAGTTGGCGTGGCGCCAAGCCCTTCCGCGCCAGCTGGCGTAACGCCAAACACTCCGGTGCCGGCCTAGCCCCTGAAGGTGCGGAGGATTCCGCAAATTCGGGGCGGCCCGATGCCGGAGTGGTTCACGCCACTCCTAGGTGCCGGAGTGGCCCGCCCCACCGGTTCGCGGAGAATCCCGCCCAAGGACTCCCAAGCCCTTTGTGCTTCTGATTTCATAAACATTTTCCCATTGAGAAAATAGTCTGTGCCTAAATTCCTCCTGCCAAAGTGCATAACCTCACTCTTTTCCACATTGTATTTCATTTGCCACTTCATTGCCCACTCTCCTAGCTTGTCCAAATCCTTCTGCAGCCCCCTGGCTTCCTCAATACTACCTGTCCCCCTACAGATCTTTGTATCATCTGCAAAATTAGCAACAGTGCCTTCAGTTCCTTCTTCCACATCATTAATGTATATTGTAAAAAGTTGTGATCCCGGCACAGCCCCCTGAGGCACACCACTAGTCACCGGCTGCCATCCTGAAAAAGACCCCTTTATCCCCACGCTCTGCCTTCTGCCAGTCAGCCAATCCTCTATCCATGCCAGGATCTTACCCTTAACACCATGGGCTCTTAACTTATTTAACAGTCTCCTATGCGGCACCTTATCAAAGGCCTACTGGAAATCTAAATAAATAATGTCCACTGGTTCCCTTTGTTTAATTTCCTTGTTACCTCCTCAAAGAACAGGGGCGGGATTCTCCCCTACCTGGCGGGGCGGGGGGTTCCGGCGTAGCTGAGTGGCGCCAACCACTCCGGCGTCGGGCCTCCCCAAAGGTGCGGAATTCTCCGCACCTTTGGGGGCCAAGCCCTCACATTGAGGGGCTAGGCCCGCGCCGGAGCGGTTGGCACCACGCCGACTGGCGGCTAAACCGGCACCAGCGGCCTTTGACGCCCGACGCCCAGCAGCGGGACTGGCCGAAAGGCCTTCGCCGGTTCGCGCATGCGCCAGTGGTGACGTCAGCGGCAGCTGCTGCTGACATCACCACCGACGCATGTGCGCTGGGGGATTCTCATCTGCGTCCGCCATGGTGGAGGCCGTGGCGGCGGCGGAAGGGAAAGAGTGCCCCCATGGCACTGGCCCGCCCGCCGATCGGTGGGCCCCGATCGTGGGCCTGGCCATTGTGGGGGCACCCCCCGGGGTCCGATCGCCCCGCGGCCCCCCACCCCCAGGACCCCGGGGGCCCGCTCGCGCCACCGATCCCGTCGCCACCAGAGGTGGTTCAAACCTCGGCGGCGGGAGAGGCCTCCCAGCGGCGGGACTTCGGCCCATTGCGGGCTGGAGAATCGCCGCAGGGGGCTAGCCACTCTATGCGGCGCGTTTCCCGCCCCCGCCAATTCCTGGGTGGCAGAGAATTTCTGCCACGGCGGGGGCGGGATTTTCGGCGGCCCCGGGCGATTCTCCGACCCTGCTGGGGGTCGGAGAATTTCGCCCCAGATTTGTCAGACATGACCTCCGTTTGAGAAAGCCGCACTGACTCAGTCCTATTTCACCATGCACTTTCAAGTACTTTGCGATTTCATCTTTAATAACAGACTCTAAAATCTTACCAATGACCGAAGTCAGGCTAACCGGCCTATAATTTTCTGTCTTCTACCTCCCTCGCTTTTTAAACAGTGGTTTACATTAGCCACTTTCCAGTCCTCTGGGACCCTTCTTGTCTCAAGTGACTCCTGAAAGATCACCACCAATACCTCCACAATTTCCTCAGCTATTTCTTTTAGGACCTGAGGTGTAGACCATCCGGTCCAGGTGCCGTATCCTCCTTCAGACCTTTCAGTTTCCCCAGATCCTTCTCCTTAGTGATGGCCACTGCACTCACCAGTTGCCCCTTGGAGCTCTGGTATCCCAATGGTGTCTTCCACCGTGAAGACTGATGCAAAGTAACTATTCAGTTCGTATGCCATTTCTTTGTTTCCTATTATTACTTCTCCAGCCACATTTTCCAGTGGTCCAATGTCTATTTTTGCCTCTCTTACCTTTTATATACTGAAAAAACTCTTCCTAGCTTCTTTTATATTACTAGCTAGCTTGCACTCATATTTCATCTTCTCTCCCCTTTTTTAGTTGTCCTCTGCTCACTTTTAAATGATTCCCAATCCTCTGGCTTCCCACTAATCCTTGCCACTTTGTATGCTTTTTCTTTTGCTTTTATGCTGTCCTTGACTTCCCTCATCAACCATGGATGCTTTGTCCTGCCCTTTGTTTCCTCCTCCTTGGGATGAATTTCTGCTGTGACTCCCAAAAACTCCTGCCATTGCTGTTTCTGCTGGGTTGAACAGGAGGACCTTCCAACCAAGCCTGCAGCCTCGCGACCAGGCTTTAGCTGACAAGCCGCACGATGCATGGGCACCCCCACTGCTGGTAAAACATCAGTGACCATGGAAGGAAGATTTAAAGTTGCCGCTATTTGGCCACATAAGGGCCCAAGGGTATGCGGACTGGATGGCACCTACTCTGACATGGGTAAAATCCCAGCAGAGGAGGACACGTAATATGTCTAGTGCCCTGGGACATGCCACACAGTTGTATGCACCGTCCCCTCCCCTTCTTCCTTCCAAATGGGGTGTTACATTCCAACCAAAAAAAAAGCAACTTTTCTCACCCAGCTATTCACATGACGACTAATATGACTGGGCCGCATGGTAGCACAAGTGGATAGCACTGTGGCTTCACAGCGCCAGGGTCCCAGGTTCGATTCCCGGCTTGGGTCACTGTCTGTGCGGAGTCTGCATGTTCTCCCCGTGTCTGCGTGGGTTTCTTCCTGGTGCTCCGGTTTCCTCCCAAAGACGTGCAGATTAGTTGGATTGGACATGATAAATTGCCCTTAGTGACCAAACAGGTTAGGAGGGGTTATTGGGTTGCGGGGATAGGGTGGAAGTGACGACCTAAGTGGGCCGGTGCAGACTCGATGGGCCGAATGGCCTCCTTCTGCACTGTATGTTCTATGTTCTATGATATACTTCCAGAATTTTCTGTTTTATCTGTAGCTATATTACTTAGATCATATTCCAAAAATAAGTATTTTAGGGCATCATGATTGAGACAGGCTTGGATGGCCGAAGGGCCTGTCCTGTGCTATATTTCTCTTTGTTCTTTATTCTCAAATACTTAGAAGTATTTTGCTTTGTTTTTCTTTCCTGTGCTAATTTCTCAGTCTTTTCATGTTCTCTTTCCTCTCATTGTTAGACTTGTGTCACTCTGTGCGCCTCAGTCACCTTAATTAACCACATTTTGCTGTCACTGCACTCCATGGACTGGATTCTCCACTGTAGGGATTCTCCATTGCGCTGGCAGCCCAGGGATTTCCCGACAGCATGGGTCTGCCCACAATGGGAAACCCCATCGGCCGGCTGGCAAGTTGGAGAATCTTGAGGGGGGGGGGGGCGCCGCACCAGAAATCTAATGGGGTGGGACGGAAAATCCCACCCCATATTTTTGGACTGAGGAAAGCAAACACTTGCTGCACAAAGTGGGCAGCATGGTAGCACAGTGGTTAGCACAGTTGCTTGACAGCCCCAGGGTCCCTGGTTTGATTCCCGGCTTGGGACACTGTCTGCACGTTCTCCCCATGTCTGTGTGGGTTTCCTCTGGGTGCTCCGGTTTCCTCCCACAGTCCAAAGATGTGCAGGTTAAGTAAATTGCCCTTAGTGTCCAAAAAGGTTGGGTGGGGTTACGGGGATAATGGGGATAGGGTGGAGGCGTGGGGCCTCTTTCCAGGGGCTGCTGCTGACTCGATCGGCCGAATGGCCTCCTTCTGCACTGTAGATTCTATAAGTCCATTGTAATGTAACACTGAAGTGCAAGACAAGAAAACCCAATGGTTTTCCACTTGATGTGATTCCCAAAACGTGATCCTGTTATTATGGGGATAAACAAAGCAATAGCCAGAGAAAAAAATTCAGTGAATGAGTTCACCTCAGCTGTTTCTCACTTATTGCTGGGCAGCAACAATAGAAACCTACGGGTAGATCTTCACGATTATAAAATAATGTTTGACCTAGGGAGACACAAGGATAATTTTGTCCAGAGCATACAGACTGCCTGCTCCTTGGACCAATAGAGATTCAATTGGCACGATTCTTCAGCCATGCCCGCCCGACGACCGGAAATTCCTGACCGATGTCAATGGATCTTTACATAGTCCGCATCCCGAAGAATCCAGCTGAATGTTTCCACAGTGAAGAATTCGAACAGACAGCAAACCAGGAAATAAGATATCCTTCACTCCTTAATAAATTTGACAGAAAACCAAATAAAGATTGGACCATACCCTGTAGAAGCAGATATAGCATAAATATGCTCTTTAAGTTATATTAAAAAGCTATGAAATTTTAATTATGATGGGCAATTCTTACAAAATTAGCTTTTCAGGGCCAAAGATGTTGTTCAACAGTTGTGATAATACACAGCTCATTAACAAGATGTAACTTTTTCAGGGACTTTAAGCAGTGATATTTCACCTTAATATGTTATAATAATAATGGTATTCTTGCCAATTCAATGACTTTTAAAGATTGGCATCTGCAAGGATTTCATTAAGGCAGCCTTTTGGAGGAGCAGGGATTCACTGACAGTGATGTCAGGATTTCTGTGCTTAACTGCATATGTATGTGAAGTCAATGCAGTCTGGACGTGAGATCCTCCTGTATGTACCCTTGTGGATATCATACTGAACTGAAGAGACATTGCTGCATGAGCATTTGCTTATCATTTTGTTCAGTTTGGAGCTTTGGAATAGGAATAGGCCATTTGGCTCCTTCAGCCTGTTCTACCATTCCGTGTGATCCTGGCTGATCTATGATCTTACTCCCACCATTGCACAATATCCCTTAATACTTTTGGATAACAAAGCTTTGGTTGCCTGTTTGTCCGTTTAGCTGGCCAGATGAATTGCGTAAACACTTTTCAGTCTCAATGCTATGCAAGTGAAGTGGGATCTGCCATACTTTATTTAATAACCAAAAGTCTTCACTGACATCAGCTTTGCTGAATTTTGTTCTGAAACTTTACCGGATATCTTGGTTCTTCTTTCAGCTTTTCTGCTTTGCATTTCAGACCCATGTGCAAACACCAGTCTGCAGCTCTCTTCTATCTCTGAAGGATAGTCCAATATGCCAGAACATAATGGTTTCTTCTCCTCATCAACAGAGGTAGAAAAGGATGATGATGCACCCCGCTTTGCTTCCGAATCCCTTCTTTCATAATAATGCCGCCGGTCACCTTGCGAGGTATCCTGAGATGCCTCATGGATCTCATAGTCATCTTCATTATCATCTGTAATGGCAAATATTACTGAACAAAGTGAGTGATTGCAATTAAACATGGGTTAAACACATGGACATAGGCTGGCTTTTGATTGTTAGTTTTCTTACAGGTTTCCATTAATAGACATGCTTAATTGTCGATATAAATTCCATAGTAAGGGTTGGTAAAGCATTTAGCAACCACTATCCATTACTTGAAATCTATCTAATATCAAATTCAGCTTGCTATTCACATTCCACTCTGGTTTCAATATAATCATGCAGTTCATCATGAAGAGCGGTAATAGTTTCAATTGAAAATATTGACTTGTGTTCACTATACTTTGATTAAAGGACCAACGTTAAACACAAGAGATAAATTACCTTCATTTGTTTTCCTTTTGAAGGAAAGTTTTCTTCTTCGAGGTCTGGGAATGTCCTCATCTGAGTCATCACTTGTTTCAGCTCTGAGTAGCATGTCTGCCTAGAATATGAAAGAACAGCAGTTGGTGACTTCAGACAAGAGTAATTATTGTTAAAGAGACAGAGATATTTCAACTTTTACTGAACCAGGGTTTAAAGGACATGAAAAAACATGAAGGGTAATGTTGACTATGACATTAGACGTGCAATAATTGCTCGGCTGCTAACTTAACAATTTTTATAATGTCAATATAAACGTCAATCAGGAGAAATGTCTAATGGCAGGGTGTGGCAGGAGAGGTCAGTTAATATGATACCTTTAAGAGATTCCCCTTCAAATGCTTCATGAACTGGCTAAAACTGAATCAATCTTCTTTGGTTGAGGTGTCGTCCTAGTCAAAACCATTGAGTCCATCCAACATTGTTCAGATAAATAATAATAACATCTAGTTGCATTTGAATGGAAGTATATAAGTTGTAGGAACTGGAATAGACCTTCAAACCTACGCTGCCACTTTAAGATAAAGCAGATGTTTTTGCCTAACTCCACTTCTCTGCATTATCCCCGTCTTCCATAATACTTTTACTACCCAAAAATCTATTGAACTCTGTCTTAAATATACTCAATTTATGAGCATACGTGGCTCTCTGGGGTGGCAAATTAAAAATATTCACACTTTTGAGTGAATAAATTTCTCATCATCTCTGTCCTAAATGGCTGAAGACTTATTCTGAGACTGTGATGCATTGTTCCAGGCACCATAGGGGAAATATTTTCTCAGTATCTACACTGTCAAGCCTTTAAGAATTTTACATGTTTGAATTACACCCTCTCTCTTTCTCCTAAATTCCAGTGAGTATCCTAGTCTACTCAATCTCTTCTCATAGGAAAACCCCCTTATCCTCAAGTGAACCTTCATTGTTACTCCCTCTAGTGCAAGTGCGCCCTTCCTTCAGGAAGGAGACCAGGCTGCACAGAGTGCCCCATGTGTGGCCTCACCAAGGCATTTTACAATTGTAGTAAGCTGTCTTAACTTTTATACTTCAATTGTTTGCTGTTAACTTTCTGTGATTCATGTGCAGAGATACCCAGATCCCTTTGAATCCACACATTGAATCCTTATTATTCAAAAAATATTATGTTATTTTTCTTAAAAAGTCGGTAACTTTGTAAGTTAACAAGAAGAATCATTTTATTATAATTTCCTTGGTAGGATTTCATCAGATATGTTGCCTGTAACATTTTATTTCCAACCTTTGTGACTTTATGAG
The DNA here is from genome assembly GCF_902713615.1 of Scyliorhinus canicula. Taxonomy (NCBI): domain Eukaryota; kingdom Metazoa; phylum Chordata; class Chondrichthyes; order Carcharhiniformes; family Scyliorhinidae; genus Scyliorhinus; species Scyliorhinus canicula. The sequence continues at coordinate 225,253,847 of NC_052147.1, forward strand.
AATAATATAAAAGGTTTATGTTACTTAGGTATAATGTTACAGTACACACATATATTTTCAAATACCAAGCATCTTCTTTTATGAAAATGCCTGTGATTTAATTTAGAAAAAACTGCATTAATTCCCCAGGTTATTTATTTTGATATTGTAGATAGGTTTATTCTAAAAATAAGTGGTTGCACTTTGACTTGATTATATCAAATATATCATGGCAATTTATCTGTTGATGTGTGGAAATTATTAAGGGCTATATTTTAAGTTGCCATAGTCAAATCCCTTAAAGCAGAACTGAAAGTGTTCACAGATAGGTGCTCCAATACTAAAATGCCGGCACGTGCACTCAGTAGGATCCTGGTGGGTGGTTGAATTGCTCCAATCACTTTGGGCCAGGGCATCACCCTAAGGCTATGCTCATTGAAATAATTTCAGCTGTCTTCCGGTCCAATTGATGTCGGCACCAGAGATGACCCCCCCACCACCCCAAACCCCAACTGGCTGGAGGGGAGGAACATTGTTGATGCAGGTCTCAGGGGCCTGGCTGACTTGTTTCTGGTGCAGCTGACAAAAATATTGAACGAAAAATAAACTTGCATTTATATAGCCCCTTTCACAACCTCAGAACATCCCAAAGCACTTTACAGCTGATTAAGAATTTTTGATGACAGCGGAGCACACCCTCAATACTGCACAGGAATGTCAATCTAGCTTGTAAGCACAAGTATCTGGAATGTGACTTGAACCCACAATGTTCCGACTGAAGTCAGGATGCTGCCACTGATCCACTGCTGGTGCTAAAATGTTACATTTTGCAAGTATGTAATTGAACACACACCTGATCATGCTTGGGCAGAAGTACTGCAGGCTTCTGATAATTTTTGCAAGTGGTAATGGGGAGTGGGAGCCAGCAGAATGGTTTCCCACCTGAATTTCTGTTTGACCTATTGGCAGTTACAGTGGTTGCATCTTCAAGTCTGAGCATGTTGACTAAATACTTAAAGAGAATTTGATACTGTTTAATTGTTAAGCCATTATTAACACTGTTTAAAGATTTAACTCTGTCTGATTTTAATTACTGTGACATCAACTGTTGCATTGCTTCCATTCATCTTGCAAGCAAACTCAGAGTTTTATATAACCAAGCTCTCTGGCACTGACTGAACACTAATGGGATATGGGCAGCAAGGTAGCACAAGTGGATAGCACTGTGGCTTCACAGCATCAGGGTCCCAGGTTCGATTCCCGGCTTTGGTCACTGTCTGTGCGGGGTCTGCACATTCTCCCTATGTCTGTGTGGGTTTCCTCATGATGCTCCAGTTTCCTCCCACAAGTCCTGAAAGACGTGCTGCTAGGTGAATTGGACATTGTGAATTCTCCCTCAGTGTACCCAAACAGGCACCGGAGGGTGGCGACTGGGGGCTTTTTCCAGTAACTTCATTGCAGTGTTAATGTAAGCCTACTTGTGAGAATAAAGATTATTATTATGTGTTCAAATGAGTTAAAAGCAATATATTTTTCATTCATTTACGGGACGTCGACACCGCTGGCTGAGCCAGCATTTATTACTCATTCCCAACTGCCTTAAATTTTGAAGGTATTTGAGAGTCAGCTATATTGCTGTGGATCTGGAGCCACATGTCGGCCAAACCATGCAAGGATTAGAGATTTCTTTCCCCAAACAACATTAGTGAAGCAGATGGGTTTTAATGACAATCGGCAATGAGTTTGTGGTCATTATTTGACTTTTATTGAATTCACATTTCACCATCTGCCATGGTTTTTCAAACCTGCGTCCACAGGTGCCCTAGCTCTTTGGATTTCTAATCCAGTGATAGCACCACTGTGCCACTGCCACCCCATCATAGGATGCATTCTGTGCTGATGATAGAGTAACTAAATAGAGATCAGTCAAGCTTAAAGTTATTTTGCAGGGCAATAAACACAAACAGATTGCTAGAAATAAAGACAAATCAAAAAATTTACATTTACATAGCACCTTGAATGTACCACAAAGGTCGAGCAAGCCCTCAGTTATATCAAATGCTACAAGAAAGCATAATAAGAATAAAACGAATGAGGTCACTCAGCTTCGGTCTAGAATTTGGATTTGGATAAGCCAAAAGCACACCTGACACAGATGAGCCGACAAAGCAGCAAAGTGCTCCTCTAAACTTCGAGGAGTATCCCACCGATTAATCAAGCAATATAATCATATTCACCGAGATTGGATAACTCTTCTGCCGTTGACACAGCGACAATAGGCTGAATGGCCTCCTTCTCTGTCATAGATTTTCCGTGATCCCTTTAATCCCTCCAAAGATGTGCAGGTTAGGTGGATTGGACATGCTAATTTGCCCCTCAGGATGAGGTTACAGGGCGGGGAATTGGACCCCAGGCAGGATGGTCTTTCAGAGGGTCGGTGCAGACTCGATGGGTCGAATGGCCTCTTTCTGTTCTGTAGGGATTCTGTGATTACAGCCTCAGGACATTCCAAAGCAGCTGACAATCAATTAAGTACTTTTTAAGTGTTGGCACTGTTGTCATAAAGGAAAATACAGCAGCCAATATATGTTCAAATAGCTATTAGGCATTGACCAAGTAATCTGTTTTTAGTGACAAAGGATAAATCTTGACTGAGGCACTAAGAACTCCCATTCTTGTCTTCAAATAATGCAAAGGGATCTTTTACATTCACCTGAGAGGACACTGTTGATATCAGGCTTATTTTTTTTCCAGGCACTAATGTAATTATGGATAGAAATTAGACTTCAACTAACGCAGTTTAACATTATGCCAAGAAACTTCCTAAGCCATTCTCCTAATTAAATACATGACCTGTTCCTTTCTGTAGTGACAGATCTGTAGTGTAGCGTTACGCGGCCAACTATTCTTTCCTTCTGTTACAACTTTGGAAGGACAGACTCTGTACCGTTGCACACCTCAAGGGGATGCAGTGAAAGCATTCATGCTCAACATCACTCTTTATTGAAGACAATGTAATCAATAACAAATTGTCGGGCCAATTAGAAGAATGAAAATGCATCTCATAATAATATGCAATATGCAGCAAATGTTTTGTAATGTTGTAAACTGATATTAAATATGGATAATTTTCAACTGGTATAAGCGTATGAGAATAAAGTAAATAAGAACATTATTAACTTTATAAATTTTCTCGACTCAAGCATCACAATAGCTAATGGAAATGTCAAACTGTGTAGATATAATGCTACAAACTGTCTGATATAGCACAGTGACATGCTTGTACATGGTTCATTACAAAATGCCGGCACATTGCTATTTGAGCTGTTTCTGTTAACTACATATAATATGCTGTAAAGAAACCACAGTGAATAAGTCGTTACCTTTGAACCTTCATCTCGCAGATTAAAGGTGAGTTCGAGGTTTGTTAAGAAGTAGTCAGAAAATTCTGGATACATATCCAAGACTTCTAAAAGGTCTTCCCTCTGGATCTTGTGCAAATCGCAGTAAGTCAATGCTCGTACATCAGCATTAGATTTCCCAGGTCTTGCATAAAGATGGATCATTTCACCAAAGATGTCATTTTTCCCTAGACAGAAACAGATGTTCCTTTAAAAATCAAAGTTCCTCGGATATAAATCTTTATGTCACTATTTTCCCCTGATGCTGGATTCAGAAAATTCCCCAAACTTCTTTTGATTCTTTTATGCCTTGAGAAATAGATTTGAATAAATGATTGAAACATGGAACTCGACGTTTACGACCTGGGGTCTGCGCTGATGCCTTACTGATGATGTACGATATCATTCTGACCTTCTCAGTGGAACAAGTCACAGAGGTGCTGCTCATGTATGAAGCTGCCACTGAAACTTCAAACCAACTGTTCTCTAACTGAAAACATATGTAGAATGCTTGTGTTGAATAATAAGCTTCTGCACAGCATCTCAAGTGTTTTATTCTTTTCTCTAGGGCTTTTTACAGGTCAGTTTTAAAATCAATGACATACACACCCCATTTATTTTGCCCTAATTAATTTTCTTTTTCTAGATAATTAGATTGTATTTCTTGATGATTATATGCTAAGTTTTATTGAATTCTGGTTGGGTAATCCTCAATTTCTGAAAGAGAAATTCAACCGGACAAGTAGAAAGCTGCATAAGAACGACTGCAGTTTTCAAACAGATTGTTTTAATTTGCAGGCAGTACTTTTTTGAACTTTGTTAGGATTGTTATAAATGGACTTCAATTCAAAGCAGAAGTGGTCATCATTCTGCCCTGTTCAAATGAAGTCTGAATTCTGTAAATGATTCACAGCAAAAGCAAGTAAACTGCTTTTTAAGATACCTATTATTATAGGTCAATCATTGCAGTTGCACAGGACTCTGTATATTAGGAACTTTACACAGTTCTACCCTTACAAACATTTGATGTGATGCACAATCAAATTAACTTTCTTCGTCTAACGCTCTCCCAACTGAGCTATTTCAGCTGGTAAATTAACTTTCTTTACCAAATAATCAAAGGCCTACTTTTGTGACGGATATTGTCCGGTTAAAAGAAATTCAGAAATCAACACATTTGGGGCTGTTTAGCACAACGCTAAATTGCTGGCTTTGAAAGCAGGCCAGCAGCACGGTTCGATTCCCGTAACAGCCTCCCCGGACAGGCGCCGGAATGTGGCGACTAGGGGCTTTTCACAGTGACTTCATTTGAAGCCTACTCGTGACAATAAGCGATTTTCATTTCATTTCATTTGAGATGTATAATTCCTTCTAAAATATTTTATGAGACTCAGCCAACAAATAACAGGTAACCATCCATACTGACCTTTTAATACTGCACTAATAAGTAAACAGAATATCACTAACTTCAGTGATCCAGCTGCACAACGCACAATAATAGCAGAACAGAGAAAATCCTAATTTACTCAAAAGGAATCGCATGTGTTCAGGCTCCTGTCCTATGCATCATGCACAATGGTAACATTAGGACCTTTTCGTACAACTGCAGATTAAAAGCAAAATGATTTTTAAATCTGCTCCAATGTAAATTTGTTTTACTGGAATGGGGATAAAGGTTCGCCCTCCAGTTTACAACTGGGATAATGTTACTGCTGAATTTCACCAAAGGTGAAAATGATCGCCTTTGCAGTCTGACATATCGGCAGGCTGTGATTCTGGTGGGTGTGTGGGGATGGCACCTAGAGTCATGGAGGTATACAGCACAGAAAAGGCCCTTTGGCCCATCGTGTCTGCACCAGACAAAAACAGCCTACTAGGTACTCTAATCCCATTTTCCAGCACTTCCTCATAGCCTTGTATGCCTTGGTATCGCAAGTGAACATCTAAATAGTTCTTAAATGTCATAAGGGTCTTTGCCTCCACTACTCTTTCAGACAGTGTTCCTACCACGCTCTGGGCAAAAAAACTTTTCGTCACACCCTCTAAACTTCCTACTCCTTACATTAAATCAATGCCCCCTCGTTATTGATCCCTGCACCAAAGGGATATGTTTCTTTCTGTCTACTCTATCTATGCCCCTCATAATTTTATACCTTTCAAACATGTCCTCCCTCAGTCTCCCCTGCTCCTTTGAAAACAACCCCAGTCTATCCAATCTCTCTTCATAACTAAAACTCTCCAGCTCAGGCAACATTCTGTTAAATCTCCTTGGCACCCTTTCCAGTGCTTTCACATCCTTTCTATAAACTGGATTCCAGAACTGCACACAATACTCTAGCTGTGGCCTAACCAATGTTTTATACAGTTCCAGTATAATGTCACTGCCCTTAAAATCTATGCCACCGGTAATAAAGCATGTGCCTTCTTAACCACTATGTCCACCTTAGAGGACTCATGTATATGCACCTCAAAGTCCCTCTGATCCTCGGTGCTTCCCAGGGTCCTGCCAGTCACCATGTATTCCCTTGCTGTAAAGTTCCCAGGCGAGTGAACACCCGGAGCAATGATGATTTGGAAAAAGACACTATTTATCTATTCGAATACACCACTATTTCCCGAAGGGTCTCCTGTGCCGAGCCCCAATTCGGGCTGGGTTATTTAGGTCCTAAGGTCCTCTAGCTTCAGGGTGTAGCTCTGCCCCCTCATCTGGAGAGAACATACTCAGGTGAGGAGCAATGAGGACCTGATGGTGCAGACCCCATGACCTTGGGTCGTGTTCTAATACCCCCCCCCATCCAAATCTGGCACGTCGTTCATCTCGACAGCTGGAGAAGTAATGGCTTCACACTGTTCACTCGGGGCTGTCTCTCTGGTGCCCGCTGCGCCGGATCCGAAGGGGTGTATTAGACTGGAGAGCGATCTTTTTGGGTCGAACGCCTGAGTGGTTCCACCATGCTGGGTTTGACGGGCACCCTGATGATTTAGTCTCCATGTCAAACTAGGGGTCTGATGAGTCGGCATCCCATAGTTCCAGATTGAATTGTTAGGGGCTGGTTTAGCACACTGGGCTAAATCACTGGCTTTGAAAGCAGACCAAGGCAGGCCAGCAGCACGGTTCAATTCCCATACCAGCCTCCCCGAACAGGCGCCGTAATGTGGCGACTAGGGGCTTTTCACAGTAACTTAATTTGAAGCATACTCTTGACAATAATTGATTTTAGGGGCTGTTTAGCTCACTGGGCTAAATCGCTGGCTTTGAAAGCAGGCCAAGGCAAGCCAGCAGCACGGTTCGATTCCCGTAACAGCCTCTCCGAACAGGCGCCGGAATGTGGCGACTAGGGGCTTTTCACAGTAACTTCATTTGAAGCCTACTCGTGACAATAAGCGATTTTCATTTTTCGTTTCATTTCAGGTCCTCTTCAGAAGAGGTCAACAACAGCTGTGCTGGAGGAAGAGTTACCACTGGCCATGGGAGCTCTGGGTGGTGCTCAAGCACCTTTTGGACACGGCTGCAGAGGTGGTCCATGAGCCTATTCGACTCTTTCCCCCTTAGACGCACAGAGTACGAGACAGGCCCTGATTACTTCAACACTATCCACAGGATCCACAACGTTAGCCGTTGGCTAAATTTTGGACATAGACCGGGCCGCTTGCGGAAAATCCCCGATGGGCATTGATCGACACCCGTCAGAGTGCTCCTGTCAATCGTGGACCTTTTCCCCAATAGAGGGCAGGACAAGGCTTAGCTGCGTGCGCAGCCAACAGCCCATTAACAGCTCCAAGGGCACCACCCTGGTAGTATCATGGTGTGGGAGTAGAATAAGAGTCGGGTCAGACTGGTCTCTGGTGAACAGGAGATCTGCTTCTGCATCCCGAACTTAAAAGCCTGTACCACCTGCTCGGCCAACCCATTGGAGGTTGGGTGGTAAGGTGCAGCCCTTTCATGGCGGACGCCATTCATTTCCAGGAAATGCCCAAATTCTGCACTAGTGAAGGCCGTGCCGCTGTCCGACACCAAAACCTTGGGAAGTGCGTGCGTACAGAAGGTTTGGCGGAGAGTCTCAATTGTGGCTCGCGACGATGTTGTGGACATGCGGTGGACGTCTGTACACTTTGAGTGGGCATCCACGAGGAGGAAAAACACGGCTCCTTGTAAAGGTCCTGCAAAATCCATGTGGAGATGGGACCACGGTCGGCCTGGCCAATCCCATTCTCCTTGCCAGTATAAAGTCCCAGGTGAGCAACCACTCGGAAGTGATGATGGTTTAGAAAAACCTATTTGAATATACTCCTACTCTCAGAAGGCTCTCCCATGCCCACACTTGGGCCAGGGTATTTATGCCACTTTCACCCCCAGAACCTATGACGTAACTCCCACAAAGGCCAAACCTCCTCCAAATTCAGACATGCCGAAAACATGTGGACATGATTCGCCTGTCCCCTTGCACGCTGCCCGCACCTATCCTCTAATCCTGGAAAGAACCTGCTCATTCTTGACACCGTCATGTGTGTCCCATGCACCACTTTAGATGAGACTCAGTCTCGCACTGAGGAGGATAAATTTACCCTTCACAGGACCTCACTTCATAGCCCGGCTTCTCAGGCACCCTCAACTTCCTGTAAATGGCCAAAATCCTACCCACCCCTATCTCATCCTCAGACAAAGTCTTATTTTGCAGCGCAGGGGGTGGTAATTTCAGGAAAGTAGCCAACTCCTTCCTGACAAAGTGTCTGACTTGCAGATATCAAAACATGTTCCTCCTTGGTGGTTGGAACTCCACCTCTAGTTCTCCCAACTCTGAAAACTGCCTCACGCCCCCCACCCCACAAACAAGTCCCTAAAGCACTCTCTCCCAGCTCTCTCCTATGACCTAAATGTCTCCCGAGCACGCCTAGACTCCACATTTAGGCTCCATGTCTCGTACCTGAACAGATACCGTAATGTGGCGACTCGGGAATTTTCACAGTAACTTCATTGCAGTGTTAATGTAAGCCTACTTGTGACAATAATAAAGATTATTATTATTTAAAAAGTCCCGAAAGCACTCCCCCCCCGCCCTTTCCCACACCCTAAACGTGGAGTCTAGGCCTGCTGGAATAAACATGTGGTTACCACAGTATGGCGCCCACAGTGACATACTTTCCATCTTAAAGTGTCGCCATCATTGATTCCATACCTTCAATGCTGATACCACTAACGGGGACATGGAGTACCTGGCCGTTCCTCTACACGAGGCTTCCTCCATCCGACTCCACATTGACCTCTCCTCCACTGCCCACTTCCTGACTTTTTCCACCTTTGCCACCCAATAATAATTCAACATGATTGGCAACGTTAAGCCCCCTCGCCATCTGTCTGACTCCTAATTCAGGGTACCCATATAAACTCCAAGATCATCCGATTGACCCAACTGAAAACGGATTTGGGCACAAAAATCGGGAGATTCTGGAAGACAAACAGAAATCTCGGCAGCGCCATCATTTTAACTGTCAGAACCCTTCCAGCCAACAGCAGCAGCAAAACATCCCACTTCTTAAAATCATCTTTCACCCCCTCCACCAGATTTGCCAAATTCAGCTAGTGCAACTGCGTCCAACTATGCGCCACTCGTATCCCCAATTATCGGAAACTTGCCTTGAGCATCCAAAACGGTAGCTTCTCCAAGCCCTTCCCCTGTATCGGCACATTGACCGGGAATAATTTGCTCTTCCACATATTGAGCTTAAACCCTGAGAATGAACCAAACTCTGCCAATATCCTCATGATCCTATCAAAGCTCTCCACTGAGTTTGTTACATACAACAAGAGGCCGTCAGTGTATGGCGGGACCCGATGCTCCATCCCCCCCATACAATACCCCTCCACCATGGGTCATTACAAGTGAGTGGCCATTGCTAGGCTATTTCATTCAAGAGTCAACCATGTGTGCCAGAGCATCACTGGTAAGTACAGCAGATTTGCTTCTCCAAAAGGCGATTAGTGAATCAGATGAGTTTTTATGACAATTGTTTCATGGTCATTATTACCAACTAGCTTTTATTTCCACATTAAAAAGGAATAATTTACACCATCTACCAGAGTAGGATTCAAACCTGTGTCTCCAGAGATACCTGGGCCTCTGGAATTCTAGCCCAGTGACATTACCATGACACCATCTCCTCCCCAAGTGACATAGTGGTATTATCACTGGACTCGTAAGCCAGAGACTCAGAGCAAGATCTGGGGTCCTGGGTGATGAACCATCAATCGAACGCGAGATGAGTTGCTGTACAAAAGTTAGGCTTTAATAAGCTAGAAGTTAGCCCTGCGGTCAACTATAGGAAATGGACGACCGCCGGGCGTTCTGACTATTTATACCTCGGTATGGAGGCGTGGTTAACTCAGCCTCTCGACCTATCGGAGAGCCGTCACATGACTGGTCTCAACCAATCGGTCGAGAGGCACATGACCGACCAGGGCCAATGGTAAGCCGGTGTTCTACACCAATGGCAGACAGCTATGCAAATCATACCACCACATTGGGTTTAAATCCTGCCGTGGAAATTTCAATTTAATAAAAATTTGGAATTAAGAAGTCTGACAATGAACATGAAACAATTGTCGTAAAAACCCATTTGATTCACTAATGTTCTTTAGGGAGATCTACCATTCTTACCTGATCTGGCCTACATGTGACTGCAGATCATAGATTCATAAAATCAGAGAATCCCTACAGTGCAGAAGGAGGCCATTCAGCCCATCAAGTCTGTACTGACCCTCCGAAAGAGCACCCCATCCAGGCTCACTCCCCTGTCCCATCCCCGCAACCCCAGCCAACCTCTGGATATTAAGGGGCAATTTAGCTTTGCCAATCCACCTAATCTGCACTTTGGACTGTGGGAGGAAAGTGGAGCAATGGTGTGCTTTCAATGGTGTGCAACTGTACTTGATTTTCCCACGATTGACACTTTTCTGAAAACTGAAAACCACAAAGTGGCTTTTCCATTATATTAGTTAAATTAATTTTCAGAGGGACAAAATGGTCAAAACTGCACCAGAACTGTCCATGTGGACACTTACACCAAAAGTCCCATCACTGTCTGCTTCTTTGCTAAAGTGAGGATAAGATTGTTAATTGTCTTTCTAGCAAACATTTGTGGAACATAAATGGAAAATACCCAATTAATTTTTTCCAATTAAGGGGCAATTTAGCGTGGCCAATCCACCTAGCCTGCACATCTTTGGGTTGTGGGAGCAAAACCCATGCAAACACAGGGACACTGTGCAATCTCCACATGGTCAGTGACCCAGAGCTGGGATCAAACCTGGGACCTCGGCGCCGTGAGGCAGCAGGGCTAACCCACTGCACCACCATGCTGCCCGACAAATGGAAAATATGACTATTAACCAGCTCTCGTGGAGAGCTGAGTTTAAAAGAATCTTGGAGCAAATGATACAACAGGGCGGGATTCTCCATTGACTGACGCCGAAATAGGGAAATAAGATTGGGTAAAGAATAGGTTCTGATGCCGAAATCGAGACGGGTGCCGATTTGACACCAAATCGCAATTCTTCGTTACCTTGACAGTGGCGTCAATGAGGTTTGGAACGCATGCAAAGTAAACACCATTTGTATATTATTAGCGGGCCTGAACCGGTATTCTCCGGTGTCTCCGCGATTCTCCACCTCCGATGGGCTGAGTTCCCGACGGCGCCGTTCACTTGTGCTTTTAAAAATCGTAAAATCAGTGTTGTGGCTGCAGAGGGGGAGAGAGCGGGTACGCAAAGTATCCGCCATCGCCATAGTTTGTTGACAGTTGTGCCGCTGGCTGGGGGCTTCTTCCAGGGCCCGGGGTTGGCCAGGAGGTGGGCTGTGCGGCCTGGGTGGACGGGCATGGAACACCATTGCGGCAGCCGGAAAGGGAGCCATGCAGCTGCACATGCTACTCACAGCACACTGTGAACAGGGCCACGGTTCGTATAGGTGACCCCCCAGGCCACCCCCGGGTACCATCTGGTCCAGCCAACCCATCCGCTGTCTGGGTTTGCTCCAGGACAATTAGTGCCATCTTGTTGGCTGGGATGAGTGTGCATGGGGGTTGTAATGTGTATATGCGGCTGCAGCTTGTCAGCCTCCTGAGTATCAATCATGGACCCAGCGAATCCCACACCACTTTTCATTGGAATCGATTGTGTTCCACATGGCGCCGGTGCTAGCCCCTCCGCAGTCGCTGAATTGATCCTGGTTCGGCGCCAGTTTTGCTGTGGTGAAAGTCCATGAATCCTGCCCCGGCGTCAACACTTAGTCTCAGGAATGGAGAATCCAGCCCCAATTTAGCAAGGTTGTCTAAGTGACATGAAGCTAATTTATATGTTATTATAGAGGAGAATTTCTGGCCTTCAGAAATATTTAGAAAGTAACAAGAACGGCAAAGATTTACAATGGATTTGCCATTGAGTAGCCCCATTATGTCAAGATTTACTCTGAAGGCCATTTATCCAATGAAAAATGAATAGTTTTAGTAAGACTTAGCTTTGAACACCTGCTCAATATCAGCCAGACATTGAAAAATAACCTAATTATACAATGGATTTGTCAATAACCTGGAAAGGCATGTAATATAATAGTTTGATGAATGTTGCTTTAATTATATAATACAGCACCTGCGTCTGAAGGTTAAACTGCAAGAAAGTGCTACAATACATCTTTGCTGACAAGTGCAAAGTACTTCTTTGAGAAAAAAAAAACGGCTTTAACGTGAGTTGTCGAACTGTTTTTGGGCATTACATTTTCAGTGTCGGCTTATTCAATCATCCTAATTTGCAGTTTCCGGTCAATGGAAAGACTACCAATCTCAATGTATGTTTGATTCAATAAATCTAATGATTTAGATTTTGCGATATTTATCTTGTACTAATGTATCCTTTGTCAGGAAACATCTGACTGATATTCATATTAAAATTCATACATTTAAGAACCATGGCCTGTGAGAAAATCCGCGGCTCCTGAGAGTTGTCATATTGCTTTACATCAGATTTTTAAATGTATTTACTTCATCTTTAATGCTATTTTTATGCCATATACTTATTAAAAAAATATTTCAGTGATAGCACTACTTTGCTTTCAGCGTGGATACTATAAATACAGGCCAATTTTGGGAGTGTGCCAATATTTACAAGAGAATTCCTCCCACATACAGAAAGGTTTGAAGATCATTCAATATCTATCTTTCAAAGTAAAGAGATTAATTTTCAATATCTAAATTATGAGGATTTTCCTCAGAGAAGCAATGAACCCCCACCAAGTTCAGCACAGGGCACTCCTGCTGTTAACACAAATACTCAAGAGATAGATGCAGATGCCAGGTCCTTTGAATCACAAGCAACATGTCAGTTGATTTAATATTCATCCTCCACTCTTACTGCCTCAGGTAAGGAAGCACCTAAGGGCACGGCACATCCATAACCAACACACACAGGTAGTGACAGGAGTAAACACAGCAAGAAGATATATCAAAGATGAAAACTGTAACGCCCTTAAACACTGCATGCATTCATTAAATAACACCATTTTAATTTTAATAAGAGTTTCAATTTGTCTTTCTTTTTTGTGCCAGTTATAGTAACAGATATCCAAAAACCAAACTAATAAATTACCTGACCCCTGTGATTTCAATTTTTTAATTGATTACACCTCTGTGTATTACCCTTGTAATTATTTTTTTACATGAACAGTTTTATGGAAATGATATAAATACAAGTTGTTCCTTTTGCTGCATGTGTGTATTTAGAATGAAAGTATAAACAAGGAGCTCAATGATAACCTTCAATGTAACCGCCATTACTATCTCTATAATCTCCTCCAATCTCTCAGCCATTCAATATATCCGCGCAGATCCAATTCTGGCCTTTTGGGCATTCCTGATTTTAATCAGTCCATCCTTGATAGCCATGTCTTGAGTTGCTAAGTTCTGGAATTCTCTGCCTAAATCTTCCCTTCTCTCTTCCATTCTTTCTTCCTTTAAATCACTCCTTAAAATCTACCCTTGTGACCAAGCTTTTGGTCACCTGTCCTCAGCTCTTCTTGGACCTGGAGAGCAGAAAATGTGGCAGGTGGGGTGACTTAATTAGGCGGGAGTCAAAATCTTGTTTTCCCGACAGCCGGTTGAGATGTAAGTTTGGTACTAGTCCCCACAAATGAGGACCAGATGGAACGGCACTCGTGGGGCTGTCCAAGGGGATTGTAGGCCCTCAGCTGCATGCCCTTTTGGCAGGGTGGTGCCCTGGCACTGTTGGTGCCACCTGAGCACCATGGCTGTGCCTGCCCGGCACCCTGGCAGTGTCAGTCTGGCACCTTGGCAGTGCCACCTGGGTGCCAGCCTGGCACTACCAAGGTGTCCAGGTGGCACTGGCAGGGGCACTGCTCAGGTGCCAAGCTGGCATTTTTTGCACACACCTCCACCCAAGCGCAACACGGCCACAGAATTGTGCCTTTACTCTTAAACCATTTTCAAATTCAATCCCACCTTCATGATATATTCAGCAGTACGTGGGAAACTAATAGCACTGGTTTCACACTCCTTTAAAGATGGCATTCACCAGTTGAGTATATCCATTTTGATCGAGGTGAGCGGTTGTTTTTGTGGAAATCTGTGGTACAGGCGAAGGGAACAGGAGATTGACTGTTTGGATAAAAGGACAGGAGGAGTAAGGGCAAATCATGGGGCTGGAAGGCAGGCCAAGAAATTTAGCAATAAGTAGTTGAGAGAGGGAGGGGAGGTCAGGGCATGGAAGGGTGCAACAGGAAGAGCCTAGGACCTTGGGTCTTGGGTGTGGTTGGGGGAGGATCAGTCATAAATGCAAAATGAGAGGCCTCATATCCAATATCAGTTCATCAGTATTGATGTGAGAACACTGTTTGTCATGGGGAAGGTGCACAGTTACAGGACGAGGTCAATGCAGTAAGAGGGCTGGCTATGTCAGAGGCAGGAATAATGGAAGGTACCAAAGGGAAATTCAAGGGATTGTAAGGACATATCAAGGATGGGAGTTGAAAGAGTATGAGGCCATAAATGTGCATGACCCTTTATTGAATACCAGAGCCCTGGAGAGATTTATAATAAATGCTAGGGACACCCTGATAGATACCCATTTCATCCAGGATATTTCAAGATGTCTATCAAATCCTTGCCAGTCGCCCTCCAGGATAATACCTTTGAACCTGCATCCTCTGCTGCCTAGATGAACAAGGGGAATATATCTTTGTCACACACTCACTCATGAACTTGATTCTACAGAACTGCTGGTGACTTAGCCAGAACTACGATTTTTTAATGTACACATGTAGTAAGGTAACTTGTCCTTCTCAGTCTCATCCACTGAAAGTAATGGAGTCAATAGCAAAAGGGATAAGGAAAGGTGATGAACCTTGGAGGTGTACCGAGAGGAAGCCCCCAGGATGGCAGGCATATGTTCCTCCTCTATCTCAATGCATGGTGGCAATTCCTTGTCTCCCAGAGGGGAATGGGCACCTTGAGGGACCTCCAGATACCTCATCTCTCTCTTACCCAGAGTAAGGGAACACAGATCAGCCATATGATGGAACTCAATGGTGGTCACCAACTTCTCCATGGAGGAAGCCGTGTGCTCATATGCCTGAGAAAGAGCAAACCTTATGGCTTTCATGGGCTCCTCCATAGTACATCCAAAGCTGCACATGACTTCTGGCAACTTTGCCATATGTTGCCCTAACTTTTGCTGCATGTCCAGCAGTCTTATTGTGGCCATGACCAGAGACTTAGACATAGACACAGACATACAATTTACAGTGCAGAAGGAGGCCATTCGGCCCATCAAGTCTGCACCAGCACTTGGAAAGAGCACCCCTACTTAAGCACACACCTCCACCCTATCCTCGTAACCCAGTAACCCCAGCTAACCTTTTTGGACACTAAGGACAAGTTAGCATGGCCAATCCACCTAACCTGCACATCTTTGGACTGTGGAAGGAAACCGGAGCACCCGGAGGAAACCCACGCAGACACGGGGAGAACGTGCAGACTCCGCACAGACAGTGACCCAAGCCGGGAGTCGAACCTGAGATCCTGGAGCTGAGAAGCACCAGTGCTAATTACTGTGCTACCGTGCCGCCCTTCAGAGGCTGGCCATCAACGTGCGGCTCAGGAGGACCTGGTCCCATAACAGTGTCACAGGCCTCAGCTGCCACATCCATCCTCCATCAGCTGCTAGGATGTATATGTAACATGCTCACCAGATTGTACTGCTGAGTCTAAATGCAAACCCTCCGCGCTACATATGGGTGTCACTGTGCCAGTGGTGTTTATTGAAAAGACAGGTGTTGATGCATTTTCTGGATGAATGGTGTCATTGGTCTTCAGAGTTGGAGAGTTCTGGCTTCTGTCATGGCTGTGGTCTGGGCTGGGCATTGCAAGGCCCTGTAGTGGAGAGCAAAAAGAACCACATTAAGGATCAGCAGTCTATGAACGCATCATATTTCTTCACGTGCCTCATGTGTGCCAGTGCCAGATTGGATGCTTCATCACACTTAGCCTCGCTGGATTGGCCTGCAGGTTTGGCCTCCCTCCTCTCCTGCAGACTACAGTGTCTATTCCTCTATTCCTCGGAAGGCCTGAGCAGCCCCATGTCAGGCATTCTACTGCCGGTCCTTTACCTCTCCTTGCATTGTGAGTCAGCTTATCCTGCATGACAATGTACAGATGTAGTGACTTGTCATGTGACACCTAACTCCCTTGCCTGCATGTATCCCCATCATACATATGCCCTCGCAGAAGCCAATACGTCATGTGATTTGGCTTCAATTGGCTGCAGTACTGAGGCTACTCACACATTCGCCTACCTGGTTCAGTTGCTCAATTGCAAAGGTATATTCAAAAAGCAGAAGATTGCGGGTGGAGGAAATATGAAATAAAACCCAAAATGCTGCAAGCACACAGCAGATCAGGCAGTAGCGGTGAAGAGGGAACAAATTTGTTTCAGATTGATGACCTTTCATCAGAACTGGGACAAGTTAGAGGTGCAAATACGTTTTGAGCTAGGGGTGGATGGGGCAAAGACAAAGGAAGGTGTGTGATTGGGTTGGACAAGAAAGGTTGAATCACAGAAGCCTTAGTCTTACGGGTCAAAGGAAATGGTGATGAGGTAAAATGTAACAACAACGCAAAACTATCTGCTGTTGAAATTTTTATCCATGCCTTTGTCTCCAAAATCAATTATACCAAACTTATTTGCATCTCAACAAATTCGTCCATGAATTGACCCTCCTCGGTGACCCTACTGCAGCCTCCCGCATCCCCGAATTCACCCAATCTACCTCTTCCCGAGTCCTCGATTCCCCCCCCTCCCCACTTCGTATGGATAAGGTAGTCCCAGATCTGACCACTGGCACAAGCAACCTGGCACCCATGGCTTGGCCGACCTGGTACCATGGCAGTCCCCCAGCCAGCATGGCAGTGCCAGGGTGGCATTGCCAGGGTGCCTGGGTGGCAGTGCCAAGGTGCCCAGGTGCCATTGGGAATGCCCGGGCACCATCCTGTCCTATCCCCAATCACCCAGTTATCTCTAATGGTCTGGGAGATCCCCAGTTACCACTAGGACTAGGCCATGTTTGTGAAAACAAGTGCCAAATGGAGCCCTGGCAAGGTCACCCAGGTGTGACCGTTAGGGCCAGTGCGCCGGGAGAATCCTGCGAATGCATATTTAAATGAGCCGAATGACTTATTTAAATATGCTGATCTGGATTACGTCCAGTGAGAGTGAAATGCAGATCATGACGTCTCACGAGGTTCAGTTGAATCTCGCGCGAAGTCTCAAGTGCCGCAAATCTCGCAAGATTCAACGGCCTCGTCGCAACACCAGATTGGGCACGACGAGGCCGTTAAATCACACCCAAACATTCTTTTTGTAAGTAAACTTAGCGTACCCAATTCATCTTTTCCAATCAAGGGGCAATTTAGCATGGCCAATCCACCTACTCTGCACATCTTTGGGTTGTGGGGGCGAAACCCACGCGAACATGGGGTGAATGTGCAAACCCCCCACGGACAATGACCCAGAGCCTGGATCGACCTGGGACCTCGGCGCCGTGAGGCAGCAGTGCTAACCACTGCACCACCATGCTGTCCTCACCCAAACATTCTTAATCAAGTGCCAATTCTCCACCTGTAAGTAACCACGTTATAGAAAGATAATTGAAACCATAGAGAAAAGAACAATACGCTTCTTGCCACTGGAATAAACAACACCAGCCACTACACGTGGCCTTTTTTGATGTCAGAAAAGTCTTTCACTCCGTTAACTGCGAAGGTTAATGGAGTATCCTCCTCAAATTTGGCTGCCCTCAGAATTTGGCCACAACCTGTATCTATTCCATAATGACTTGCAAGCCATGATCCTCACCAACGGGACTACTGCAGATTCTATCTGAGTGAAGACGGGGGTCGAACAAGGCTGCACCAGCCCTCCTCTCCATTTTCCTTGCTGCAATATGATGCACTATCAATTACGACGAGACGAGAGTAGAG
This sequence comes from Scyliorhinus canicula, assembly GCF_902713615.1. Taxonomy (NCBI): domain Eukaryota; kingdom Metazoa; phylum Chordata; class Chondrichthyes; order Carcharhiniformes; family Scyliorhinidae; genus Scyliorhinus; species Scyliorhinus canicula. Next base: position 225,271,768 of record NC_052147.1, read on the forward strand.
TGTAGTCGAGGCTTTATTATGCAGAGATGTGTAATCCTCCCGCAGCTGCTGCCGAAATGGCAGCAGCTCGGGGAGAGCCCACACATTTATACTCCGCCTACTGGACGGAGCCAGCAGGCAGGGTTCTACCCCGTTCCTGTAGTACAGGGGCTTTACCGTAATACACCTTATATACGATATATACAATACAACAATACAACAGTGGTGACTACCACGTTCACCCCCTGTTAATAAGAGTCCAGCGGGGGTGGTGGAAGGCTATTTACATGCAGGTGTTTAACATTTTAAGGAAAGTTTACAAATTCAGACAATCGGACGCCTTGATCCGTCGTTGCGAGCACCGCAGTCCCGGTGGCGATGCAGGCGTTGGTTCGGCTGTCGGTGACTCTGGGAGCGTGTCGACCTCATCTTCATCCCCGGGTGGGACTAAGGGAGGGCGGATCGTCCTGGAGCGGGGGCTGTGATGGGGTGCGCTGCGGGTAGGGGGGGTTGTGCCAGGGCAGAGGAGGGGGTGTGTGGGGACCCAGCTGGTGCCAGGGCCCTGAGGGAGACTGTGTCTTAGCGGCCGTCGGGGTACACTACGTAGGCGTACTGCAGGTTTGCGTGAAGTAGCTGTACCCTCTCAACCAACATGTCCGCCTTGTGGAGCCGCACGTGCTTACGGAGGAGAACAGGTCCTGGAGCTGCCAGCCACGTTGGGAGCGAAACCCCGGAGGTGGACTTCCAGGGGAAGGCAAAAAGACGCTCATGGGGAGTTTTGTTCGTTGTAGTGCAAAGGAGCGACCGAATGGAGTGAAGTGCGCGGGGAGGACCTCCTGCCAACGGGGGGCCGGGAGATTTCTGGACCATAGGGCCAGCTGGACAGCCTTCCAGACCGTCCCATTCTCCTGCTCCACCTGCCCGTTTCTCCGGGGGCTGTAGCTGGTCATCCTGCTTGAGGCGATGCTCCTGCTGAGCAGGTACTGGCGCAGCTCATCGCTCATAAATGAGGATCCCCAGCCGCTGTGGACATATGCAGGGAAACCGACCAGAGCGAAGATGGTGTTGAGGGCTTTGATGACAGTGGTAGACATCATATCGGGGCATGGGGCGACAAAGGGGAATCTGGAGTATTCGTCGGCCACGTTAAGAAAGTACGTGTTTCGGTCGGTGGAGGGGAGGGGCCCTTTGAAATCCACGCTGAGGCTTTCAAAGGTGTGGGAGGCCTTCACCAGGTGCGCTCGGTCTGGCCGGTAGAAGTGCGGTTTACACTCCGCGCAGACCTGGCAGTCTCTGGTGATAGCCCTGACTTCCCCGATTGAGTAGGGCAGATTGCGGGCCTTTATGAAGTGAAAGAAACGGGTGACCCCTGGGTGGCAGAGGTCGTCGTGCAGGGTCCGGAGTCGGTCCACTTGTGCGCTGGCACATGTACCTCAGGATAGGGCACCGGGGTGGTTGTTGAGCTTACCGGGACGATATAAAATCTCATAATTGTAGGTGGAGAGCTCGATCCTCAACCTCAAGATCTAATCATTTTTGATCTTGCCCGATGTGTGTTGTTGAACATGAAGGCAACCGACCGTTGGTCAGTGAGTAGAGTGAATCTCCTGCCGTCCAGGTAATACCTCCAATGCCGCACTGCTTCTACAATGGCTTGGGCCTCCTTCTCGAGGGAGGAGTGGTGAATTTCGGAGTCGTGGAGGGTGCGTGAAAAGAATGCCATGGGCCTGCCTGTCTGGTGGAGGGTAGCGGCCAGAGCGATGTCCGATGCATCGCTCTCGACCTGGAAGCGGAGCGTCTCGTCGATTGCGTGCATCGCGGCCTTGGCAATGTCGGCCCTGATACGGCTGAAGGCCTGGTGAGTCTCAGCCGTCAGTGGGAAAAAGGTGGAGTGAATAAGTGGGCGGCCTTGTCCGCATAGTTTGGGACCCACTGGGAGTAGTACGGGAAGAACCCCAGGCACCGTTTCAGGGCCTTGGTGTAATGGGGAAGGGGAAGTTAAATGAAGGGACGCATGCGATCGGGGTCAGGCCCTAGAACCCCATTTTGAACCACGAGGATGGCTAATCGGTTAGTGCTGAACACACACTTCTCCTTGTTGCAGGTTAGGTTGAGGAGCTTGGCGGTGTGGAGGAATTTGGAAAGGTTAGCGCCGTGGTCCTGCTGGTCATGGCTGCAATTGGTGACGTTATCCAGATACGGGAAGGTGGCCCGCAGTCCGTACCGGTCAACCATTCGGTCCATCTCCCGTTGGAAGACTGAGACACCGTTAGTGACGCCGAAGGGAACCTGAAGGAAGTGGTAAAGAAGACCGTCCGCTTCAAAAGCGGTGTAAGGGCGGTCCGCCTTGAGAATGGGGAGCTGGTGGTAGGCAGATTTTAGGTCCACCGTCGAGGAGACCCAGTATTGTGCAATCTGATTGACCATATCAGATATGCATGGAAGGGGGTACATGTCGTGCTGCGTGTACTGATTGATGGTCTGACTGTAGTCGATGACCATCCTGTTTTTCTCCCCAGTTTTTACAACTACCACTTGAGCTCTCCAGGGCTGTTGCTGGCCTCGATAATACCTTCCCGTAGCAGCCGCTGGACCTCAGGCCTGATAAAGGTCCTGTCCTGGGCGCTGTACCATCTGCTCCTGGTGGCAAGGGGTTTGCAATCCGTGGTGAGGTTCGCAAACAGGGTCGACCTTAAGGGTTGCAAGGCCGCAGACAGTAAGGGGTGGTAGGGGTCCGCCAAATTTTAGGGTTGGCTCTGGAGGTTGCACTGGAAGTCCAGGCCGAGTAGCAAGGCAGCACAGAGATTGGGGAGGACGTAGAGCCAGAAGCCGCTGAACTCTATGCCCTGGATGGTGAGGGTGGCGGTGCAGTACTCCCGGATCGCCACGGAGTGGGATCCGGAGGCCAGGGAAATTGTCTGGTTAATGGGGTGTCCCGTGAGGGAGCAGTGCCTTACCCTACCGGTGTGGATGAAGCTCTTAGTGCTCCCGGAGTACTGAACGCATGATGACTCGTGCCCATCGACCTTCACTGACGTTGACGCAGTTGCGAGGTTGTGCGATGGGGACTGGTCGATCGTGATGGAGGCAAAACGAGGCTGGTCGGCGGCGGTTGCAGGTTATGAGCGGCCAGATGAGGTGCCTGACGAGCAGGACTCCTGAGGCGGGGAAGGTGGCGGCACCCACGGGCTGCACGTGTTGCGAGGCGAGCAAGATGGTGAGCAATATGGTGGCGCCCATGGGCCGCATGTGGTCTGAGGCGAGGAAGATGGCTGCACCCACGGGTCGCAAGTGGGGGGTGCAGGGACAATAGCGGCGATTGAGCGGGCATGGCACACAGCAGCGAAATGTCCTTTCTTCCCGCAGGCCTTGCAGAGCGCGCACCACACCGGGCAGCGCTGTCGGGGATGTTTTGTCTGTCCGCAGAAGTAGCACTTGGGTCCCCTGGGGTTTGTTGGCTGCCGCGCGGCGCAGGCCTGGGGTTGGCTGGGAACGGCCGCTGGTGGGGTCTACGATGGAGTGTTCGCTGGTGGGATCCACGATGCCCAGGAGGAGTGGGCCATGCAGTCGGGGGCATACGCCTGTACATTGCGGGAGGCGACCGTGAGTGGGATCGCTAGCTTCTTGGTCGCCACAAGGTCAAGGGTAGCCCCTTCTAAGAGGCGCTGGTGGATGTAAGCGGACCCTATGCCAGTAACGAATCCGTCTCTAATTAGAAGTTCAGAATGTTCAACGGCTGAAACGGCCTGGCAATCGCAGTCCCTCGCCAGGGCGTGTAGGGAACGCCAGAAATCTTCCACAGACTCACCGGGGAGTTGATGCCGCATTGACAGGCGGTGCCTGGCGTAGACTTTGTTGGTCTGCTGAGCGTAGTTCTCCTTCAGTAGCGCCATGGCCTCAGCGTAGGTTGTCGCATCCCGGATGAGGGGAAAGATATCGGAGCTCAGCCGCGTGTAAAGGATCTGGAGCTTCTGTGCCTCTGAGGGTGGTTCTGTCGCAGATCCGATGTATGCTTCAAAGCAAGCTAGTCAGTGTGCGAAGGCCGACTTGGGGTTGTCTGCTTGAGGGTGCAGCTGCAGGCAATCAGGCTTGATGCGGAGATCCATCGTTGTAAAATCTCTGCGTAATAAATTGATGCATTATCAATTACAACGAGACGAGAGTCGAGTGTAATCGAGGCTTTATTAAGCAGAGTTGTGTTGCCTCCCACAGCTGTTGCTGAAATGGCTGCAGCTCAGAGAGCCATTTATAGTCCGCCTACTGGGCGGAGCCAGCAGGCAGCGATCTACCCCCATACCTGTAGCACAGGGTCTTACCATAATACACCTTATATACGATATATACAATACAATACAACAGTGGTGACTACCATACAATACTGCATCTCACCTCCAAAAAATTGCCCACAGGTGTGGTGATAATCTATAGAACAGATGGGAAACTGTTTTGCCTACGCTGCCTGCAATCCAAAACCAAAATCACTCTGACCTCAATCATGGAGATTCAGCATGTAGATGACACCTGTGTACAAGCTCACTCAGAAATTAAACTCCAGGTCATTGTGGAGTCGTTCTGCGAAGCACATGGAAAATGGTCTTCTCATTAAATGCCCGGAAAACTTAGGTCCTCTTCCAACTAACTCCCACAGCACAAAACCTCCCCAGACGCCTATATGTTTCAGAGAATCAGAAGCTACAGAACCATCTCAAAGTCCCAGAGAAGTACCACCAGCAATGCCTTCGCAAGATCCTCCAACTATAGTTTCAAGAAAGATGGTTCAACAGCAGCGCTCTCTCCTAGCCAACATGCCCAGCATTGAGGCGTTAATTACTCAAAAATCAGCTCAGTTGTGCAGAACTCGTTGCCCTTTATGCCTGGCACCAGGCTCCTGCAGCTCTACTTGGAAATATATCATGGCAGAAGACTCCCAGAACAGTGGAAACAGTGTAGAGGTATCTTCAAAGAGGTCAAGCATCTCAGCCAACTCATGGGAGGCTCTGGCTTATGACTGGCCATTTGGGGAAGTAATCACATTGAGGGAATGCACAAAGCTCCAAATAACATATCTACCCAACCCTTTAAGTACAGCCTGCGTGGCATGTGGCAGGGTCTGCCACTCATATATTGGAGTTATCAGCAACCTCAGTACCCATTTAACTAGAGTGAAAGCAAGACCCCTCGCTCCCAAGATATTGGGAGTGAGGGAATGTGGTTATGATTAGAACCTTGTTCACTTGAGCAGAGAAAGTTAAGGGCAATGAAAATTCAATAGTTGTTGGAAAAGTTACATCGTAAAAGATTATTTGCAATGGCCTTGGAATTGGTAACAATGTTGCATACGCTTAGGCTTAAAGCTAGAAGTTTAAAGGGGAATTTTGAATGATTTTTGAAATACAAAGGGTTATTACAATATGCAATAATACAGTAAATTGTTATTGAACTCAAGCCAATTATAACTTTTAGAAGGGAATTAAATAAATACTTGTTTAGGGTACAAATACATCAAGGTAAGTGGAATTGGAGTAAATAGCTGTGATGTAGAACTAGCAGAAATACAAACAAAATGGACTGGCTGAATGTTTATATACTGCAATGTATGGAATCAAGATCAGTCATGTTAGAAGTGGGGAGATGTAACAGATTAGCAGACTACCCTTTCACTTCTAGTACATGGGTTTGAATTCAATCAAGACGACTGGGATGAAAATCAACCTCATTTAGACAGGTGGCTTCACAGCACCAGGATCCCAGGTTCGATTCCCCGCTGGGTCACTATCTGTGCGGAGTCTGTACGTTCTCCCCGTTTCTACGTGAGTTTCCTCCGGGTGCTCCGGTTTCCTCCCACAGTCCAAAGATGTGCAGGTTAGGTGGATTGGCCATGATAAATTGCCCTTAGTGTCCAAAAAGGTTAGGAGGGGTATTGGGTTATGGGGATAGGGTGGAAGTGAGGGCTTAACTGGGTTGGTGCAGACTCGATGGGCCAAATTGCCTCCTTCTGCAGTGTGTTCTATGCTTTTTATACAGTTGGGAGACAAAAACAGTCAATTTAGTAGTACTTGGTACTAAAGTGCAATCTGTGCACAGAAACTAATTGTATAGATGTATTGGGTAACACATCGATCACTTTGTCAAGTAAGTGTTGGAGGATAATTTTTTAGAACATACAAATTAAATTTAGTTGAAGATTAATAGAATGTTATCAATGTACTGAAAAGATGTGCAGCTTTAAAGAGCTTTAATAGATTGCTTATTTTTCACTTTTGGTCACCAAACATGATTAAACTAAAGACAATTAATACTGGGATTGAAAAAAAAGCAGTACACATTTTGAAGGACAAAGATGCTTAAGTACTTTATGCTGATCTGCATTTTGTTGGTTTGTACTCGATACAAGCTAGAAAATATGTTTCTCATATAGACATATTTTGTAACCAAATCTGGTGAAGTCACACACTACATTGTGTCTAACTTTAAAATTATGAATGGATTGTGGTGCATTGATTTAAAGGGACCTTCAATGATATGCCTGGATTTTGTGTTGAGCGACAAAGAGACTGCCCTTGCTGCTGATTTTAGAGAATGCTGCCATCAGAGAACATTCTTTCCCCTTATTCCAATGTCACTTTCAATCTGGAGTAATTTATAGGCAATCTGTAGCATCCAGCAACAGTGATGTCTTCAAGCAGGCTGAGGAACCAATGGGATTGAAACATTCTCACAGACTGCAAACCAGGAAGTAAAAGGCAAAGGTAAAATATTATAATTTCATGTTCAATCATTTTACAGAGGCAAAATAGAGAGTGAGATTTAGGCATTGGATTAAGGTAGAAGCTGAGATATCAAAACATACTTTAAAAAGTAAAATAACAGTAGTTGTATATTCTTTTAAAAGTCTAGTAATTGTTATCCTGGAATGTAGGGACTAACACTACACATTTATAAAATTAGTTATTGGGAGCAGCGAGATTGTTCATCAGTAATTATGACTTTGTATGCTGTTAAGAACTCAATTACACATCATTCACCAAGGTTTCATTTTCTAGGATTTTTACAGTGAGAATAAGACACAAAACATTGAATTTTGTTTCAAACCATTGATTCTGTACTGATTGTATCTGGGAACAGAGCAACAGCAAACCCTGTGGAGAAGGAGGGTATCATTGTGAACAACTTCTTGATTTACATTTTTACCATGTTAATGTGAATGCCAGGGCTGAAATCTTAACATCACACTGTGGATCCAGACATTGCAACCAAATGTAGACCTGAGCCTATGGGGATAGTCATCAGGACTGTGGGGGGCAGTTTTACCAGTAGAGTCCAACTAAGAGGCTGTCACCAGGACCACAGCAAAATTAAGGATGGTGGCACACCTCACTGAGCTGACAGCCCAAACAAAGAGATATAAGATTCACATCACACAAGTGCCAGGCAATAACCATCTCCAACAAGAGGGAATCTAATCATCTCCCTTCATCATTCAATGGCTTTCTCACAACTGAATACCCCACCATCAACATTAAGGGTTTGTCATTGACCAGAAACTTAATTGGACCAGCCATATAAACAATGTGGCTACAAGAGCAGGTCAGAGGCTTGGAATTCTGTGAAGAGTAACTCACACTATGATTCCCCAAAGCCTGCCACCATCCATAGGTGTTACAACACCCTGGGCTAGTGCGCAGTCAATTCCAGTCCCACTTGGCCTGTAGTTACAACACAATTAAATGAACCAATGATTCTGAGAAAAATACCTGAAGTCTTTGGCCCTTGGCTACCCAATAATTACAGTCACCAGGTTTGTAAATGTAAATACAATTAAGTTTATTAATAACAGTAACAATAATTATATATGCAGCAAATACAATAGGTTAACTGTTATCTAATTCCTAACCCCACTTTAACGTTCCCCCACCCTCTACACAAACACACAAGACAGATATACACAGAGGGGAGGAGAGGGGTGAAAATAATAAATAAAAGAAAAAATAGTCTTTGTTTCAGATAGTTGTCTTTAAGCAGACTGTAGATTCATTCAGGTCTTTGCAGTTTCAGAAATACAGAACTCACAGCCTTCCTGGCGAGAGAGAGAGATGAGCAGGTCTTTCCCCATAGTGACCAAGATTCAAACTGAACTTTCCCTGGCTCTGAGCTGGGCAGGGCACAATCACCACCTGTTACTGTGCAGAATACAGCCTTTTGGCCACCAAAGTATGAGTCTTGCTGTTCAAATTTAGCGGCACCATACACCATGTAGGAAATCATAGGATCATAGAATTTACAGTGCAGAAGGAGGCCATTCAGTCCATCAAGTCTGCACCAGCCCTTGGATAAGGGCACCCTACTTAGGCCCATGCCTCCACCCTATCCCTATAACCCCATCTAACTTTTTGGATACTAAGGGGCAATTTAGCGTGGCCAATCCAACTAACTTGCACATCTTTGGACTGTTGCAGGAAACCCACGCAGACATGGGGAGAAAGTGTAAATTACACACAGACAGCCACCCGAGCCTGGAATTGAACCATGGGTCCATGGCGCTGTGAGGCAGCAGTGCTAACCACTGTGCCACTGTGATGTCCCACAGAACTGCTTGAATTCCTCCTTCTCTCTGCTGCTTGACTTAAAGATACATATCCATAAGCATCTATGGATCAAAAATGGTAACTGTCGGAACACTTCCAAGGCCTGAATATTGAGCCAACTTTTACGTGGGGTTCCTTCATAATTATGGCTCAGTTTAATACACAGCTAAGCAGACACACACCAACCTGGTTAAGATGACTTTATTATTCCAAGCTTCGTTCATGTACACGGAGAAAGATCTGGATAAATGCCACAATCAATCTGGCTAATGCTGATAGAAACACACCAATTATCGCGTTTTCCAAAATTAAATAGCCCACCCCAGCTGGACGTGGTCCAATCTTTGGAGCTGTCACTTCTATATTATCAAGTAAAATTTACTTTAAACAAAATGATGACTTGTGATCAGCTCATGATTTAACCCCATCCTGTCACCTGTTGTTTACAAGGATCCAAGTTGCTTTTCTGACATTCCCAACCTACGTATCGCATTCAGTTCCTGTCCACCTCATTTTTCATCCAGGACAGGATGCCAAAGCCGGTTTCCTCTTCACACCATAGATTGTTTGAGACAGGATATTGGGGGCAGCGATAAAAACTGTATACTGAGTTGTTTGTGTAATTTTCTGACCACACAATCCCATTTGTCTCAAAAACATGGGCAAGCTAGCTAGCTTAAATCCCATCATGCATTTGTTCATGGGATGTTGCTGGCGTTGCTGGCTTGGTAATAATTTATTGCCTATCCCTGAATGTATTTAAGAGTCAACCACATTGCTGTCGATCTGGAGTCACATGTAGGCCAGACTGGGTAAGGACAGCAGATTTCCTTCCCTACAGGGCATCAGTGAATCTATGACAATTGACAATGGTTTCATGGTCATTTTTAGGCTTTTCATTCCAAATTTGTTTATTGAATTCAAACTTCACCATCTGCCATGGTGGAATTCAGACCCGTATACCCAGAGCGTGACTCTGGGTCTCTGGATTACGACACTACCACTACACATTGCCTGCCCATAGTACTTGCCAATTGCCTGGAGGAGTCCAGTTCCAACAACACTCAAGAAGTTCCACATCAACCTGGACAAAGCAGCCCATTTGCTTGGCAGCCCATCTACCAACATAAACATTCATTTCCACCACAGTGCCAGCAGTGTGTATCATATGCAAGATGCACAGCAGCAACTCACCAAGCCTCCTTCAATAGCACCTTCCAAAAGTGTGACTTCTATCACCTAGAAAGATAAGGGCAGCAGACGCATTGCGGGGCGGGGGGGGGGGGGGGGGGGGGGGGGGGGGGGGGGGGGGGGGGGAGGGGGGGGGGGGAGAGTCCCACCTGAAGACCCACCCCCAAGTTATAAATCGTTCTGAATTGGAACAATATCATCGTTCTTCACTGTCACTGGGACTAGAAATCCCTTCTGAATAGCACTGCAGCTGTGCCTATAGCAGTGGTTCAAGAACACTGCCTACTTTCTACAAGGTAATTAGGGATGGGCAATAAATGTTGGCCTTGACAGTGACACCTAAATTCCAAGAATTAATTTTAAAAAGCCTTGGCAGTGCCTCCAAAGAAGCTTCAGGAAGAAAGAAGGGCACCTCCATGTTGAGACGCCATGGAGGGCCAGTAAATCTGCAATGAATGCGCTTGGGCCAGACATGCAGCTTCTAGCGATTGGAAGGGTGAACCCCATAATGGCGACGTTAGAGCCTTGGGGTGGTCACTGCCACAGGGAGGCTGCTCATGTCCATGAGGGGTGGGGAGGACATGGCAATGTTCTCCAGAAAAGAAGGCTCTCCCTGGGAGTCTGCCCAAATGCAGCTGGTGTACCCACAATGCAGTACATGGTCATTCTGAGGCTTGTTAGTAACCAGTGGCTGGATAAAACTTGTTTAATTTTTTATACTAGTTTTGTATGGCACCATCTCACAGAGGATACAAAAGTTTACAGGTGATACAAAGTTGGGTGGGAGGGTGGGTTATGAGGAAGATGCAGAGATAATTCAGTGGGATTTGGACAGGCTGAGTGAGTGGGCACATGCATGGCAGGTGCAGTACAATGTGGATAAATGTGAGGTTATCTGCTTTGGTAGCAAAAATAGGAAGGCGAATTATTATCTAAATGGGTGTAAATAGAGAGAGGTGGATACTCAGCCAGACCTTAGTGTCCTTGTGCATCAGTTGCTGAAAGTAATCGGGCAGGTACAGTAGGCAGTAAAGGCAGCAAATGGTATGTTGGCTTTCATGGAGAGAAGATTTGAGTGTAGGAATAGGGAGCTTTTTCTGCAATTGTAAAGGGCATTGGTGCAGTTCTGGTGTCCTTATCTGAGGATGGATGTTCTTGCTATGGTGGGAGTGCTGCAAATGTTTATTAGGCTGATTCCTGGGATGGTGGGACTGTCATATGAGGAGAGACTAAGTCGGTTCGGATTATATTAATTGGAGTTGGGAAGAGTGAGAGCGGATCTCATAGAAACTATAAAAGTCTAACAGGATTAGACAGGGTAGGTTCAGAAGAATATTCCTGATGGTGGGGGGTCCAGAACTAGGGGTCATAGTTTGAGAATAGGGGTAAACCTTTTAGGACTGATGTGGAGATGCTGGCGTTGGACTTTGGTGGGCACAGTAAGTAGTATTACAATACCAGGTTGTTTCGAATCACCAGCTTTCAGAGCACAGTTCCTTCATCGGTGAGTGAAGAGGTGGGTTCCACAACCTATACAGACAAAGTCAATTATGTAAGATGATACTTTGAATGTGAGTTTTGCACGTAATTAAGTCTTTACAGGTCCTGATGGAGTGGCTGGAGAGAAGGATAATCCCAGGTTAAAGAGGTGTGAATTGTCTCAAGCCAGGACAGTTGGTAGGATTTTGCAAGTACAGGCCAGATGGTGGGGAGGGGGGGGGGGGGGGAATGAATGTAATGAGACATGAATCCAAGATCCCGGTTGAGGAACGTACATGCGGAACTTGACGAACAGTTTCTACTCAATGACTCTGCTTTGTCGCGCGTCCTGGAGGTCACCTTGGAGAATGCTTACCCGCAGTGTTCTAGAAGGCAACCTTCAGGACGCGTGACAATGGAGAATCGCCAAGCAGGGAGATTGGATTCATGTCTCGTTACATTCACCCATCTTGCATCATTTGACCTTGTCTACATATGTTGTTGTGGAACCCACATCTTCACTCACCTGATCAAGGAGCTGCACTCTGGAAGATAGTGATTCAAAATAAACCTGTTAAACTTTAGCCTGGTGTTGTCAGACTTCTTGGGCGCGATTCTCCGCCCCCCACGACGGGTCGGAGAATAGCGGGAGGGCCTTCCCGACATTTTTCCCGACCTCCCGCTATTCCCCCCCCCCCCCCCCCCCCCCCCCCCCCACGGCCGCCCCACGACACGAATCGCTGCTCGCCGTTTTTTTACGGTGAGCAGCAATTCTCCCCTATCCGATGGGCTGATTTCCCAGGCCTTTATGGCCGTTTTCACGAACCCCAACACACCTGCTCTCACAGTTCGTGAAAACGGCCGCAAAGTGCCGTTCTCGAGAACCATGGCACCGATTGGCACGGCCGCACCACGGGTCCGAACCCCGCGCACTCTTTGTTTCTCCGCCGCCCCGCTGGATCAGTCCACGGGGCGGCTGAGGGGCATAACGCATGCGCGAGTTTCACGCATATGCATGATGACGTCATCTGCGCATGCGCGGGTTGGAGCCGTCCAATCCGCGCATGCGCGGCTGACGCCATCGTGCGCATCAGCCGCCGTTACCCTTGGCGAAGTCCGCTAAGCCTGCGATGCCGAGGTTCACGGGGCCCCGCTGCTAGCCCCGACCAGGGAGCAGAATCGGGTCCCGTGAGAGGGCGCGGAGGCTGCCGTGAAACACGGCCAGTTTCACGGCAGCCTTCACGACTCTCCGCATTTGCGGAGAATCGCACCCCTTACTTTTAGGACTGAGGTGAGGAGAAATTTCTTTACCCAGAGAGTGGTGAATCTGTGGAATTCACTGCCACAAAAAGTAGTTGAGACCAAAACATTGTGTAATTTCCAGAAGGAATTCGATATAGCTCTTGGGGCTAAAGGAATCAAGGAACATGGGGGAAAGGCGAGATCAGAGTTTGGACTTGATGATCAGCCATGATCATAATGAATGGCAGAGCAGACTCGAAGGGCCGAATGGCCTCCTCCAGCATTTATTTTCAATGTATATTTCTATGTATCCGGAAAATCTTGCACAGTAAATTATCTTACAGCCAATACAAAACAAAAGTCTACCTATAAAATGTCTATTTAAGTCTCATATTATAAATAATTTTTGACTGTCCTCAAGAAAAGTTACCATCAACACTTTAATAAAGACAATATATAGAAGGCTTAGATTGTGAATGCACAAATGGAGTGTGGTTGAGTGGTTATTTTGCTGCACTGACAATGCACAGGTTTAACTAAGAATCCAAGCTAAAAATAGGATAGTTTGAGAATTTGAATTCAGTTAAAAGCAGTACAAAATACAACACGATTATCAGTAAAAGGAACCAGTAGTTATCTCTTTGTTGTACAAGTCCAACTAGTTTGCTCATGTACTTCTGACCATCGTGACCTACTCTGGCTTATGTGTGGCTTACATCAATAGAGTATAGTTAACTCTGATGTGGCCTCCTAAGCCACCTAACTTTATCACCACATTCTCAGGGCAATTAGGGATGGCTATTAAATGCCAGTCTTGACAGTTATCATCCCAATTAAAAATAATGAATTAATAATCTTTTATTAAAATAGTCAAAAAAGATCCAATTAATTGATGTATTTTCTCTCTCTATAGAGCTCAATGGGAAATTGCATCTTTGCAGGAAGAACTTCGGTAACATTTTACATACCTCTGCTATTTTACAGACATATTTCTAACATTCGTGCCTCATATCAGCCCGTCAAAAGCTGGAGGCCACTCTTCTAAAAGCCAAGTAAAATCTAAAATGCTTATTGATTTTTCATGTTTTTTGTTCACTTACCAAGAATTGCGACTACAATATTTTCCTTTAGGATTTCTATGGAACCCCTAGAGATGAAGTAGAGTGCAGTGAGTATATCCCCACTGTGAACCAATGTGTCACCGGGTGGAGCATGTGTGGTTTTAAACTTCATAGCCAGAGCTCGTAGGCAACCCTTACTGGCACCTTTGAATGCCTTGCAGTTCTGAAGTAATGCCTGGTTGAGGTGGAGACATATATCTGCCTGTAGACATTCAGGAAATCCCTTGAGGACCTAGTGGAAAAATTATACATTAGCAATTATGAATGGACACAGTCATTAATTCTAGTCAAAGAATTGTATCCTCAAATGTGATTATAAAAGTGACATTCCAGGCTACATTTTTTATGGTCAAATTTGAAGTAAATGCTGCAGTTATTAAAATGTTCTGAGGTAGTTTCCCAAGCTGTGCTTTATTTCAACTGTGACTTAAAAGCCTTTATCAGTTGAACGTTCATTTTGGAAAATCAATTACCTAAATAAAAATTATATTCAAGATTATCATTACTGAAATGTGAGCTGTGGGCAAATCTGATTTCAGTTTCCCTACACTTTGTTCTTTTTTACTTTTTTCAATTAAGCGGAAATTTAGTGTGGCCAATCCACCTACCCTGCACATCTTTGGGTTATGGGGGTGAGACCCATGCAGACACGGGTGAATTGCAAACTCCACACGGACAGTGACCCGGGGCCGGGATAGAACCTTGGTCCTCGGCACCGTGAGGCAGCAATGCTATCCACTGGGCCAACCATGATGCTCTTCCCTATACAATTTGTAATGGCTCTTGTGAAGTCCCTTGGATGTTGTTTTATTTTAAAGATGCTATAAAAATAGAAGATGTTGTTGTACACTTGGCTGTATTTTACCTCAGATTTAGGCATCATACGAAATACCCAAATAGTTATTTTTTAAATGAGTTAAACCATCTCAAAGAAATGATATTGGGTTTATCAGAACTCAAAGCAGAGATGATTTGAATATTTATATGAACGGAATTCGGAGATGTAGGAAGAAGAGATCTGTGAATGTGTCATTTGTAACATGTACATATAATGTAAACCAGCAGAAAGGAATAAAGTCTCCTTACTATTTTTAGCTTCAAATTTTCACAGCAGAAGTACAATAATTTAGAGGGTTTAATTTCCGCTGAAAAACTTAAACTTATTTCAAACAACTTCCACACTGCAAAATTAATCCACACTGAAGAACTTACTAATAATGCTTCTGTTTTCCCCAATTTAGTAGTTCAGTAGACAGCCACACTAATAGGAAAAATGAAGTTCCGGATTTTTGTTCAAAGCTGTTCGGCCACCAGATGGCACAAAGTGCATTGTTTATCACTGAACAGATTTTCTTCATAATACACTTACTTTACGAGGAGCAACAGATCTATTGACCAAGAGACACGACTCATGCAAAATAATATTGCCTTCACACGACTTTACAATAGCAATACTGCAGTGCTTATTTTGAACGTAATACTAATAAAAAGGTTAGAAGCTAAATTCTAAACAAAATAGATACATTTTCTAATAGTCAGAAAATAGTCTTGTGAAATGAATGTCATCTCATTACATGCTTGTTTGATGTGGCCTTGAATGCAAAAGTGGCACATTTATCCCGATAATTCTTTCAGAATGTTCTTGACTGTGTACAGTGATGCTACATGATGCAGAATGTTAGATTAAGAATTAAATTTACTTTTTGAGAATCTATATCATTCAATGAATTCTAAAATTTGGATACAGTATTCTGATCTATGCAATATAGGATAGTTGGAAAAAATACCAGCCAGTCCTAAACTGTACAAAAATTCATCACAAACTCCCAGGCATCTTGTGTGAATAGTCTTATACATGGAGTTATAAATAGTTCTAGTTGCCATGTTTCAATGCAAACAGCTGCAACCGTCACATTCATTTTCTAAATCTCTCCTTTTCTAGTCTGCAATATTCCGAGAAGATTTTTGTTTTGGCAAGTTATATTTTTAATCTCTTCAGTCTCTTTTTTTTCTGCTTCAGTTTTGTTTCTGCCTATTTTCATCAATTT
Organism: Scyliorhinus canicula; assembly: GCF_902713615.1. Taxonomy (NCBI): domain Eukaryota; kingdom Metazoa; phylum Chordata; class Chondrichthyes; order Carcharhiniformes; family Scyliorhinidae; genus Scyliorhinus; species Scyliorhinus canicula. The sequence goes on from NC_052147.1 coordinate 225,287,413, forward strand.
TCAAAATTGCTCAATGTCATATTGCTATACAGTACCATGCACTGCAGAAACACTGGGTAAGATCAATCCTGTTTAATTTCAGAGACAGCTACAGTCAGAAACATTATATTAACAGCTGCTCCACTAAACGAATATTGTCAGTGGCTAAAAGCATGGCACTCGGCTGCTGGATGCATTCTGTGTTTCTGTTACCAATCTCTTTGTTCAAGAAGAGCTTTCCGTTTCAATACACATCCCTTGGCTCTCAAAATGCCTGATGTGATCAGTAATTGATCCAGGTGAGAAATATCAATTAATGTGTATCTCCACTCTGCCCAATGTAAATACAGAGTCTTTCCTGTTAAGGATAAAATTGATTTAAGGGGAGTATTTGCTCCTTCACCATCAAATATCCATGCCCTGCAATTTTTGCTTGGTGGAATGGTTGGATTAAAAAAATATGATTGCCTCCATGGATACCCTAATAAATTGCTTGTTATTGGTGGATCTGGAATTGGCATAATTTGATGATAACTCTATTCTCATACAATTTATATATTGCAGAATTCACCCAACCATAACCAGCCACAAGACTATTGAGATATGCCTTGCACACTGTATCAAACGTCAGAATATATTTTCTAAAAAAAATAAAATAAGTGGATAAGTTATTGGCAATTAACACACTTGCTGGAATTCTCCAGTCGCTACAATTCACTTTTCCTGCCGGCATGCACCCTGCCAGGCGGTGTGGGTTGGTTACAATGGGAAATCACATTGACAAGCAGCGGGAAGATGAAATCCCGTCGCCAGCGAATGGCACACAGCCGAGAAACATGGGGCTGGGTTGGGGGGGAGGGGGGGGGGGGGGCAGAAAATCCATCCCAAGGTTAGCACTTGCATAACTTCATCCTGCATTAGCATAAAGTAGGACTAATAAGAAAGGAAAGATTAAAATAATTCAATGCACATCTTATGAGCGGAATCTGACCAGAAAAATGGTAAAGTGACAGTCCCGGTGAGAAAAACGGAATAAGTGTCGACAGGATTTCTTATGGACTCTTGACCCTTTTAGAAAACAAAAGTGAGTGGGCATAGTTAATGCTGTCACTTGAGCAAGGCGGGGACTCTTGTGGGGCTCTCCTCCACAGCAGTCATTGCCAGCAGACCCCCCCCTCCCCCAATATCTGCTCTCCTCCACCACCCACCAAACATATATGTAGTCCCCCCCCCCCATGGGGCTCCAACTAGGGTCCTGCCCTGGCACTGCCCCTGGCACAGGTAGGCACTGCCATCTAAGCACTGCAAACCTGACACTGCCCACCCATACAAGGGGACAGGGCATCGGACATATCCTTCTACCCCCTCGGGGATATACTTACCTCTTTGCCCTTGGAAGGATCCCTTTGACTGGCTCATTCCTGGTCAGCCTTGGTGTAAATGATGCCAGCATGGGGCACGATTCGCCCCAAAAATGACCAAGTCTCACTTTGGGTGTGTTTTACGGGTGATTGCCGCCGGGAGTTTGGGCATGATACAGATCGATATTTACCCATACTTATGATGTGGAGACGCCGGCGTTGGACGGGGGTGGGCACAGTAAGAAGCCTTACAGCACCAGGTTAAAGTCCAACAGGTTTGTTTTGAATCACTAGCTTTTAGAGCGCAGCTCCCTCCTCAGGTTAATGAAGAGGTGGGTTCCAAAAACACATATACAGACAAAATTAAAGACGCTAGATGATACTTTGAATGCAAGTCTTTTCAGGTAATTAAATCTTTCCAGGTCCAGATGGAGCGACTGGAGAGAGGAATAATCACAGGTTAAAGCGGTGTGAATTGTCTCAAGCCAGGACAGTTGTTAGGATTTTGCAAGCCCAGGCCAGATAGTGGGGGGTGAATATAATGCGACATGAATCCAAGGTCCCAGTTGAGTCCATACTCATATGTGCGGAACTTGGCTATCAGTTTATGCTCGGCGATTCTGCGTTGTCGTGCATCCTGAAGGCCGCCTTGGAGAATGTTTAACCGAAGATCAGAGGCTGAATGCCCTTGAGTGCTGAAGTATTCCCTGATGGGAAGTGAACATTCCTGCCTGGCGATTGTCGCGCGATATCCATTCATCCGTTGTTGCAGCATCTGCATGGTCTTGCCAATGTACAACGCCTCGGGACATCCTCTCCTGCAGCGTATGAGGTAGACAATGTTGGCCGAGTCACACGAGTCTGTACTGCGTACCTGGTGGGTGGTGTTCTCATGTGGGTACAACATGGATACCACCATTGGGGCAGCACGGTAGCATGGTGGTTAGCATAAATGCTTCACAGCTCCAGGGTCCCAGGTTCGATTCCCGGCTGGGTCACTGTCTGTGTGGAGTCTGCACGTCCTCCCCGTGTGTGCGTGGGTTTCCTCCGGGTGCTCCGGTTTCCTCCCAAAGTCCAAAGATGTGCGGGTTAGGTGGATTGGTCATGCTAAATTGCCCGTAGTGTCAGGTTAATGGGGGGATTGTTGAGTTACGGGTATAGGGTGGATACATGGGTTTGAGTAGGGTGATCATTGCTCGGCACAACATCGAGGGCCGAAGGGCCTGTTCTGTGCTGTACTGTTCTATGTCTATGTCTATTACACATGAGAACAAATCTTCTTGTTTGGTTCCTTCTGATGGCACTCGTGAAAGTGTGCTTGCTGTTGTTTGATTCTTCCCTTGCACATACACTATGCTGGAGTCATATCTCATCAATCTTAGTCTGAACTACTGGATTCTGGAAGGCATGTTTGAAATTTCTTTCATGATCAGGAGGGTGATGAGGGAATTATGGCTGTTTCAATTTTGAAACGCAATCCCAAAGTCTAAAAATGTTTTGTATGCCCTTGTTGCTGCCAGTGTTTCTTTTTCCATCGTGGCATATCATTATTCTGTTTCTGTTAGTTATCTAGATACATAGTAGACTGTAGACTGGGCTTCAAATCTCTCTGCACTTGAAATAAAACTGTCCCCTAAACTTGTAGACAATGCATCTACTGTCAGTAAATTTTGGTAATAATGTGCCAAGATTTTAGAAGACATTAAACGTTGTTTAATCCTTTTGAAAACATTTTGCTGGTCCACATTCCAACACCACTTTTAACTCTGTCTCGATTGCTGTCTCAAGGGATTGAGACCTGTTAAATCTGATAGGAATCTGCTTACTTGGTTCAGCTTCCCAAGAAATCTTTGGTGCTCAGTTATGTTCCTGAGTTGTGGAAATTCTCTGATTACTTTTGTTTTTTGTGGAACAACTGTGATTCCAGTGGCTTGTACCATGTGATCTAGAAACTTGATCCTAGGTCTGGTGAACTCAGGCTTCTCAGTCAATGTTATGTCTGCATCCTGGAAGACTCTCAGAACTGCTCTGACTCTGTGATCATGCTTTTCCCTCATGGAGCCTTATATACGTATAGCATCCATGTAGCATATTATTCCTTCCATGCTTTAGTTCTCTGGAAATTTTTTAGATCTGGCGCTATACCAAAAGCAGTATTTTGAAACGGTAATGACTGAATGGTATTCTCAAAGTGGCGAACAATCTGAATTTCTTTGAGTTAAATCCGTGGAGATTCTTATAGAGCCATTTGACTTTGGGACTGCAACCATTCCTGAATACCATTTTGTTGGTATGGTGACTGCTGAGATATAACCCCTTGCTGCTGCAGCTTTTCAATTTCAGCCAGATTCTGTCCAGGAGTGGGTGAGGCGCTTTCTTTGATGTACAGAAACAAATTGATTTAGCATCAGCTCTTAGGGTGATATGTACTCAGTTTTTAGCTTCCCTTGGCCTGTAAACAACTTTGGAAGTTAATTTCAAAATGTACTGCTGCAATTTTCATTGGCAACTCCCTACCTGACCTGGACTGACCTAATTAATACTGCACTCCCGTATGCTTCACCCGATGCTGGTGTCTATGTATTTATTCACATTGTGTACCTTGTGTTGCCCTATTATATATTTTCTTTTCTTTTCATGTACTAAATGACTTGTTTGAGCTGCTCGTAGAAAAATATTTTTCACTGTACCTCGGTACACGTGACAATAAACAAATCCAATCCAATGCTTAAATAGACTAATTTCAGTCTTAGGCATGCATGCCTTTCTGCTTGGTATGGAGCACTCTTGATTTTGAATGACAGAGAGAGGTTTGCGGATTTCTCGGTCTTCATACTTCAGCTTTGCCATGAGTTTGGCCTATTAAAGTTGTCCTCTTGGACAATTTAATAAATGAAGGTTGTAATGTAATCTTTTTGAGCCATTTGACTTCATCTGATAAAACTGAAACCCCTGCTTCTGTGTCTATTTTTACTTCCGTGGGATGTCCATCCATTTCATGTTTAATACTCCAATACTTGTTTTCAGTATCATGTACATCCTGCTAGAAGGCTTATTCCTTTGCTTGGGTTCTTCCACTTCTTGTATGTCATCATGTTTTAAAATTTCCTCCCCCTTCTTGTAGGTTGCTAGCAGTTCCAAGTGCCAAACAGTTTTGAAATGGCCTATTTTTCCTCAGTTGTGGCACTCTGCTGGACATTCTTTTTGCTTATGTCGTTTGTTCCCACCACACTGAAGACATTTCAAAATGGCAGTTAGCATTCTTTTCCATGTTTTGCTGAGCTTAGGTGTGCATTTTGTTTTATAGTCTACAAACTGAATGGTCTCACTCAATCTCCACAATGGGACATTTCCTTCCCTGTGAACAAATACCTGATTTTGTTCCCTGATTTCCATTTGTCTCATCATCTGCATTGCTTTTACTATTGTTAAATCCTTCCTTGTTTGTAAGAGATCCAATGAAGCTTCATCCAAGACCCTGATTACGATTCCGTTGTGAATCAGTTCATTCTTAAAGATTCTGTATTCGCTACTCTCTGCCACCCTATTAAGATTGTTGTTGAATGAATCCATGCTTTCGCCTGCACTTTGCTTTATTTATTACATTCGGCCCATTCTATTATTAAATTTTTATGGATGCTGAAATAAGAGTTGAAGGTTTGCAGGTCTTCTTCATTATAATTTGATGTCTTGTCAACTCCCTGCTTTGCTATCATATTGTCAGCAATAGTTCCATCTGCATAAAGTAGTGTACTGATCTAGTCTTCCTGATCTTTCTTGTGCAATCATGGAACAATTATGTGCCTTTTTATCCAATTGTTCCAGTTCTGCCTTCTGAAATTATTCTGGGAGTGTGGATTCCATGCTTCTGCTAAGTCCTGGAATTGATCCTGCTTCTGTGCTGCCACTTGCTGCTTTGGACCTGTGATCACTGCTGTCCAGTCTCCTCATCGATGTTCAGCTTGTATCTGCAGTTCCAATGATATTCTGTCATCTTGGTGAATCTTGATCTTTTCCTTTCATGCCAGCCCTGTATCTTCTTTTTAAGGTTCACTGGATCTGTTACTCGCTGTCCCCAAGCCTTCTTGTGTGGTCGGGGTCTAGACAGGGGTTTTTGAGGTTCTCTTTATGCCTAAAGAATGCTGTTTTAGTCTATAGTTTCTCAAAATAATTGCTGTTTATTTTCAACAAGTATTTGGACATTTGGACCTCTTCATGAATTTGGAGCTTCTCCCACCTCCAGATCGCTCTTACTTCTCAGTCATGTGATCTGACATCATTATCACATCAGCATCATGTATGCTTCTGATGTTAAGCATTTACTCTATATATATATATATATCACAGCGATCGACACATCTGTTTGTGTACATTTGGAATCTGCCTTGTAGGCATGACCCAGGAAGGTAGAAACTAATTTTTTTCTGATCTCAGTATTATGCTGACTGCCATGTCAAACAATTTATGGACAAATTGTAGTACAATCTATTTATTTTAAATATATTTGTAAAGAATCCGTTTCAAGATTTTGTTCAGTGAGTCCAACGGAAGGTAAAAATATCCTAGGTAATGTAAAGAATATGGTTGATTTTATTTTGCTGTACCAATTTGAAAGTTGATTTTCCTTTTGGTACAAACTTACAGTCCTACCAGCCTTTCTGTTTCTGAACTGCCTGCTACACTAGGCCAGCTTAAGGAAAGAATAGGGTAGTTGACAAGAGAATGAGTTTGTATAACTACTGTCCCCACCATAATATGTAATCTCCCTGACCTGGTGCAGCAACTATTTAACCTGATGACGTATTCTGTGCACGCAATAAAAACATGTGTAACATTCTTTCATTCAAAAAAAGTTCAGTTTATCACTTAATAAACCTATTGTGGAAAATAAAGACTGCAGTATGTCAAGATTGCTCTGCAGGTATTGACATATGATAGCGAACTACTTGGATTGCTAATGGACCTCGTCACATATTTTCCAAAGCAATTCGTGTCTGAAAAATTTGGGTAAGATTTTCCTACTGGCCCTGACTGGAGGCATTGTTGCTGATCATTCACACTACGGAAGTAAGGATAATACTACAGCTCGAGAATCCATTATCTGAAACCCTCAGGGACGATTACATTTCGGTTCACGGATAATTTTAGTTTTTGGATGGCAAATATAGCTAGAAAAGTAAGATGTATCTGAATAATAAAGGTGCCTGAAATAAGGTTCCTTTTGACATGTTCGCCAGAAAAATTGCAAGGTAAACAATGCAGTCGGACAACTAGACTTCCCACACTAAAGGTTGATGAAGTTCAAAAATAGTTTGGCTTTTGGATGTGCTTGGTTTTTGGATTTATTGACGGAGGATACTTGACCTATACCTTCACTGAATTCTACAGTACAACATCTATGGCTGTTGAAAAAGGGGTGAATCAATTGTGATCACTTCTGATTGACTTTCATGGTTAACTGCTGGTTGAGATAGTCAGATAGAAGCACATGTCATTGCAGCAAGCCAGTTCCCTGGATTAAAGTACGCAGGACTGTCGACTGAAATTCAGTAATTAGCAGAAGAAGATTGAGGTTGGGTTATGCAGAAAATATCTTGAAAACAACTGTGCCTAACTAAAACATTCTCGAATGCTGCGTGTTTAACTCAATGAAAGAAAAATATGCAGCACAATGTAGATGTAAATGGCCGTGAATTTGTGAGAACTTTCTCAATAGCCCTGAATTCTTAGATGCAGTTTCACCAAGAACGACACCTTCTCCTTTTTGCTTAAATGATGGCAATGGTCACATGCAATCTATTCCTCACTTTACTTAAATATGATTCCCTTGAGACCTCCATCCTCCTGAAATCTGTTCATTACGCTGGCATAGGCAATATTAGATAATTGCTTATACAGATTAACGTGTAAATCTATTTTGCTTTCCATCTCAAAGAAAAAAGTTCCATGTTTAATAGAAATTGGATAATTCTGCTGACAGGGGAGATTATATAAATGAAGCATACTAATTAGACAAAGTTTGAACATGCAATTTCATAATATGGTTTAAATCAGATATTCTTGATTTCCAGTGAAGCTGATATGCTGAGCGGAGGCACATCAGGTGGCGCCCCTCCTAACCAGAACCAAGTAGGCACTTTTAGGCGAATTTTGACCGAACATTTGAAGGCAAATTAATCTCAACAGAGAAAAGAAAACAACCACAAACAAAATGCCAGCAAACGGGAGCTCGAGGGGTCGATGGAATGGCAGAATGGTGGAAAGGGCCACGAGCAGCACGCGGATAAGCTGGCGAACCCACGAGGTGAGGGGGCCCTGGCCACCCGAGAGAGAGGGAGACCAATGACCCGAACATCAGCCTCCTCCCTCACCACCTGGAGATGGATGGAAGACTTTCCTCATGAAGGAGCTGACCACCATGAAAGAGGCGATCAGGATCGAAATCCTGGTGGTGGTCAAGGTGGCGGAGAGAGAGACGACGGTCACCAAGCAAAAGACAATCAACGGTCTGGGGAAAAAAGTGGAGGCGCAGGAGAGGATGATCCATGACCTGGAGAGAGCCTCGATGGACCAGAGTGACAGGATCACCGTCATGGAAGCAGAAGTGAAAAAGTTGGTGCTGGCCCAATGAAGCTAAAAGGGAAAAGTCGAGGACCAGCAGAATAGGTCACAACGTCAGAATATTCGGATTATGGGCCTGCCAGAATGCATCGAGCGTAGAGACTTGACAGGCTACGTCACTCAAATGCTGGGCAACCTAGTCGGAAGAGACAGCTTCCCCAACCCCCTAGAACGTGACAGAGCACACGGATCGGTCAGACCGAAACCCAAGACGGGGTAGCAGCCGAAAGCGATCAACGCAAAGCTGCATTAATATCAGAACTGGGAGAGGATCCTGCGGTGGGCAAGACAGACAAGCGTGAACACATGGGAAGGCCATAAAATCCGAGTTTACCAACACATTGGAGCAGATCTGGTAAAATACAGGGCTGAGTTTAACCAGGCAAAGACGGCCATATAAAAAAATGAGGTATGATTTGGTATGCTGTTACCAGCCAAGCTCTGGGTCACACCAGAACAAAGAGCACTACTTCAATGCCCTGGCAGAGGCAAACAAATTCATGCAGACCAACAACCTGGACAAGGTACAGGCGAGGCAGCAATGAAGGCTGATCAAAGGAGGATTGCTAAAGAAATAGAGACTCATTGGACAGTTATCATGTTTGCTGTACTGCCTTGTTCTAATCAAAGAGGCCGGGCCATAGGAAAGAGAGAGGACTGGAGATTGCAGGTGCGGGTATAGGCGGAGAAAGTGGGCAGTCAGCGGGTATATGTTAAGGGCTAGACAATGATACCAGCCCCAGGAGGAGAGCCACCACACTAGCAGGGATAGCTAGCATGGGAAGACAGACAACAAGGGGAGCTTCTTTCTTTTCACCAGTGCACTAAGCATATTCAAGGAAAGGCTTCTTTGCAGTGGTAAAATCGGAGCTTCCAGGAATAGCAAGTGCAAAATAGTCCATGGTAGTCATCTTCAACCACGCTCCACATTACATAGATGTCAGGTTGGAGATGGGCCGTGCCCAGTGCCCCACATGGAGGCTGGACATGGCCGGGGATGGGTGGGGGGGACCTCAGAGTACATGGGCCTGACTTCATGGTGAGAAGGGTGACCGTGGCCATTTTGGATGGCCCCCTAACAAAGGGAAACCCTGGAGTGCAGGGGCGCATCCATTAGGTAAGTATGGTTGATCTCACAGGAACGGAGGAACAGAAACTTCCCATCAGGATTATCACCTGGAATGTCAGGGGACTGAATGACCAAGTGAAAAGATCCAGAGCATTCGCCCACTGAAGAAGTCTGAAAGCTGACATAATCTTCCTGCAGGAGATACACCTGAGGGAGAAGGACCGACTGTGGGAAAGGAAGGGCTGGGTGGGATAGACCATTCATGCTACAGAACGAGGGCTAGGGGAGTAGCCATACTGATTGGTAAGACAACGAGGTTTACAGTGACAAAGACGTTTACGGACCAAGGCGGACAGCACGTCATGGTCAGCGGTGTCCTGGACGGGCACCGGTAATTCTTGTAAATATGTATGTGCCCAACTGGGACAACAGAGACTTTATAAAGAAGACCATGGTGGAAATCCCCAACATTGACAGACAGCAACTGATCATGGTGGGGTGGTGGTCGGGGGCTGCACTTCAACTGTGTACAGGATGCTCTGACGGACCGATGAAACCCCAGAACGGGGAAAAAGCTAGGGAACTGGGAGTATTCATAGAGCAGATGGGGGCGGTGGACCCATGAAGGGTTCTACAGCCTGGTGAGAGGGAATTCTTATTCTTTTCACCGGTGCACTAAGCATATTCAAGGAAAGACTTCTTTGCAGTGGTAAAATCGGAGCTTCCAGGAATAGCAAGGGCAAAATAGTCCATGGTAGTCATCTTCAACCACGCTCCACATTACACAGATGTCAGGTTGGAGATGGGCCATGCCCAGTGTCCCACATGGAGGCTGAACATGGACCTCTTGGCCGACAAGATCGTCTGCTATAAAACATCACAGGCCATAGGTGACTATGTGACTAACAACCGGAACGGGGAAGTCTCACCTTCCGCGTTCTGGGAGGCACCGAAGGCTGTGATTAGGGGAGGAATAATAGCCTACAAGGCATGGAAGAGAGGGCGGTCAGGCAACAACTGATCAAGTCCATTCTGGAGGTCCCAACCATAGAGCTTCTGGTGGAGGAAAAGGCTATGAATGGACTTTAACCTGCTATCCACCAGAAAAGCAGTGCAACAACTCTGCCAGACACGGTGGACCTTCTATGAGCACGGAGAAAAGGCTGGTCATCTACTTGCTTACTAGCTGAGAAAACAGGCAGCCATGAGGGAGATAGCCCAGGTGAAGAATAGCAGAGGCAGACTGGTAACCGACAAAAAGAGGTCAACCGAGCATTCGAGACCCTCTACTGAGGACTTTACACCTCTGAGCCGCCCGATGGGGCGCAGGGATGAAACGGTTCCTCAATGGGCTGGACATTCAGTCATGGGGGAATGGTAGGCGGGGAGAATTGGAAGCACCAGTAGGTCTAGGAGAGATCATGGAGAGCGTCAGCTCCATGCAGGTGGGAAGGTGCCAGGACCCAACTGGTTCCCGGAGGACTTCTATAAAAAATTTGCACCAGCCCTGGCCCCACACCTAAGGGATATGTTTGCAGACTTGGTAGATAGGTGCACCCTGCCTCCTACGCTAACACAGGCCGTGATATCGCTGATATCCAAAAAAGGACAAAGACCTGAAGGAATATAGACCATTTCACTGCTTAATGTAGATGCGAAGATACTCGCGAAAGTCCTGGTCAAGAGACTGGAGAACTGCGTATCAGAGGTGTTGCAGAGGACCAGATGGGCTTTGTCAAAAGTAGGCAGCTAACTATGAACATCAGGCGGCTGCTGAATGTAATAATGAACCATCTGGGGAGAGAACACCAGAGGTGATCGTCTCCCTGGGTGCAGGAAAGGCCTTCAACAGAGTCGAGTGGAAGTACCTCTTTGAGGTACAGGAGCGGTTTGGGATAGGGTCAGGGTTCAGGACAGGGATGAAACCCCTGTACTACACCCCAAGGCGAGCATTTGGACCAACACCACCAGCTCTGAATACTTCCAGTTACACAGAGGCACCAGACAACGATGCCCACTGTTCCCGCTCTTGTTTGTCCTGGCATTTGAACCCCTGGTGATTACTCTGGAAGACTTGAAACGCTGGAAGGGCATTCAAGGAGCTGGCCGGTGAGCCTTACGTCAGTGGTAAGGAAATTACTGGAGAGAATTCTTTGAGACAGGAGCTACTCCCATTTGGAAGCAAGTGGACGTATTAGCGAGAGGCAGCACGGATTTGCGATGGGGAGTTTGTATCTCACTAACTTGATAGAGTTTTTTGAGGAGGTCACAAAGAGGATTGATGCAGGTAGGGCAGTGGATGTTGTCTATATGGACTTCAGTAAGGCCTTTGACAAGGTCCCTCATGGCAGACTAGGTGAAGTCACATGGGATCAGAGGTGAGCTGGCAAGATGGATACAGAACTGGCTCGGTCATAGAAGGCAGAGAGTAGCAATGGAAGGGTGCTTTTCTGATTGGAGGGCTGTGACTAGTGGTGTTCCGCAGGGATCAGTGCCAGGACCTGTGCTGTTCGTAGTATATATAAATGATTTGGGGAAAAATGTGACTGGTCTGATTAGTAAGTTAGGCAAAGTAATGGAAAGGGTACTGAGGGATAGGATTTCTGAGCATCTGGAAAGGCATTGCTTGATTAGGGATAGTCAGCACGGATTTGTGAGGGGTAGGTCTTGCCTTACAAGTCTTATTGAATTCTTTGAGGAGGTGACCAAGCATGTGGATGAAGGTAAAGCAGTGGATGTAGTGTACATGGATTTTAGTAAGGCATTTGATAAGGTTCCCCATGGTAGGCTTATGCAGAAAGTAAGGAGGCATGGGATAGTGGGAAATTTGGCCAGTTGGATAACAAACTGGCTAACCGATAGAAGACAGAGAGTTGTGGTGGATGGCAAATATTCAGCCTGGAGCCCAGTTATCAGTGGCGTACCGCAGGGATCAGTTCTGGGTCCTCTGCTGTTTGTGATTTTCATTAACGACTTGGATGAGGGAGTTGAAGGGTGGGTCAGTAAATTTGCAGATGATACGAAGATTGGTGGAGTTGTGGATAGTGAGGAGGGCTGTTGTCGGCTTCAAAGAGACATAGATAGAATGCAGAGCTGGGCTGAGAAGTGGCAGATGGAGTTTAACCCTGACAAGTGTGAGGTTGTCCATTTTGGAAGGACAAATCTGAATGCGGAATACAGGGTTAATGGTAGGGTTCTTGGCAATGTGGAGGAGCAGAGAGATCTTGGGGTCTATGTTCATTGTTCTTTGAAAGTTGCCACTCAAGTGAATAGAGCTGTGAAGAAGGCCTATGGTGTGCTAGCGTTCATTAGCAGAGGGATTGAATTTAAGAGCCGTGAGGTGATGATGCAGCTGTACAAAACCTTGGTCAGGCCACATTTGGAGTACTGTGTGCAGTTCTGGTCACCTCATTTTAGGAAGGATATGGAAGCTTTGGAAAAGGTGCAGAGGAGATTTACCAGGATGTTGCCTGGAATGGAGAGTAGGTCATACGAGGAAAGATTGAGGGTGCTGGGCCTTTTCTCATTGGAACGGAGAAGGATGAGGGGCGACTTGATAGAGGTTTATAAGATGATCAGGGGAATAGATAGAGTAGATAGTCAGAGACTTTTCCCCCGGGTGGAACACACCATTACAAGGGGACATAAATTTAAGATAAATGGTGGAAGATATAGAGGGGATGTCAGAGGTAGGTTCTTTACCCAGAGAGTAGTGGGGGCATGGAATGCACTGCCTGTGGTAGTAGTTGAGTCGGAAAATTTATGGACCTTCAAACGGCTATTGGATAGGTACTTGGATTAGGGTAGAATAAGGGAGTGTAGGTTAACTTCTTAAGGGCAGCACGGTAGCATTGTGGATAGCACAATTGCTTCACAGCTCCAGGGTCCCAAGTTCGATTTCGACTTGGGTCACTGTCTGTGTGGAGTCTGCACATCCTCCCCGTGACTGCGTGGGTTTCCTCCGGGTGCTCCGGTTTCCTCCCACAGTCTAAAGATGTGCAGGTTAGGTGGATTGGCCATGACAAATTGTCCAAAATTCTATGATTAACCTAGGACAAAAGTTCGGCGCAACATCGTGGGCCGAAGGGCCTGTTCTGTGCTGTATTTCTCTATCTCTATCTAAGACATAAAGGTTGGTGGAATTGCAGATAGCGATGAGGTCTGTCAGAGGATACAGCAGGATTTAGATCGTTTGGAGATTTAGACGGAGAGATGGCAGATGGAATTTAATACGGACAAATGCATTTTGGAAGGCCTAAGACAAGTAGGGAATATACAGTAAATGGTAGAACGCTCAAGAGTATTGACAGTCAGAGAGATCTAGGTGTACAGGTCCACAGGTCACTGAAAGGGGCAACTCAGGTGGAGAAGCTAGTCAAGAAGGCTTAAGGCATGCTTGCCTTCAGTGGCCTGGCCATTGAGTATAAAAATTGGCAAGTGAAAATGAAAAATGAAAATCGCTTATTGTCACGAGTAGGCTTCAATGAAGTTACTGTGAAAAGCCCCTTAGTCGCCAAATTCCGGCGCCTGTCCGGGGAGGCTGGTATGGGAATCGAACCGTGCTGCTGGCCTGCTTGGTCTGCTTTAAAAGCCAGCGACTTAGCCCCATGAGCTAAACCAGACATGTTGCAGCTGTATAAGTCTTTAGGCCACATTTGGAGTATAGTTTTCAACTCTGGCCGCCACACTACCAGAAGGATGTGGAGGCTTTAGAGAGGGTGGCGAGGAGATTTACCAGGATGTGGCCTGGTATGGAGGGCATTAGCTATGAGGAGAGGTTAGCCCATGATTGGCCACGGATCCACAAATGGAATTTGACCAGCCTGGCGGAGGAAGTTAAAAAGGACCTACAGAGATGGGATGCACTCCCACTTTCCCTGGTGGGGAGATGGCAGACGATCAAAATGAAAGTACTGCCGAGGCTCTTCTTCCTATTCAGATCCATACCGATACCAAGGCCTTTTCCATAATATAGACAAAATGATCATTGCCTTTGTGTGGGGGTGGGGGGTGGGGATGGGGGGGGGGGGGGGGGGGCAGGATGGCAGCCAGTGACTAGTGGCGTGCCTCAGGGTTGGTGCTGGGACCACAACTTTTCACAATATGCCTTAATGATCAGGAAGAAGGAACTGAAGGCACAGTTGCTAAGTTTGCAGCTGATACAAAGATCTGTAGAGGGACAGGGAGTATTGAGGAAGCAGGGGGGGCTGCAGAAGGACATGGACAGGCCAGGAGAGTGGGCAATGAAATGGCAGATAGAGTACAATGTGGAAAAGTGCGAGGTTGTGCTTTTTGGAAGGAGGAATGGAGGCATGGACTATTTTTTAATTGGGGAAATGCTTAGGACTTAGGAGTCCTTGTTCAAGATTCTCTTATAGTTAACGTGCAGGTTCAGACAGCAGTTAGGAAGGCAAGTGCAATATTAGCATTCATGTCTAGAGGGCGAGAATACAAGACCAGAGATGTACTCCAGAGGCTGTATAAGGCTTTGCTCAAATCGCATTTGGAGTGTTGGAAACAGTTTTGGGCCCCATATCTAAGGAAGGATGTGCTGGCCTTGGAAAGGGTTCGGAGGAGGTTCACAAGAATGATCCCTGGAATGAAGAGCTTGTCATATGAGGAATGGTTGAGGACTCTGGGTCAGTACTCGTTGGAGTAGGATGAGTGGGGATCTTATTGAACAGAGATGAGGAGGAATTTCTTCAGCCAGAGGGTGGTGAATCTGTGGAATCTGCAGAAGGGTGTGGAGGCCAAATCACTGTGTGTCCTTAAGGCACAGGCAGATAGGTTGTTGAATAATAAGGGGATCAGGTGTTATGGGGAAAGCAGGAGAATGGGGATGAGAAAAATATCAGCCATGATTGAATGGCAGAGCAGACTCGATGGGCCGAGCGGCCTAATTCTGCTTCTATGTCTTATGGTCTTACTGCAAAGGAGGAAAAATATGGGCAGTCTGGCCCTGCTGAATCCACAATACTACCACTAGGCAGGTACTGCAGAGAGCGTGAGGGGATGGATACGTGAACCCAACATGGAATGGGTGAGGTTGGAGGAGTCCTCCTGGAAGGGAACAACCATCCGGGCACTTGCATGGCAGCGCTCCCATCACCTCTAACAAAATACACATCCTGCCCAGTGGTGTTAGCTGTGAATCAATGGAACCAAATGAGGCAGCATTTCAGTCTAACTGAGATGTCCCCCATGGTCCCCATCTGTGGAAACCACAAATTCCCACCAGCCATGCTCGATGCCACCTTTAATAAATGGAGACAGGTTGGGGTGACGCTAATAGTCATGGACTTTTACTTATCATTAAATCATAGAATTTACAGTGCAGAAGGAAGCCATTCAGCCCATCGAATCCTTGGAAAGAGCAGCCCACTTAAGCCCTACACCTCCACTCTATCCCCGTAAACCCACCCAACTTGGGGACAGACTAGCAACTTTGGGCGAACTGAAGGAAGACCTGCATCTACCAACAGCACAGGAACTCAGGCACCTTCAAATTAAACACTTTCTCCGCATGGAGATGGAAAAATACCCCAGGGCCCCAAGAGACACACTACAGGAGGAACTAATAAACATGGACAGTAAGGAGGGGGGGGGAACTGTGGGAACATCTATGGATGGTTACTGGAGAGGGCAAGACTACTGCAGGATGAAGCCAGACGAAAATGGGAGGACAAACTGAGGACGGAAGTGGGTTGGGGACTCTGGAGCGAAGCACTGAGCAGGGCCAACTCCACCTCCTCCTGCGCTAGGCTCAGCCTCATGCAGTTTAATCAGAACCCGAATGAACAGGTTCTGCCCCGAGGTGGAGGATAAATGTGAACGGTGCCAAGGAGGCCCGGCCAACCATGCCCACATGTGTTGGGCTTGCCCCGGACTTGTCGGGTTCTGGACCACCTTCTTCGAGGCGATGCCCAAGGTTGTGGGGGTGAAAGTGGAATCATGCCCAAGAGTAGCAGTCTTTGAAGTTTTGGACCAGCCAGAACTACATATGGGGAAAAGGGCCGACGCCCTGGCTTTTGCTTCCTCAATCACATGCAGGAGAATCCTGCTCAGCTGGCGATAAGTAGCACCACCCACAGCTGTAGACTGGCTGGCAGACATGTTGGGATTTCTCCACCTGGAGGAGATTAAGTGCACCACCCGAGGGTTGGACAACGGTTTCCACAAAGCATGGGGGCTATTCGCTAGCCTGTTCCAAGACTTTTTTGAGGCCAACAGCGACTAGGGAAAGAGGGGGGAAGAGCAGACAAGAACGCATGCAGTGAGGAGGAACAAAGGGGGAAGGGGGAGGTGATGAGGAGGGAACCCAAGGGAGTCACAGAGAGCCACAAGGTCAACAACGGAAAACGCAGAAAAGAGCGGAGCTCAGTAGCAGGCATCCAGGGCAGAAGAGGGAGCTACCAATGGGGGGATTGGGGCAGGGAGGAGGGCAGGGAGGGGGAAGAGTGGACGGGGAGAATGTATGTTATAAAGTATGTAAATAACAAACTGTAAACATACAAATATCAGGTGCACTATTCGTTAAATTGTTTTTCTGTAAAACAGACATTCCTGTTTCTTATTTTGATAAATCGAGCTGAAAGTCACCCCATGGCGTGAGCTTCCTCGTGGTTGAAAAGAACAAAAAGAAAAATAAGGTAAATCAACAAATGATAACAAGTAAAAGCCAAAACATCATCAATAACTGTTTCACATGCAAAGGAACCTGGTATCAATAAGTTAAGCAACTTCAATTTGTATTCTGTTATTTTTATCTACCCATTAACTGCCTGCCCCTTGGACATCCAGACCATAGTACAGAAAATAAAATACTGGCCCAGATTGTGAAATAGGAATAACCTGCATTAAACCAGATTGTTATTGAGATATTGCGAGTATGAAATCTGATTTGTTCTGATTTTAATTATTGGAGATATTTAAAAAAATAAAAATTAATATTTTCATCTTTTCTCTTTCCTTTGTCTCTCTCTTAATTCCCTCATTTTCTCTCTATTTTGCCTTCTGTACATGGTTTCACATTTAATCAATTATTATAATTTACACTTCTGCGTGTCTCACTGAGGATTCTACCATCTGATTGTTTGATGTGACATGCTGTTGTTGTTTGCACTGCTCACACATTTCTGATCCCTCCAGAGGATGTCACGCTGAAAGGGATCTATAAATACCAGAGGTACCCCACCCCTTGTTTTTCCTGGCCTAGCCACTGGCAGGTTTTCTTCTTGGCTTCCCATTGGTTGCAGATCACCTTCCAGTGTCTGATAAATTGTGAAATTTTAGGCCCCCCCCACCGCCCCCCCGCCTGCAAATCCACCTGCAAGGGGCCATAAATTTCTGCCCCCGAGGTTGTCACTTAAAAACCTTTGAAAAGTCTTCAGGCAACTATAAGCATAATGAATGGTTGGTTCCTTCATTGCTGGCCATCAAATCCGGACCAAAGTGCACTGATGAACTATGTACAGAGAAATGTGGAGTTGTCCTTTAACTTCTCTGAAGATCATTTTTAGGTTGTGGAAAATAAATCTGCTGTATGTAATATCTCTTTTAAAATAACACGCTTAAAAGTGATCGTCGTAATTAAGCATAAAATTACTATGCATTTCTTTCCATATCATACTGTAATTCAAAGGAGAAATGTCACCATTTACTTTTGACTTGAAATGCAGTAAAATGCTGCTGCTTTCTTCAAAGTGTGCTGATAAATTGCAGCTTGCTTCCATCAACCTAACATCGAATAATTGTCATACATACCACCACACATTCTACCGACTCTCTGGAGGCTGCTCTTTACATTACACGTATGTAATCTGGATTTCCCTATTCTTTCATTTCTTTTTCCTGTAAGAGCTCTCAAATTTTATAATAACGATGTTTGAGCATGTCATGCAGTAGCAGTTTGCTCGAATACATGCAAATCTGACAATTTTGCAATGTTTTAGAGCTAGAAAATTGCAGTTAATCCTTGTAATGCTGTCATGCACATGGCTTGAACTTAAAATACTCAGACATGGACAATAAATCACAATGACAAAGCAAGGCAACTTGTTCACAGTCATAAAGTGAAGATAAAAATATTTACAAGGAGAACTATGCAATGCAACCATACACACAAGGAAAGAAAATGATACGGGTACCATGGACTGCAGGATACAAACATTTAATTAAATTACAACAAATTATTGAAGCATATATGAAGTTGTAATTTGCTTTTCTCATCTATGTCTTCTGCTTTTCTCCCACAATTCACCTTACCCCCTTTCTTTATAATTCATTACCTAACTGCTGGTTCATGCAGAAACCTCACAAATTAAACCTAGAAAACACCCAAATAGTTGAGTAAGCTGCAAGAAAAAAATCAATCATGTTTTTTCACACTAGGAAACAACAATGACATATACCTCCTGTTCTTACCAGAGGGGGTTGGTTGAGTTATTCCAAGTATGAAGTTGTGAAGCAGATAAGGAAGAGATAAGGTTTTATAAGTACAACAAATAATTGACATTGCTTTTATTTTTACTCTCATGCATCTTAACATTGGGACTTCAAACATGTTGAATAAAATGTTATGTATCCAGAAAGATCAAGAATATTCATTTTCAGACTAAAAGGAGATATCTAAAATAAAACAGAAAATACTTGTAAAAACACAGCCGGCCACACAGTATCTATGGAGAGAAGAACAGAGTTAAACGCTTGGAGTCCATATGACACTTTTTAACTCTGAAGAAGAGCCATACAGACTTGAAACTTGTTGGTCTCTCCACAGATGCTACCAGACCTGTTGAGTTTTTCCATCATTTTCTGTTTTTATTTAAGATTTCCAGCATCCGCAGTGTTTTGCTTTTATATAAGAGTAGATATCATTTGGTACTTTTGTAACTGATATTCAAGAATGTAAGAATTGGAAACTTCTTGCATTATGTGTATAAACAGCTGTTAAAAAAAACACTGGGTTTAAAAACTACTGGGAATGAACATTCCACACAATGTATTATTTATAATGCGTTAATAGGTTTGTTTGAATAATTTAACTTTTTTCACAAAAAAATAAATGAGTAATTATGTTAAAGTGCATCGTAGTGCAATTTCATTTAAAGATGTTACCATAGGATTACAAATATTATGCAGTAGAATCTGAACCCCAATATTAATATCACAATCTATTCAATGAAGGAGATTTACTGTTTACTCAGGGCCTAAAAATGCTACAGTTTAAATAGAAAAGGTGCAAATGTTGCCAATTGATTGATCATTCAGTGCATGTTTTTAATAGTTACAACTGTGCACTATTAAAAACAACCCTGGCCACCTGAACGTAGGGCCAGGTACAGGAATGGTAGTAACTACAGCATATCTGTGCTTAGACCGTAAAGGGAGATACTTAGACACAGCTCTCATATGGCTATGTTCTAAAATTGCTGACTCATCAATTTATTACAAAATGTGAGCTGATTACAAAAATTATGTGATGGAAGTGAAAAGTATCTTGACATATTTACAAAACTATTCTTAAACTATTAGCTACTTAATACCCAAAGAAATAAAGATTTAATAAACTTGAAAGACTGTTAAGTGCCATGTTTCCAGTAATTTTGAGGCAGACGTCAAAACACCAAGATGTTTCTATTGTAGCTAATGTAGTATTGGCAATAAAATAAGAGCATAATGTCTCCAGTCTTGTCATTCTACTTAAATTCACATCTTCAAATACCATTTGTATTGATATGGTTCAGCACGTATGTCAGATTTGGTCAGCAAGCTATCTTTAACATTTGACGGCGCTGACTGGGTTTCTGACAGGATCACTCACAGGTTACTTTCCAAAACAGTTAATGAGCTTGTGCATGTTGAATGAAAGCATCTGTTCCAAGAATATTTAGTCACGCAGGTTATAAATAAGAAAATATTTTATTTGAATTGAGTATTTCTGATCACTATTGCCATATGTATGTTTCTTTCAACCTTAAATCACAAAATTTGTTTAATGTTTTCCTTCAATTTAACCTCAGTTGTAGAATTCTAATTTATCAACGGTGCCAAACATTAGCAGCAGTAGCTGTGTTCCATATATTTTTGCATTAATTAAAACATGTTGACAGCTAGTCAACTGCTTCCAGTGTCCCTGATAATCCTCTGTTGCAAAACCTACAGTTTTGTCACCCACAATTCCATCTACTCAAAAAGAATTTCACTAATGAACAGATTCATTGTACATACCATGTTCATATCTATGCCATTTGTATACGTCCAGGCATGTTGGAAGTATTCCTCTAGTCTCTGACGGAGAGGATTGGGAATCTGATGAAAGCGTATGAATTCCTTGACTCGAAGCATTTGCATGTGATACCTTGCTGTTCCAGAATAAAGTCTTTGGATAATTGCTGAGACATTACCAAAGATACTGGCGTACATTAATGCTGGTCAAGGAGAAAACATGGATTCAATCAGACAGGTTAGGCCTCATTCACATTTAATATATTTTTAAACATGTTATACACAGGAACATAGGACTTAGGAGTAAGCCATTTGGCCATTGTACCAGTTGAATTGATGATTTTGACATAATTATGAATTAACTTGAATTATAACTGTGCAAACTAGCCATTTCCCCTCGGTGTATCAAATATGCCAGACAATCTGCCTGACCATAGATTTTGAAAAATTACAAAGCAAATTAAACCAAGCTTTGTTGGAATTCCCTCAGTTTACAAAATCAAAGGCTTTCACCTAATTCCATTTTCTTTCAGAATCACATTGTGGAAATATCTATAAAGAAACAATTATCTTTAGAGTACACAGGATATTCAGAGAAGGTAATAATGCTTTAACTATAGTTTAAATTATGAGCTATTTTAGAGTCTAGTTTAGGGAGGGTAACTGGGAGTCTGTAAAAGCGCAATGTTTGGACCCTTGACAAGAAGCTGAGAGTTATTGCTAGCCCCTCAAGACTTGCTGTCAACTTGCATGATTCTAATATGTTTTAAAGCAGCTCCAACCAGCTGTCTTGGAAATCACCTGTCTTGGGATTTGAGACACTGTACTTTTCTATACGAGTGCTCACGCAATGCTGCTCAATGCCAGGTCCCCAGAATAGATGCAGCAGAGCTGAGTAAACATGATCTGTACGAAGATTTTGTGAAGCATTTATATCACTACAAGCGTAAATGAAATATAAATATCTTGATATATACAGGGTAATGTAACAAAGGTAGAAATAAGCAACGTGAAATGAGGAACTGTCTTTGAAACCCAGCTGTTAGTCTTTAAGATAGTCACTGTATCAAACCAATGTACTAATCTTGAACATTTCTCTGCAAAGCCCAAGTTCTAAGAGAATGACAGCTATAATGGTATAATGAATCTTTGGACATCTCTAACCTAAATATGGAATTCCATTCAGCAGGTCACTTTCCATTAACAATTAAATCAATCATATTCCTTAGCCACGCTTGAAAGTTCTCACTTATTTCAGTTTCCATCACCCAGCAGAGTGGGTAGAATCATCCAATTGATCAATTTGACCCAAAGACATTTTACATTCCAAGTTTAAACTCTGAGTACCACCATGCTCTCGTACAAGATAACTGATATTATATTCTCATCATCACGGCAAACATTTTGACTGGTTTAACTTATGCCCTTAGTATGTCTAGCTTGTGCTGAGAAGTATGTATTGAATCTAAACTTGGTAACATCACCAAGGCCTGATTAAGGTTCTAGCCACCTCTTCAATTCAACAGGCCCCAGAATATGCAGAACCATCTATGTAGGGTACTATGCATCATGAACATTTTATGTTAACACATAAGTTATGCAGTAGTTGTGCAGCCAGTACAAGCTGGTTATGTGAACATTGCAAAATTTACAAACTAATAAGTTCACACCAACATGAGTGAAAATGGCAGCTTCAATGATCCATGGGAATTTCACACATAACACGGATTTCACACTGGAGCTGACACATTTTAACCACCAATGTCAGGCCATTACCTTGGGTGCACCACAGTGGAATATAAGATCTGCACTAAGATGCGTTTATATTAAAGCAAGCAGATATTTAGGACAAATGTTTGGATACAATATTCTAAAAGTATTATTTATAATTAAGACATTAACGAGGGGCTTGGACTGAGAAACAGAAATTGTCTTTCCTGATAAACTAGCTCAGCCTTTTAAAATATCATTATCATGTCAGCTTATTCAGAACGACCAGAAATGGCCATGACATGAGTAATATGAGTTACTGGCCAATAACTGACCATATTTCATAAATAACTGGACAATTATGACAATAAGGAGGTTGGGGGCAGATTAATTGATGCAGTTCTTTACATTATATAGATCAGGTCAAATACAAGAACATCTCAGAAGGGTAGGAACAGTTTCAGAGATTTATTATCTTTGAGGTCATCTCCAGTGACCTTTCCCTTATAAAAAATATTTGCCACATTCGAATGTAATCCTGAATAGAGAACTTATTTGTTCAGTGTATTTACAGATTTTGATCCCAGATAAAAGGTTTGCAGTTTAGGATTGTATTTGTTTTTATAAACAAACATGGCAAGGTTACAGAACTGAAGCTCCTTTAGGTTATTCACATTGAAGAAACTAATATTCTTTCAGATTATTTAGTATTAAAAATAGTTCCAACACTTACAGCCAATCAGCATGACGCAGATGGAAAAGATCTTCTCTGAGTTGGTGTTCGGAGACACATTGCCAAAACCAACACTTGTCAGGCTACTGAAAGTGAAGTAGAGCGCTGTCACATATTTATCCTTGATGGATGGTCCAGAGCTCATATCGCTGACATTATATCGTTTTTCTATTTGTTGTCCTAAAGAATCCAACCAGCCAATTTTGTGTACTAGATATGGCCGCTCCACATTCCCAATGGCATACCAAATACAAGCGAGCCAGTGAGCGATCAAGGCAAATATGCACATGAGCAGCATCAGAACCGCAGCGCCATATTCAGAGTATCGATCTAATTTGCGGGCAACCCTCACCAAACGCAGCAGGCGGGCTGTCTTCAGAAGGCCAATCAGTGTTGTCGTCTGTCAAAACAGGAGATCAAGAAAAGTGACTACACCATCTAAATGAGATGTTTGCATTCATTGATTTTATAAAAGTTACCGTGCCCGATGTCCAACATAAGAAGAAGCAGCACAATTCTTTCAATACAGAAAACCCATTTTCACAAAGGGAATGGTTAGGAAACCTCAGTAATGTTTCCTGCAGAAAATCGCCATGCTAATTCTGAATAGCAGCAAATAAATTAATGAGGCAAAGATTTTATTTGATTTTCAACACTGATTCAAACTTGAATTTATTAATAAATATTACATGCTGATTTAGCACACTGGGCTAAATAGCTGGCTCGTAATGCCGAACAAGGCAGCAGCGCCGGTTCAATTCCCGTACCGGCCTCCCCGAACAGGCGCCGGAATGTGGCGACTCGGGGCTTTTCACAGTAACTTCATTGAAGCCTACTTGTGACAATAAGCGATTACTATTATTATGCTTCCCATTGGTCACATTACTTGCAAGCATGGAGTCACTTTCCATGTGTATCATATTTATCCAGACATCCTTCGTCACCAATTGCCTGCCCAAAATCAAACAAAAATGTTCTTCAATTTAACTAGCTTCCGGACCATTTAAATTACTCTGATCCAAATTTCATTCACCTCTCCAACATCCTCTGGGGTTGAATCTGATCCATATTTAATCCATTCCTGTGTTGAACATTTGATACCACATTTGTTCTATTACCAAGATTACATTTCCCTACCTTTAGAATCTTGCCTGCCTAAGCTGTTCTCTTTACCAGATGCTGTTGAAACCCAAATATGTAACTTCCTTCCTGGAAAACAATATTTTCTCATGTCCTATCTTAATACCTCCATCAGTCCCAAACTTTAGACTTCTGCTCTGAGGAAGTCATAGGGACTCAAAATATTAACTATTTTGCTCTCCACAGATGCTGTCGGACCTGCTGAACTTTTCCAGCATTTTCTGTTTATATTTCAGAATTCTGTAGTCAGGGTCCTCCCCTGACCACCATTACCCTTGCTGGCTTTTGTTGGCTCCCTGTATTTCAGTTAATGAAATTTCAATCTGAGTCCTCATCTTAGAGTCCCTCCATTCTGCACTGAATGCTATCTGAGCAAACTTCTGCAAACGTCCAAGTCTATACCCTCCAATCAACTGACACTGCTCCTTTTACTACACCACTGAGGTTTTCTCTCAAATAATTCACCTTGTTACCTTCCTTATCTTCAAAAGCCATCGAAAACTTCTTCATTGCCAATGTTTCAGTCCTTAGATTTCTTCCTCTTTTCAATCTTGCTAACCACTTTGACACACCTTTGACTCAACTGGATAACCCATGAAAAAGGGCATGGGGATTGCGGAGATGAATTAACCTGCGCCCATTGATTGCAATGCACGAGACAGACCAGCTGCATCTTGCTCATTTCAATACTTCTGCGTCTGGTCAATGCTAAATGTGCTGTTTATTGGCCCTTTGCATCAGGAGCTGGCTGACAATATGTGTGTGTGGGGTGAATCCCACCCCCGCCGGCCGCCGAATTCTCCGGCCCTCCAAAAGTCGCCGAGGCCTGAGTCGCGCCGCCCGCCCCGGAGAATGGCGGGGACTGGCGCGACTCAATGGGCCCCAGGGCTGTCCGAATTCTCAGGTCCGCGATGGGCCAAAGTCCCGCTGGGTTTTTGCCGGTCCCGCCGGCGTGGATCAGACTAGGTCCCTTACCGGCGGGACCTGGCGGCGTGGGCACGCTCCAGGGTCCTGGGGCGATCTGGCCCCGGGGGGTGACCCCACGGTGGCCTAGTCTGCGATTGGGGCCCACCGATCCACGGGCGGGCCTGTGCCGTGGGGGCACTCTTTTCCTACGCGTCGACCGTGTCAGCCTCCGTGATGACCGATGCGTAGGTGACCCCCCCCCCCCCCCGCGCATGCGCGGGGATGACATCAGCAGCCGCCCCGCTGGGCACGGGAGAATAGTATCCCAGGTCCGTAAGGCCAGAAAAGTAGACACCAGTTAAGTTGGCATGGATGCAGGACACAGGGTAGCGTTCGGAGTTCGGGCGCAAACTGTGATAGACAAAGTCTTTGGGGGTGGGATGGGATGTTCGTGCCGTCTCCTGTGCTGGGCCAGGCCCCATGTCCTGCCTATCCTGGCCCTGCCCAGCATCCTCCTCATTGGACAAGGCCTGCTGTTCATTCCCTCCTCCAGCACATCGCCCCTCACCCTTCCTCCTGTGCCTACAGAAATGTCTTTTTCTCCTCTCCACACAAGTCATTATTAACACGTGCAACTCTCTGATCTCTCTCCTCACAGGAGCATTCTATTTGGTGAGAGGCAAGTGGGGGTGGGGCGGGGGGGGGGGGGGGGGGGGAGGGGGGGGACGAGACGAGGCGGGTGGTATAGAAAGGATACTACACAGGAGGCCATTCGCCCATCCTGTTCATGCCAGCCCAAATACACCCAGGCATCCTTTTTAATCCCATCTTCCTGCACGCGACCCATTACCCTGCTGCTTACAGCACTTAAAGTGCTGATCCAGGTACTTTTAAGTTTTTTTTCCCATCACAACTCAGGTGACGAATTACAGACAACTACCACCCTCTGTGTAAAAAAATAATTCCGCATGTCCCTTCTTGCCTTTCTGCTACTTTGTTTGATCTATCACCCCTGGGTTTGAACTCTCTGCCAAGGGAAACAATTCCCTCCTGAGTACTCTATGACTACCCCTCACAATTTTATACACCTCAATCATACCACCCCGCAGCCTTTTCTATTCGAAGGAAAACAACCTCATCCTTTCCAAGCTCTGCTTGTAGCTACAATTCTCCAGCCCTGGCAACATTCTTCTGAATCTTCACTGCACTTATAATAATAATAATCTTTATTAGTGTCGCAAGTAGGCTTACATTATTACTGCAATGAAGTTACTGTGAAAATCACCTAGTCCTCCAGAGCAATTACATCCTTCCTGTAATGTGGTGACCAGAACTGCACATAATACTCAGTTGTGGCCTCACCAGTTGTCTCATACAGTTCCATCATTATATCCCTACTTTTGTATTTTATACCTCTGCCAATGAATGAGAGCATTCCGTTTGCCTTCTTTACAACCTTATCTATCCAAATCGCTGCCATTAGGGACCTGTGCACTTGCATGCCAAGGTCTCTTCATTCAAGGGCAGCACGGTAGCATTGTGGATAGCACGATTGCTTCACAGCTCCAGGGTCCCAGGTTCGATTCTGGCTTGGGTCACTGTCTGTGCGGAGTCTGCACATCCTCCCCGTGTGTGCGTGCGTTTCCTCCGGGTGCTCCGGTTTCCTCCCACAGTCCAAAGATGTGCAGGTTAGGTGGATTGGCCATGATAAATTGCCCTTAGTGTCCAAAATTGCCCTTAGTGTTGGGTGGGGTTACTGGGTTATGGGGATAGGGTGGAGGTGTTGACTTTGGGTAGGGTGCTCTTTCCAAGAGCCGGTGCAGACTCGATGGGCCGAATGGCTTCCTTCTGTACTGTAAATTCTATGATATATGATATCTACCACTTTCAGTATATTCCCATTTATTATTCCTTTAACAGTTTAACCTCCCTAAATGCATTACCTCCCACTTATCAGAGTTGAACTCCATCATCTACTTTCCTGCCCACTTTCCTGCCCACTCCACCAACCCATCCATCTCATTTTGGAGCTTACTGCTATCCTCTACACTATCCTACACTACACAGCCTATTTTTGTGTCATCTGCGAATTTCCAAATCGTGCCCCCATGTTCAAGTCCAAATCATTAATGTACAAAACAAACAATAGGGGTCCCAACACCGAGCCCTGTGGAACACCACTTGAAACAGCTTTCCATTTGCAAGGGCAGCCAGCGATCGTCACTCTTTGTTTCCTGTTGGTAAGCCAACTTTGGATCCAATGTCACATTAGCCTGTATCTCATGGGCTTTTACTTTTTGAGCAGTCTGCCATATGGGACATTGTCAAATGCCTTACTAAAACCCATGTAGACAACATCCACTGCAACATCCTCATCGATTCTCCTTGTCATTTCCTCAAAGAATTCAATCAAATTTGTAAGGCATGACTTTCCTTAACAAAGCCAAGTTGACTATCCCTGCCTACACCTTTCTAAATGACAGTTTATCCGATCTATCCAGATTGAATCGAACAATTTGCCCACCAAGGAAGTAAGTCTACCCGGCATAGAATTGTTTGGCATTTCCTTCGTATCCTTTTTAAACAATGGAACTACATTTATATTCCTCCTGTCCTCCGGAACCTCCCCTGTGTCTTGTGAATATTAGAAAATAATCCTCAGAGCATCTGCTATTTCATCCCTAACCTCCTTCAACATCCTCTGAAACAATCCATCCTGTCCTGGCGACTGATCCACTTTCAAAGATTCCAGCTCCGCTAACACTTCCTCTCTCATTATATTTGATCCAATATTTCACACTGCTACTCTTGGACTAGTTTAAATGCATCATCCCTTTCCTTTGTGAGTACAGAGACAAAAATATTTTAAAAAACTCTTCCCATTGTTATATTACTTTGTGTAATATATATATTACTCTTTTAAACCAGCCAAGTTGTTGAAATGAGCAGTAGTCTTCTTGTAAGGATAAACTAATTTATTGAGTAATATAATTAAATACTGTGAGTTCTTTTTACTTAATACTCAACTAGTAAAACAAAGAAACAATTGTAGAGATACATAGAACAGTACAGCACAGAACAGGCCCTTCGGCCCTCGATGTTGTGCCGAGCAATGATCACCCTACTCAAACCCACGTATCCACCCTATACCCGTAACCCAACAACCACCCCCTTAACCTTACTTTTTAGGACACTACGGGCAATTTAGCATGGCCAATCCACCTAACCCGCACATCTTTGGACTAATAATTAAATTAAATTATACAACACACTACTTTGATAACTAATAACTTCTTCTCTCCCCAGCTTTCCTATATCTGTTCTCTCTGCAGTCCTGATACACACTCCTTCAGAAAGAGCGGTAAAGCTATTTATATAGGTCCTGATAGTGAGACATCTAGTGTTCAATTGCCTGTACTGGCATTACATATACTGATCATGTACATTGATATACAGAGATCACTACACCCATATCCTTTGCATCTTCACACAAGTTCCCATTTTCAGATCTGATAGGTCCCACTTTTTACCTTCACTAATTCTTTGCTCTTTATATGCTGGTAAATTATCCTTGGATTTTCCTTAATCTTGCTTGCTAATATTTTTTAATGCCCTTTCTTCGATTTCCTTATTTCTCTTTTTACTTGATCCCTGTACTTTCTATGCTCCTCTAGTGTATCTGTAGTGTTGTGTTTTTTGTAACTAACATAAGCTTTCTTTTCTTCGTTAATTTTCCTCTGTATTTTTGTAGATAACCACTGGGGTCTAGATTTGGCAGTACCATTCTTATTTTTGGAGGGGGAATGTCTGCTTTGCACCCTTAGGATCTCACTTATTAGTGCTTCTTACTGGTTTATCACAGATTTATCCTTTTGCAGTCTTGTCCTCAGCCAAATCACTTCTCAGTTTTGTAAAATTTGTCTTACCCCAGTTTAAAAACTTTTACTCTGATTTATCAGTGTCCTTTTCCATATTAATACTAAATCTAACTGAATTGTGGTCACTATCCCCGATATGGTTTCCCACTGTCAC
The DNA here is from genome assembly GCF_902713615.1 of Scyliorhinus canicula. Lineage (NCBI taxonomy): Eukaryota > Metazoa > Chordata > Chondrichthyes > Carcharhiniformes > Scyliorhinidae > Scyliorhinus > Scyliorhinus canicula. The sequence goes on from NC_052147.1 coordinate 225,316,190, forward strand.
TTCACCCACTTTCCCATCTTCATTTCCCAGGAGGAAATCCAGAATTGGTGAGGGAGGAGGAGGAGTGGTGGTCTTCCATTGCCAGGCAGCTCATCAGCCACTAGCAATGCCTGTCCCGCACCTGCTCCACTAGGAAGGAGGCCTTGCTGCAGGAGTCTGCAAAGGTTGCCAGTAACCTGCCATGAGAGACTGGAGGTTTCTTGAGGCACTGGTGCTCAACATTTCATGAGAGCTGATTCTCTGCAAGGTTTGTGCTAGGGGTCATGCCTCCTTCCAGCCGGATCTGTGTGGGTATTCCATCTGCCCTTTGGAGGGGCATGTGGCAAAGGATATAGCTTCAGGTCTGGCTACTGGTGTTCCCCCAGTTACTGCTGGCACTGTTGGGGGTGGTGTGGGTTCTGCTCTTGCTCCTCAGAAGAGGTGGAAGATAGAGCTGCAAAACCTGCTCCCCAGCTGCGTTGATGGTTGGCACCAGGCAAGTGCAGCTGAAGGTGCTGGACAGATGAAAAGCCTTCTCAGATGCTGCCAATCACCTGTCAAGCAATAATAGCTTTTTTCTGAGAGAGGAACCCCTTTGAACAGCAGTTTCTCAATGGCTTTGACTGTGAGCAGAATTTTACAGGGCCCTGATATCAAGTGGGGATGCCTGTAAAATTTCTCAGTTGCACGTCCTGCTGCTTATTTTGTTGTAATATGCACCGACTTGCCATTGTAATGTAAAGATGGTCAACAGAGAAAGGAATGAACAGGGTGCATATTTCCTTCAGAAGGAATGGAACAAACTTGCAATGTCCCAAAAAAGAGAAATGCAACTCGAACGAGTGCAAGAAGTCAATCAAATACCGATGACCAAGTGCTGGAAATGGTAAGTAGTGCCACCACTCCACCACACGTGAGAGTCGGAGTTGTGGAAGAACTGTTAAGACTCAAGACCATCTGAATTTATGCAGTCAGAGGCTTGAAGTGGGGGAGAAGGGATAGCAAATAAAGATTGTATTGTAAATAATTATACTCCATTGAAATGGAGGAAAGTTTTCTTTGAAGAAGAACGGGAAATGTATTATGTGCCTGCATGCCATTGTAATGTAAAGGAGCTTGGCAAAGTGAGGGTTATTGCGAGACTCACCAATAGCACTGCTCACGGTATGATGCTTTTAGTTGCATGGTGATAGACCCAGAGAGAGCACTATGGAAGCCTACCTGCATGGAGAAGTAGCACCATGCATGCCAATAACTGGCATCTGTAAATAGTTAAAGACTAACAAGAAATGATTCTTGTTTAAATGTACAATTTCCAAGATCTCGTTATTGAGACATCCAAAGAACACGCACTACAACATATATGACTATCCTTCTACCTGTTCGAAATTTTATGAAGAGTGGGAGGGGCCACGGACGGTCCACTCACTATGGCCCCAATTGTGGCCACTTTCCCACCAGGCTATCATTTTGAGGCTCTTGGGAAGAGGTCAAGGATGGGGGTGGGTGGCATGGTAGGGAAGGAAGACCGGTAGCCTACACTTGTTGGATAATAGGTGGGATAGGCTTTAATTCATGATTGGGCACCCTCCCCCAAGGTTTGCTCCCCACTCCATGTTCACTCTCCCCTGGCCTTACAATCACAAACCTCATCCCGCTCCCTGTCCCCTACCAGCCTCCACACCTTTCCCCACTGCAAGACCCCCACCCTGACCTCCAGCCTGGATCCTGGCACTTAGACTCAGGGGACTACCTGCAGTCCCAGCAGTAACCACGGCTCACTGGCTGGCTGGCAGATCTCTGAGGTAGATCTTCCTCCTTAGTAAGGAGTGGCAATGGCGAAATATATTGGGACATTAAATGGCTGCCAGGCTACCAACATTGGTGGGGATGCATTATCGGGCAACTTCTTTGCTGATTGATCCAGCTTTACTGAAGGAGATCTTCCCTGCAGAGTACTCAGAGTGATGCTGCCAACCTCTCGACAGAATGTGGAAGTCTTTTGCTTTTATTAAAGAAAGTATTTGTGGTTAAAAACTTTTAATAACCTTCTTAATCATGTCAGCTACTTTCCAACCAGATCCTAGCAGAAATTGGAAGCCATGACGGGGAAAGCAAAAAGAGGGAGGATTGACTATGGGATCCAGAGCCAATGGCATTTTAAAGGACTTTCTACTCTACACATTGGAACCTATGAACATTTGGTGGGGAAAATGTTGCCCTTGATGTTGTTACAATTATAAGCTTTATAAAACTGTTATGATGTGGGACTGTGTGTTTAATTTAAGGTAAAAGGTCGACCTGGTTGCAAGTCTGGATGGTTTGATTGTTCAAGGTTGTTTTTCTGGGAGGAAGCTGCAAGGTGTCCATACTTGGAGACAATGGCAGCGGCTTTAGTGTTTACAGTGGACAGACTGTGAGTCTCCAAAATTCGAGAAAAGTGCTGAGTTGTATACAGTTGTGCCTTAAACTGTTTATTTAATTATAAGGTTAAAGAAATTTAGACTCTCAGGGATAAATAATCATCTCTGGCCACAGGAAGGGTGCCAGAGGACTGGAGGACAACTAATGTGGTGCCATTATTCAAGAAGGAAAGTAGGAATAAACCAGGTAATTACAGGCCAGTGAGCCTAACATCAGTGGTATGGATATTATTGGGAAAAAATCTGAGGGACCGAATTAATCAGCACTTGGAGACGCAAAGATTAATAAAAGATAATCAGAAAGATTTGTTAGGGGGAGTTCATGTTTAACAAATTTGATTGCATTTTTGAAGGGGTGACGAGGTGTGTAGATGAGGGCAATGCAGTTGATGTAGTCGACATGGGCTTCAGTAAGGATTGTGACAAGGTCCCACACGGGAGACTGATCAAGAAGGTAGAGTCCACGGTATCCAGAGCAATTTGACAAATTGGATCCAAAATAAGCTTAGTGGCAGGAGGCAGAGGGCAATGGTTGAAAGCTGTTTTTGTGACTGGAAGCTTGTCTCCAGTGGTGTATGTCAAGTATCAGTGCTTGGTCATTAGTTATTTGTAGTGTACTTTAATAATGTATTTGAGAAAGTAGGAGGTGTGATCAATAAGTTCACAGGTGACACAAAAATTGTGGTGTGGTAAATAGCGAGAAGGAAAGGCTTAAATTACAGGACGATATAGATGGGCTGGTCAGATGAGCATAACAGTGACAAGTGAAACTTAACACAGAAAAGTGTACGGTGATACATTTTGGGAGGACTAACAAGAAAGGGAATACACAATAAATGGTAGGTAGGATGCTAGAAAGTACAGAGAACCAGAGGGACCTTGGGGTGCATGTCGATAGATCCCTGAAGGCGGCAGGGAAGGTAGATAAGGTGGTTAAGAAGGAAAATGGAATGCTTGCCTTTATTAGCCGAGGCATAGAATATGAGAACAGGGAGGTTATAATGGAGCTTCTCAAAAATCTGGTTAGGCCGCAGATAGAGTACTATGTGCAGTTCTGGTCGCTACACTACAGTGATTGCACTGGAGAGGTTGCAGGGGAGATTCATCAGGGTAGGCAGGAAGAAACTTTTACCTTTAGCAGAGGGATCAATAACCAGATTTATGTAAGTAGCAGGAGATTTAGAGAGGATTTGAGGAAAATCCTTTTCACCCAGAGGGTGGGAATCTGGAACGCACTGCCTGAAGGAGTGGTAGAAGTGGGAACCCTCACAACATTTAATAAGTGTTTGGATGAGCACTTGAAACACCATAGCATGCAATGTTATGGACCAAGTGCTGAAAAATGTGATTAGAATAGATACGTGCTTGATGGCAGGCACAGACATAGAGGGTCTCTTTTAGCTGGATTGCAAAACAAAGCCACATTGTGAATTACAAGGTAAATTGGCATAAAATAATAATAATGTTTATTAGTGTCACAAGTACGTTTACATTAACACTGCAATGAAGTTACTGTGAAAATGCCCTAGTCGCTACACTCCGGCGCCTGTTCAGGCACACAGAGGGAGAATTCAGAAAGTCCAATTCAATTTTCTAAAATGTACATGTTCAGTTATAGTTACAATTCAAATGTGTAACAGTAGATAACAAATGAACTGGGGAATGCACTTTTGATCCAGAAAATTTATGTAATGTTGTAATATTTGTAAAATCTTTACTTGTGCTCTGTTTTTATTTTCCAGATTATAATGACAAGTATATATCCTCCTATCAGATCTCTATTTATGTGACTACTGAGCTTACTGGTAGGATCTGCATGAGGAATTGCAGCCTTTGATTTTCCCTTCCATGCAGTGGATAAGTATTTCATCATTTCTGCGCTTTCCCAAACTGGCCCCATTATGATTGACAACTCACCCTGTGGAGAGTTGTAAATTCAAACCTCTGCTCTCTGACTAGTTTTGAAAGGCTTCTCATTCACTGCAATGTCAAAGCTCTAGGTATTAATGTTGAAAATGTGCCTGATCTATGAGTACTCCTCCAGTTGCACATTAATTCTATTTGTGGCACCTTTTTAAAGGGCTAACCTCTAATATTCACAGAAAGAACATTGTGTTTATAGAAAGTCGATTTTTTTACTTGAATTGTAACTAAAATGTCAAATTCATTGGTGAGTTAACTGCAGTTTATTGCTCGCAAAATGATATCTGCTGGAGGTTGAGACATATATTGACCAAAATAAATATCCATTTGTTCTTCTCAGCAAGAAATATTAATTTTATATTACTGCCCTTTCTAAGCACAGCTGGCAGAAATGACTGTCAAAGCATTAAACGCTGACACAAGCTATTGTGGACTGCTGCAGAATTCTCTTGCTCGGTTGGGAATAAAAGGATTTTAACCACATGACCAGCCTGTAGCCTGAGCTGATACAGTCTGAAGGAGATTTGGCTTTTTACAGTGAACGTCCATCACAAAACACCACAAAAACTCAAAAGGCATTTCAAGAACACAACAAAAATGTTCCAAAAATTGTAGCGGCTGAACATGAAGAGTCTGATCGACTATTGGAAAGAAATTCCAAAATCATTCATTGGGGCAGCACGGTAGCATAGGGGCAGCACGGTAGCACAGTGGTTAGCACTGTGGCTTCACAGAACCAGGGTCCCAGGTTCAATTCCCTGCTGGGTCACTGTCTGTGCGGAGTCTGCAGGTTCTCCCCGTGCTGCAGGGGTTTCCTCCGGATGCTCCTGTTTCCTCCCACAGTCCAAAGACGTGCAGGTTAGGTGGATTTGCCATCATAAATTATCCTGAGTGACCAATAAAGGATGGAGGGGTTATTGGATTACGGGGATAGGGTGGAAGTGAGGGCTTAAGTGGGTTGGTGCAGACTCGATGGGCCAAATGGCCTCCTTCTGCACTGTGTGTTCTATGTTCTATGTTCTATGCTCTATGTTCAAAGGTTTCACATCAGGGCTTCATGGTTCAGTTCAGCTGTGATTTCTATATTGGGTATGGCTCAGATGTATTTTAATTCAGAAATATCAGTTTAGCATACCAAAGACTGGGTGCGCCGATGAGTATGTAATCTGGACGTTCAGGAGACATGGGTACAAATCCTGCCATGGCACATAGTGGAATTTAGACATTGTCAAACAAAGCACAATTTCAAACTTTATGGATGTTCTGCATTATGTACTATGAGGAGGATAGTGCAGAACTTCAAAAGGACATAGACAAATTTCTGAAAGTTGCAGGTGAACTTCAAGGTGGAGAAAGGGATTCAATTTCAAACAAAGAATCGTTTGTCCTGAACCAAATGTGTAATCCTAATTCGTGATTTTAAAAAGATAAAAGAGCATGGCCAAAAAGTGGATGGCAAACAGAACTGGAGCCATTATGCAGCCTTGGTGTAATTGATTAGAGGAAAAGCACCTAATGAGGCCCCACAGCTTGCTGGGTCAGGCAAGTTCTTTGCATGGAGGACTCTCACACTAATGGTGTTATTCTACAGCCAGCTGACCATGGGAACCTGCACCATTGGACATCCTAGACTGAGGTACAAAGACATTCTGAAGGCCAATCTCAGAGCCTGTAAGTTGGACCCCACTGTATGAGGAAAAAGTAACCGTGACCAGATCGAAATGGAGAAGTCTCTGTCAGCAAGCAGATCACAACACTCGAGAAGAACAGAGTCAGATCCCTACAGGATCAGGAAGCACACCACAAAGCCAGTACCTTCATCCATACCCCTTAAAGGAACTACATATGTAATATTTGAAATCAAATCTGCAAATCAAGATTTTGCTTCACACCACATATGGTGGCGAACAATTAGTATCCTTGCTGAACAATCATCTGTTGAAACAAAGGGAGAATCTATCACAGCACAAGATTTACAAACGAAACATGAACAGCTGCACTCAAATCAACTGGCCAATTCACGGTACAGAAATTGTATTTTATAGCACTGTTTATTCATGTATTCAACAGTCAAATTCCCAAAATGATGGACAGAAATCAGCCCTCCTCCCAACCTCGAGGAACCATCTACTCTCCCTTTCCCACCATTTTCACTGACATAAACTTGTCAATTCGCACTTGTTCCTTGAAAGAGTAAATTAAAAAGACTAGACTTAGAAATACCAAATGCCCTTGTACCAGTGCCACCCGAACATACATGCTCAAAGCCACTTTGATCACCATGCAACCTCCTACCACCCTGACAGGAGGAAGGCAAAAGGATGGTTTTCTTCCGCCTGATGTCCCATATGTATCAGTTTCCGAGGTGTTATGCAGAACAGTGCAGACTTATAGCGCTGGTTCTCCAGCCTGTTTGTACTTGCTAAGTATCTCACTGGAATGGCTGGTAAGTTCCTGCAGATTTCAGAAGGAGTATTTAGAACAAAGAACAAAAAGCAATACAGCACAAGAACAGGCCCTTCGACCCTCCAAGCCTGCGCCGACCATGGTACCTGCCTAAACTAAAGCCATCTGCACTTACGGAGTCCGTATCCTTCCATTCCCACCCTATTCATATATTTGTCTAGATGTCCCTTAAATGCCACTGTCGTACCTGCTCTCACCACCTCCCCAGGAAGTGCATTCCATATATTTACCACCCTCTGTGTAAAAAAAACTTGCCTCGCACATCTGTTCTAAACTTTTCCCCATGCACTTTAAACCTCGGCCGCCTAGTACTTGACTCTCCTACCCTAGGAAAGAGCATCTGACAATCCACTCTGTCCATGCCACTCAGAATCTTGTAGACCTCTATCAGGTCTCCTTTCAACCTCTGTCATTCCAGTGAGAACAGACTGAGTTTATTTAACCTCTCCTCATCGCTAATGCCCTCCATACCAGGCAACATCCTAGTAAATCGCTTCTGTACCTTCCGCATTCTGGTAGTGTGGCGACCACAAGTGTACACAATATTCCAAATAAGGCCTAATTAAGGTCCTGTACAGCTGTAACATGACTTGCCAATTTTTATATTCAAAGCCCTGGCCGATGAAGGCCAGCATGCCGTATGCCTTCTTGACCACCTTATACACATGCGTAGCCACTTACAGTGATCGGTGGACAAGCACGCCCAGATCTCTCTGCCTGCCAGTAATCGCAAGAGTTCCACCATTTATTGTGTAATACCTACATGCATTGGACCTTACAAAGTGCATTACCTCATACTTGTCCGGGTTAAACTCCATCTGCCATTTCTCCGTCCAAGACTCCAACCAGTTTATATCCTGCTGTATCCTCTTCACTATCCGCAACTCCGCCATTTTTTGTGTTGTCTACGAACTTACTAATCAGACCAGCTATATTTCCTTCCAAATCATTTATATACACCATAAACAACGAAGACCCCAGAACTGATCTCTGTGGAATGCCCCTAGTCACAGCCTTCCATTGAGTAAAGCACCCTTCTACTGCTACCCTCTGTCCTCTGTGCCCAAGCCAGTTCTGTATCCAATTCTGTAAATTATTCTGGAGTAATCTTCAAAACCTCAAATGCTATTTTCTAGGGATACTGATCTATGCTGTTATTAATTTTGAAGATGACCCTAACAAACTGGATGTATGAGTTTGCAGGACAACCACTTCAGATTGGAAAAGCTGTAACATGCAATGAAATGAAGAGATTGCTGGAAATGCTTGCAGATAACTTCAGCCAAATGAATTGTGGACAATCCAATCTTTTCCTCTTGCAATTTCACTATCATTGTGCCAATTTAACTCATTCCAACTGCCGAAGTGTTTGAGTGTAAGGACAGAGTAAAAGCCATAGTGTTCTGAACATTCTGGCTATTGTGCTGAGGTTCTGTTCAAGAAAGTTAGTCAACACCTACCACTGCCTCTACATCCTCCCTTCCACCAAACCCCACCTAAGTTGCTGCGGTACAGCTATAAAATTGGCACCCAACCAACAAAAGAAAGAATGCTCAGGATGTCTCACAAGCAAGCTGAATCTAATTCTATTAATTATCGCCCTATTTGCCTCCTTGCAATTATCAGCAAATGAGTCATCAATACTGCCATTAAATAATATTTACTCAACAAAAATCTGCTGACTGAAGCACAGAAGTTGCAGAAAACCTTGTCACAGCGTCAATCTAAACATGCACAGCTGAATCCAAGAACAGCAGTGAGGGCTGCTTCCTTTGATATCAAGGTAGCAGTAAACATGTATGACACCAAGAAACTGTATCAAAATTGAAATGTGTGTGTGGCAAAGGAAAAGGCATTCAGTGATTGGAATCAAATCATACCTGAACCAAAGGAAGCTGATTGTGGTTGTTGGAGGTCAGTCATCACAACACTAAAGCATGGTTTTAGGTTTTTTCAGGAAGGTGTCCTGAACTCAATCATAGAACCATAGAATTCCTACAGTGCAGAAGGATGTCATTCAGCCCACTGAGTCTGCATTGACCCTCTGAAAGAGCACCCTACCCAGGCCCACTCCCCCCATAACCCCACCTAACCCACACATCTTTGTGACACTAAGGGAGAATTAATCATGGCCAATCCACCTAACCTGCACATCTTTAGATTGTGGGAGGAAACCGGAGCACCTGGAGGAAACCTAGACAAACACGGGGAGAAAGAGTAAACTCCACACAGTCAACCCGGGCCCCTGGCGCTGTGAGGCAGCTGTGCTAACCACTGTGCTAACCAGTGTGCCGCCACCACCTTCAGCTGTTTCACCAATGATAAGCCCTTTATTGTTAGTTCGGGGCACATTTGTTGACGATTTAACACTGTTCAGCTTCAAGCTTCATTCAAAATTCTCCAAAAAAGGGAGCAGTCCATAGCAGCCTACAGCAGGATAATAATGATGTTGGGCTGAGAAGTGGCAGACAATCCCCAGAATCACCATCATCACCAAGTTCCTCATCCTCTTGGGTTTACCAAAGCTGAACACCATTGCTAAAAGAGAAGGGCAAAGACTGGGTACTCTGTAATAAGTGGCTTAAGTCAAGGATATAGTGGCATAATCACTCACCTGAATACCTGAATGGATGTAGCTGTAACAACAACCAAGAATCTCCAAACCATCCAGGACATAGGATTGGAAGAAAGGCATTTAGCTTCTCAAGATGATTACACTATTCAACTAGACCATGGTAGTAAACATTAGTCACATTTTTGGTGATGGTGCAGTGAGGACTTATCTTCTGTTGCCTAAAGCTGAACATATACCTGATTCTGGGAAAGTGCCCAAGATTTCAACTAGTTTTGTTATTATCTACATCCAAGAAAATTCTCCCTGTTATTGGAGAAAAAGAAGCATGGCATGTTCCCTTGAATTCTATGTAGTTTCGGGTTCTTTTAGCATAACAAAATTATTTTTTGATGTCAGCTCTGCCCCAGAAACACACAGATTTCAGAAACTAGCTAGTTGAACCAACCGCAGGGTACATGTGAATTCAAACATAGAACAACAGAATCAAATATATTTGCATCTACATGCCTGATATGAACCATTCTTAGCTAGCACCATTTTACCCTTGAATTAAATTTCGCCAACTGTTACTTTATATTCCAGTCTGGGAATGCTCCATTCATTGTACATCTTCTGCACATGAGTAGATTCTTCCTGATTTAAGTTAAATATTAATTTGAATAATACATATCAACCCACCTATGAGGGCACCAAAGATAATTTAACCAATTTGCAGATATTGAAAATCCACTTGTAACACCACACCAGTGAACAACATAACACTTCTCCTTCTGATAACAGTGAATTTTAACTGCAGGGAAAACTTAATTTAGTTTCAAATAGGAAATACATTTTAGCCTTCATCACAAAATCCTTAGCATTTTCATGCTTCTGGGGTTTCCCTTTCCAGAAATATCAAACCCACTGTAATTTTCATGACTTACTTCATCAGACCCAGATCCAAAAATCAGCAGGTCAAAGGGTATAGCTGCAACCATGTCAATGAGAAACCAGCCTTTGAAGTAGTGAATTGCAATTTTTGCTGGATGACTGACCACTTCTTCATTTTGGTTCACATAAGTTGTTCTGAAGTTTATTAGAATATCAATAATGAACATAATATCCACCATTAAATCTACGACATTCAGTGGGCTGCAGGAATATCCGCACTCTCTTCTCTTTTGCTCCTCCCTGTCATTGAGTAGAAAGGCTGCAGAGTAGGGAGTGAAGATGGCGGTGTAAATTACGAGTAGCAGAATTAGCCAATCCCAGACCGCCTTGAAAGGACTATAATGCAGGATGGTGAGCTTGTGGATGCGAGGCGTCTGAAGCTTGTACTCAGGTAAAACATCAGCTCCCAGGGATAGAACCTGCCGGGGGGAGGCGGGAGGAGGGGGGAGGGGGAGGGGTGGGTGGAGAGAAATGGACAAATGTTAGAATTTTTCAGATTTAGCCCAATTTATGTACACTACTGATACAGATTTCTGTCATAAAATCAATAAGTACTGAAAAATAATTACAACTTGACCAGAAAATATATGGTTGCATATTATTTAGAATCTAAGATGAGTTGTCTTTTATGCTGAGGAATACAGGACATGAGTGGACCAATCAGCCCTTTGAGCCTGTTTTGCCATTCTTTTTCCATTCTATCATAACAATGGTGGAGGGAGTAAATGTTTATTGTGGTGGAAGGGGTGCCAATCAAGCGGACTGCATTGCCTAGGATGGTGTCCAGCATCTTGAGTGTTGTTGAAGCTGCACTCATCCAGGCAAGTGGAGAGTATTCCATCACACCCTTGACTTGTTCCTTGTAGATGATGGACAGCTTTAAAGCTTGCCAAGAAATGAATTACTCACTGCAGAATTCCCAACCTCTGACCTGCGCTTGTAGCCATAGTATTTATATGGCTGGTTCAGTTCAGTTTCTGGTTAATGGTAACCCCCAGGATGTTGATAGTGGGGGATTCAGTGATGGTAATACCATTGAATGTCAAGGGGCGATGGTTAGATTCTCTCTTGGTGGCGATGGTCATTGCCTGGCACTTGCGCAGCGCAAATGTTACTTGCCACTTGTCAGCCCAAGCCTGGATATTGTCCACATTTTGCTGCATTTGGACATGGATTGCTTCATTATCTGAAGATTCATGAATGAAGCTGAACATCTGAAAACATTCACACTTCTGACCTTTTGATAAAGGGAAGGCCATTGATGACGAAGCTGAAGATGGTTGACCCTAAGACATTACCCTGAGGAACTCCTGCAGCAATGTCCCAGGACTGAGATGACAGAACTACAACAACCACGTCCATCTTCCTTTGTGCTAGATATAGTTCTAACAAGTGGAGAGTTTTTTTACCAACTCCCATTACTTTCAATTTTACGAGGGCTCCTTGATACTTTGACACTCGATCAAATGCGCCTTGATGTCAGGGCAGTGACTCTCACCTCACCTATTGAATTCTGCTCTGTTGTCCATATTTGGACGAAGGCTGTAATGAGGTCAGGAGCCGAATGACCCTGGTGGAACACAAACTGAGCGTCAATTAGTAGGTTATTGCTGATTAAGTGCCCCTTGGTAGTGCTGTTGATGACACTTTCCACCACTTTGCCAATGATCAATAGATTGATGGAGCAGTAATTGGCCAGTTTGGATTTAACCTGTTTTTGTGTAAAGGACATATCTGGGCAATTTTCCACATTGTCGGGTAGATGTCAGTGTTGCAGCTGTACTGGAACAGCGTGGCTGGGAGCACAGCAAGTCTGACGCACAAGCCTTCAGTACTATTAACGGAATGCTGTAAGTATCCCACAGCCTTTGCAGTATCCAGTGCCTTCAGCAGATTCTTGATATCATGTGGAGTGAATTGAATTGGCTGAAGATTGGCATCTGTGATGCTGGGGAAAGCTGTGATGGATCATCCGCTTGGCACTTCTGGCTGAAGTTTTAATCTTGCAGAATATGGCAGCTAGTGCAGTAAAAATAGGGGCTTGTTTGGTTCCCCCCAATGCTCCTGTACTATGATGGAGAACTCTACTTTCCACATTTCTGAGGAGGCCCTGTTTGAAAGTCCAGGTGAGAAATATGGAGCTCCAGTGTAAGGTAAGTAAATAGAGTGGAGTGGTAATTTGACAATGATTGCCACTCCTTGGAAGATTCAGCACATTGTAATCTGTCAGGAGCTGTGTAGCAGTCAATGGCTTGGTGCCCTGTGAAACACTGCAAATCTCTTCTGGTATATGGGGGGTTACCAGTCAAAGCTTTTGACTTCTTTCAGCTGAGATGTGGGGATTTTGCTTCAGGTCTACCATCTGGACCATCTTTCTTCCCATAACATTGGGATCTCAGCTTACTTTGTCTTCTTGGGTGAGCATTGTTCCATTATATAACCTCGAGTTTATTTTTGACAGCTTCATTTTCAGGTCACCATCTTGAGCAACTTCACACAGGTCAACGAAGCTCACTACTGGTGTCTATCACTTCATACTAACTTGATGCTCTCCCTTTGCAGTCATCATTCCAATAGTCAATTTGTTTTTTACCTTGATGGTGCCAACCTGTTCTATGATGTAGAGTGATTTGTCAGAATCATCGTCCATCATCTCTCTAGTCACCATCTTTATAGACTTGCTTTTCTTCTTTCCAGCAAAACCCTTGTGTGCAAAATGATTCAGCTTCTTACAGTTGAAGCACTGCTTCCCCCATGCCCAACATGCTTCTTTTTCTTTTCTGTGGTGTCCTCCGCAATACTTTCATCCTGTACTTTGGCCTTGATTTGTCTGCTGTTCCTCTGTACCTGGACCTTTTTCCCCATTGTCTTGTGCTGGGAAGGCCAGGATTGCAACCCTGGATAGTGCATAGTCTAGTTCAGTTCTGCCATCAAAATACTGCTCAGCTGATGATTGACCACCTCAGGTCACATATATTCTGCACATATATCAATGGCTTTCTTGGGAGTTTCTCTTCACTCAGCAGATGTGCTCTCACAGCATATCTCTTGTTCCTAAGACAATCCTATCTCCGAGCAGGTCCTCCTCCAGTTGCTGAGACGCACATGATTCAGCTAGGTGTCTCAATGCAGTCACATATTGATCAATATTTTCCTCCCTCTTCCTGAGTCTGGTGTTGAACATGTAGTGTTCATAAACAACATTAGCAGAGGGTTCCAAGTGGATCCTTAAGGTCTCCAAAACTTCGCAAGAATACTCTAGGGTACAATGCAGCTTCGAGCACTCTTTACCTGGCCCCGATAACAGAGTTGCTACTCTTTGGGCTGGAGATTCTCCAATTGCCGACGTTGAAATCGTGTTCGACAATTGGCCGGAAAATCCGTTTTTACGCCGAAATTGGGGACAGTGCCATTTATCGGATGCTCCACCCCGTTAAAAAAGTTGTAGTCACTGAGTACGCCACACGCTGTTGGGACAGCCTCACGACGTCACCTGAGGCCCTCCCCCGATGCTCCAACCCCGATGCTCCGCCCCTGCTGGGCCAACTTCAAGATGGCATCAGTAGCGTGTGCTCACAGCTTTCGGGGATCTCATGTGGCGGTTGCGGACTGTGTCCAGCGCCGCCACAGTCGGGGGCGGGGAGCCGTTCCACTGGCCGGGGTGATGGGGGGGGGGACATCAGCAGGGGGTGGGCGGACTGGTGGAGGGTGGTCTGGGGGTGGCGAGGGGGGTTACAGGGAGGCACTATCTGGCAGGTCGGGTCCTCAAAGATCACATGCTGACTTGCAATGCAGAATAATGCCAGCTGCGCGGGTTCAATTTCTGTACCGGCCTCCCCGAACAGGTGCCGGAATGTGGCAACTGGGGGCTTTTCACAGCAATGTCATTGAAGCCTACTTGTGACAATAAGCGATTATTATTATGATTATTGCACAAAAGACAGCAGTGCAAAAAGACAACAGTGCTTGTAGCAGGTTTCATAAGATTTCAATAGTACATTTGACACCCCTACCCATCCACCCAACTCTTGGAGCAGCCCCCTGAATTTACCTTATTTCTGTCAGCTGGCCTATGAAAAACTCAATTTTCCAGCCTTCCTGACAAGCAGCAGCCCGTTCCCATCAGAAACGGCAGGGCAAATGACTGGTGGCATTCAATTGGGGCTTGGCAGTTAAAACAGGCGCAGCCTCAAATCATAATCCCACAACAAATTAATTCCCATTCCCACTTTAGATGCTCCCACTCCCACTTCTCATTTCTGTTGGCTTCCCACCACAAATTAATCGCCACCCTTGGGTGTCAGCCTCAGTGAGGGAGATCGAGGTCCTTCCACAATATGACATTTATTCATCTTTTCATATATACTTTCTGAAGGAATTGAAAAATAATACTATTTTCCTCAGGGTGGCAGTAAAGCCACTCTGACATTCAGAGTTTAAAAAAAAATTAGACTGTAAATCATCAAAATTTTATGCAAACCTTCCGCTGTTATACATATCTGTTCATCTCCAAAGGTGCTGCTGTTAGACAAAAATACAAAAGTTGTATCTTCTTTCCTTTCATTTTCTTTCATTTATTTGTTTTCCTCTCTTATGTTTTTCATATTTTTATTCACTTGCTCTTGGAATTGTTTTCAGAGGTTTTTCCTGAGTTAACATTGCTGTCCATTTTGATTTAATTTCAAGTCCAGCCCCATGGTCCTAATTCCACCCACCCTCCCCACTGCTTCCCTGCTTTCCTGGCTGCCCACTAAAGCTGTCTCTAGTGTACAATGGTGTCCTGCTTGATTCCGAGCTGAGCTTCAAATGTCATGTTTAATTTGTCACCAAGGCGGCCTATTTCCACCACCATTTACAAAATTCATCTGTACTTCACTGTCACCAAAACTCTCATCTAATCATTTGTCACCCACCGCTAAACCCAACTTTTCCAATAAATTAAAGCAAAAACAGAAAATGCTGGAATTACTTCAGAATTCTTTTTGTTTCAGAAGTCCAGCATCAGCATTATGTTGCTTCAATTCTTCCAATACCTTCTAGACTGGCTTCCCAAGCTCTGTCTCACATAATCTCTTATTTATCCAGGACCCCGCACCCCATCTCCTATCCTGATTGAAGTTCAACTCACTTATCATTTTTCTGCTTACTAAAATCAACTGTTCCCGAACTTAATGAGCAGGGGAAAGGGAGGTGGACAGGGAGCCTGTTACATTTTCATGGCTCTGCTGCACTCTACCACTGCAATCCCTTCCAATTCTATGCCACTGGCTTGTTCTTACTTTTCTAGGTCTGCCCTGCTGTGCACCCACATTCACCTCACTCCCTACATTGGCTTCAATCAGGGCCTAAATTGGGCTAACACAATTCTTCCCCTTGTCTCTGCAACTTTGTGATTTATTGCATTGTCTCCTACTGAAATGTATTGTTTCAGCATTTTAAAACTGTCAAAAACCTGATTACCCTTCCAAGTTTCAAAAACATAAGCCTGGCACCACCTTGTTTTATTATGTTTACTCTTGTTCTTTTCAATCTTGCTAACATTCCATGCTATATTATGGCCTTGACCTTCCACCTAGATTTAAAAAAAATGAATGCATTGCCTGCTGTGGAATGTGTTGGTCCAGGTTAGATTCGGATAGATACCATAACCCGTAGGAATTTCTAAAGCAAAATTCTTTTGTGATTTTTAATAACAAAACAAATGGTCCACCCACGTTGACGCTACAACCAAGAAAGCACAATAGCACCAATACTTTCTCAGGAAATTAAAGAAATTCAATAGGTGCACATTGACTCTTACCAACTTTTACAGATGCACCATAGAAAGGCCTATCTGGCTGCATCGCAGCATGATATGGCAACCAAGACCGTACAAAACTACAAAGAGCCGTAAACACTGACCAGTCCATCACACAAACCCGCCTCCCATCCATTGACTCTATCTACACGTCCCACTGCTTTGGGAAAGTGGGCAGCATAATCAAAGACCTCTCCCACCCGGCTTATTCACTCTTCCAACTTGTTCCATCGAGCAGGAAATGCTAGAGGCTGAGAACACTCACTAACAGATTCAAAAACAGCTTCCCCGCTGTTACCAGACTCCTAAATGACCCTCTTATGGACAGATCTGATCTGTAGTACTGAGTTGTACTACACTCCTCTATGCTTCACCTGATGGGTGTGTCTATGTATTTATTATTTTTTACGTTTGCCCTATGTATTTTCTTTTCATATATGGAATGAAATGTCTGAACTGTATGCAGAACAATACTGTTCATTGCACCTGACACATTGCATTAAACAAGAAATTAGAGATGCATGTAACAAGGGAATATCGGTGATCATGGGTGATTTTAATCTTCA
Organism: Scyliorhinus canicula; assembly: GCF_902713615.1. NCBI lineage: Eukaryota > Metazoa > Chordata > Chondrichthyes > Carcharhiniformes > Scyliorhinidae > Scyliorhinus > Scyliorhinus canicula. The sequence continues at coordinate 225,332,849 of NC_052147.1, forward strand.
CATAGATTGGGCAAATCAAATTAGCCACAATGCCTTGGAGGTGGAATTCCTAGAGTGTATACGGGATGGTTTTCTTGACCAATATGTGGAGGAACCAACGAGAGAGCAGGCCATCTTAGACTGGGTACTGTGTAATGAGAAGGGAATCATTGCCAATCCGGCTGTACGAGACCCCTTGGGGATAAGCGACCATAACATGATAGAATTTTTTATCAAGATGGAGAGTGAAGTAGTTGATTGGGAGACTAGGGTGCTGAATCATAATAAAGGGAACTATGAGGATATGAGGCGTGAGTTGGCCTTGATAGATTGGGGAATTACTTAAAGGATGACAGTGGATAGACAATGGCAAACATTCAAGGAACACATGGGGGAACTACAGCAACTGTTCATTCCTGTCTGGCACAAAAGCAATGGGGGTAAGAGGGCCAATCCATGGCTGACAAAGTAAATTAGAAATAGTATCCGATACAACGGAAAAGCATACAGATTGGCCAAGATAAATAATCAGTGGAATTCTCCGACCCTCCGCCGGGTCGGAGAATTCCCGAGGGCGGCGCGAATCGCGGTCTGCCACCCCGACGCCGGCTGCTGTATTCAGTGGCGCCTTTTTTCAGGCGGGTGCAGGGTTCACACCATGCCGGTTGGGGGCCATTGGCAGCGGACCCCCGGCAATTTTCTGGGCCCCGATGGCCTGAGCGGCCGTCCGTTTCTGGCCTGTCCCGCCGGTGTGGGTCAGGCACATGACGGGAACTGGCAGGTAAGTCGGCAGGGACAGTCCTCCGGGGGGGGGGGGGGGGGATCCTACTCCGTGGGGGTCCCCACTGTGGCCTGGCCCGTGATCGGGGCCCACCGATCTGCGGGCGGGCCTGTGCTGTGGGAGCACTCCTTCCTTCCGCACTGGCCCCTGTAGGGCTCCGCCATGGCTGGCGCAGAGAAGAGAATCTCCCCGCGCATGTGCCAAAACACGTCGGTGGTTCCGCGTATGCACGAGATCACGCCGGCCCTTTGTCGCATGCGCAAACTCGCGCAGTCCCTTCAGCGCTGGCTGGTGCGGCGCCAACCCCTCCGGCGTCCACCTAGCCCCCAGAAGAGGGAAGAATTCCGCACTTTTGGGAGCTGTTGACACCGGAGTGATTGGCGCCGGTTTTCCCGCCGGCGTGGGGACTTAGTCCCTAGAAGGAGAATCCCGCCCAATAGGTCTGAGGATCGGGTACAGTTTAGAATTCAGCAAAGAAAGACGAAGGGATTGATTAAGAAGGGGAAAGTACAGTATGAAAGGAAGCTTGCAGGGAACATAAAGACTGACACTAAGCGTTTCTAGATATGCGAAGGGAAAGAGATTGGTAAAGAGAAATGTAGGCCCTCTACAGACAGAAACAGGGGAATGCATAATAAGGGACAAAGAAATGGCTGAGCAATTGAATACTTACTTTGGTTCTGTCTTCACAAATGAGGATACAAATCAGATCCCAGAAATGTTGGAGAATGAAAAGTTTAGTGAGAGGGAAGAACTGAGGGAGATCAACATGAGCAGAGAAATGGTGCTGCAAAAATTGATGGATTGAAGGCGGATAAATCCCCAGAGCCTGAGAATCTGCATCCCAGAGTGCTTAAGGGTGCTATTTCCTCTGGAAATAGTGGATGCATTGGTGGTCATCTTCCAGGATTCTATAGACTCTGGAATTGCCTCTGCAGATTGGAGGGTACTTCACTCTGATATTCAAAAAGGGAGGTACAGTAGTGAGAAAGCAGGGAATTATAGACCAGTAAGCCTTACATCGGTAGTGGGAAAAATGCTTGAATTCATTATCAAGGACTTTATAACGGAACATTTAGAAAGCAGTGGCAGGATCAGTTAGAGTCAGCATAGATTTATGAAGGGAAAATCATGCTTGACAAATCTGTTGGAATTCTTTGAAGAGGTAACCAGTACAGTTGGCAAGGGTGAACCAGCTGATGTAGTATATTTGGAATTTCAGAAGGCGTTTGACAAAGTCCCGCATAAGAGATTATTGTGCAAAATTAAAGCGGATGCACGAGATCATGCCGGCCCTTTGGCGCATGTGGGGGAAATGTACTGAGGTGGATAGAAAACTGGTTGGCAGAGAGGAAACAAAGAGTAGGAATGAATGGGTCCTTTTCAAATTGGCAGGCAGTAACTACTGGGGTACCACAGGGATCAGTGCTGGGAACCCAGCTATTCATAATATATATTAATGATTTGGATGAGGGAACGAAATGTAACATCTCAAAGTTTGCAGGTGATACCAAGTTGGGTGGGAGGGTGAATTGTGATGAGGATGCAGGGATCCTACAGTAAGATCTGGACAGGTTGGGTGAGTGGGCAAATCAATGGCAGATGCAGTAGAATTTGGATAAGTGTGAGGTTATTCACTTTGGAAGCAAAAACAGGAAGGCAGATTACTACCTGAATGGTTGTAAATTGGGAGAGGGGAGTGTGCAGCGGGACCTGCGTGTCCTTGTGCACCATTCGCTGAAGGTAAGCATGCAGGTGCAGCAGGCGGTAAAGAAGGCTAATGGTATGGTGGCCTTCTTTGCGAGAGGTTGCGAGTATAGAAGCAGCGATGTGTTGCTGCAATTGTGCAGGGTCTTGGTGAGGCCACACTTGGAGTATTGTGTGCAGTTTTGGTGTCCTTCTCTGAGGAATGATGTTCTTGCTCTCGAGGGAGTGCATCAAAGGTTTACCAGACTGATTCCACGGATGGCGGGACAGTCATATGAGGAGAGATTGACGAGGTTGGGATTGGGCTCGCTGGAGTTCAGAAGAATGAGGGGAGATCTCATAGAGACTTTTAAAAGTCTAACAGGACTAGACAGGGTAGATGGAGGGAAGATGTTACCAATGATGGGTGTGTCCAGAACCAGGGGTCACAGTCTGAGGATTCAGGGTAAACCATTTTGGACAGAGATAAGGAGACATTTCTTCACACAAAGGGCGGTGAGCCTGTGGAATTCATTACCACAGGACGTAGTTGATGCTAAAACTTTGAATATATTCAAGAGGCAGCTGGATGTAGCACTTGGGGAGAATGGGATCAAAGGCTATGGGGAGAAAGCAGGATTATGCTATTGAGTTGGATGATCAGCCATGATCGTGATGAATGGCGGAGCAGGTTCGAAGAGCCAAAAGGCCTTCTCCTGCTCCTATCTTCTATGTATCTATGTGTCTATGTGACAATAAACAAATCCAATCCAATCCAATGCAATTTATATGGCACTTTTCACAAAGACCTTGACAGCCAATTTACTACTTTTGAAGTGTAGTCACTTTTTTAAAACGTATGAAACAGCACAGCCAATTGCACTCAGCAAACTTCCTCAAGGAGCAATAATGACCAGATAATTTTCTTTTCTTTTCTGGCTTGTTATTTAGTCAAAACACCAGGGATAACTCCCTTATTCTACGAAATAGTGCCATGGAATGTTGTTTTATTCTTTCATTGGGTCTGAGCACCAGTGTTTGTTGTCAATTCCTAATTGCCCTTGAGTAGATGATGACCTTTTTGAACTGCTGCAGTCCACCCGGTATAGAAGACAGAGGCTGCGATTTAACCACTGTGTTGCACCTGGCGTGGATCTGGCCATGCTGGTTAAACAGCGGGAAAGGTCATAATAGAGATTTGTGCTAGGTGAGAATCAGTTTGTCATCTAATCGGCCAGCTTCCGATGGCGAGTTCCATATCACACCAAAATATGGCGAGCATACCATTAACCTCAATTTGCATTAATTTCCATCTCATTAGTGAGATTAAAGTTGAATGTAATGGTTTCCCAGGAATTTACCAGCTCCCTAGTGAGAAATCTTGCGGGTGTCGTTTAGTACATATTTTAAAAATGTGAAGCTGACACAATGGCTGCTGAGGGGAACTAAGGAGGTGAGTAGCCTTTTCTATTTTCAGGCATGCAGTTCAAGGGCACTGGAGGTGCTACTGCAGTGCTTGTGGTGGTGGTGGGCGGAGTCGGGCTTGGATGGGGGGCTGCAGCATTCCAGGTCGAGGGTCACCCCTGAGCTGGTGGGGAGGGGAGAGGGTGAGGGTATTTCTATCTATGTGGCCTTCAAGCCAACTCTAAATATTGTGGATAGCCATAACAGGGGCAACTAGAGCTGCTGCCTGTCTGTCCTATTAGGACAGAGCATTGCTCCTGGTTATATGCTGAAGGTCACTTTAACTCTCTCGGATAGTGAGCAGCCTCTAGCTTCAGGCTATTGCTATTAAGGAATTGGCCTTGTTATTTTTGAGAGCTGCACAGCTGGGTTGTGTTTGCCACTTGCTCCTGCTGGTGGTTGCAGATGCCTGGAGGCAGCTGTTGCTGTTTCTTCTATTTCTGTAGCTGGAAAGAAGGACAATTTTTTCTAATATACCTGGGACCTGGAACACTGGGCTCTGGGGGATGCATGAGTCCAGAAAGCAATCCGTTTTGAAGCAAGAAGACGCTGTGGGATCTGGTGCGCGGCATTGATTCCAATAGGCCACCTGATAATGCTGTGGAAGAAATGTTTTTGCAGATTGCTGATGCTTTTGTTGCTGGTGTGGTGAGTACTGCATGTAACTGGCATCACCATGGGTTAAACACGCTGGAAATCAAGGATGGGGCAGCATGGTAGCACAGTGGTTAGCACTGTTGCTTCACAGTTCCAGGGTCCTAGGTTTGATACCTGGCTTGGGTCACTGTCTGTGTGGAGTCTGCACATTCTCCCCGTGTCTGCATGGCTTTCCTCTGGGTGCTCCGGTTTCCTGCCACAAGTCCTGGAAGACGTGCTGCTAGGTAATTTGGACATTCTAAATTCTCCCTCTGTGAATCCGAACAGGCGCCGGAGTGTGGCAACGCTGGGATTTTCACAGTAACTTCATTGTAGTGTTAATGTAAGCCTACCTGTGACACTAATAAAGATTATTATTATTATGTTTACCTGCACCTTGAGTACCAGTGGAATATGTGGATTCCAGAATTTGGTACCAGTGAGATTGTGCCGTGTTGGAGGGCTTGCACAGCTGCAGCTCCTGGATGGAAAATGTCACTAATACGTGGAAAAAGTATAGCATTGATGGACAGATCATTTCTACGACAAAGTTTTGGACATGATAACACATTCTTAGGCTTACCTGTTTCTATTGAGGAACTTGTGAGGGATGGTACTATGAGTTTGTTTTTTTGTGAAAATGACTTATAATTTTGTATTGGTACCAATATGGATCGGTGATGTTTCCTTGTTGCTTAATGGTTAGTGTGATATGTGGAATGTTACGTAGTTGATTTTCAAATCTTTGTTACTGTTGACCGTTTAATCAACAAAATATTCTCAAGTGGTGCTGCAGATTGTGATTGATGCTTGCTGCTGCTTGCTTCTGTGGCCAGGAGTAAGGAAAGGGAAGATTATGGGATGACCTGCTGCCTGGGCTGGAGAGGGGGAAGGGGAGTTCTTTCTTTTTTCTGGGGTGCTCTGGATCGGTGTGACTCTCCATTGCTGAGGAGTCTATTACTGGGAGCTCCAAGAGGGGGAAAGAGAGGAAGATTGATTTGAACATGTGGGCCGGGATTCTCCGAGCCCGTGACAGGTCACAGAATCAGCGGGGGCACGGGAAATTCCTGCCATGCCGCTCAGACGCCGGGCTGCCGATTCTCAGACATGTGGCCTTGTCTGAGGAGGAGAAGGAGTCGGACCAGGAGGGAATGGTGGACGAGCCCAGGGACGAGCCACAAGAAGTGCCAGAGGGTGGAGGAGAGGCGGCAGCAATGGTCCGGCATGCCCAAAAGCAAACAGACTGCCCAATATCCCCCCTGCCGTTGGTAAAATTGCTGAAATGTCAGTAGGGGCAGAGCACCAATCACCAGTCCACCTAATATCCACCAAACACCCAACCCCAACAACCTTGTTTGCTGGCCTGCTCCTGTAAGATTGTAAAATTCTGGCCTATTGTGGTGAATGTAATTCACACTGTAATATATATACCATATTATTGTAAGCGCAGTTGTGTTGCCCGACCGCTAGGGGGAGTAGCACTGGGAATGCATAGGAGTTTGTACAGGGCTCCACCCTTGGCTCCGCCCACGGCTCCTCCCTCTGGACTGCTGTATAAAGATCGATGCCCAGAGCCAGCCGACCAGTTCATCCAGGGATCATCGTGTTACAGGCTGGCTCTGTTGTAAGTAGATTAAAACCACTGTTCATATCTTAAAGTACGTGTCTCGTGAATTGATGGTCTCATCACCTATATTAGAATCCAAAAGCATTTAAAGGCAATTTATTCTGTATTCTTGGTTCTGAATTTAAGCCAAAATCTAAGTGATTCCTATCTGGTACCAGAATTATAAAGTGAGCTGTTGCGAGTAACATTGAGTTGAATGCAGTCAGCAACCCAGAAATAAAATTGGATAATATATCAAATGAATGTTGTGGCCAAAATGTAACTGGAGCTTTGTGATGATAATATTTTGCCAAGGAGAGATGTCAAAAGTATTGCAAAGTGGATGAAGGATTTGTACTGTATTGCTATGCTGGTTAAGGCTGAAGCCCTCAACACACTCCACTTCTCTCCCTCTTTCTCAGCAGTTTCCACCCACGTACACAACACTGAAAGTCATTTTTCACCTTAATTATCTCAGCTAGTCACATATGTGCAAATAGTTACTTGCTGAAGTACATCACAATCATTCAAAATAAACATGGGATTCCCTCAACTTTTCAATCCAAATACTTGCAGATTCAAAATAGTTCCCACAATAAGTTGCGTAGAGGATATCAGAGGAGAAATCCTTTGTTTTAAAGTGATACCTTTCAAACAGAAATGAATTCAATGTTATTAGACGAGCTGAGGCTTTCTCGCGATAATGTCTTTGTTATAAGTCTCAGATACGGGGCAGCATGGTGGCGCAGTGGTAGCACTGTCGTCTCACGGCGCCGAGGTCCCAGGTTCGATCCCGGCTCTGGGTCACTGTCTGTGTGGAGTTTGCACATTCGCCCCGTGTTTGCGTGTGTTTCGCCCCCACAACCCAAAGATGTGCAAGCTAGGTGGATTGGACACGCTAAATTGCCCCTTAATTGGAAAAAAATGAATTGGATACTCTAAAAAAAACATTTTTAAGTCTCAGATACATTAGGAACGTAAGAAATCGGAGCTGGAGTAAGACCATTTGTTCCTTTGAGCCCTGCTCTGCCATTCAACCAGTCATGGAAGATCATCTACCTCAAATCCATCTCCACTCATTATTCACACATCACTTAATCCACTTCATGCCAAAAATTCTATTGACCTACTTTGAATGCACCCAATGGTTGAACATTCACAGCTCTCTGGGATAGAAATTTCTAAAGATTCACAATTCTTTGAGTGAAGAGGTTTCTCTCATCTCAGCCCTACATGGCAATCCCTTATTCTGAGAATTGACCCCTTGTTCTAGATTCCCCAGCCAAGGGAAGCATTTTACAGTTTTAATCCTTTATATTCCAATAAGATCACATCTCATTTTTCTGAATTCCAAGAAATATAGGCTCGTCTGATGAAACTTTGTTGCACTTGCTCTAGTGCAAACACATTCCTCCTTAGGTAAAATGAAAACTGCAGATAATGCCCCAAATATCACCATGTATGTTTATAGAAAAAAAATTCTTATTATTTTTATACTCCAATTCCATTGTTGCTGGAGCTGCATGTTAATTTTCTGTGATTGATAAGCACACACAATTTTTTCTAAGTGCCAATATTCCCAGTCTCTCACTATTCAAAACATATTCTGTTTTTTCATTTTCCTACCAAAGTGGAAAACTTCACATATTACCATATTGTATATGTTATTGCCGATACTCATCAACTTATCTACATCGCTCTGCAATCTCTTTGTATCCTCCCCATTACCTACTTTCCCACTGACTATGTATCAGGAGCAAACTTGGATATGTGACATTCAGTTCCCACATCGAGTTACAGATATAGGTTGGGATTCTCTGACCCCCCGCCGGGTCGGAGAATCGCCGGGGGGTGGCATGAATCCCACCCCTGCCGGCCGCCGAACTCTCCGGCACCAGAGATTCTGCGGGGGCGGGAATAATTCCGCGCCGGTCGGGGGCCATTGGCAGCGGCTCTCCCGGCGATTCTCTGCCCCGCGATGGGCCGAAGTCCTGCTGGTTCTATGCCAGTCCCGCCGGCGTAAATTGAACTAGGTCCCTTACCGGCAGGACCTGGCAGCGCAGGGTTGCTCCAGGGTCCTGGGGGGCACGGGACGATCTGGCCCCGGGGGGTGGGGGGGTGGGGGGGTGGGGGGGTTGCCCTCACAGTGGCCTGGCCCGAGATCGGGGCCCACCGATCCGCGGGCAGGCCTTGCCTTGGGGGCACTCTTTTCTACGCGTCGACCATGTCAGCCTCCGCCATGGCTGATGTGTAGGTGAACCCCCCGCCCCTGCGCATGCGCGGGAGCTTCAGCAGCTGCTGATGTCATCCCCGCGCATGCTGCTGACGTTCCTGCGCATGTGCGGACTCGCGCCGGCCAGCAGAGTCCCTTTGGCCCCGGCTGGCGTGGTGCCAAGCCCCCTCCCCGCCGGCCGGCGGGGCGCAAACCACTCCAGTGCCAGACTAGCCCCTGAAGGTGCGGAGGATTCCGCACCTTTGGGGCGGCCCAATGCCGGAGTGGTTCAGTGCCGGGTACGGGAGAATCCAGCCCATAGTTTGTAAACAGCTGAGGGCAAGACGGTGATCCTTGTGCTCCCCCACTAGCGTGGTAGCCTAGTGGTTAGCACAGTTGTTTCACAGCTCCAGTGTCCCAGGTTCTATTCCCGCCTTGAGTCACTGTCTGTGCGGAGTCTGCTCCGTCTACCCGTGTCTGCGTGGGTTTCCTCCGTGTGTTCCGGTGTACAGTCCAGGCAGATACAGTTCATGAAAACTTACACCGCACAATAAATACATAGGACATGGCGAGGGAGTGGGCCTCGGTAGGGTGGTCTTTCAGAGGGCTGGTACAGACTCAATGGGCCAAATGACCTCCTTCTGCACTGTAGGAATTCTAAGGTTCTATTTGTGGCTGTAACCAAACTCCCAATTTCTAACTAAAATAGTGCAACAAATATGTTACATTAAATTTAAATATGAACTGGATATTCTTATATTTCACACATTGGTCAGAACTTGTGGAAGCAAGAGGGGTTTTGGCCTCCAGATGGAGAGCTAAAAGAGACCAGTGTTGCCCTTTTTTGGGCAGGACCGTTACATCTTGTTTAACCCAAACACGTGACAGGCCAGCAGAGGCTCTTCCCCTGGGAAAAGGACTATGCCTGCGAAGAGATGTTGACGGATCAATGGCACCAACTCTATTAAACAGCAATGCAACAGGATAGGCAATGGCTGCTGCCAGTCTGACACCTAGCAAAGATCTACAGTTGTCGCTCAAGATGAATGATGGTGGGGGATTGGGGTTGAGGGGGGGGGGGGGGGGTGAGGGGTGGAAGTGTGAGTTGTGGGGGAGCTGTGGGGAAGGGCTTTGGCATCAAGAGCAGGGTGACGGCTCTCTGTGAGCTCTCCTCTTCCTGATGCCAGGTCCCTTGAGTAGGCACTTGATCCCAGACGCCTTTATGGAATCTTGCACAAGTTTGCCTGTTGAATGATGAACCCCCCCCATCTACTGCTTGGTTAATGTTAGTAGACATGAGGTGGGATGAGGTCCTCAACACGGCATTAATTGCCATTTAAGGGCCGTGATTGGTGGTGAGGTGGAAATGTCGTCCACGGGTTTACCTGGTTTGGACTTAGTCATTGCAGAGGCAGGAAGGTGGCATGCCACTATCCCGCACCATTTTGCCTGATTAAATTCCCACCGGGGTGGCACAAGACCCCATCCATTGTTTCTAGATGCAGCTCTCAAATCTTTTCCAAGACATACAAAGAAAATACCTGGTTGGATGATACCTAACACAAATTAATTACGAAACAATTTTATTTCTTTGATAGCATGTGTTCAAACAAGCAATTATCGGGAAAGGGTAATGAATTACTTGCTGTTTTCAGTCTTTCAGGAAACAAGTTCAAATCATAGCTTATTTGCAATTTAACCATCTTTCATTTTAGTACCTTAAAAACCTAACAATAAAATGAGACACCTTACTGAAGCATTTTGATGGCAAAATTGTCAAAAATCAGAAAGAGTGAGATAACGGGACTAATTGGGTAGCTCTATCAAAGAGTAAACTAAGGTATGATTGGCTGAATGATCCCCTTAAATGCAATCAGATTCTATAAATGAAATACTGAAACCTGACATTTCTAACATATCAGAAAACTGTGCTTAAATTGGCTCCCTTTCACTTGGCACAGCATAGGATATTGGATCTGAATTTCCTGTAACCATTTTGTCCAACTGCTTCCGAAATTCTAACAAGCGAGCATTTGATCTTCACGAGGCAGATAACATGCAACAAGTGTTTCAGATACGTCTTCGAGCAGGCAGTTCACAATGACATTCGTAAAATGCCATGTCCTTTACACAGTTGGAGCAGCACGGTAGAAAAATGGAAAGGCTTGGAAGGAGCTCCTCCCTTGTCCATTTGGTGTGAGTATTCACCGTTAAATGAACTTGTGAAGTCTCAACTTATTTGCTGATCGGCGTAGTCCTAAAGGATGAGACTGTTTCTAATTCGCTAGCAACAGTCAATCTCACTTGGAAAAACCACAGGCTGGCTTGTGCACAAAATCACACCACAGTTCAATATATAAATCTGCAGGATTTGTGCAGATGCCTCACTACAGCAAACCACTTGCCCTAATTAGAGCTTATAAAAACCAAGACACTTAATCATAACTTCTTGATTTACCTTTTCTGCTTGACCTTTGTCCTTTCTGTTTTTGGGCCTTGGTGATGTACTAGATGCAAAGTAGCACTGAGACTAATTCAAATCCAGTGCGCTTCATTGAGGAGGTGCTGACTAACCAAATGTTGTCGTTTATGCAAGCTGCAATGAAATTTGCTGTTTGTCCAAAAACATTAAACTTCTTTGAAGGATCTAACCCAATGTGTTTTACACAACGCGGAATGGATTTTTTTGACATCATTCAATGCAGTTGTCAAGTTCAAGGCAATTTATTACATTAGTGTCCTGCCTGGAGACTTTTTGACTTGTGTACGTAAAAGTGACAGACACCCCACTTCATCACAACAATTTAATTTTTAAAGTGATTAAACTAGTTACATCAGTGAAGTGTAATTAAGGTACATATGCATCATAGTCTACAGATTCACAAGACAGATTGCAGAGGTGGAAACACCTAAGCATGAAAGAATCCTGCAATTTCATTTTTCTAATTGTTTCTAAGCTTACTACTGATCAATGTTAATTATATAGATGTGGGTTATTGTTGAAACCAGACTGCTCTTATGAAACTGTAAAGCAGCACGCTTTATTTAAGTATGCTGTATAATGAGAAATACTCTAATTAAAAAATATAGATTGCCTCCCCTGGTAACTTGTTGGGTAAATAGATCATGTGCCTTACAAAATTCAAGGCTTGATGCTGAGTTAGCTGACCTTAGCCAGGATGAAGTTAATCAACTGGTCTCAACAATTCTAGCATGAGCAGAGGAAAGGATCAGTCAACATTTCAGTCCCTATTTGCTTTCAGTGATCCGAATAGAAAAATGCAGACATGTGATTATTGGTTAAACATGGATCAGGCAAAGCTGCAATGGCCTTAACGGTTGAACAACTTGCTGACTGCCTTGCCTTATAAATGAAAAAAAAAGCATTGTGTTGCGAGTCTCCATGGGATTGTACAACAGCATGAGTCACTGGCCCTGATTTTCCAAAGAGTAGCAATCATTGTTGGATTCACAGAATCATAGAATTTACAGTGCAGAAGGAGGCCATTTGGCCCATCAAGTCTGTACCGGCCCTTGGAAAGAGCACTCTACCTAAGCACATACACCCACCCCATCACCGTAAACCCACCTAACCTTTTTTGGACACGAGGGGCAATTTTAGCTGAGTCAATCCACCTAACTTGCATATCTTTAGACTGTGGGAGGAAACCGGAACACCCGGAGGAAACCCACGCAGACACGGGGAGAATGTGTAGTCTCCGCACAGACAGTGACCCAAGCCGGGAATCGAACCTGGGACCCTGGAGCTGTGAAGGAATTGTGCTAACCACTGTGCTACCATGCTGCCATCCTACCCATTGATAGAATCATAGAATCCTGACAATGCAGCAGGAGGCCATTCAGCCTATCGATTCTGCACCAATCCACTCCACCCTATATCCGTAGCCTAACCTAAACATCTCCGGATAAGAAGGAGCAATTTAACGTGGCCAATCCAGCTAACCTCCACATGTTTGGACTGTGGAAGGAAACTGGAGTATCTGGAGGAAACCCGCGCAGACACAGGGAGAATGTAGAATCTCCACATAGACAGCTCCCAAGGCCGGAATTGAACTCGGGTCTCTGGTGCTATGAGGCAGCAATGCTGACCACTGTGTCTTTCAAATTGATCTGTCCCCCTACTTTGATGCTGTTCCACATTTCTTGCTGGGTCTTCTGAACCTGGCATTGCCAGGTTACGAAGTGCAACACCCCTTGGGCAGTTCCATTGCAGCAGAGTAGAGTCGGGGAAGCCAGGGCATGCTCCCTTTTTATGGAACTAGCTGTGGTATGGTGAATTTAAAGGTCCATTTGAATGTTAGTGAATGCCTGAGTTGACAAATGAGTGAATGGTAGGGTAAGTGGGTGAGGTAAGTGGGTTTGTGGGTAGATGGGTAGGGTGGGTGAGGTGGCAGGTGGGTGAGCTTGTGGACGGTGAAGTGGTAGGATGGTTGGGTGACAGGTGGGTAGCATGGAAGCTCTGTAGGATTGCAGGTGGGTGAGGTGGAAGATAGGTGAGGTAGCAGGTTGGTGGGGTGATAGGTGAGTTAGGTGGCAGGCGTAGTATAAGGGTGTTTAGGTGAAACAAGGGTAAATGTGGGACTAGGGAAACAGTATTTCCACATAGTGACGTAGAGAGTCACGTAATAGTAGACTGTATGTAGAGGAGTCTGGAAGAAGTAAACATGGACACATTGCACCAGAGATGTATATAGTTATAAGTTGTTAACGAACACAAATCTTCAACTATACAAGCCTCCAGATATCTCAGTGAGATAACAAACAACCCTTACAACATGACGGCAGAGAAGGATGGGCACCAGAATCCTGAAAGCATAAAAAAGTAAAGAAACTGCAGTTTCACTTGCGAGAAGTGCACCTAAATCGAAGACACAGCTAAAGATCGGAGAAAAATTTCCATTGCTAGACCCGATTGATCATAGAAGCCATCACGAAGCCTAGCCAGATCACAAAAGGCTGAGCAACATTCTAAAAAAAGGCTGAAAGGCAACAGAAGAATCCACTCTGCAGCTGAGGACTCCCTGGAGGTCCATTGTGCATACCCGCAGATTGCAGAGTCAAAGGACCTAGCAGGGGTAAGAAAAGTAAAGTAAAAAGGCAGAATTTACCTCGTAAAATAAGAAGCATTCAGAATCAGCATTCCAGACTGCAGCTGGATGAAAGCTGGAGCAAGGGTCCACCGCAGCCCCATAACATGTGATGGTAGAACTCGAATGAATGAATGAATGAAAAAAACAGATGGAAGCACTGCATAATTGCCTTCCAGTACATTTGCCCTAAATTGAAAGTTCACAAAATGGCAAAAAACTTATTTTTTTAAAGGTTTCCTGTAGCGCAAATAGGTTGGAAAAAATGGTCCTGTCACCGCAACAGGAGCTTGCCAAAACCCAACAGATGCAGAAAGAATAATGAGAAGGAAAGAAATGGTTACTGCACAGCCGCTTTTAAAAGGGCAACAACATTTTAAACTACTATCCTCAGTGAGGAAAAACAACCAGGGGTAGCAAAGTGATGTTACCAGACAAACTAAGGCTAAGGCAAGAGTCAAACCAGACTCAAAATTGGGCGTCACGGAATGGAAAATGTTTAGATTGCAGGAATACATCAGGATTAAGTCAGAATTCTGAAGGAATACATGTTTTTCATACTAGATATTTTTATGCTTGTTTGGTGTATTTGCAGATGAAGTAATTCTAAAATAAGTTATAGATGAAGCCTCAACCATATTTAGGGAGATATTAAAAACGTTTGACAAATATTTTAAACTCCTTAGTTGTGGAGAGTGCAGACCTTAACAAACACACCTAATAACGCACTGAAGGGGTGTGGAAACCCTCGGGCATGGGGGACAGGCAACTCCTGGGTGCGAGAGACAGGAGACCACAGACTAAGAGAAATGGGAGCCCCAAGCTGAGGGAGACAATACCTAAGCAAACCACAATATGTTCACAGTGAATGTCAGTGCAAAGAAATGCACAGAGCTGAAGATTTTAGTGTAGAGCAAAGAAAAGGCTCAGAAGCAACCAATAGACTAAAAATAGAACTTTCAGGGAACGCCAACTCTTTATTCAAACTGCAAACGCAGCTAGCCGTGAATGAAGGAAGGCTATCTGGTATAATCCAAAAGAAACAAAGCCTGCAAACATGAAATGAAACTGTTCCACAGGAAAATATTCATGTCAAAGCTGAGTTAGAAGAGTTCTACCACAGTTTTGCCAGGCACAACAGCAGACACAAAGAAAAATGTTGTTGCCCTGTAAGACTCTTTAAATAATCAATACATCCCCTTGCAAAAATATGAAACGTTAAAAAAGATGTTGAATACAACTTCAGAAAAAGATGAATTGGAACTATCAGCAGCGAAAAAGCACTGCATTCAAGTGCGGTGTGGGTTGGCAAGACTTCAACAAGAAGATAAACAGTTGAAAGAACAATGATTGTCCATCAAAATCAATGCAAAAGGAATACATAACCCTTGGGAAACATGAAGAAATGAAGACTGGATTGAAGAGCAGAATGGAAGAACATAGAAATACGTTGAGGACACTCTGTTAAATTACAAGAAAACTCAAGATGAAGCAATTAAGCTTTGCAAAGAAAAGGGAAACCTATTAAAGGACCTTCAACCACTACAAGGATCCCTCAGGTCAAAGCTTATTCCTCTGTAAAATTATGAAAAGAAGAAAGATGAATTTAATGTCACTCCAAACTGAAGGACCAATTGACAGAGAAGATTCGGCAATGTTCGATATTGCAGAATGAAACCAAGAGATAGAAGAAAGAGACTGAAGAACAAGCTGAATGGAAAAGAGGAGGCATTGAAAGTAATAGCTATAGAACTTGCCAAATTTGCGTGGAAACCATAAGTAGCATAATTACAGAACTGAAACAAAGTAAGACTTCACCAGGGTCAGACTTCACCAGGTCTGACCCTGGTGAAGGACAAGGCCAAAACACTACTGCAGATGGAGAAAGAAAAGACAGAAGTAAGATCAGAAATTGTAAATTTGATTCTGAAGCTCAAGGAACTAGTGGAAAAAACAATGGATGCCTCAAAAATACTGAGAACCATTGAGTTATTGAAAAATGACATGGTTGAAATGAAAATCAAGCACCTAGAATGTTAAGAAAAAGTTGAACAATTGCAAGGGACAGTTGGAGTTCTCACAAAGGAGCGTGAAGAGAGTTGGAAGCAACCGGCAAAATAAATTCAGACATGTTGAGTTTCAAGCTAATACAAACAGCATGAAGTCAATGCTGGAACAGGAAAAGGAATTGTTGATCAATCAGAACAGTTGATTGAATGCAGAATTAACAACCAATGCTGAAGAAATTCTTGAACCATAATCCAATCTGAAGAACATGAAAGATGAGATGCACAGTTTGGAAGAGTGCCATGTGAGAGTACTTTTAAGAAATGGGTGTTTAAGAAATGTACCTTTAAGAAATAGTACTGCTCATGTTACTGGAGTGATGTCAGAGTGTGGGTGGAGCTGAGCTCTACTTCTGCTTTTTAGTTTCAGTTTGAGAAAAGCTTGGGTGTGTCTGTGTTTTTCAGTGAGCTGCATCTGGAGTTAAAACAAAGGGTCACACGCAGTGCCTTACGGACAGAGACTAAAAGCAGACTGCTAGACTTGGCATAAACATTGCAGTTAACATTACCTGACAAAATGCGAAAAGATGAGGTAATTATGGTGGTGGCTAAGCATTTAAAGTTGCCTGAGATAGTTTGACTCATTGGAAATGGCTAAAATTCAGTTACAACTTAAACAAATGCAACATAAGAAAGAATTAAAGCAGTTTAAATACGAAAGAGAGAGAGAGAGAGAGAGGAAAAAGAAAGAGAAAGGGAGATACAAAGATACACTTTGGGGTTCTCTAAACCCTGACCCATAACAAGAGCAAATCTGGACTTTTAAAGCAAATAAGGAAAATTCTAAGAAACAAATTGAGGATTTAATGAGTGAACTGAACAAGTCTTAAGGAGCAGTCATGGAAGAAAGATTCTGAAAAGAACTGAATGTCTATGTTAAATTGTTGAACATATATAAGAATAGCACAGATAACTTTGAAACAAAGGGAAACAAATCCACCAAAATATTTGCTGAGTTAAATGCAAAAATGAATTGGAAAATAAGAGAGTAAACCAAATATTTGGTGAAACAAGTGGAAATGAAGATTCCATTTATGAAACATGAATTTCCAGAAGAACACGGCACACCCATGAAAAAAGGAAAGCTGAGTTGGCTCTATGAATGAACGGAGTGAATATTCTCTTCAGAAGGATTCAGATAAGCCCATGGTATCCAATCAAAGAAGACGGATTGTTGATCGAGAGAAACGCAACTCGAAGGACGCAAAATGCAAATTGAATGGTGACACCAAAGTACCGGAAAAACAGAATACTATGATTTCAACTGGAACAGCACAGTCAGCTCAAAGCAAGTGAGGCTACCACTCCTCCAAATATGACAAGAATGAGATCTAGAAAATCTTGGGCAGGATTCTCCGATCGCGTTTGTCGATGGGCCAAGTCCCCGACGGCGTGGGACAGGTGTGCTTACACTGTTCGGGGACCTCACTTGGCGGCTGTGGACTGAGTCCAGAGTCGAGGGGAGAGCTGTTCCGCTGGCAGGGGGGAGCTTCGGCGGGAGCTGGGGGGCCTGGTTGGGGGTAGTCCAGGGGTGGCAATGCTGGTTACAGGAGGGCAGTCTTTGGCAGATTGGGTCTGGATGCGGCCAGTGCCATGTTGCATGGCGCGGCCGCCGCAGGCTGCCACTGTGTGCACACATAGAACATTGAACAGTACAGCTCAGTACCGGCCCTTCAGCCCACGATGTTGTGCCAACCATTTATCCTAATCTAAGATCAACCTGACCTACACCCCATCAATTTACTGCTGTCCATGCACCTGTCTAAGAGTCGCTTAAATGTTCCTAATGACTCTGACTCCACCACCTCTGCTGGCAGTGCATTCCATACAAACAACACTCTCTGTGTAAAGAACCGACCTGTGACATCTCCCCTGTACCTTTCTCCAATCACCTTAAAATTATGTCCCTTCATGACAGCCATTTTCACCCTGGGGAAAAGTCTCTGGCTATCCACTCTATCCATGCCTCTCATCACCTTGTACACCTCTATCAAGTCACTTCTCTGCCTTCTTCGCTCCAGTGAGAAAAGTTCCAGCTCCCTCAACCTTTCTTCATAAGACATGCCCTCCAGTCCAGGCAGCATTCTGGTAAATCTCCTCTGTACCCTCTCCAAAGCATCCATGTCCTTCCTATAATGGGGCGACCAGGAACCTGGCCATTTTCCGGCCGTATCCACAGGTAAAGCCGGGGGCTTTACGCTGCATGACTGCTAGCCCCCCCACCAGATGGAAGATTGGTGCGGGGACGGCAATTACTTTCTGGTCGCAGGATCGGAGAATCCAACCCGTTAAATCCTCCAGACTGTCTGAATTTATAAAATCAGAGGCTTAAGGGGGGAGGAGTTGCAGCACGTAAAGGAAGACAGTATTATGAATAATTTGGGGTAAAGACTTGGGAGAGGTACAATATAAGGACTGTTGGGCAGATTAAGGGTTAATGTGGGACTGGGGAAACAGTGCCACCCAAAGAGTGATGTAGAGAGTCACATGATAGTACACTATGTTCAGAGGGGTCTGGAAGAAGCCAGCTGGTGGGTAATTTAGCATGGCCAATCCACCTAACCTGCACATCTTTGGACTGTGGGAGAAAACCGGAGCACCCGGAAGAAACCCACGCACACACGGGGAGGACGTGCAGACTCTGCACAGACAGTGACCCAGCCGGGAATCGAACCTGGGACCCTGGAGCTGTGAAGCATTTATGCTAACCACCATGCTACCGTGCTGCCCCTGAGTAACCATTCTGGTAACATCCTGGGTAACCATTCAGGTAACTAAACTGGAACTGTCCAAAATCTCTGACTCTATCTCAAAGTCCGAGACATTCATGGAGGGTCCCACGGAGCCAGTTTATTATTGCCCATTGGAAGTTGAAACATTCTGGGCAATTTCCACTCACCTCATGACAGGAAGTGCACAGTATCTAGATCCATATCTCCCATTGTATGTCTGGTGTCTGACAACCCGGAGACTGGAAGATCATGATAGAGAGTTCCAACGGGAAGAAAACATTGCAAACGAATATTTAAAAGGGATTTAAAGGAATATGAAGGAATCTTTGATGACTATGTTTAAAAACAATTTGACATATTTGCATGCAACATCATCATCAAAACAACGTTCGGCTGTTGGTTAAAGAAATTCATGAAGGGGGCATCCTTTTAATAAGGAGAAGAAAGTTAGAAATATGACCCAGCTATAAACGTTCAGGCTAGGTTTTACCTGGTTTCATGATGAGCTATAAATTAGAAAATATTGAGTAGAAATGATGAACTTTCATTGTAAGTGAATGCTTTAATGAAAAACTGAATGGAAGGCTTAAACATTGCCCTCATACCCTTGGGATGCAAGTTCAATTCAAGCTTGAAATAATGAGCTGAAAGTCTCTTTCTCTCCTGAGTTAAGAGTTTTAAATGAAATATGCTTGGTAATCACATTAATTCTTTGTGGTTATGATCGAATAGAGAAAATCTATCCCCACATTGCCTTCCTATGCCCATGGCTGACGTGGGAACTAGAAAAGAACTCACACTGGGATCGATTTTATACCCACATCCAATTGACAATAATAATTTTATCTTCACCACATCTAATAAAATCCTTCGTTTTGCAAATTAATAAGATTTCTAAAACTTTTGAAGGATACTCCCACTGTACAATTAACAGATGGCGTGTTTCCTTTCTATGCCACTGGCAAATGTAATTTAATTAAGCTAATTAGCCATAATAGTTGGGCTGCGTCTCAGTGGTCATATACAAAAAGGATCTGGTTCACAAAGGAGGTGACCTGTGTGTCCATCTGCTCTTCCAGGTTTATTTTTAATATCCGACAAATAAGGTAATGTGAGGAAGTTGGCAGGTGTCAGAGTCTCTGTGTCATTGATCAACTCTTAACAGTCTTGAAAATCGCTTATTGTCACAAGTAGGCTTCAAATGAAGTTACTGTGAAATGCCCCTAGTCGCCACATTCTGACGCCTGTTCGGGGAGGCTGGTCTGTGAATTTAACTCGCGCTGCTGGCCTTGGTCTGCTTTACAAGCCAGCTTTTTAGCCCACTGTGTTAAACCAGCCCCTACTTCCAGTCTTCTACTAGTTTCTCGGGCGGGATTCTCACTCCTGGGGACTAAGTCCTAACGCCCGCCGGAAAACGGGTGAGAATCACTCCGGACTTTTTCCTCGAAGGTCCGGGGTGATTTAACATTTTCTAGGGGGCTAGCAGAACCCTGGCATGCGTCCTGCAGCTCTGGCTGCTGGCGGTGCCCTGCTATTCACACCGTGCGGCCGCAAGCGGGTCCGTGCATGCGCCGGCGGCGTTGACATTGCAGAGCCACATAGCTGGCCTGCACGGAAGAAGGTAGGTTCCTCCCAGATCGCGATGGTCCGCCGATCGGTGGCTCCTGCTTGTGCCCTGGCCACCGCTGAGGCCCCCCGGAGGCAGATAACCCCGCCCCCCCCCCACTAGGACCACCACCGCGGCTGCGGGTCCCAGCTACCGCCGCGTGGTACCACATGTAAACCACGCCGCTGGGGGTTCAGCCGGTCCACCATGGAGAATCACTGCGGGAGCCTGTTTCAACGGCCTCCGACCAGAGCCGTGTCACCCACACGCGCTGGACTGGCGGGTCCGAGGAGAATCGCAGAATCGCCGTCGTGCCGGATTTCCAGCTATTCTCCGCCCCCATGCCAGGCGGATTCCGGCGCGGACGGTCGGAGAAGCCTGCCCAAGGGGATTCTCCGATTTGAAGACTCAGTGCTGATGCCGGCATGGGAACAGTGGTGTTTTATGCCAGAAAACACGGCGCAAAAGCTGCACCGACCTTCCATCTGTTGGGGGCTAGCAGCCACGCAGAGTAAGGTCCGCAGCCGCCATGCTGGGTACATGAAAAAAAAGGATATGTGTTCATGCCTTTGGGAACTCGGCCCATCGGGGGGCAGCATGGGGAAGGGCCTCAGGTGACGTCCTGAGGCCATCACGACGCCTGCGGCATTTACGAAGGGGCGGAGCATTGCAGAACCGGAGCAAACAGAGATTCTCCGGCCGACCGCCGCACGCAATTTCGGGGTCGGCAACTGGAGAATCCTGCCCGGCATGTTTGGAAAAAGAGCACAAAGGAGCTTCACCCTCAACATGCAAAACATATGGGAGTGAATTGTCCATTTGGGAGACTTTGGGCATGATTCTCCATTTGAGACACTGGGGGTGGGATTCTCCGATCGCCAATGCCAAAATCGCGTTCAGTGATCGGCTGTAGAATCCCCAATTACACCAGAATCAGGGGTGGCGTCATTTTTGCGATGCTCCACCCCCTCAAAAATGGCGTGCTGAGGGTGTACGCTGCATGACGTATGGACGGCCTCGATGGGCCAAGTCCCCAACGGCATGGGACACGTGTGCTCACACCGTTCGGATACCTCGCGAGGTGGCTGCGGACTGTGTCCAGCGGCGTCACAATCGGGAGGGGGAGCCATTCTGCTGGCGGGGGCCCTTCGTCAGGGGCTGGGGAGACAGGTGGGGGTGGTCCGAGGGTGGACAGGGGCGGCTGGTCACAGGGGGCTAGTTTTTGGCAGGCCGGTTTCGCCGTGCGCATGCGGACCCGGCTATTCTCCAGCCGTATCCACGGTAAAGCTGGCTTTACACTGTGCGGCTGCTAGATCCCACCGGACGGAGGATCGCTGTGGGGGCAGTGCCGATTTCTGGTCGTAAGACCAGACCGCTCCTGCGGACACAGCCACAGGGTCGGAGAATATAAGTGCTGAAGCTGGGACTGAATCGCGTGCGTTCGACGGCCACAAAAGCACGCCGGTCGTGGAGCGATTCAGGACATCCGAAAGGGCTATCACAGACGCCAAGTAGAACTAGTGCAATTCTAACGAATGTTGGTTTATGATTTGCTGGGTCAGGATTGGCACTTGAGAGTCTGACAAGCTGCAGCCGCAATAAGCACTCCACTCCCCACACACACTCATTCCAGCCACAAAGATGCCACCCCGCCGATGAAGAGGCAGCACCGAGGTTTGCTGATGCCGAACTGGAGATACTACTGGATGCCGTGGAGATGACATGGGACACTTCCCCGGGGTGGGAAGGAGGCTATCACCTGCAGAAGTCATCTGGGCCTGGGCACGGGTGGCAGATGCCGTGAGCGCCAGCAGTGCAGAAAGAAGCTGCATGACCTCCTCAGGGCAGCCAGGGTGATCCCCTGGCAACAACCCACGACCCACACCGCCTACCCTCATCATCACCCCAACCCCCCATGATGCCCCCCACCAGGCAGACCGGTAGGCAACGCTGTCTGAGCGTGAGCAATCCCCCAGGCCAGCCAGCGTGTGCCACCTCCACCATCGTGCCCCGGGCATCAAGTCCCATCCCACAAATCCATAGCACCCAAAATCTACCTGCCTTCAGTCCACGCACCACATATCAACACCCATTCTGCTGCCATGGCCGGGTGCCCTGCACACACAGGCCATCAGTTGAGGACCCCCTGTGCTGCCCATATCTGAGGGTCTCATACTGTGCATTATCTGTCACCCCAGGAGAAGTGGGCTACAACCACTGGGAGGGGGAAAAGACCAGAAGGGGCTGGAGAGCAGACGGGGTTGGACCTGGTCGGTGGAGTCCGAGACCGGGCAGTCGCCAAGATGAAGGTCACCATTGGAGAACCCCGGTGAATACCGATGTCCTTATGGCACGTTAGGCACCCACCCCCAGCCTCTCCCCATGCCCCATGCCCCACACCCAACCCCCATCTAGGCTCTGACCTTTCATCTTGTCTTTTGTCTCGCAGGGTCACCTGGTGATGAAGCAATTCCTTCGGTGATCCCGCCACGCCCTCTGAAATCCCGAGACTTATCCAGTGACGAGATGGGACGCGCTGGTGACCTGCGCTCCAGCCGCGACCCACTCCGAAGCACACTTCTGGAGGTGACATTGATTTCCCGGCACTGCTGTCACTGACACCACACCCTGTACCATCCCAGGGACACTCACCAGGGTTGGGCATGTTAGTGAAGAGGCTCCTGGGGAACTATATGGTGCACACCACACACGTGTGGGGAACAGCAGGTGGAGGTAGGAATCCCCAAGAGAGCAGACAGTCTGAGGGCAGCCAACCCCAGAGACTAGCTGCCGCCCAGATGGGTCACGGGCTTCTGAAAAGGGCAGTCTCATCAATGCTGGAGATGCAGGCGAAAAGCCAGGGAATACAGGACGGGCTGTCAGCAACCGTCAAGCACCTGCAGATGCAGTTGGAGGAGTCCAACTGCCTGCAGGTGCAGGATGTGGTGCCAACATTTGTGTTACCCAGGCCTATACTGCACAGATGGCGAACATAGTGGAGGACTTGGATCAACAGTATTGGCCATGGGTAAGGATGTCCAAGGCCTGGGGCACTCTGTGCGGGTGATGGCCGAGGCACAGGACAATGCGGCCATGTCACAGGCAGCCATGTACTAGGGCAACATGGACATTGCAGCGGCGCTCCAGAGTGACGCACTGAGGCTGTCCCAACGGCATGCGGCGCGTGCCACGATGATGCCGTTTCGGACGGGGTGGAGCATAAGAAACCTGCATCAAACAGCGTCGGAGAACCCCGCCCATGATCTATCCTGTAAACAGACACATGGCTGGCTCAGCCAGTTTGAAGTTTTGATTTGCCATTAGAGGGATTTTATCTTTAATTTTATTTTTCAGGTTTTTAAAAAATACATAACTATTTTACATTTAGGCTAAATACTTTTATTCTAGTTTTAACAAGACCATTTTGACATGAAATGCTGGACAACATGCAGCAGTTCGGCATCAGGAACGTTTCCATCTTCACAGCCCAGCCTGAACTACTGAGTGATCCCCAACAGCTTCCAGGTCGCCATCATCTCCAGAATTTTGCTTTTGTTTTAGATTTTGTTTTGATTTATTTTGCAAATCTTTGGCGTGGAACTCCGTAGATATCTATTTACTTAATGCTGTACGAAAAATCTCTCAGTAGTGAAATCTAATCATCCATGTGCTGGCACTGGATATAATTTAGCCACTCAGAAATAGGAGGAAGAGACACTTCGCCAGTGACCTTTAACGTGTGCAGGATACAAGTCTGAATTTGACCTAATGTAAGGCCGATTCTGTCACCTTGCCAAAGAGTGAGCTGTGAATATTGTGCTATGATAATTCTTTGTGCAAGCCGACATGGATGTTGACCTTGCAGGATTCAGGGAGGTCAGCTCATTATTTTAATTTGAATGTGCTCACAAGCATAGAGAATCCAATGAATGGAAAGGGAGCAGGGTACCATAAGGACTGTGACTCCTGATAGGTACTGCTCCATTCTAATTGAGCAGGTTGTTCTGCTTAACTAAGGAGCAGCTATGGAAGATTGGCAAGGACATGCTGAAAAAAAATCAATTTTCTGACAGTTGTATATTCCGTTGAAAAAGGTTCAACACGGAGAAAGAAGGTAGCTAGATTTGTGCTGCAAGCATAGAAAATGTTTGATCAAGTATATGCTGCCACTTATCGCCATAGATCATGGGCTGGATTCTCTGCACCCCAACGCCGAAATTGTGGCTGGTGCTGGGGCGGAGAATCAATTTTCTCGCATGACACCGGTTCGCCGATTCTGCAGGCCCCGATTACACCGCGTTGCCTAGTACCTACCTGGGGCCATTGCTGGAGGCCCGCTCTGCCATTTTCCGACCCCAAAGTCCCAATGGCGTGCATCTAATGTGGTCCAGCCGGTCGGAATACTCACGTGGCGGCTGCGGACTCAGTCCACGGCCGCCCTGGTCCTGGGCAGGCTGATCGGAAGGGGGCCTTATACACGGCCGGGGAATGTTTGTGCGGGCGGTCAGGGTCGGGCGCGTGGCCAATCGGGGGGTTTATTTTTGTGGTCCAGCTCCGCGGTCCGAGTCTGCCATGGAGCATGGCTCGGCCGCTGGAGGCTGCTGCTGTGCTCATGCGCGGCCTCTGACCCAGAAGTGCAGGGGTCCATATCTGCAGCAAAAGCTGCTAGATTTATGCTGGGTACCTGGTAGCTCTCTGCAGGACTAGGAATAATTGGCCCTTTCATGCTAGTTTTTCTGGCGTGGACCTCCACAGTTTTAACACATAGTCCCAATAACAGAGAATCCAGCCCCATAACTTTTGCCAAATCTGTTGATGACACATAGATAGGAAGAAAGGTAAGTTGTGAAGGAGACTTTAGGAGGTACAAAAGGATATAGATAGGTTAAGAGAGTGGGCAAGGATCTGGCAAATGGAATATAACGTGAGCAAATCTGACATTGTCTATGTTGGCAGGAATAAAGAAGAAACATATTGGGTGGGATTTTCCCGTCCCGCCGTACCCGTTTTTGGGAACAGTGCACGCCGCGGCAGCAGGACTCTCCATGGGCGTGGGTGCACTGCTGGTGAAATGGAGGATCCCGCCGATGGAGAATCTGGCCCATCATCTAAATGGTAAGAGATTGCAGAGGTCTGAGGTACAGCTGGATCTGGGTGTCCAAGTGCATGAATCATAAAAGGCTAGGATGCAGGTACAGCAAGTAAAGATAATAGAATGTTAAAATTTGTTGTGAGGGGAATTGAATATAAAGTAGGGAGATTATGTTTCAATTGTGCGGGACCCGACTGAGACCACATTTGGAGTACTGTGTACAGTATTGTTTACCTTGGGCACGATCCAATGGTCATGCTGCGCCTGCAAACAGCTTGCAAAGTGCAGCATGGCCGATTAAAGCCAGAAGACTCCGCTCCCGGGATCTATCGGTTCACAATGCCTCGTGAGATCCAACGCGATCGCCCGAGATGTTGTAATGTATATCTCGCCCAGTGTAGGCAAGATCACTTTTGGCAAACCTGCATATTAGAGTGAGACAGCTAGTCTCACTCTAATGTGCAGATGCCTGAAGCTATTGGATTCATCCCCTTCACCTCAGTGACATTGGGCAAGCGACCTTCAGCATTGCTCCCCACAAAAGGGGACCAGACAGAACGGCACTTGTGGGTGTTTCCCAGAGGATAAGGGGCCACCAGCTGCATGTCCTTTGAGCAGGGTGGTGCCCTAGCACTGTTGGTGCCATAGTAGCACCCTGGTAGTGCCAGCCTAGCACTTTGGCAGTGTCACTGGGTGACATGGGCACTGCCAGGTTGGCATTCCAGGGACTCTCCCATAGTGAGTTCAGGTTGGCGGGATCTCGGAGATTGGGACGCTATTTTTAAATGGCGTCTCGATCTCTAGCCCCACTGGGGATTTCCGGCAAGCAGAGCTCCCCAGTGTACAAAACGGGGCTATGTTCCCGCACGTTTCCTGCTGAGGCCCCTTATACAATGCGAGTCGCTCCGGGCACCGAGAAACACATGGCTAAACGCGCTCGCTGTGGGACTTTGTTCCCAATAAGTTGAATTCAGTCCCTTATTTAAGGAAGGATGTAAATGCATTGGAAGCAGTTCGGAAAAGGTTTAATAGACTAATACCTGGAATGGGTGGGTTTTGAGGAATGGTTGGACTGGCTAGGCTTGTATGCACTGGAGTTTAGAAGAGTAAGAGCTGACTTGATTGAAACATATAAGATCCTGAGGGGTATTGACAGGGTGGACGTAGAGAGGACATTTCCTCTTGTGGGAGAATCTAGAACGAGGGGGGGGGTCACTGTTTTAAATAAGGGGTCACCCATTTAAAACAGAGATGAGGTAAAATTATTTCACTAAGAGGGTTGTGAGTCTCTGGAACTCGCTTCCTGAAAAGGTGGTGGAAGCAAAGTCTTTGAATATGTTTAAGGCAGCGATGGATAGATTCTTGGTGACAGATCATCGGGGTAGGCGGGATGTAGATTTGAGGTGACTATCAAATCAGCCATGATCTGATGAAATAGCAGAGCAGACTCAAGTGGCTGAATGTCCTACTCCAGCTCCTTATTTGTTTGTTCAGATGTGTAACCAAATGTGGATAATACTCTTGGAGTTGAAGAGGAGTATAAGATAAGGTTGCTTACAGTTTTGACAAGTCAAATAGTCTATATACATTGCGTGTCTAAAGCAGAGACTGTGCCCTAAACCTGGGGCAGCACCAGAGGTGCAGTAAGGGAACCTTTGGTACAATTCTAATTCCATATTTGATTCAATGTCAAACATGATCCACTGTCAAGTTACAAGGACACCTGAAACAACTTGAATACCAGTGAATCACCCATTTGCACATGCTAGGATGTAGGTTGGGAGCTAAAATGACATTTTTATGTTCTTGCAAATCTTAACAATGTATATTTTGCCTGCCTTAATGCAGAAAAATTACAGAAAGATCTGAGAGGACAGAAAGGGCCTTGATTTAATGACATGTCTGAAAGCAGTCAACTTGTACCCTGCAACATCCTACAAACAGCAATGTGATGGATGAACAGTTATTGTGCCTCAGGAAGGCTTGATAAAAATATGGCATTGGTCAGTTGAATGTTTCCTCTGAAATACAGTGAAAAATACAAGACACTAGTTCGACCTCACCTGGAATATTGGGCGGGATTCTCCATTCTGGGGACAAAGTCCTCACTCTGGTGGGAAAACCGGCGCCAACCACTCCGGCGTCAACAGCCCCCGAAAGTGAGGAATCCTCCACATTTTTGGGGGCTAGTTTGACGCCGGAGTGGTTGGCGCCGCTCCTACAGGGGCCTGGCGCAGAGGAAAGAAGGCCCCCATGGAAACAGCCTGCCCGGAGGATTGGTAGGCCCCGATTGCAGACCAGGCCACTGTGGGGCCCCCCCTCGGGGTCGGATCCCCCGTCCCCCCCAGGATCGACCCCGCACACTTACCTGCCAGGTCCCGCCGTGTATGAGGTGTATAATTCACGCCGGCTGGACTGGGCCAAAACTGGACAGCCACTCGGCCCACGGGGGCCCGGAGAATTGCCGGGGGTCCGTTGTCAACGGCCCCTGACCGGCGTGGCAGGAATCCTGCCAGCCCCCGCAAAATGGCACCGGAGAATAGGGCAGCTGGCATCGGGGCAGGATTCGCGCCACCCCCTGGGGATTCTCTGACCCGGCGGGGGGGTCGGAGAATCCCGGCCATTGTGTCCAATCTGGGTTCCACACTATTGGAATGGTTAGACAAACTGGAGAGGTTTTCAAGAATGGTTCCAGGGATGAGAAATTTCAGTAATGAGGATAGATTAGAGAGGTTGGGACTGTTCTCCTTGGAGAGAAGACTGAGGGGAAATTTGATTGACGTGTTTAAAATCATGAGGGAGTAGACAGAGTAGATAGGGAGAAATTGTTCCCATTGTAAAAGGATCAAGAACAAGAGGGCATAGATTTAAAGTGGTTTGCAAAAGAAGCAAATGTGAGTGGAGTTTTTTTCACACTAGTAGTTTGGATCTGTAATGCTCTGCCTGAAAGTGTGGTGGAGGCACGTTCAATTGAGACATTCAAGAGGCTATGAGATGATTATGTGAATAGAAACAATGTGCAGGGATACAGGGGAATAGGCAGGAGTATGATACTAAGTCACGATGCTCGTTTGGAGACCTGGCACAGACACGATGAGCCAATGGCCTCCTCCTGTGCTCTTAACAATTCTGTGATTGTGCAAAATTGAACAGGCCTGAAAATGGACAACGTTTGTGATATGAGATTACCCCATATCCGCTGTTTCAAATTTAGGCAGCGCACATACTTATAGTGTACAACCAGTACAAAGTATGTAGTTGAGTGACTGAGGCGAGGGTACACAACTTTGAAAAGTTAGCATTAGTTAAAGTTAGCCTCTACCAGTTAATGGCAGATTCACCTTATAAAGCGGTGTTGCACTGTGACTGGAGCAGTGCTAGAAGTCAGTTTGCAACTGATTCTGATTTCAAGACTTTCCAATGTTGCATTGATGTCTTGGTGCAGGAGTGGCAAAAATGAGAAATGTCATCTATTCTCAGGGAGCCAGGAGACCCACTAAACAAAAAGTGGGATGGGATGGCCATCGTGATCAATGCCAAGAATTTAACCCCAATTACCTGGATGTATTGCCACAAACGTTCAATGACCTCACATCAAGATTTCTGAAATTTAAAAAATCCGTACTCTACCAAGACTATTCAATGCATAATAACGACAACACTCGCCTACTAAACGTTTCATTCAATGATGACTCATATCTCACATTCATAGTTTCACCTCACACCCATACACTGCGCACTGTTGCAAGCCTCATACCTACATCTTGTAGCTAAAACAGATTTCCAGCTATTCAACTATGGCAGCATATCAGATAAATGTACTACACCACACACGTGAATACACTTCCTTTTTCTTGCAGGACAAGACGGTTCATAACCAAAGAAGCCACACTGAATCAGTAGGTGCAAGTCATGGCTGCATGTCCTTAGCCCAATGGAGGAAACAACTGTCACTATCATTGGAGTGACCATGACAAAGAACATCAACAGCAAAGGGCCTAAATCCATCGAAGATGACAGGATCATTATACCTGGCAGGTCCCATGTTCCTCTCATCCCACACTCTCTTCTGATTTACAAGATGCAGATGGCGTAAGCATGCATCTCCTTCTTTTTATCCTTCCCCTCTTTATAAGTTTCCTTCATGCCTTTAAGATATCCAAAAACTGCAACCTAGGCAGGCAGTGATGAAAGATCAAGAAATGGAAGAGGAGGTCAATGATATAGACAAAAAACTGTTGTAATATGCCTTTAAGGGTTACCAGAATGACATTACTAGAAGGGAAACATGTCATGAGATCCAGTCTTTGGTTGACTTTTGATTTGAGCAGAGCACACACAGCTCTGATGTCGTCAAGTTTTATATCTCTGTCTAACTATTCACATATGCCTAATTTTAATAAATGTATCCATAACATGTTACTAAATCCCTTTTGAGTGTTTGGTGTATTGTGTCTTGTACAGAATATAAACCCAAGGATTACATTATTAGAATAAGGGCAAAAATGGTCACTTGATTTAACACTTGTAATCACCAGCATGGTTATTGACAACATAATACTAGAGGGAATGGATTAGAGGTGGGATCAACACTTGATGAGATATCAGTCAGGAGAGACTTGCACCAGGGCTCAAGGGTAGTATTGTTACCAGCTCCCTGGAGTTCAAGGTTACACATGAGTTCTGTTGCAGAGGACTCACTCTGAAGCTGTGATCTAGCAGCCATGTTAGTCACGGGCGCAAACCCCGTAATGGCCAGGAAGTCTTGAAGTAGCCAAAAACTGGATTTGTACTGGCGAGATCTCAGGTTGAGCTCATCCCCGCCCCCTTCTGGTGACACAGTCAGGTTCAGGCCGAGAAATGGACAGCCGATAAAAGAAGGCTGAAGGGCATGGTGAAATGCTTTTCTCATTGACAGGCCGGCCAGAAAACCTGCTCTCAATGTTAAGGAGCATGGAAGAGTCTGCTTCAAATTGGCATAGAGCTCTGCCCAGCGTCCATCGTTTACATGTGGAAGTGGTGCTCAAACACATGACAGCATTTATGAATCCAATCCCCATGGTGCAACATCTGATGGTTAATGTCTCAGTTTCCATTGCAGGGTAATCAGAAGCTACCACATGTCTGGGTGTCGCAGTGGAAGCAAACTTGGTTGTTGCCATGCAGTCTCAGACCGCGGCCATCACATCAGTGGATAGCAGTTCTCAAATTGGCTTGCAGAGCGTCACAGCAATGCAGCAATCTTTCCTCCAACAGAATACCAGGACCGAGATTTTCCAGCCCCGCCGTGGTGGGGCCATTAACTTGCAGAAGGACCGGATGATACCGATAGTGGGCAGGGCCAGGATACCTTAGCCTACGATTGCTGTGGGCTGGCCTGGGGAAGTGGCAGTGGTTTCGTGGATTATGCACTTGCTGTCCTCTCTCAGGATGCCTGTCAGTCAACCAACTCAGATTTCTGCCACCAATGTCAAAATGGTGCAGTCCTAAACTGGGTCTTTGAGGGCCGGAACAGCTGGAGGCCATCCTGCAAGGCCATCTGCTGCAGTCTTTGGTGTAGTACTGTACAGGAGTGCACACTGAAGTATTACACAAGGGTGATTAGTTGATATTTTATATCATATGACATGGCTCGAATTGGACAATTTGCTTATTTTGTGGTGACTTTTCTTTCTGAATTGTGGTCAAGTCGTCCCTGTGATGATCAGTAACAGAAGGAAGCTAAGGGGCAGGATTCTCCGACCCCCCGCCGGGTCGGAGAATCGCCGGGGGTCGGCGTGAATACCGCCACTGCCGGCCGCCGAATTCTCCGGCACCGAAGATTCGACGGGGGCGGGAATCGCGTCGTGCCGGTTGGCAGGCCCCCCCCCGGCGATTCTCCGGCCCGCGATGGGCCGAAGTCCCACTGCTGTAATGCCTGTTCCGCCGGCGCGAATCAAAACACCTCCCTTACCGGCGGGACTGGCGGTGCGGGCGGGCTCCGGGGTCCTGGGGGGGGGCGCGGGGCGATCTGGCCCCGGGGGGTGCCCCCACGGTGGCCTGGCCCGCGATCAGGGCCCACCGATCCGCGGGCGGGCCTGTGCCGTGGGGGCACTCTTTTCCTTCCACGTCAGCCATAGCCTCCGCGATGGCTGACGCAGAAGTGACTCCCCCCAGCACATGCGCGAGGATGACGTCAGCAGCCGCTGACGCTCCCGCACATGCGTGGACTTCCGCCGGCCGGTGAAGTCCCTTCGCCCCCGGCTGGCGTGGCGCCAAAGGCCTACCGGCAACCACTCCGGCGTGGGCCTAGCCCCTCAAGGTGAGGGCTTGGCCCCTAAAGGTGCGGAGAAATCCACACTTTTGGGGCTGCCCGACGCCGGAGTGGTTCCCGCCACTCCATCCCGCCGGGACCCCCGCCTCGCCGGGTAGGGGAGAATCCCGGCCAAGGTGCGAGTTTGTTTATGAATGGGACATGGGGGGAATTGCAGTTGGGTGATCAATCACAGTCAGCCCTGCCAGAAAAGGATTGTGCTGATAGCCATTCCTCCTCCTTCTCCTCCTCAGAAGATCACCAGCTGGTGACAAGGGTTGTGTCAACATGATGGTGAGATTGTGCAGGATGCAGCACAAATCCTGACACTCGCTCTGCCAAGTTTTGCAAGACTCATCCAGTGTGGTTTAGGTTATGGAAGGATTGTTTCAACGCCCCAGTGGTCTGCTTTATCAAGTTTATATGGCAGAATGGCGTTTGTTATATTCATGCCTCCCATGTGTGCAAGAATTGCAAAAAGGAGTCATGAGCCATATTTCCAAAGGATAGCCATTGGCATCTGTGAGCCATCTTCTGGTTTGACCTGGTGGCTCTAATGCAGATAGCACAGTGGACCAGCGCAGAATGGAGTCATGATGATTGGTGCAAGATGCCAGGCACTGGTCTATATTGTATATTGCACATGGAAAAATAAATGGTTGACAGGATGTGGGCGTCGCTGGCTCGATCAGCATTTATTGCCCACCCCGAATTGCCCTTGCGAAGGTGATGGTTAGCTGCCCCCTGAAGCACTGTAGTTGCACCAGCATGTGTTATTAGGGAGGGAGTTCCAGGTTTTAACCCAGTGACAGTGAAGGAATGGTGATATTTTTCAGGAATGTGAGTGACTTAGAGGGGAACTTCCAAGTGGTGGTGTTCCCAGGCTGCTCTTGTCTTTCCAGATGACAGTGGTCATGTGTTTGGAAGGTGCTGCTGAAGGAACCTTGGTGAGATCCTGCAGTGCATCTTGTAGATGGTACACACAGCTCCCACTGTTTATCGGTGGTGGAAGGTTTGAATGTTTGTGGAAGGAGGAGCAATTAAGCAGATTGCGTTATCCTAGATGGTGTCAAGCTTCTTGAGTGTTGTTGGAGCTGCACTCATCCAGGCAAGTGGAGAGTATTATATCACATTCCTGTCTGTGCCTTGTAGATAGTGGACAGGCTTTGGGGATGCAGTTACTTGGCGTAGGATTCTCAGCCTTTGACCTGCCCTGGTAGCCACAGTATTAATGTGGCTAGTCCAGTTCAGTTTCTGATCAATGGTAACCTCCAGGATGTTGATAGTGGGGGGTTCAGCGATGGTAATTCCATTGAATGTCATGGGGTGATGGTTAGATCCTTTCTTGGAGGAGATGGTTATTGCCTGGCACTTGTATGCTATGAATGTTTTTTAAAATAAATTTAGAGTACCCAATTAATTTTTTCCAATTAAGGGGCAATTTAGCGTGGCCAATCCTCTTACCCTGCACACCTTTTGGGTTGTGGGGACTAAACCCACGCAAACATGGGGAGAATGTGCAAACTCCATATGGACAGTAACCCAGAGCCCGGATCGAACCTGGGACCTTGGCGCCGTGGGGCAGCAGTGCTAACCACTGCGCCACCGTGTTGTCTGATGTGATGTGAATGTTACTTATCACTTGTCAGAGTACCCAATTATTTTTTTTCCAATTAAGGGGCAATTTAGCGTGGCCAATCCACCTCCCCTGCACATCTTTTGGTTGTGGGGGCGAAACCCACGCGGACAAGGGGAGAATGTGCAAACTCCACACGGACAGTGACCCAGGGCCGGGATTCGAACCGGGATCCTCAGAGCCGCAGTCCCAGTGCTATCCACTGCGCCACATGCCGCCCTTAACACTTGTCAACCCAAGCCTGAATATTGTCCAGATTTTGATACATTTGGACATGAATTGATTCAGTATCTGACGAATCATGAATGATGCTGAATATTGTGCAGTCATCCGCAAATATCCCCACTTCTGATCTTATAATGGAAGGAACATCATTGATGAAGCAGTTGAAGATGGTCGGGCTTAGAACACTATCCTGAAGAACTCCTGCAGTGATGTCCTGGAGCTGAGATGATTGACACCCAACCATTAGAACCATTTTCCTTTGTGCCAAGTATCACTCCAACCTGCGGAGGGTTTCCCCTCTGATTCTTATTGACTCCAGTTTTGCTCGGGCTCCTGGATGTCAGTCTCAGTCAAATTCTGCCTTGATGTCAAGGGCAGTCACTCTCACCTAATCTCTGGAGCTCAGCCCGTTTTCCATGTTTGAACCAAGGCTGTAATGAGCTGAGTGACCCTGGCAGAACCCATCTGAGCATCCATGAGCAGATCATTGCTGAGTAAGTGCCGCTTGAATTCACTGTCGGTGACCCTTGATCACTTTGCTGATGATCAACAGTAGACCGATGGGGCACTCATTGGCTGGATTGGATTTGTCCTGTTTCCTGTGTACAGGACATACCTGGGAAGTTTTCCACATTGCCGGGCAGATGCTAGTGTTGTAGATCTACTGGAATAGCTTGGCTAGGGGTGCGGCAAGTTCTGGAGCGCAAGTCTTCAGTAATATTGCCGGAATATTGTCAGGGTCCATAGCCTTTGCAGTGTCCAATGCTTTCAGCCGTTTTTTGATATCACATGGAAGACTGACATCTGTGATGCTGGGGACCTCTGGAGGAGGTCAAGATGGATCATCGACTTGGCATTTCTGACTGAAGATTTTTGGGAATGCTTCAGCTTACTATTTTGCACTACACTGCTAGGCTCCTCCATCTTTGAGGATGGGGATATCTGTGGAGCTTTGTCCTCCTCCAGTGAGTTGCTTAATTGTTCACCACCAATCATGGCGGGACATGGGTACACCGGAACTGTATGTTGAGTGACTGGAATGTCTTTCAGTTCAGGTACTTTCAGCGTCAACATGTGGCACACTCACAGTAATGTGTATGAGTCATTGGCACTGTGCACCATGGGGAAGTCTGAAATCCTCAGAAAGACATGTGTTCAATATTCCTGCTTCTCAAGAGGAAATACAATGTAATCAACACTCTTGGAATTTAGCGATCTCCCTTATGCAACAATGGACAGCAAACTGGGAGATACTGAAAATATCACCCGCTCCAGTCTGGAAGGAGCCAGATACATAAAAGTTAATGCCCGCAGTCAGATTCCCATCCATGAGTAATACTTTCCTTTCGTTGCCCTGCATGTAGTCAGTTGGGGCTGCAGAGAGAGGCAGGTTTCAGTGAGGATGTCCTTTATGAAGTGCAGAAGGCTGACACATTGGTCCTTACAGAGGTTCAGGTGTGAGAATTGCTCCCTAAACAACATGGATTGATATAGTCTCTTGCTGAGAGTCCTTCTCCTCCTCCTTCCTCTTCTAGCAACTCTACTTATTCTCCTTGTATTCTTGTAGTCCAAGCTGGGTACGGACTACTACACCCATATTCAGGGAGTGATTGGTTTGTGCAAATCCTTGGTGTCAGAACAAAGTCCCAAAACTTGTGCCACACCATCTCCTGTAGACCTCAGTACTTTAAACAAATCTGGAAACCACCAAACATTTTTACAATTGAGGCAAGAATCAGCAACTAACTGGTTTGTAGTTGATGATCCTGCAAATTGTATTGAGGTCAGGGGTGGGGGGGTTTCGTCCTGCCGCCATACCCATGTTTAGCTGTGTGAAGTTAAGAGGGCTTCATATGTAGCTGCTGTGTTGAACTCCAAAAAGGCAGTGTTGATTTCAAATCAGCATTACAGGCTGACTGAGGTCACAGAATCCATAGATTCCACACGGAGCAGAAGGGAGCCATTCAGCCCATTTATTCGGCACGACCCTCTAAAGAGTACCCTATCTAGACCCCTCCCCCACCCTAACCCTGTAACTCCACCTAACCTGCATATTTCTGGACAGTAAGGGGCAATTTAGCATGGCAAACCCACTTAACCTGCACATCTTTGGACTGTGGGAGTAAACCGGGGCACCTGGAGGAAACCCACTCAGACTCAGCGGGAACCTACAACCGCTACAATTGTGCCACCACGCTGCACTGTAATCCAACTCCTCTGTATACTCTGGCTAATGCTCTTTTCGTGTGAATGTGAACATTATCACTATTATGTCAGGTGTGGCTAGCAGCAGAAGTGAGCATGCACATTGTTGGCCCTAGTTTGAAGGCAGAACCGGGTGCCATGGAGCAAAATTTCAAGGCCGGCATATTTTTTTTTCAATTTAACACTCCCTCAGTGTTACATCGAAGTGCCATTTTAGATTGTATGTTGAAGTCATGGATTAGGGTTTGAACCCACAACTCTGAAAGAACTCTGTTCACAGTAAACCAAGTTCACCTTTACATCTGGTGTTCTCCTCTCCCTTTTATCCTTACTTTTGTTCTACGGGGGAGCTTGCTTTTCTTCCTGTTGTCAGTTCCAAGAAATGTTTCTAATGTCTTTATTGTCAATATACTCTGGTGAACCTGCAGCGTATTTCCAATGTTTTGTGTTTTCAAATCCAGCACTTGTAGCCTTTTATAACCATTTTGCATCCTTTTTAATTCTTTCTTCTTGCTTTCCTTTGAAACTCATACATCATTGACATGCAGACATATTTGTTCAGCAAGAGCTTGGCACTCTGTGGAATTGACTTTGATATTGTGCACTCAACCCTTTCATGCAGGCAGCTTGTAGCATATGTTCCTTATTTTGTTGTGTTAGGAGCTGTCCAAGAAGATATACATCCTCTTGTTATCATCCTTCACACACACGCATGTAGGCACCAGTTCAGATCTATGCACCATGGATCACTAATAGAGCATCAGAAAGCAATACCCAATGGTGCATTTAGTGCAAGAGAAAAACAGCAAGCTGAGGTGAAAGAATCTAAATGAAAGTTTCGGCCCAGGTATTTTCTGCTGCAGTGTCCATACATTCTTATTTTACAGGAACGGCCCTTGCTCGAGGAGAGTTCAGTAGAACAGAAGGATCCATTGAGCCTCTTCAGCTAGACCTTCCAAACATAGTGTGTCAAATCATCTGCAGAATTGCTACTCTCATATCTGAGGGACATTAGAAAATCTGCAGATCAATATAGAACTGTAGCAACTCCACAAAGAGCTGCATGAGAGCCCCCTGAGGGAGAGTTCCAAACCATAAACATAGTTCTCCTGATGAAAAGTGTAACTGCAACAATTTAAACTTTGCATCCCATTTCACAGTGTGCCTTCACCTGGTCTTGACTGGTTAGATGTTGAGCTTTTAAAATCATTGAATGATTCAGCACTGAAGGAAGCCATTTAACCCACTGTACTTAGTCCTATTCGTCTTGCCCCATGTACTTAAAAATAATTTAGCCACTTCTCCTTTAAAATTATTATTGAGTCCGCATTGACTATTGTTTCCAGTAGAGCATGGTCAAACAATCCTCTGTATTTAAAACAATGCTATTTTGGCAATGCATAATGTGTAAGTCTTGGGTACCAATCCACCAATTAATGGTAATGGATTTTCCTGATTTACTTTTGCAAAATCCCACATAATATTCAGCATCTCTAGCAGATCTCCTTTTCACCTTTGTCAAAGATAAGGCCCCAGATTTTCTAATATTGTTTTAATAAGTGAAG
This sequence comes from Scyliorhinus canicula, assembly GCF_902713615.1. NCBI lineage: Eukaryota > Metazoa > Chordata > Chondrichthyes > Carcharhiniformes > Scyliorhinidae > Scyliorhinus > Scyliorhinus canicula. The sequence continues at coordinate 225,369,740 of NC_052147.1, forward strand.
CCTCTCACCTCTGCAGTGCGGATTGCCACTTATGAACAGGATGGTGACAGATCCAAGATTTAACATCCGGTTTTAGTGCTAGCTCACTGGTGAGTTCCCCCACTGTTGCGATTTTGGGCAGACTTCCAACTTAACGATTAGAGTTCAGCAACAGCAATTTGTACTTACACCTTTCAAGTAGTCAAAACATCATAAACAACTTTCACAGGCGCATTATCAAACATAATTTGACACTGAGTCACGTAACGACTGACCAAAAAAAAAAAAGGTTGGTTTTAAAGGAGCATCATAAAGGAGGTAAAGGAAGTAGAGACCAGGAGGTGTCGGGAAGAAATTCCAATGCTTAGAGCCTTGGTCACTGGAGGCCCAGCTGCCAGTCGTAGAATTATTAAAATTGAGGACGAAGAAGAGGCCAACATTGGAGGAGTGCAGATATCTTGTAAAGCTGGAGGAGGTTAGAAAGAAAAGGGGTTGAAACACTTTGGAGGCACACATAAATATGCCAAATGGTGTCCGATAGCACAATTAAGATCTGATACATCATTTCTTTCTTAGCCTGCCCGAATGCTGTCAGCATTTGTTCCCAAATATGGGTAGCACAAGTTAAGAGGTGACAATTTTTAATGAAAATTAAAGGCGTTTTCAGCTGAGGTTAGGAAAATCCGCCTGGAGCTTAGGAAACATTTTTTCTGATATTTGTGGGTATTGAGCTTTCAAGGCTTCCAGATGTAATTTATGTTTTGCAGACAGATGTCAGTAAAAGAGTCAGTTCTAGCTCCTGGTGCTGACACCCCTCACCTTTCATGCTCCCCTGTTTGATTTCCCATTCCCAGATCAGAGAGAGCTGCCAATCAGGAATGTGTTCATCCTAGCAACTTCTCGAATACACTATAATAAAGATCTGGAAACAAAATATATAGCCCCATGCTGATTCCACTTCGGCCCTGCAAATTGCCCAATTGAAAATACTCCAAATAAAAATTTCTGTGTGAATCTCTCCTCACCCTCTTCCTGGCCTTACTTTCTTTTAGGATGTGGGCGCCGCTGGCTAGACTAGCATTTATTTGCCCAGCCCTATTTGTCCTAAGGCTCCCAAAACTGGCCACAAATGTCTGGAAATTGAATCACTGTAATCTACAAAAGAAGTTGGTAGCTAAACTAATGGTAATTGAATTGCTATCCTTAGTGTACTGTGAATGCCAGTCATGGCCCCCAAATCAGCTTGCCTACCAAGGGAAGAGGGCAACCACCCACTGGAATGCCAACTCAGGGTAGCAAGTGTCATGTGAGTGTCCCTTTAAGAAAGTTTCAGTCTCTTCTCATGTGACTTGTAGCACATTGGGCTGTGGCTGTGAGGTGAGAGGGGGTTTCGGTTTCAGTTTGACTGCTGTGGACTCAGAAGGAGAAGGAAGTGTTTTGCCTGTTTTCCGCTGTTTTCCTTTTTAAAGTTGTTCCAGTAAAAAGCATATTGGGTGTGGTTAACTGCCGTGGTAACTTTAAAGATACAGTTGTTTTCCAGAAGGAGTTTCAATCTGCTTTTCGGAACTGGATCAGAATTTCAGGAAAAAGACCTGTCCCATTCAAGTGAGAATACAGTGTGCTGGACCACGCCCTTGAAAAAGGGGTTTGGCTTAATAGGATTTTGTTATTGAATTGGAACAGCTATGTGGGAATTCATTAAGCAATATACATAGATTACTGTAGCTATGTGGACTTTTCAAAGTAACTTCATTGCAGTGTCAATGTAAGCCTACTTGTGACAATAAAGATTATTATTATTATGTTTATAATTAATTTTAAAAATGCTGTGTTTATATATATATATGTTAACTACATTCTTAGAATAAACCTTGTTTGGATTAAAGTGTCTAGGAAGTCTGATGAGTCACACCTGTAGTGAAGGGTTTTGTGCTCATCCCAGCCAAATTCAACATTAAGGTTGTAGGTCAGATGAACTTCATAATACACTTTGGAGTTTCTAAGCCCTGGCTCATAACACAAATAAATCTCGTGGGGGAGGACACTACCCGATGACTTGTGTTTCTTTGGGCTCCACATTCAGGTAACTTCCCTTTGGCAGTAGTCTCCACTGGTCTCTTTAAAGATAATGGGCGGGATTCTCCGTCGGACTATGCCAAAATCGGGAAAGACGATTGGACGGAAAATCGGTTCTGACGTCAAAAACGCGGCAGGTGCCGATTTGACACCAAATCACAATTCTCCATCACCTCAACAGTGGCGTCAATGCGTACCGGAATGCAGTACAGTAGACACTGTTTACATATTATTAGTGGGCCCGTCCCGGTATTCTCTGGGGCCTCCGCGATTCTCCGTCTCTGATGTGCCGAGTTCTCGGTGGCATGGTTCACTTGTGCTTTTAAAAATCGTGAAACCGGCGTGGCGGCTGCTGAAGGAGTGATAACAGGAACGGAAGGTGTCCAACATCGCCATAGTTTTCTGACAGTTGTGCCTCTGGCCGGGGGGCTTCTTCCAGGGCCGGGGTGGGGGTGGGGGAAGTAGTGGTCATGGCTAAGAGGTGGGCTGAGGGGTCGGGGTGGACGGGCACGGCCACCATTGCCACGGCCGGCAAGGCAGCCATTCAGCTGCGCACACTGCTAACAGCCCATTTTGAACTTAGTGCCACAGGTCATATAAATGTTCCCCAGGGCATCCACCATTGTGCCCTCTGGCCCCAGCCGACCCATCAGCTGTATGGCTGCACTCCAGCACAACCAGTGCCACCTTATTGGCTGGGATAAGTGTGTGTGGGGAGTGTAATATGTATATGCAGCTGCAGCTTGTCAGCCTCCTGAGCGTCAATCACGGATCCGGCAAATCCCGCACCGTCTTTCATTGGAATTGATTGTATTCCACCCGGTACTGGTGCTAGTCCCTCAATAGTAGCAGAATTGGTCCAGGTGTGGCGGCATTTTTTCTGTCGTGAAAGTCCATGAATTCTGCGTTAGCGTCAACAGTTAGTCTCAGAATCCCGCCCAATATATGTTGCAGTTAGCACAGCAATGTGCCCACTGCCAATTTCAGATAGGCACAATGGAAACTACAGGTGTGCCCTAACCTGTAAGGTATAGGCTGCAGAGTGGCAGCTGGCAAGGAAAGATCTCATACTACCAAGGGCTGTGACCAGCATTGAGATGAGGTGCAGAGGGATCTTAGTCCGGGTGCATGAATCAGAAAAGGCTGGTATTTAGGTACAGCAAGTAATTAGGAAAGCTAATAGAATGTTATTGTTTATTGTGAGGGCAGTTAATTACAAAACTGGGAGGTTATGCTTCAGTTGTGCAGGCGCACCTAGAGTATTGTGAACAGTGTTCTCCTTACTTAAGAAATATGTAAATGGATTCAAAACAGTTCAGAGAAGGATTATTAGACTAATACCAAGAATGAGTGGGTTGTCTCAGGAGAAAAGGTTAGAGAGGTTAGGTTTGTCTCGACTAGAGTTGGGCAGTGTAAGGCAAATTGGTCGAAAACTTTAAGATCCTGGAGTGTATTGACAGTGGGGATATTGAGAGGATGTTTCCTCTTGTAGAATGATCTAGAAATAGGGATCACGTTTTAAAAATAAATGGTCGCTCATTTAAGACAGAGATGTGGAAAAATCATTGGGAAATCAAAAGTAGTTTTAATGGAATTAGATTTCTTTGGTAATGAAGCACTAGAAATAAGGTATAATTTTAAGTGGGTTTAATTTAATGTTTCTGCACCTGGAAGAGTAAAACCTACAGTTAGATTCATGCTGGACAAAGATGTTTGTATGTGTGGGGGTTGGTTACGTTCCAACTGTGTTTCTATTGTGCTAAGAGAGGGCTCTGGTGTGAAGAATAAAGAAAAGGCATAAGCATATGGGTGTTGCTTAGCAACTGGAGACTTGTAAGGTGGAGAAGCTTTTAAGTTTTAGTTAGCTGATTTGATTGCAGTTGCAGATAGGAGTGAGAGAGAAAGCAGCTTTTGAAGTTCTGCTTGGAGCAATTGGTTTAGAAGGCGAGAGGGAATGTCTCAATCAGCTTTGTGAGAATAAAAGTCATACCATGGAGTAATGGTTAATACAAGAGCACAGATCTGAAAAGTTTAAAAAACTAGAAGAATGAAGACAGGTTTCCAGGAAGTCTGAACAGAGAACCATTCAGTAAAGTCAGACAGAGCTGAGAAGAAGGCTGGCATGCCAGAAGATGCCTGGAGTGATTTTCAGGTTTGTAAGATCGTACTGCAGCCTGTGGAACATGAGTTGAAGTAAGTATGGAGATCGATGGCTGGATCTCAGAGTTTGTGTAAAAGCAGTTAAGACGAAGTGAACCTAAAAGCGGGTGGTGTAAAATCTTGGACTGGATTCATTGTTAAAAGTGGAGTGGAAGCTTGGGTTAAAAAAGTCCTTTGTAAAATCTGTAATGGATTTTGGAATGCAAACCATGAAGGGAAAGCATAAATTTGAGAGAAACGTTTAAAGCGTGCTTTTGGGAGTGGAGTTTGAAAATTCTCACTTGACAATGATCTGAGAGGATTTTCATGAGGCACCCACAAATGTTCACTTGGCGTTCAAAGTGGAGAGTGTATTTGGCCACTTCATCTTGTGTGCCTTAAAAGGGAGTTTGTGTTAATGAGACCATTGTAGATTAAGTGGTTGATTCTCCTCCCAAGTTGGACATGGCGACATCCTACTATTCTGGGAAAATAGCAGGAGAGTCCCTAAAGGGGTTTTGTGCTGGTCACGAATGGAGTGCACTGCAGCCACCCCATGGCACCTAGCACAATATGGTTCATGACCTCGTTCAGCCCTCTGGCAGTGAGAGCTAGGTTGCCACTGCCAGGTGACAGATGGGCACTGCCATGTGCCATGCAGGCAGTGCCACAATGCCATGGGACACTGCCAAGGGCGGGGCCTGAAAGGGACATGGCCATGAAGAGGGTATCACCAGGAAAGGGGGGGATTGGGACGAGGCATGAAGGGGGCCATTTGGCAACCCCATAGCTGGTTTCCGTTCACCTGGCCAGAGAAGGGGAGGGCCTCTGGTGCTGACGTTTGGCGGGGAGGACTGATACAGGCTAGAAGGGGGCAGGGTCGGAGGGGAGATCCTTTGGGAAGCCCTGATGCTAGTGATTCGGTTGGAGGAGGGCATGCACTCTCACTTAAGGGCCGGGATTCTCCCCTACCCGGCGGGGCGGGGGGGGTCCCGGCGTAGCGGAGTGGCGCCAACCACTCCGGCGTCGGGCCTCCCCAAAGGTGTGGAATTCTCCGCACCTTTGGGGGCTAGGCCCGCGCCGGAGTGGTTAGTGCCATGCCGATTGGCGCCAAAACCGATGCCAACGGTGCGGGGCTGGCCGAAATGCCTTCACCGGTTTGCGTATGCGCCGGTGCGTCAGCTGGCGCTGACGTCACCACCGGCACATGCGTGGTCGGGGGGTTCTCTTCCGCCTCCGCCATGGTGGAGGCTGTGGCGGCGGCGGAAGAAAAAGAGTGCCCCCATGGCACTGGCCCGCCCGCTGATCAGTGGACCCCGATCGCGGGCCTGGCCACCGTGGGGGCACCCCCCGGGGTCTGATCGCCCCGCGTCCCCCTCAGGACCCCGGGGGCCCGCTCGCGCCGCCGATCTCGCTGCCACCAGAGGTGGTTCAAACCACGTCTGCGGGAGAGGCCTCTCAGCAGTGGGACTTCGGCCCATCGCAGGCCGGAGAATCGCCACAGGGGGCTTGCCGATCGGCGCGGAGGGCACGCCAAGCGGCGGGGCGTGATTCCCGCCCCTTCCAATTCCCAGGTGGCGGAGAATTCCGGCCACGGCGGGGGCGGGATATTCGCCGGTCCCGGGCGATTCTCCGACCCTGCGAGGGGTCGGAGAATTTCGCCCAAGGATTGGAACGCCCTTTAAAAATCACTGAGAGGCCGGGCTTGCCAGCGTCATCGGGTTCCACACATTTTTCAGCGGGTTTCACCCCTGGCTCCAAAAAAATAACGGTGTGGGAGAATTGAGATGGGAATCATGCCAGAACAGTCTGCACGATTTGTATCGGTTTTCCCATCCAAAATGACAGTAATGTTTTGAGAGAATTCCACCCTAAGGTGCACTTTGTAATCCATTGTAATCATAAAATCTGTGTGTTTCTGTTAAACTAAGGGGGTAGTAAAAGCGTATTGCATCATAATCTAGTTTTTTCACGTGTAATAAATGTTTATTTCTTGTTAAAAGTAATTAGCGATCCTGTGACTCTGTTGCTCCATATTTTATCAAAAAAAAGTTATTTCGACCAAGGTTCCATTCTGGGATTTTCCCGTCTAGTTATAACATCAACTGGGATCATAACAGAATATGTTCTCTCAGAGGATCGTTCTCTCAAACTCTTTTCCTCAAAAGGTGGTGGAAGCAGAGTCTCTGAATATTGTGAATATGTTTAAGGCAGAGCGAGATAGATTCTTGAGCAACATGGGGGTGAAAGGGTATTGATAGGCAGGAATATGGGCTTCACGCTTTAAGTAGATCAGTCATGATCTTATTGAATGGTGCAGCAGGTGCGAGGGACCGAATGGCCAACACCTGCTAATTCGTATGTTTGTGTAGATCAGGGGTGGGCAAACTGCGGCCCTGCCAAAGGTCTTTATGCGGCCCGCCAAAGGTCTTTATGCGGCCCACCAAGTCATTTAAAAAAAAAAAAAAAATTTTTCTTTAAAAATATTTTTTTTTTTAAGGTTAATGGGGGGGGGGGGGGGGGGGGGGGGGGGGGGTGGCTGTTGGGTTACTTACTGGTATAGGGCGGGTACGTTGACTTGAGTAGGGTGATCATTGCTCGGCACAACGTCGAGGGCCGAAGGGCCTGTTCTGTGCTGTACTGTTCTATGTCCTATATGAGGCGCCCAGAATCATAACCGGGTGAAGTAATTATTTTACTTAATATACTATGCGGCCCTTTAAAATTGTGAATTTCTGAATGTGGCCCTTGCACGGAAAAGTTTGCCCACCCCTGGTGTAGATGCATTAAAAAGTAAAAAAAAATCCCTCTTGCAAATTTAATACTGAGGTCATAATCAGTTTACAATGATGGTAAAATTGTAGCTTCAGGAAAAATATGCATAATAATTGGAATATTTTAGCTTCTTCCAGGGGTAATCCTCAAATCTGGAACAAAATTCCATTTTCTACAAATTAGAAATGCTATTCTTGCAGATTATTGAGAAAAGTAGAAAAAAGGTTTAATTAAATAATTTGAATCTGACTAATTGTGAAAGTAAATTGGCGAACAATAAAATACATTGAGATTTTGCAATGTTTCAGCTGCAACACAGAGACAATAGCATGATTGAGGAAAATTACATCACCATTTATTATTAAATGATCAATTAAATGATTTGTAAACTTGCGTTCTCTGGCCAGAAGGACCCTGCAGTATGGAAATACAAGTTCATTACTAAGCTGCCTTCCATCTACTCACAGCTCAAATGTATTTTACAATGTTTCTGACCTTTTCAGAATTTTAATGAGCTGTTATAAAGCTATAAATTAGAAATAGTCCATTAGGTAACTCAAGTCCAAAAATAACCTTAGTTGTGCACTAACAAGCAGTTATTTGAAACTAGAGTGAATTGGGAAAGAATTAGATTGGAATCCATGTCTTCACTAACAGGATTTCAGTTGATTTATACACAAATACCACATACAAATGAAAATCCAGTTTGCTGCTGCTTCTCATATACAAAGCTTTAGATATCCCTTCTGAGAACTGAGAATGACACTGTTGGTATAATGTGAATTAAACGCACTCCTGCCTTGTTAAAGTTTAGCCCAAATGCCAGTGTATATCCCAATTAATGTTAATCTATAGCACTGCTGCTGCTTGAGCTTTTCAAATGTCACTTTCTTATTCAAACGGTCTATTAGTAGATTCTGCAAGCCGATCTCTCCCTTTAAAACTAGAAATCTGCATATTTTTGCCTTTCATAATCCAGTCCTAACAGGCAATAAAACAATTTTAGATCTTGAATGTTCAGGTCAGCATGGGGAGAGGAGGCTTTGTGGCGCATTGGGTGAAGTGATCCAGAAGCTCTGGATTCAAACTCTACTGCAGGACTTGATGGCCACAGAAGATGTTCATGGTGTGGCCAAGCAGGTTAATTATCAACTTTTACATCTTTTCAATAAACCCATGGCAGGGGGTAAGTGCAGGAGGTCTTCTGGTCAGCTATGTTTGATGTGGAATGGTGTCCCTGAAGCTACGGACTCTGGTGATAGGCTAGTGACATGACCTGGAAATAATAAGTGAAAGGAACTGAAGTATATCAAGACCTTGAACGGCTTGACAAGGTGGACGTGGAAAGGATGTTTCCTCTTGTGGGTGAGTCCAGAACTAGGAGGTAATGTTTTAAAATTAGGGGTTGCCCTTATAGGACAGAGATGGCGAGAAGTTTTGTTTCTCTCAGAGGGTTGTGCAACTTAGGAACACTGCCAGTGAAGGCACTGGAGACAGGGTCACTGAATATTTTTAAGGTGGAGATAGACCGATCTTTCTTTGGCAAGGGAATCAAAGATTATCGAGGGTAGATAGAAATGTAGAACTCAACAAAAAGAGATCAGGTATTATCTTATTGAATGGCAGAGTTGGTTTTGTTGCTGTCTCAATAATTAGTGATGTTACTAGTGGTGTTGATGTCTCACTGGTTAGTGATGTTACTGGTATTGGTGTTCTCTTACGGGTTAGTGATGATGCTGGTGTTGTTGATGTCTCACTGGTTATTTATATTACTGGTGTTGTTGAAGTCTCACTGGTCAGTGATGTGACGGGTGTTGTTGAAGTCTCACTGGTCAGTGATGTGACGGGTGTTGTTGATGTTCTCTCACTGGTTACGGATGTCGCTGGTGTTGTTGATGTTCTCTCACTGGTTAGTGATGTGACTGGTGCTGTAGATGTTCCCTCACTGGTAAGTGATATTACTGGTGTTGTTGATGTCTCACTGGTCAGTGATGTTACCAGTGCTGTTAATGTCTCACTGGTTAGTGATGTTGCTGGTGTTGTTGATGTTCTCTCACTGGTTAGTGATGTTGCTGGTGTTGTTGATGTTCTCTCACTGGTTAGTGATGTTGCTGGTGTTGTTGATGTTCTCTCACTGGTTAGTGATGTTGCTGGTGGTGTTGCTATTGGCTCACTGGTCAGTGATATTGCTGGTGTTGTTGATGTTCTCTCACTGGTTAGTGACATTACTGGTGTTGATGTCTCACTGGTTAGTAATGTTGCTGGTGTTGTTGACTTTGTCTTACTGGTTAATGATGTTCCTGGTGTTGTTCAAGGTCTCCAAGGTGAAGGGGATAGACCCCATGCCTCGGGTATCTCGGGAATCTGCACATTGAATTGAGAATAGCTTACTCGCTCTAATATGCAGATTTGCTAAAAGGTGATCCTGCCCACAATGAGCGGGATTTACATCACAACGTATTGCGAGGTTGCGTTCGATCCCGTGTGGCATTGCGATCCATATAGAACCCGGGAGCAGGGTCACCCAGCTTCCATCGGTCACGCTGAGCCACGGCGAGCTGCTTTTCAGGTGCAACGTGGCCGTAAAATGGCCCCCTAAGAGACAATTTAGAATGGCCTATCCACCTTGATGGAACCATCAATTCGCGAGACACGTGTTTTAAGATATGAACAGTGGTTTTAATCTACTTACTACAGAGCCAGCCTGTTACCCGTTGAACTCTCAATGAACTGCAGGCTGGCCCTGGATACGGTTATTTATACAGCAGTCAAGGGGGAGGATTAGTGGGCGGAGCCAAGGGTGGAGCCCTGTACAAACACCTGAGAAATTCCCAGAGCTACTCCCCCTAGTGGGCGGATAATGTTACTGCGCTTACAATAGTATTGGTAAATACAGTGTGAATTACTACGTTACATTCACCACACACCTAACCTGCGCATCTTCCATTATCACTAATTATTCTTTCAAGAGTCCTTTTCTTGCCAAACAAAGCTCATGTGCTGGATTCTTTGCACCCCGACGCCGAAATCGCGGATGGCGCGGGGGACGTAGAATCCATGTTCCCTCAAGAAATCAGGACCGGTGCCAGTTCACTGATTCTGCAGGCTCCGAAAAGTGGTGTGCTCAGAGAGTACGCTGCGCCACCTGGGACCTACCTGGGGCCATTGCCAGAGGCCCACCCCGACATTCTCCGCCCCCGACTTGTCGAAGTCCTGACGGCGTGGAACTAATGTGCTCCAGTCGGTTGGGATACTCGCATGGTGGCTGCAGACTCAGTCCGTGGCTGCCCTGATCGGGGGAGCGGGCCGATCGGAGGCCAGGGGGGGCCTTATAGGTGACCGGGGAATGTCTGTGTGGAGGTTGAGGGATGGGCGTGCGGCCAATCGGGGGGTCTCTTTTGTCGGTCTATCTCCGGGTCCGCCATGGAGCACGGCGCGGCCGCTGGAGGTGGCCACCGTGCGCATGGATGGCCTTTGACTTGGAAGTGCAGGGGCTCGTATCTGCAGCAAAAGCTGCGAGATCTACTCCGGCCCCTGTTAGCCCCCTGCATGGCTGGGAATTCGTGTTCCTTTGATGCCAGGTTTTCTAGCGTAAAACTCTATCGTTTTGACGCCGGCATGGGGACATAGTCCCAATAATGTTAAATTCTGCCCCATATTGTTGAGAGGATTGTTGTACCTCTCAAATTTTTCACCTTTCAGGTCAAGGGCAGCTTTAGAGTAACAGTCTGTAGCTATGAGATATAATTCTTGAATGTGTATGAATAAATCAGCTCCCACAGTATGCCATGGTCTATCTAGGTGATGTTTCAGTAGCTATCATCTCTTTCTGCTGTGCATTTCTATACTTCTGGCACACTGTGCCAGACAACATGTATATTCTTTCAATGTAATTTTACTGTCAACACAGTACACAACCGATCTGGCTGTGAGCTTGCACTTTGCCATTCCCATGTGGCCTTCATGTATCTTCTTCAGAAGTTCTTCCGGTGTTGTTTTGGATATGATTATTCTCGATCTGGCAAGCAGAACATTATCTTCCAGTATATGCCATCTCTGAGAGACCAATACTGCGTATTACTGGTTGTGCTTGCGACATCCTATCAGGTCATCCCTGGATCACTTGCTGAGAGGGCATCATTAAATCATCTCTAATTTGATTACGTTTCAGCGGTGTTATGTTCACTCGGAGATGGCTCTTTTTTCACTTACATCTTTTAGCTCGTGTTTCTCCTGTGATAACAGCGGAGATGGGGTATCTTCTAGCAACATTTCTCTTCCTGACCGGTATTTCAGAGTGAAATTGTAACTCTGAAGCCTCCAGAGTAAACTCAGCATTCTTGCTGGAGTTCCACATGGATTCTTTTGTAGATCTGTTCTATTAGATGATAATCACTTGCCACTATCAACTTTCTCCCATAAGGATATGTATAGAATTTCTCACATCCACATACGACAGCCAAAAGTTTCATTTGCGTGTTTGCAGAACTGGTCTCAGCATTCCCATCCAAAGCACTATCAATTCTCAGTTCTCTTCTTTCATCAACACTGCTTCCATTTGTTTTATAGAATCATTGACTTGCAGCATTACACCTTTCTTTCTGTTATTCTATGACAGACCTGTCTCTGGTATATTACTTCTTTCAGTTTGTTGAAACTCGTTTGACCACTGGTGTTCATCAAATTCTTTCATCAGCTCTTGCAGATGTGCTGTGTGTTCTGATATGTGAGGAATAAGACAACTCATGTACTGGATCAAACCAAGTAAACTTCTCAACCCTTTCTAGTGCTTTCATCTCTCAGATGGCTGTGACTTTCTCCTTTTCAGCTTGACTCGGTCAGATGCGGACACATTCGGAGAGTTTGCAATTCTGTCACCTTCACAATGCATTTGCCAGTGTTTTCTCGATCCCAGGCTCACTGATTCTCTCCATTGCTTCATACAGCCAGAATCCATAGGATCCCTACAGTGCAGAAGCAACCGCCAGAAGAGCAATCAACCTCGGCCCACTCTCGTGCCACGCCCTATCCCCTAACCCCACATGGATCATGGCTAATCTCCCTAACGCACGCATCTTTGGGTTGTGGGAGGAAACTGGAGCTTCCGAAGGACACACGTCCTGGATGTGGGCAGCACGGTAGCATAGTGGTTAGCACAGTTTCTTCACAGCTCCGGGATCCCAGGTTCGATTCCCAGCTGGGTCACTGTCTGTGTGGAGTCTGCACATTCTGCGTGTTTCCTCTGGGTGCTCCAGCTTCCTCCGACAGTCCAAAGACGTGTAGCTTAGATGGGCTGGCCATGCTAAATTGCCCTTGGTGTCCAAAACATGTTAAGTGGGAGGTACTGGGTTACGGGGATAGGGTAGATACGTGGGCTTCAGTAGGGTGCTCTTTGTAAGGGCCGGTGCAGACTCGATGAGCCGAATGGCCTCCTTCTGCACTGTAAATTCTATGATTCTATGAAACGGAGGGGAATGTGCAAACTCCACACAGACAGTCACCCAGGGTCGGAATGGAACATGGGTCCCTGGTACTGTGAAGCAGCTATGCTAACCACTGTGCCACCCTTAGATAATAGATAGTAGCATGGCGTTGTTCCGTTTTAGAGGATCTTTCCGTGGAAAACTATTTTATTTTAAATTTGGAGCGAAGATCTTTGGGTCTAGTCCACGCGGGGTGATCGTCCGGTATCAATCTTCAGATTTATGGTTGTGAGCTTATTTCTCACCCTCTTCCTGACCTGAATGGTTGTATGAATTTATTTTCTCTGGGAATTATCACATTCAGCTATTTCAAGCAGTTGTATGGTGCCTATGTCTAGTGTGCACAGTAAGAAGTCTTACAACACCAGGTTAAAGTCCAACAGGTTTGTTTCAAACACGAGCTTTCGGAGCACGGCTCCTTCTTCAGGAGCCGTGCTCCGAAAGCTCGTGTTTGAAACAAACCTGTTGGACTTTAACCTGGTGTTGTAAGACTTCTTACTGTGCTCACCCCAGTCCAACGCCGGCATCTCCACATTATGTCTAGTGTGTCCTCAACCTCATCATCATCTTCCAGGGCATGGATGCTTCTGCTCTTTTCCTTCTCAATTTCCTTCTCATTTTCCTTGTCACTCTGTCTTTGATAACTTCTTTACCAAATTCTTCCTTTGTTCTGCCCATCTTGCGCCAGTCATTAGTCTTTCCACAGGCTCTGCAGTTTGATCCATATGTGGGACATTTCCTCTGTCTGTGAACTCGTGTTTGCCCAAAGCCCTTGCACATCCTACTCTGTGTCTGGTGTGAATTATTTTATTGCTGTTTCACTGCATTAATTCTGCTGCCTTTCTCGTGACTTAGCTGAAGCTGTTTGGGCAGTCGGCACCTTTTCTGTCTATTTGTGACTTCATGAGCTTTGGCATGATCACAGCTTATGATATTATGAGCTTGTCCATTCCAATCAAATTTTAAAAAAAATTTCAGAACGTGCAAAGCCCCAGGCGATCTGATCTATCAGCCTTTGATCTGCTGCCTTGAATTTATATTTTCTGGCTGTATTTTTCAATTTTGTTGGGAAATTGCGACGCGGTCACTTGGTTCCTGATTCAGGCTTGGCAACTGAGATGGGTGGGTCCTGTGATTTGACTTTGGCTGGAGATGTGTGCTGAATTTTTCAAAAATTTCATCTGGACCTTTACTGTCATCCTCACTCATCTCCCAGCTATTAAACCAATTTAACCCCCTCTCTCCTGGCCACAAGCAGACGTAGCTGAGCCTTTCCTCATTGCTTGAGCCTTCTGGAAAGTTATTGAAAGTCTTCAATATTTTTAAAACATCTCAAACATGGTCAGCCTCCTAATTGATCATGGGTTGGAGCTATGCATTAATTGCTGTGGCAGCGGCCATTTTATGTTTGCATGATAGCACTCGATTTTTCTCCCTCTCTCTGACGTTAATTTGGTTTGACTATACTCAATCTAATCCAGCATTAGATCCATTAAAATGTTTTGGTTTTTACTCACAGACATCAACTGTCACCACGTTGTGTACTCTAGTTCCCATACATTCATACATAAGAATACATGAATTAGGAGTAGGAGTATGTCATTCGATCCCTGGAGCCTGCTCTGCCATTCAACAAGATTATGGCTGATCTGATTGTGGCCTCAACTCCATATATCGCCCACTCCTGGCAACCTATAACTCCGTTGTTGGGTGAAGAATTTGGCTACCTCTGCCTTAAAAATGTTTATTGATCCTGCCTCCACCATTCTCTTGGGGAAGAGGGTTTCAAAGATTCACAACCCTCAGAGAAAAGATTTCTTCTCTTCTCTGTCTTAAACTGGGGCTGATTTAGCACAGGGCTAAATCGCTGGCTTTGAAAGCAGACCAAGGCAGGTCAGCAGCACGGTTCAATTCCCGTACCAGCCTTCCCGAACAGGCACTGTAATGTGGCGACTAGGGGCTTTTCACAGTAACTTCATTTGAAGCCTACTTGTGACAATAAACGATTTTCATTTCATTGCATTTCATTTTCATAAATGGGAGGCTCCTTAGGCAGGATTCTTTGTTGGCTAACCCCGGAATCAGGAAACGCGATTGAGTGGAGAATAGGTTACGGCGCCAAAATCGTGGTGGGCGTCAACTGAAGCGAGCAAGGGGTGCAGTTCACGAGCATGGAGATAAGGGGAGAGTATGTTAGCAGGTCAGCTTCGGAGAGAGGCAGCGGTAAGGGAAATTGCTCAGGTGAGGGACAGGGCAGAGAAGTTGGTGGTGGCTCTGGATCTGATTAACAAGGTTTTTGAGGAATTCTATGAGAGGTTGTACAGGTCAGAGCCACCTGGGGGAGACTGGGAGATGCACAAATTTCTAGATGGGTTGGGGTACCCGAGGTTAAGGGAGGGGGGACAGGGCTACATTAGAAGGAGCGATAGTGGAGCAGGAGATAAAAGAAGCGATTGGGAGTTTGCAGTCGGGGAAGGTGACAGGACCGGATGGGTTTCCGGTGGAATATTATAAAAAAATTCAAGGATAAGCTGGCACCCCGGTGGTGGGGATGTTTGAAGAGGCAATAAGGAAGGGCGTGTTGGCACAAACTTTGGGGCAGACATCGATTTTCCCGTTTTTTAAAAAAGATAAGGATCTGACTGAGTGTGGGTCGTATTAGGCCCATATCACTTCTGAATGTGGACGCAAAAGTATTGGCGAAGGTACTGGCGGGTAGGCTGGAGGAGTGCCTCCCGAAGGTGATAGGTGAAGATCAGACGGGGTTCGTGAGAGGGAGGCAGCTCTTTTCAAACGTCAGAAGGGTATTGAACGTGGTTATGGCACCGGCGGAGGGGAAGGAAACAGAGGTGGTTGTGTCATTGGACGCTGAGAAGGCATTTGACCAGGTAGAATGGGGGTATTTGATGGCAGTTCTGGAGCGGTTTGAGATTGGATCAAGATTTGTGAACTGGGTAAAGCTACTATGTAAGGAGCCGAGGGCGAGTGTCCGCACAACCAACATCAGCTCGAGATACTTTTCTTTCCACCGTGGGAAGGCAGGGATGTCCCTGCTGTTTGCACTCGTGATTGAGATGTTGGCCATCACATTAAGAAGTTTGGGGTTATGGAAAGGAATAGTGCGGGGGGCGGGGGGGAGGCAGAGCATAGGGTGTCCTTATAAGCCGATGACTTGCTGTTATACGTGTCGGAAACGAGTGTGTCAATCGGGGGAATATTGGAGCTGCTTCGGGTGTTTGGGTCTTTCTCGGGGACAACTAATATCTAGACGAGAGTGAGTATTTTGTGGTGTCTCGGCCGGGGGTGGGGGCAGGGGTGGGAGGGCTGCCATTCCGTAGGACAGGGACTCACTTTAGATGCCTGCGGGTGCAGGTTGCCTGGGTGTGGAGGGGGTGGGGGTAGGGAGAGGGGGGGGGGGGGGGGGGGGGGCTCCACAGGTACATTTCTAGCTTGGTGGGGAGAGTGAAAGCTGATCTGACAAGGTGGGATGGTCTCCCTCTGCCACTGGCAGGTCGGATACAGGCGGTTAAAATGAACATGTTGCCACGATTTCTGTTTATTTTGCAATGCCTGCCAATTTTCCTGGAGGAATGATTACTTCGTTCATATGTGGAGGGAAGTGGCCAGAGTTAGAAAGGTGCTGCTACAGAGGGGACGGCACGCAGGGGGTTTGGGTCTTCCGAACCTGATGTATTATTACTGGACAGCGAATGTGGAGAAGGTGCAGAGCTGGGTCAGAGGGGTTGATTCCCAGAGGGTCAGAATGGAGGAGAGTTTGTGTAGGGGATCGGGATTGAAAGCACGAGAAACAGCGCCACTCCCGATAGCCCCGGGAAATACTCAGGGAGTCCGGTAATAATAGCTTCATTGAGAATTTGGAGGCAGTCTCGACAGCACTTTGGGTTGGGGCAGGGTCAAGGGAAATGCCGATTCGGGGGAACCACAGATTTGAGCTAGGGAAGTGGGATGGAAATGTTCGGAAATGGGAGGAGAAGGGGATTAAAACACTAAAAGATTTTTTTCCTAGGGGTCGGTTTGCAGGATTGAAGGAGCTAGGAGCGAAGTATGGGCTGGAGCAGGGGGAAATGTTTAGATACATGCAGGTTCGTGATTTTGGCAGAAAGGAGATACAGAGCTTCCGGGTGGAGCCGCCTCCACATTGCTGGAGGAGGTGCTGACGACAGGGGGACTGGAGTAGGGGGTAATGTCGGTGGTTTCCGGAGCCAATTTAGAAGAGGAGAAGGACCCACTGGAAGAGATCAAAGCAAAGTGGGAGGAAGAGTTGGGAGAGGATATGGAGGAGGGGTTCTGGTGTGAGGTGCTCCGCAGAGTGAACGCCTCCACCTCATGTGCGAGGTTGGGGCTGATACAGCTGAAGGTGGTATACAGAGCACACCTCACAAGGGCGAGGATGAGCTGATTCTTTGAAGGAGTAAAGGATGTGTGTGAATGTTGCGGGGGGGGACCCGCTAATCACGTTCATATGTTTTGGTCCTGTCCAAAGCTGGAGGATTACTGGAAGGAGGTTTTTAGGGTAATCTCTAAAGTGGTGCACGTGAAACTGGACTCGGGCCCTCGGGAGCCATATTCGGGGTCTCGGAGCAGCCGGGGTTGGAAACGTGTGCAGAGGCAGATGTTGTAGATGTCGCCTCGTTGATTACCCGAAGGCGGATCCTGATGGGTTGGAGAGCACCCTCTCCACCCTGTGCCCTGCCGTGGCGGGGGGGGGCCTGTTGGAATTCTTGACTCTTGAGGAGGTTAAGTTTGAACTGAGGGTAAGGGTGGAGGGGTTCTACAGTTCATGGGCATTATTCATTCTGAACTTTCAAGAACTGGATAACATCAAACATTAGTTGGGGGGGGGGTGGGTGGGAGGGTTGGGGGGAGGGGGGCTGTGTGTGTTAATGGCGACTATGGGTGATCCCTAATTCCTTTTTGTCATTTGTTTGTGTGAACATGCGGGCTAATGTTTGGGGTTTGGTGGGAGGATGGGATCGTTGTTATTGATATGGGGATTGACATATTTGTTACTGATTATTGTTTATTGTTGGTGGGTGTAAATCTGGGAGAAAATGTGAAAAAGGAGGTGTGTTGAATGTAATTCACACTGTATTGTATTGTATAGTATTATGTCCTTGTGGGCTCTGTCTGTGAGCCGTTGCGCGGCTCTGCCCATAGGGGGAGATGAGGAGCTTGTACAGGGCTCCACCCTGGGCTCTGCTCATGGCCCCTCCCACTACCGGAAGTATAAAGTGCTGCAGCCGTGTGAGCCTGCCCTCAGTTCTTCTGGTCGCAGGCAGGCTCAGTTGTAAGACTATTAAAACCACAGTTTACTTCCAATCGTGTTCTGAGTGAATTGATGGTCTCATCAGGAGGAGAATAAAAATATTTTTTTTTAAAATCGTGATGGCGATTGGAAGCCAAATCGCAATTCTCCATCACCACGACAGCGGCATCAATGCGGAAAAGGAATGCACTTGAAGGAAACACCCTTTGCATATCATTAGCAGGCCTGACATGGTATTCTCCAGCGCCTCCGCGATTCTCCGCCTCTGATGGGCCGAGTTCTTGACGTAGCAGTTCACTTGTGCTTTTAAAAATAATGAAACTGCTGCCATGGCTGCTGAGGGAGAGAGACGGGGTCAGGAAAGTGTCTAACATTGCCATAGTTTGCTGACAGTTTTGCTCCTGGCCGCGGGGCTTCTGTCAGGGCCAAGGTGTGTCGCGGATGGGTGGCCAGAAGGTGGGCTGTGGGGGTGGGGTGGATGGGCACGGAACACCATTGCTGCAGCCAGAAAGGCAGCCATGCAGCTTTGCATGCTGCTGACAGCCCACTGTGAACTTAGGTCCTATGGGTGTCCTCGCAAGCCACCCCCCCTAGATACCGTCTGGCCCAGCCGACCCATCAGCTGCATGGGCGTGCTCCAGCACAACCAGTACCATCTTGGAATCGATTGTGTTCTACATGGTGCCGGTGCTAGTCCCTCTACAGTTGCTGAATCGGTCCAGGTTTGGCGGCAGTTTTGATATCGTGAAAGTCCACGAAACCTGCCCCGGCATCAACACTTGGGCTAGATTCTCCGATTGTCGACGCTGAAATCACATTTGGCAGTTGGCTGGAGAATCCCTTTTAATGCCTAATTCGGGAGTGATGACATTTTTCAGATGAAAACGTTGTCATCGGGGAGTACGCCGCACGCCGTTGGGACGGCCTCAGGACATCATCTGAAGGCTCTGCCCCGATGGGCCGACTTCCCGATGGTATTTATTACTTGTGGTTGACCCATTGTGGTCTGAGGTTTCTTCAACTTCTCATGGTGGCTGCTGACTGTGTCCAGCGCCGCCACAGTCGGGGGGGGGGGGGGGGGGGTATCTGTTCTGCTGGCCGGGGGTTGGGGGTGACAGGTTTGGGATGGTCCGAGGCTGGCGAGGGGGTTTACAGCGGGGCACTATCTGGCAGGCCATGTCCACATGCGGCCAGCACCATGTTGTACGGCACAACCACTGCAGGTCACCGCCATATCTGGCAGGCCGGGTCTACGTGTGGTCGGCATCATGTTGTACGGCACGACCACTGCAGGTCACCGCCATATCTGGCAGGCCGGGTCTACGTGTGGTCGGCATCATGTTGTACGGCACGACCACTGCAGGTCACCGCCATATCTGGCAGGCCGGGTCTACGTGTGGTCGGCATCATGTTGTATGGTGTGACCACTGCAGGTCACCGCCATATCTGGCAGGCCGGGTCTACGTGTGGTCGGCATCATGTTGTATGGTGTGACCGCTGCAGGTCACCGCCATATCTGGCAGGCCGGGTCTACGTGTGATCGGCATCATGTTGTATGGTGTGACCGCTGCAGGTCACCGCCATATCTGGCAGGCCGGGTCTACGTGTGGCCGGCATCATGTTGTATGGTGTGACCGCTGCAGGTCACCGCCATGCTCATGTGCGGCAACGGTCCCGCCAATTCTCCGTCCGTATTTGCCGGGCAGAGCATCAGAGCTGGGGGCGCCATCAACGTTATGGTTGTAATACTAAACACATGCTCTGGACATAGCCTCAAAATTGGAGAACCCAGCCTTTCGTGTTGGAAATGGAGAATCTCTCCCCTTATTTTTAAACTCTGTCGCCTTGTTCTGGTCCCTCTCAGAAGGGGAAACATCCTTTCAGAATCCATCCTGTCAAGTCCCCTCTGGATCTTGTGTGTTTCAATAAGATCACCTCTCAATCGTATAAATATTTACCATAATAATTGATTAATCCTAAAAATGATCTTAATTCTGTCACATTTTGAAAATGTGGTGCTTCTAAGATTGCTGCCATTATCTTTGGTTCTTTGCCCAGCCACCTTTGTTGATCTGTTCAAGGGCGTCAAGGTTACACAGTGGTTAGCACTGTTGCCTCACCGCACCAGGGTCCCGGGGTCAATTCCAACTTTGGGTGACCGTCTGTGTGCAGTTTACATTTTCTCCCTGTGTCCACGTGGGTTTCCTCCAGGTGCTCTAGTTTCCTCCCGTAATCCAAAATGTGCAGATTAAGTGGATTGGCCATGATAAAATTGCCCCTTGGTGTCCAGGGATGTACAGATTAGGTGGGGTTATGGGGATAGTGCGGGGTAGTCTTTTCTTAAATAAGGAGACCAAAATTGTCCACAGTACTCCAGATGTGGTCTCACCATTACAACTGTAGCAAAACATTCTTACTTTTATATTCCATTCCCCTTGCAACAGACAACACCCCATTTGCCTTCCTAATCATTTGCTGCATGCTAGATTTTCCTGATCCTGTACGTGGACACCCAGATTCCTTTGGACAGCAGAGTTCTGCAATATTTCTCCATTTAAACAATATGCTGCTTCTCTATTCTTCCTACCAAAAGTGAACAAGCTCACATTTTTTATATTACACTACATCTTAAATTTTACCCACTCACTTAACCTATTGTTGGAACCAACAATTCTATGGACACGTGCTTGTAGGATTAGAATAGCGGTTTTAATATACTCACAACAGAGCCAGCCTATTAGTCATTGAACTTTCGGTGAACTGGCCGGCTGACCATGTGGCACTGATCTTTATACAGCAGCTACCGGGGGAGGAGTCCTGGGCAGAGCCAAGGGAGAAGCCCCGTACAACTCGAGCATTCCCAGAGCTACTCCACCTGGAGGACAGGTAGTGCAACTGCCCTTACAATAGAGACACATGTATATACAGATTATAATCCGGTGTGAATCACATTCACCACATTCACCCCCTGTGAAAAAAATCGAGTCCAGCGGGGGGCTCACAGAGTTAGTCTGTCCGGTGGATGAATTGTTCTTTTCGATCTGCGGAGCACCGGGGTTGCAGCCTCTTGCGGTGGCTGGGTGGGTGTTGAGAGCTGGGGTACGATGGCAGACTCCGGGGTGGGTCTCGTCCAAACTTTATACACCTCTGGCTGGACCGGAGACTGGGGGCGCTGGGGGCGGGCTGGTTCTGGCGCGTGGAACTGGTGGGGTGAGCTTGTGGAATCGGGGGGGCGAGGGGGCGGCAGCATAGGGAACGGGGTAAGGAGTTCCTCAGCGGGGGTAGGGGGGGGCTGGATCCAGCGGGTGCCAGGTCTCGAAGGCGACCGTCCGGGAACTCCACGAATGCGTACTGGGGGTTGGAATGGAGGAGGCGCACCTTTTCAACAAGGGGGTCAGTTTTGTGCCCCCTGACGTGCTTCCTCAGGAGGACTGGGCCTGGTGTCCTCAGCCACGCCGGAAGTGAGACTCCCGTGGTAGTGCCCCTAGAAAAAATGAAGTCGCTCGTGAGGGGTTTGATTTGTAGCTGTACAGAGGAGGGATCTGATTGCGTGGAGTGCGTCTGGGAGGACTTCTTGCCATTGGGAGACTTGGAATTTTCTAGACCGGAGGGTCAGTAGGACGGTCTTCCAGACCGTCGCGTTCTCCCTCTCCACCTGCCCGTTCCCCCTGGAGTTGTAACTGGTAGTCCTGCTCGAGGCGATGCCCTTGTCGAGCAGGTACTGACGCAGCTCGTCGCTCATAAAGGACGAACCCCGGTCGCTGTGCACGTAGCTGGGGAAACCGAACAGGGTGAAGACATTATGCAGGGCCCTAATGACTGTGTGGGAGGTCATATCAGGGCATGGAATGGCAAAAGGGAATCGGGAGAACTCGTCGATGATGTTGAGGAAATAAATGTTCTTGTTAGTGGAGGGGAGTGGCCCTTTGAAATCGATCGCAAGGTGTTCAAAGGGCCTAGAAGCCTTGACCAGGTGGGCCCTGTCTGGTCTATAGAAATGCGGTTTGCACTCTGCACAGATCGGGCAGTCCCTGGTGACCGCTTTTACCTCCTCGTTGGAGAAAGGCAGGTTTCGGGCTCTGATGTAGTGGGCGAGCCGGGTGACCCCTGGATGGCAGAGTTCAACGTGGATGGCTTTCAGACAGCTGATCTGCGCGCTGGCGCATGTCCCGCGGGATAGGGCATCCGAGGGCTCGTTGAGCTTCCCCGGTCGATATTTAATATCGTAACTATAGGTGGAGAGTTCGATCCTCCACCGAAGGATTTTATCATTTTTTATTTTGCCCCTTTGTGAGTTGTCAAACATAAAGGCAACCGATCGTTGGTCGGTGATGAGGGTGAACCTCCTACCTGCGAGGTAGTGCCTCCAGTGACGAACAGCCTCCACGGTGGCTTGTGCTTCCTTCTCGACTGAGGAGTGTCAGAGTTCTGAAGTGGATAGGGTACGGGAGAAAAATGCAACGGGCCTCCCTGCCTGATTTAAAGTGGCTGCTAGAGCTACCTCTGAGGCGTCGCTCTCAACCTGAAAGGGAGTAGATTCATCCACTGCCCGCATGGCTGCTTTGGCGATGTCCTCCTTGATGCAGCTGAAGGCCTGGCGCGCCTCAGCAGACAGGGGAAATCGTGTGGCCTTAAAGAGTGGGCGGGCTTTGTCCGCATATTGAGGGACCCACTGGGCGTAGTATGAGAAGAACCCCAACTGTTTGAGGGCCTTGGGGCAATGAGGGAGGGGGAGTTCTAAGAGGTCCGGGTCTGGGCCCAGGACTCCGTTCTCCATGACGTAGCCGAGGATGGCCAGTCTGTTTGTACGGAAAACGCATTTCTCCTCGTTATAAGTGAGATTTAATTTCTGTGCCGTTTGGAGAAAACGGTGGAGGTTGGCGTCGTGGTCCTGCTGGTCATAGCCGCAGATGGTAACATTGTCCAGATACGGAAACGTGGCCTGCAGCCCGTACTGGTCTACCATTCGGTCCATTGCTCGTTGGAACACCGAAACCCCGTTAGTGACTCCGAAAGGGACACGGAGGAAATGGAAGAGGCGGCCATCGGCCTCGAATACCGTGTAGTGGTGGTCCTCCGGGCGGATTGGGAGCTGGTGGTATGCAGACTTCAGATCCACCGTGGAAAATAGCCGATATTGGGCGATCTGATTAACCATGTCTGCAATTCTGGGGAGGGGATACACGTCTAGGAGCGTAAAGCGATTTATGGTCTGGCTATAGTCGACGGCCACGTGATATTTTTCCCCGGTCTTGACGACCACCACCTGAGCTCTCCAGGGACTATTACTGGCCTCTATGATCCCCTCACTGAGCAGCCGTCGGACCTCCGATCGGATAAAGACCCTATTCTGTAGGCTGTATCGCCTAGGCTGCGAGTAGGCTGCGAGTAGCTACTGGCTTGCAATCTGGAGTGAGATTGGCGAAGAGCGGAGGGGGGGAGATGCGCAGCATGGTTAGGCTGCAGATAGTGAGTGGGGGCAGGGGCCCGCCGAAGCTGAGGGTGAGGCTCTTGAGGTTGCACTGGAAATCCAGGCCTAATAAGAGTGGCGCGCAGAGGTCGGGCAGGACATAAAGTTTAAATTTAGAATAACTAGCGCCTCGAATTGTGAGCATAGCAATGGTGCATCCTTGGATTTGGTCTTGGATTTGGAGCCCGAAGCGAGGGCGATAGTTTGGCTTACCGGAAAAATAGAAAGCGAACAGCGTCTTACCAGCTCTGGATGTATAAAGCTCTCGGTGCTCCCGGAGTCAAAGAGGCATGGCGTGCTGTACCCGTTGATCTGGACCTCCGCCATCGAACTTCGTAGGTGCTTGGGGCGGGATTGATCCAGGGTGACTGCGCTGAGTTGTGGGTAGTCGGCGGCTCGATCAGCTGTGCTGGAGTGGCCCCGTGATGACTGCCCTCTGAGTTCGTAGTCGTCGAGGTGAGTTTCAGAGTTTAAAGGGGATGGATCCCAAGATGGCCGCCCCCATGAGTCGCACATGGCCGGCTGCATGGAGGAGGATTGCCAAGATGGCTGCCCCCATGAGTCGCACATGGCCGGCCGCATGGAGGAGGATTGCCAAGATGGCTGCCCCCATGAGTCGCACATGTCGGGTGGGGGCGGAGTCGGCATACAAACTGCAGCATTTCGGGGCCTGCAGGCCTGTGAATTCAGGGAACGAGTGCTTTGAGCCGTGGGAGGGTTAGAGGCTGGGGCTTTCTTCGCCAGACACACTCTGGCATAGTGTCCTTTTCGCCCACAGCTGCTGCAGGTCGCGTTACGGGCCGGGCAGTGCTGCCGCGGGTGCTGGCTTTGGCCACAGAAATGGCAGGCTGGAGAGCCGAGTAGCTGGCTGGGGCAGCAGAGTAACTGGCTGGGGCAGGAGAGTAACTGGCTTTGGCAGCGCGGTAGCTGGGGGGCCGTGCGGCACAGGCTTGGGGGGACTGTTGGTCATTGGAAAGATTGTTCAATTCCCTTACAAACGTTTCTGTAGGCCGCTGACGGCGAGTCGTAAACACGTGGCGTGCAGAAACCTCGTTAATGGGCCTAACATACATTTTGTCCAATATTGCCAGCGCTGCGGTGTAAGAACCGGCCGGATTCAGCTGTGTGGATATTCTGTGGCTTACCCTCGCGTGCAGTAGGCTGAGTTTTTGTTCCTCCGTTGTTCCGGCGGTGCTGGCTTCTGCCAGGTAGGCTTTAAAACATCTCAGCCAGTGGGAAAACATTTCCTTAGCCTCTGCATCCTCTGGGTCGAGTTCTAGGCGTCCGGGCTTGAGGGCTGCCACTATAATTTCTTCGACTGTTTCCTGAGTATATTAAATTGTTGGAACCAACAATTCTACGGACACATGCTTGTAGGATTAGAATAGCGGTTTTAATATACTCACAACAGAGCCAGCCTATTAGCCATTGAACTTTTGGTGAACTGGCCGGCTGACCATGTGGCACTGATCTTTATACAGCAGCTTCCGGGGGAGGAGTCCTGGGCAGAGCCAAGGGAGAAGCCCCGTACAACTCGAGCATTCCCAGAGCTACTCCCCCTGGAGGACAGGTAGTGCAACTGCACTTACAATATAGACACATGTATATACAGATTATAATTCGGTGTGAATCACATTCACCACACCTATCTATATCCCTTTGCAGTTAGAAAGAATCACACATATAGACTCAACATGAGTGTGTTTCATGCCGCCCTGTGCAGCCCCATGTGGCTGATGGGCTAACATATTGTTGCTGAGCGCATGATTGCATTGTGACAGCAAATGTAGCACCCTGGATCTACATTCAAATAACAATTAGTTCCTAACTCTTTCTGAATAATTTTACAATATAACAGGGCATCACACAGTGGTTCACAGCCACTAAAGTATTTTTGAAGTATAGTTACTGTTCTACTAGTGCGACAATGAAGCAGGCCATCTTCATCGACCAAGGCCTCACTGTTATATTTCTTTCTTTCCGCAAAGAGAAAAGGTATGGAGGTTTCCACACTCTGGATTCTTGTAAAACACAATGAGAGGTTTATTAAGGCTGCTGCTCAATACAATCAAGATGGTGATCGGGTCCGGGTCGGGGGGGGGGGTCGGGTCGGGTCGGGGGGTGGGGGTCGGGGGGGGGGGGGTCGGGTCGGGTCGGGGGGTGGGTGGGGTCTGGTCGGGGGGGGGGGGGCCGGAGTGACCTGGTATATGATCGGGACTCACCGATCGGCGGGCCGGTCTCTCTGTCGGCAGGTCTCTGACGCCGGTCACGCACTCGTTGATGGCGTCCCCTAGCACATGGCGCCCCGGGCGACTGCCCGAGTTGCCGGTACCTTGAGCCGGCCCTGGCTAAAAGGCTAAAATGATGCCCATAAAGATAATGGTGGAGCCTTCTTTCATTGAAAATGATACTCAAATATTTTTCTAGCTGACTGTAATTGATTTCTATGCTAGTTAGAGTGTGTGAAGCAAATGCTATCATTCGTTCCTCTACTGGAGGCACAATAAGCAAGATGACTGCACAAATCCAGGGTGAGGCATCGCAATTGCAACATCATTTTTGGATTATAATGAATCAACAGCTCTGACTTCAGTAAACCTTCTTTCACTTCATGGTATGCATTTTCACATTATTCTGACCAGTGCCATGCCTGTTTGATGCATAGTAATGTTGTAAAGGCTTCAATCGTGTTCCTAATATTTACCATAATAATTGATTAATCCTAAAAATGATCTTAATTGTGTCACATTTTGAGAATGTGGTGCTTCTAAGATTGCTGCCATTATCTTTGGTTCTTTGGCCAGCCACCTTTGTTGATGATGTGGCCTGGGGAATTTATGGATGATTTGGGAAATGTCACATTTTTCCTTCCTAACTGTCAGGTTGTGGCTCTGTAACTGCTTGAGAATAGCTTCCAAATTCTCCAAATGTTCTTGTTTGCTCGAACCAGTGGTGCTGAGTATGTCACCCAAATAACCATTGCGTTCCATTCAATCCACCTAGAATTTGATCCACGGACTTTTGGGGAAGAGCAGGTTCAGATGTTATGCCAAAACGAAGTCTCCCGTAATGAAAGATACCTTTGTGCATCATGATGGTGAATAGCGGCTGTGATTCAGCATCCACATTCATCTGCAGATATGTCTGTGAGAGATCAATTTTACTGAATTTCTGTCACAGAATCAAAAGTAGGCCATTTGGCTCATTGAGTCTGAAAGAGCACCCTACTTAGACCCACGCCCCCACCCTATCCCCATAACCCCACCTAACCTTTTGGACATTAAGGGTGAATTTAGAATGGCCAATCCACCTAACTTGCACAACTTCGGACTATCTTCCAGAAAGCCCAGCCAGCAAGTCTCCAATCAGGGCAGTAGATAATGATTTGCGTGCAAAACTGGGTTAATTGAAGTTTTTAAATCTGCACAAATTCTCACTGAGTCAATCCATTTTAACACCAGAACATTTGGTGTTGCCCAATCACTTGAAGCAACAGGTTCAATGACTCCTTCCATCTCTAATCGTTCCAGTTCTTCTTCAACTTTCGATTTGATGGCATATAGTATGGTTCTAGCTTTGAGACATTTGGGTGTGCTGTGTGGTTTGATTTTCAGTGATAGATCCTTGTTGAACATCTTCTCATACTTCAGAAGTTGCTGCAAGTTACTCCTCGAATCCACAAAATGATTGACTGTTTCCCAGTTAAGCCTAATGTTAGGCAATCATGATCTGCCAAATAGAGCAGGTTTCCACGGACAACGTGGAGGTAACTTGGCTCTCCGCCCATTTGCTTCTACTTTCACCATAATGTATCATTTTAGGCATACAACATCTTCAGTGTACATCCTTAGGATCCCATTGACGGTTTTAAAGGCTGTGCTTAAGCTCTTGATGATGAATTGTCTTGGGTATTAGCAATATTGCTGCACCCATATCCACTTCCATTTCAATTTCATGACTTTCAGCTGTTAGATATGCCTAAAAATGTAGTTGATCACCCAGCATTGACAAGACACCTAGCTTTAGCTCTTGCAGTACCTTGTTTTTGCTGTCTTAAGGATGATTTTGACTCCAGCTACAAATTTGTACAACAGTGACATGGTTGTACCTTTGCTGCCCTGTACCTTGAGGCATCCATTATGTGGCTATTCACTCTGGCCCCTCTCTGTGATGTTTATCTTGTAGCAAGCTCCATGGATGTGGAAACTTCTACAGCAGCTTTCAGAGTTAAACCATTTACAGTAAGCGGCTTCCTGTGAATTGCTTCATTGTGTAATCCACAAACCAGCCTGCCTTGAAGAGTATCAACAAGTGTTGTACCAAATTCACAATGTCTAGCTAACCTTCATCAAGACACTATGAACTGTAAAATGGTTTCACCTTCTCCC
This sequence comes from Scyliorhinus canicula, assembly GCF_902713615.1. Classification (NCBI taxonomy): domain Eukaryota; kingdom Metazoa; phylum Chordata; class Chondrichthyes; order Carcharhiniformes; family Scyliorhinidae; genus Scyliorhinus; species Scyliorhinus canicula. The sequence goes on from NC_052147.1 coordinate 225,397,337, forward strand.
TGACTATTGTGGTGAAATCAGAACCTTTCTGCAACAATAATGGTTCAGGAGAGAAATGTCTCTCTAAAGTTATCTTTAATTCACTGAAGGACTTGCCTACTGGTTTTGCTAGGTGAACAAGTTTCTGTCACAGCATAAACGTTTTACATGAAAATGAAAAAATGAAAATCGCTTATTGTCACGAGTAAGCTTCAATGAAGTTACTGTGAAAAGCCCCTAGTCGCCACATTCCTGCGCCTGTCTGGGGAGGCTGGTACGGGAATTGAACCGTGCTGCTGGCCTGCTTGGTCTGCTTTAAAAGCCAGCGATTTAGCCCAGTGAGCTAAACCAGCCCCATAACTGAACTGAGAAATGTTGCAATCTTTAGGTCCTCCGGTGTCTCATTAGCTATGAAAAACAATTGGAATCTTTCTTCGTATGAATTCCATGTTTCAAGTCCTCGTCAAACGTATCCATAGCGCCATTTTTGGATCCTGGCTTCGAGGGTCTACACTTTCTCCCTTCTGATTGTGTTGGAAATTATGGCATAAACAACCCCTTGAACAAGCAACTAGGAATTCTTGACCTTTTTGCCTGAATATATTTTGTCTTTTCACCTGAGTAGTGGCCCGTGCAGTCGTCAGACTTTGAAATCCCCGTTCCCCACAACTCCTGATGTCGCCACGCAATTAGTCAATGAAAAATCTTCTTTCTAGTGATTTATTTGCCTCAAATGTTATCGCCAGTTTTCTCTCCTTTGTTTCTTTGTTGCCGCAAAGAGAAAAGGTATGGGAGTGCCCACACTTTGGATTCTTGGAAAACATGATGGGAGGTTTATTATGGGTTATTCTCATTCAATCAAGATGGTGATCTGCCCAAATCCTGCACAAGTATTCTGCTAATGTCACTACACATCACATAACGCAGAACCATCTAGAATGTATTCCCAGATACATAACACTCACAAACAAAATGCTGTTGGTTGGTGGATTAATGTTGACCAAAATGTGAGGAAAATGTCCTTTCTCTTTTTAGTGTTTTGCCATGGGACTTTTATATTCACCTGGGAGCAGTCCTCCCTGAAGTTAGACAGTTAGAATTTCTGTCCCATCTTGACTGTGCATTTCCGGCATTTAAAGGAAAACATTCTTTCAGTTTTCATTTTCCAGCATTCATTTTCATTCTCTGTAAAATTTCCTCAGACCAATGTAATGTCTTTCTAGTACTTAACAACCCCCATTAGTCAGCTTATGTCCATGAATGTCTGAAGAAATCTTTTAAAATATAACTCACTTTTAATTATTTAAATTATATTTGTGCTGAGTGATGCCATTTTCAGTTTGGCCGCCTTCACTTGCACAGACTTGCAATCAGGTTTCAGTTGGCTTGCCTTTAGACTAATGACTTTGCTAAGTCAAAAATTAAGTGAAAGCAGATGGAGCAGCAGTGAGAATACCACATGTCAGTGTGTGGCCTGCTGTATTTACGTTCACCTATCTATGCAATACCAACAGCATTTAGCAACAAAGCAAACAGGGGCCTAGCCCCATTTCTTGCTTGGAATGTTGGAGTGTGCTTTGAGCTTGCATACATATATTATTCTGTGGACAGTGTGATGATATGATTTGCATACCTGTCTGCCATTGGGGCAGAACACCGGCTTACCATTGGCCCTGGTCGGTCATGTGCCTCTCGACCGATTGGCCGAGAGGCTGAGTTAACCACGCCTCCATTACCGAGGTATAAATAGACAAACGCCCGGCGATCGTCCATTCCATTGTAGACGATCGCAGAGCTGTGTTCTAGTTTATTAAAGCCTGACTTTTGTAAAGCACTCGCCTCTCGTACAATTGATGGCACATCAGACAGTTTCTATCAAATGTGGAAAATTGAGTAGCAATTATGGACTGCCTCACTATCACAACAGAGAATTGCAAAATAAGTAAAAACGATGGCCGGATTTCTCCAGCCGTTGGCATTCTCTTTGACCGCTGGCAGCCCATCTCCGGCCACGGGTTTCCCGGTGGCATGCGATGATTTCAATGGGAAATCCCATTGACAAGCAGCGGGAGTACTAAATCCCACTGCTAGGGAACGGCACGCCACAGAGAAACACGAATCTGGGGGACCAGAGTATCCAGCCCAATAAGTCAAAACAGCACCACGAGTGTGCCTACACACATATACTGCAATGGTTCAAGAAGGCGGTCTACCATCACCTTCAAGGGTAATTAGGGATGGGCAATAAATGTTGGCCTAGCCAGTCTCACCTGCCATGAAAAAGAAATAAATGAAGAACTTGCATTTATCTAATACTTCTCTTGACTTTAGGATAGTCAGAGTGCATTACAACCAATGCACTACTTCTGAAGTATAGTGACTGTTGAAATATAGGGAAACACATCATACTTATGGGGCGTGATTCTACAAAAGGGAACCAAATCCCATGGCAAGCGCGTTTAGACATGTGTTTTCCCCCACACAGGGTATCCCCAGCCAATTGCACATGCAGTGCCGATCTGTCAGTGCCACCTGGACACCTTGGCAGTGTCTGGCTGGCAACCAGGTGACACTGCTTAGGTGCCTTTGTTCACAGGCACTGTCACGGTGCCAGGCTGGTACTGCCAGGATGCCAAGATGGCACCAGCAATGGCAGGCACCAACCTGCCCAAAGGGCATGCAGCTGGGGGCCTACAATTCCCCTGGGAGACCCCCAGATGTGCCATTCTGTCTAGTCCGCATTTGTGGAGACCAGTGTTGAACAGTACTCACCCAAGGCCTCTGAGGCAAAGGGGATGAACCCCAAAGCCTCACGAATCTGCACATTAGAGTGAGGCTAGCTGTCTCGCTCTAATATGCACATTTGTCAAAAGATGATCCTGCCCCCAACGGATAGGATTTATATTGCAATGTCTGGCGAGGCATTGTGAGCTGCGTTTTTATCAGCCATGCTGTGCCACGACAAGCTGCTTTTCCGGTACAGCATGGCCATTTGACGCACCCATGGAGTCATTCTGACAAATAAATATATTCAAAACCATTGTTTCTGTTGGGATTCTCTCTAACCTATATGGGAACACAGTGGCATTGTGGTTAGCACTGCTGTCTCACAGCACCTGGGACCCAGGTTCAATTCCGGCCTTGGGTCACTGTCTGTGTGGAGTTTGTATGTTCTCCCCATATTTGCGTGGGTTTCCTCCGGGTGCTCCGGTTTCCTCCCACAATCCAAAGATGTACAGGTTAGGTGGATTTGCCATGTTAAATTGCCCTTTAGTGTCCAGTGATGTATAAATTAGGTTATTGGGTTAGGCGGTAGGACTGGGTGGATGGATGAGTTGACATGGCTAGAGTGCTCTTTCGAAGGGTCGGTGCAGACTCAATGGGCCAAATGGCTTTCTTCTGCATTGAAGGTATTCTATGGTCTACTGTAACCTGTAATATAAAATGTATACTTAACTTTGTCTAATTTCTTGGGTGAGATTTACCGACTGTTCATGCCGGCGGGATATTCTGGTCCCAAGACGAGCGATGCAGTCAACGGAAAATGACGTTGACAACAGCGGGACCAGTAAATCCCACTGGCAGGCTGCCTCCGCCGCTGAAAAACATGTTGAGGGTTGGTCGGTAAATCCCGCCGTTATCATTTTAGTATGTCTTTCCTCTCATGGGCCTGTATCCAACTCGATGTTTTTTTTATATTGTTTCATAAATTAATGCTATGTTGTTATGTCTCAGCATTTCTATAAAATTTCATAAATAATTATTTTTGGACTAAACACTGAAATGATGTAAACATTTTGCTTGCCTAATTTCAGATTATAGCTGGGGAGTTGTATCTCCCATATTGATTCTCATATTAATGCTCAGCCAGCCAGAAAAAGAATCACTGTTGAATACTTTATAAATGTGGTGATATGCACATGCATAGGGAATGCATATAGTTAGATACTCGACCTCCAACCAGCAGGTGACGGCAGGTATCCACCTTGTGACTCTAGAGATCGGCAGTTGGTCGTAACTGGTATCAGAGGACAGTAACATTAGAAGTAGCTGCAGGATAATTCACTAATCGTTACCTGTTGTATTACAGTTTCTTTAGTTATCTTTGCACACCTTCATTTTGTCAATAAACTATCTTACTAGTAAAGAGCTAGATCTGTGTGCATCTTTACCATGGCCACAACACAACATAACATAAATATTTGACAGGAACCACGTAAGAAACGGGTCTGGATTCTCTGGTCCCCCAGCCGCGTGCTTCTTGGTGGGGTACTGTTTTCTGGCGGCGGGATTCTCCACTCCCGCTGCTTGACAATGGGATTGCCCGTTGAAGACACCCCACGCTGCAGGTAAAAAACGCCAGCGAATGTGCGCTGCCGGGGGGAACAGAAAATCCCAACAGCTAGAGAGGAATGGTTGGACAGTCTGGGCACGTATCCATTGATGTTTAGAACAGTAGAAAGGGATCTTATTGAAAGAAATAAGGGGCGGGGTTCTCCCATTTGGAGGCAGAATGTCCACGCCGTCGGAAACACCGTCGCGTTTCACAACGGCGTGAACGGGCCGCTGGAGCGGTTCACGCCACTCCAGCCTTCACCCCGGTGCAAACTGTGCGCTGCAGGATCTGCGCATGCGCAGTGGTGCCGGCGTCAACCCGTGCATGCAAGGTGGCCTCCCTCAACGCGCTGGCCCCAACACAAAATGGCGCGGGAATTCAGGGGTCGGCATGGAACAAAATAGGCCCGGGGAGCGAGAGGCCGGCCAGCTGATCGGTGGGCCCCGATCGCGGGCCGGTCCCCAACAGAGGCCCCCCCGGCGTTGGACCCCCCTCCCCCACCCCGACAGGCTGCCCCCTCCCCCCCAACCCTGCTCACAGATTTCCCGCTGGCTGCAACCAGGTGTGGACGGCGCTGCCGTGACTCTGCCTTTTTAGAGCGGCCACATGGCCCATACAGGCCGGAGAATCGGCGGCCCACAACTGGCACCATGCCAAACGTGCTGGCGCGAATGGCGCCGATTTTCCGCTTTGCGGACAATCGCATGCCGGCGCGGCCCGGTTGCGGGCTGGGAGAATCCCGCCCAAGATACCTGGAGACTTTTACAGGGCGGATGCTGGGAGGATGATTCCCCTTGTGGGCGAGATGAGAACCAGGAGACACAGCTTTAAAATAAGACAGATGAGGAGAATTATTTTCTCATGCGATCTTGAGTCTTTGGATCACTTCCTCAGGGAGAGGTGGAGGCAGGGTCAATTAATATTTTTAAGCCGGAGGTAGGTAGATACTTCTACAGCAAGGGAGTCAAAAAATATCAGGGCTTGATGGGAATGTGGTGTTGAGGCACAGTCAGATAAGCTATGATCATATTGAATGGCAGAGCAGGCTCGAGGGGCCAAATGGCCTCCAGCTCCTAATTTATATATTCATATGCAATTAATATTTTCTATTTCTTTAAGGCAATTCTCTCTACGTTGCTCTAGAATGCTACAAAAGATGTTTGTGCATATGCACATAGTTCTACATAGATATAGGTTAGGATTTCCTGATCCCACTATGGCTGGACCTGACTTTCGGCAGGACCCGGCAATCCCAGTGGTGAGCAGGGCAGGATAAGGAGTTGTTGTGTGGCTGCCTGAACTTAGATTACCTGTGTGCCTGGAAGTTGAAATTTGGGCACATGATTGGGCCAGTCACACACCTCCCAGCAACGAGTCGCATCTCACACAAACTTTTTGTAAATAGTTCCAGAACTACTTTGAGCCAAACTGAGTTGGACTTCTTGTTTCACATAATATCCAAAAGGCGAGAAAATAGATGCTAAACAAAGTGGTGACTGTTGTAAATTGATGAGAATAGTATATTTTCATCTTTATTTACTTTGAGACTAATTCTTAAAATTGAGATACATCGGAATTTGTGGTACCGAATAAAGCCAAATGGTTATTTCATTCCCTTTGCTTGTCATACAGTCTGCAGAATTTTCTGAAATCTATTATTTTCTCAGAATTGTGCGTGGCATTGCAATACTATTAGTTTACAAAACAAGTGCAATAATTAGCATCTCCATGGTTACAGTCAGTGTTTACTGGGAGTCACAAGTGCAGCAAATGGGTTTGCAAAATTATTAACAATAATAATTATGAATGAAAACAATCTTTAGGAAAGTAACCTTTTGTTAACCGTGTTTTGTCTTATGGCCAAATATCCTACCTGTGTTACTTTTTCCGTCACGTTGTGTGTCCTTTCCTTCACTTTTGGTGCAATGATAGTCTTCTCTGATGAAGGCGGGGATGAGCTCTTCTTTTCAGCTTTTATGTCAGAAAAGTTCAGGGTGATTTGAGGAATCTTGCTAATTGTGCTATATTTGTTGAGATTAGAATCAGATGTGGAGCCCAGTAGGCTTGACTTGATATGATTAAAAGGTCCTGGAGAAAATTCACAGTAAAATATGTAAGGTGCGCACTCGGTATGTTACACAAGTTCACATTTCATATTATGTTCTCAGCTTTTTGATTATCAGAATAGGAAGGACCATTTTATAATATTGATAAATCCATAAATTATTAATTTCTGTCATTACAATTGAATGAATTTTAAAAATACATAAACTAAACAAATATATTCATGATATTTTTGAATGATTATTTATATCTGCTCAAAATGTGGACATTCCGAATGTACAAGTGCAATCTCAGGGAATAGGATCAGTCACTCACAGATAGTGTTAATTATGCTAGTACATTGCATGCATACATTACACTTTTTTGATAGCACAAATGCCCAACTCAGATATCAGCCAGAATTCTCCAGCCATTGCAATTTACTTTTCTTGCTGGAGATGCACCTGCGCCCATGGGTTTCCGGGTGGAATGGGGTGGCTTCAATGGGCAATCCCATTGACAAGCGGCGGGAAGGCAGAATCCCACCTCCAGCGAACAGCGCACTGCGAGAAACACGCGACTAGGGGGCCGGAGATTCCAGCCCATCATCTGGCAATTCAGCAAAAAGAACTAATGAACAGATAATCACATATTCGATAAACAGTCAGCTAATGGTCATTGATTGATGAACTACAGGTGCACATGTATTTCTGCTGGATACAGAAAATATTTGCCATTTTTACAGCTTCAATATACATTGATACTTTTAATGGCTAAGTTGATGCAAACAGCTCAGTGCTTCCAAAAACAGTACAGCCTTTCTGTAACAAGTTTCTGAAAATCACCAGCAAAAGTTAATGGTATTTCAAAAGCACATGCTTTGGAAAAGTACTTTCCTGTCATTAGCTATGATCCACGAATGAAGCCATGTTACTATTTAAAGATCAAATGACATCTTGTCACTAAAATGCATTTTACATCATTATTTATATTTGAACTTTCCTCTGTTTCATTTCATTATTGTGGAACCCAAGTACATTTTGTACAAAATTATAACCAGATGACAGTTTTCCATTTGTGCTAACTGAAGTGACAGTATCATTTGATTGTATACTTCCTCTTCGCATTTTTATATGCTCTTATTTTATTTCTAATCTGTTTTTGGTTTCATTGACAAGGAAGCTATAAAGGAATCTCCAAAAAATCATTCCAAACCTGTGAAAAATCTCTGATTTGACTGCAATGGAGAATTCACAGGAGAAAACTCTCTGTGTACCATGTCAGAGTGCTGTGTATTTACAGGCTCCACAGCATTGGATGTTTCAATAAATAACATCCAGTTACCTGACAATTAGACTCATTAGTTTAAAAACAGTTATTCAATAACTATCAGATAATGACAAGCATGCTTTTGGGCAGGATTCTCTGTTTCAAAAACGAAGTGATCCCACTAGCGGAGAATCAAGACCACACCTTACTCGCACAAGAAGCATCGCCAAGGTGGTATTCTCATACTGTTACCATGCAAAATTATGCATAACAGTGAATATGCTGGTTTCCCTGAAATTACTGGCCTTGGCTGCCATTTTTAACGGGCTCCCTAATCTCAGCAGCCAGAGAAATGTCCACTTCGCTCCAATCCAAATGTCGACACCCTGCTGACAAGATGGGCACTCCACAGGCTCTCATCATGGAGGGGCATCCTCACGCCCACCACAGGAATAATGGATCACCCACCAGCCCCACACAAACCACACATGCATAAGAGTGATCCCCAAGCCACCCCCCTTCAGCCCCTCCCCTTCATGATCACCTTTCTGGCCCGGCCCTCTGGCATTGCCAATGGTGCACTGCCCCCTGGCACCATGGTACTGACATCCTGTCAGTGATGCCCTAGTCCCGCGCGCTGGACCCCAAGGACGGGGTCAAGGAGGTTAGCCCATTGCTCCTGTGCCCTTCTGCCACTGCAAGGTTGCAGATGGAGGGTCCCCCAAGGGTCCTGGGGGTTAGGTGGGCTTGGGCCGAGTTTAAAGGGTTAACACCGGGACCCTCCACTGGGATGAGGCTCCTGTATCTAGACTGCCTCTTCTAGCCCTGGGGAACCTGAAAATCATTCGGCATGGTTTACTTAGGCAGCCCTCTGCTCAAAATCCTTGTCTGACATGTTTAGACCCTAAAATTACCTTCTCACTCTGAACCACTGATGAACAGATAGATAGTTCATTGAAGATTCAAACATCTGCTCCCTCAACCCTATGCTTTTAAAACTGCTGCTTTTTGAAATGTCCAACCCTTCATGGAAAGCCCATAACATTGAAAATCCTTGAAATCCCCTGAGGTCCTCTGAGTTACATTTGATAAGGTAAGAGTTTTTCTTTTTTTTCTTCTCACAATTACTTGAGGGTAGCAAGGTAGATTTAATATTGAATAACAACCTGTAGTAACCAGAAGACGCACTAAATTTTGGGGGGCCTATTCGTGAAAGTAGCAGCAGTAAATTTTTATTAGGGGCCTTAGTATTTCGTTTTTTTTAAAAAATCCAACAACCAAAAGATGGAGAGATGTCAATTGGCGGGGTTGTGTGCTACTCCTGCACGACATGGGACATCATGAACACTTTGTGTCCCTGAGGATTACATCTGTGGAAAGTGTATTCAGTTTCAAAGCTCACCGAATGCATGGAACGGTTAGAGCAGCAGCTGGAAGCACTGAGGAGCACACAGTTATCTGAAATTGTTATAGATAATTGCTTCCGCGATCTGGTCACAACCAAGGTACAGGAAGTTATTTGGAAACATGACCGCCAGACGGGGTAGGCAGACAGTGCAGGGGTCCCCTATGGCTGTCTCCTATCTAACAAGTATGCCATTTTGAATACTGATGAGGGGGAAGGTCCATCAGAGAACAGCAGCAAAAGTGGCCAGAGCGAAGGCACCACGACTGGCCCTACTGCACAGACGGAGGGTTTCAAAGCGTAGAAAGGCGATAGCGGTAGGGGATTCAATAGTCAGGGGCACAGATAGGTGCTTCTGTGGCCGTGAAAAGGACTCCAGGATGGTAGTTTGCCTCCTTGGTGCCAGGGTCCTGGATGTCTGAGCGGGTACAAAGCATCTTAAAATGGGAGGGAAATCAGACAGAGGTCATTGTCCACATTGGCCGGCGGAGGCCCTTCGGTGCTGGTTGGCACGGCGCCAATCACTCCAGTGCCAGCCTAGCCCCCAAAGGTGCGGAGGATTCCGCACCTTCCGGGCGGCCCGACGCCCAAGTGGTTCATGCCCCTCTTTGGCGCCGGTACTGCCCGCCCGCCAGATGCCAGAGAATCCCGCCCCAGAAGTTTACTAACAGTCTAACAGCTGGGAGCATTGACTTGGTTCTGCAGTGATTGATTGTAAAGTTAACCATCTAAGGTCTTTGTTAATGACCAGACCATTGAACACACAATGAAACAACCTGACCCAATCAACCTACTAGGAAAGAAACAGCACTTCTAACCGATATTTAAATGGAAAACCACAGTAAATCATGAAATAATGTAATATGCACTTGCAGAAATAAAGCTAGCACTTGTTTAAATTGTTTTCTTTTATACAGTTCTTACAAAAAGTTTCAATCCTGTTGCTTGATCTTTAAGGAAAGTGGACAGAACTCTGATGATGTCAGGTGTCATACTATGTTAAGGAAGATATTACTTAAATGCTGGCAGCATAACAAACATTATATGGCATCTGACAGTGATAAGCGTGACCTAATACTGCAGAGAAAATAAATGAAAAAATCACTGGTATTTTTTTGCATTATAGTTCATTGCTGATGCCAAGACTCTGCTGTCCAATTTTCCTCCATTTTCAATCTGATCAAAAAACAATTTGAATGCGTCAAAATGTGGAAAATCACTTAAAATGGATGACAGTTACAATTCTAGAATCCATGTTAGATCCAACCATAGTCCCAGTGAATAATGGACAATTGACACACACCACATAAAGGATATTTGTATTATATCTGCCTATCAATATGATAAATATTAATTCCACAGATCACACAAGCACAGTTAATAAATGTCAACTTCTAAAATGTTTACAGGCATGGCAAACACACCAATGGGGCAAATCGTTACATTTTCCAGTTTGTTCTTAATTATTATTTTAAAATTTTTTTAGAGTACCCAATTCATTTTTTTCCAATAAAGGGGCAATTTAGCGTGGCCAATCCACATAGCCTGCACATCTTTGGGTTGTGGGGGCTAAGCCACATAAACACTGGGAGAATGTGCAAACTCCACACAGACAGTGACCCAGAGCCAGGATCGAACCTGGGACCTTGGCGCTGTGAGGCAGCAATGCTAACCACTCAGCCACCATGCTGCCCTTAGTTTGTTCTTAATTATTGATTCAGTAAATCCAACATTGAATTCCTAAGCCTAGATTTACCAAATATCACAAGGCTACTTCCAATTCCATGTGTTTTAATAATTCCTAATAATCTCTTTATGACAACCTTATCAGATATCTTCTGAAAGCCCTTATTGACAAAATTCATTGAAATTCCCCAGTGACCTTCTCAAAATATCAGACGTCGAGAGTTCACTAATCCATGCTGAGTTTCTTTGATCAGCTGATGATTGGTTGTTTTTTTGCAGCTTGTGGGATCTTGTTGTGCAAATGCCATGCCATGTGCCGACGGAGAAAAGTGTCAACACTTCAAAAATAATTCATTGGCTCTGAAGTTCTTTGAAAGATCCTGAGGACGTGGAAGGCTCTATATAAATGCAAGTCTTTACTTTAGTCCTCAAGGAGATTGCCAAATTGTAAAATCAAACCTCAACCATTTTGCTTGTTCAAGTTGGTTTCCACCAGCCCATTGCTGCCCCATAGTGTTTCTGAGGCTTTGAGGGGTCTTTATGGCATTTGTTTCCCACAATGCCATAGTGGGGATTCCCTGGAGATCTCTACTTGGAGGATCAGGTCAAGTTCTACTTAAATTCCTGTTCACTCACCTGCCCAAACTCTATAGAGAAATATATCATTAACTGTCATAAAACCAGGACCTGCAGAGAAGTTAAGCAGGAAATTATGACTAAGTATGTCATACTTCAAGCAGACTAGCCAACAAGCTGCTCCATAGGTAAGATACTGCCTGTGGCTATCGACATTACAATCATGCTGGAATTTTGCAAATTGAGATCATTTCATATTTTGGCAACATAAACCAATCAGTAATCCACGGACAAGCAAGTGACAGTTGCCTTACAGGCTTGAGCAAGCAGTTGCATTTCCATGGAAATCCAACAGGAACATGACAGGGCTCAGCAATGTTATACAGTAGGTTGATTCCCAAAGGTCCAGAGTATTACAGATTGTACCTAATGTAGCCCGCTGATCTTCACTACACTATGTCACTACATACGCAAATAGGAATATTCAGATCATTATCTGATTATCAGTACTGGATTATACATGTCAATATTCACTTCACAAAACTCTAATATAACATCTTTATTTTAAAATCCGAGGCATGGTTTTCAATTAATACATTGCACCTGTGTTCAAAAAAGAGAGAAGCAGTGAAGATATTGTTAAGGAAGAGGAGTGTGAAATATTAGATGGCATAGATACAGTGAGGAAGGAAATGTTAAGGTGTTTGAAAGTGGAATGAAGAAGTATATCCCAGGCTGCAAGAGAAAACGAGAAAAAGCTTTCTATAGGTATGTCAGGAATAAAAGAATGACTAGGGTAAGAGTAGGGCCAGTCAAGGACAGTGGTGGGAAGTTGTGTGTGGAGGCTGAGGAGATAAGCGAGATACTAAATGAATACTTTTCGTCAGTATTCACTCAAGAAAAAGATAATATTGTGGAGGAGAATGCTGAGACCCAGGCTATTAGAATAGATGGCATTGAGGTGCGTAGGGAAGAAGTGTTGGCAATTCTGGACAAGGTGAAAATAGATAAGTCCCCGGGGCCGGATGGGATTTATCCTAGGATTCTCTGGGAAGCCAGGGAAGAGATTGCTGAGCCTTTGGCTTTGATTTTTAGGTCATCATTGGCTACAGGAATAGTGCCAGAGGACTGGAGGATAGCAAATGTGGTCCCTTTGTTCAAGAAGGGGAGTAGAGATAACCCCGGTAACTATAGGCCGGTGAGCCTAACGTCTGTGGTGGGTAAGGTCTTGGAGAGGATTATAAAAGATATGATTTATAATCATCTAGATAGGAATAATATGATTAGGGACAGTCAGCATGGTTTTGTGAAGGGTAGGTCATGCCTCACAAACCTTATCGAGTTCTTTGAGAAGGTGACTGAACAGGTAGACGAGGGTAGAGCAGTTGATGTGGTGTATATGGATTTCAGTAAAGCGTTTGATAAGGTTCCCCACGGTCGGCTATTGCAGAAAATACGGAGGCTGGGGATTGAGGGTGATTTAGAGATGTGGATCAGAAATTGGCTAGTTGAAAGAAGACAGAGAGTGGTAGTTGATGGGAAATGTTCAGAATGGAGTTCAGTTACGAGTGGTGTACCACAAGGATCTGATCTGGGGCCGTTGCTGTTTGTCATTTTTATAAATGACCTAGAGGAGGGCGCAGAAGGATGGGTGAGTAAATTTGCAGACGACACTAAAGTCGGTGGAGTTGTAGACAGTGCGGAAGGATGTTGCAGGTTACAGAGGGACATAGATAAGCTTCAGAGCTGGGCTGAGAGGTGGCAAATGGAGTTTAATGTGGAGAAGTGTGAGGTGATGCACTTTGGAAAGAATAACAGGAATGCGGAATATTTGGCTAATGGTAAAATTCTTGGTAGTGTGGATGAGCAGAGGGATCTCGGTGTCCATGTACATAGATCCCTGAAAGTTGCCACCCAGGTTGATAGGGTTGTGAAGAAGGCCTATGGTGTGTTGGCCTTTATTGGTAGAGGGATTGAGTTCCGGAGCCATGAGGTCATGTTGCAGTTGTACAAAACTCTAGTACGGCCGCATTTGGAGTATTGCGTACAGTTCTGGTCGCCTCATTATAGGAAGGAAGTGGAAGCCTGGTATGGAGGGAAAATCTTATGAGGAAAGGCTGATGGACTTGAGGTTGTTTTCGTTAGAGAGAAGAAGGTTAAGAGGTGACTTAATAGAGGCATACAAAATGATCAGAGGGTTAGATAGGGTGGACAGCGAGAGCCTTCTCCCACGGATGGAGGTGGCTAGCACGAGGGGACATAGCCTTAAATTGAGGGGTAATAGATATAGGACAGAGGTCAGAGGTGGGTTTTTTACGCAAAGAGTGGTGAGGCCGTGGAATGCCCTACCTGCAACAGTAGTGAACTCGCCAACATTGAGGGCATTTAAAAATTTATTGGATAAGCATATGGATGATAAGGGCATAGTGTAGGTTAGATGGCCTTTAGTTTTTTTCCATGTCGGTGCAACATCGAGGGCCGAAGGGCCTGTACTGCGCTGTATCGTTCTATGTTCTATAAGAAGCTCTGACCATAATTTTCCAATCTTCTCTAGCTACAGGAGTGATCCTAGAGGATTGGAGAATGTCTAACTTTGTACCATGCCATGTCAGAAACTTGGCAGCTTTAGCTGCACAAGCTGGTGTCACACACTTAACCCACCCCCGACCTCTGAAACTCAGTCCCCAAGTCCCTTCAGCCTCCTTGCTGGGGCCTGCCAGCCTGACCCCAGCGATACCCCGGACTTACCAGATGTACAGGTTCCCCATCATCGGGCTAGCCTGTAGCCATCGCTCCCACTTGGCGCTGCTGGGACTACAGAGCTGCTGGCCAATCGGATGACAGGCAGCATCGAAGGTGGAACTTTCTGCTGTAATTGGAGCAGAAGTCTCACCTTGAAGTAATAAAAATTGCTCCCAGTGTTAAAATTGCTGGGGTGCAAGCTTGCCACCTACCTATTAACTGGGCAGCCAGGGATCATGGCGCCTCTTAAAATCCAAAGAATTGTATATTTCACCAAACTGTGTTCCATGAACACAGTCAATTAGACGGTTGTTATAGAAGAGAAATACATTTTTTCCCTGCTTGATAATTACTGTGAAAAGATTTATTTATGTACTCCATTGGCCCTCCATCAGGTCTGGTGGTTATGAGGGGCAGGAATTGCATTGGAGGGATCCCGCAGAAATCTGAAACTAATTTCTCCACCATTGTGTATTAGGAATGCAAAGAAAGATGCAGTGAGGGCCGTATTGATATTTGATGCAGTTTTACAGGGTGATGAATGGGAGATCCATTCTATTCGATTTTTATGATCAGACCTCAGAAATTATTGGAGATGAACTGTTGGTACTGGCACCTTGGTTATACGCAGTGCCAGCCTGGCACTGCCATATGGATACCAGTCTGGCACTGCCAAGGTGCCTAGGTGACACTGCTGGGTGCCTGGTTGGTTGTGCCAAGCTGGCATTTTTTGTGCACGCTCAATTGGGCTGGGGTTGATATGGGGGGAGCATGAAGCCTCCTATACTGCGTTCGGGCTGGGGGGAGGTCGGGAATCGTTTTGGGGGCTCAGAGATTCGGACGCCATTTAAAAATGGCGTACGGATCTCGTGCTACATGGGGGGTTCTGGTGAGAGGAGCTCCCCCCTATACAAAACGGGGCTTTGCCCATTCCCATTCAGGCCCCATATACCATGTGTATCTTGACACTGCAAGCACTGGGAAACAGGTGGCTAAACGTGCTTGCTATGGGACCTTGTTCCCTTTTGTGAGAATCATACCCCATGATTTTCAGATGGAGCTGTGGTGATCCTTGTGTCATCTGAGGACTAGAAATAAACTTTCCTTTCAGATTGATAATTGGTGCCCCTTTAGTCAGCAACAGTGAACTGCTATACTGGAATGCCTATGAAGGTCAATGCCAACAGCATGGTTCCTTTGACAGATGGCATTGTAGTATAGAATTTAATTGGCGGTATCTAATGAAGCCTGGTGTGTGTGCGTGTGCATGTGTAGAGGTAGAATTGGGTGGGAGTCCCTGGGTCTGATTCTTGGTGGCGGAAATTACCTGAAAAATCTTGCCTGCTGGAGGCAGGATGTCAATTAGACGCATTAACAAGCCACTTGAGACCAATCGTCACTGCGCCCAGTGGAATTTAATTGGGTTTGGGGATTTAATGGGACTCAAAAAGGTCTCCCTTGCCTCTCCATAGCCACCTAACAAATAGTGTTGAGTTTGCCTGCAGCCTCGTAGGGGAGTTCCTTTGTTCACAGGTACTCAGTGCCCAATTGAGAACCTAGCATTGGGCAGGAGGAATTTCTGAAAGCCATCCCCTCCCCACTCCTCCACTTACCAGTGACTCCCTCCCCATGACCCCTTTCCTGCTTCATTTACCTCTTTCCAGGGATCCATTAACAATTGCTGGTGAAGTCATCAGTGTATTACCGGTGAGCTCCCAGTGGCGCTGTTGGTAATGGAGAGCTTCTGGCCTCTGATTGTTCTCAGGGGTGGGATATCCACCCGACTGAGGTCTTGATTGAGTGGGAGGCCAGGCGCTGTCCCAGTAACTGCTTGATTGCTGTCGGGCCTCCCATGGAAGGCGACACAGTACTTCCACTGATTCTCAGCTGACATGTGGGCAACTAAATTCCACCCAAGATAAGACTCCTCACAATGTTCCACTGCCCTGCAATCTACACCCCGCATTAAAAATCCTTCCCTCCCCCAATCCAACCAACAGGTGAATTCATTACATCTGCTTGACCTCACACATTCAACATCAGCTTTTGCCCCCACCAAGGCTTTTTCACTTATTCAAACCTACTACTTCTTCCAAGAACACTCTGCCAAGCCACGTCACACGGGGAAAACATTAAACCAGTTCCAATTTATTGCAGAAGCAACTAGCACTTAATCGGAAGGAGAGCTGAAGGGCAGGAAAAGATCCTGCCATCCACAAAAGTTTGACCATCAAAATCATTGTGAGAGTGAGGACATGCACCATTGGAAATATTAACTCTATTATTTAGCTCACACGATCATATATCGACTTGAGTTTACCTGCCATCCACCATTGTTTACACATAACTCTTGTCATTCTACCCTTAGTTCTTCAGGCGGCATAGGCTTTGTGTGCACAAAACTGGAAGCACCCTCCATAAAATGTACTTTTCTTTGCCCAGATCTTTTCTTTCCATCTCTCTTGGCAGAATGGAATTGGTAGAAAGAGGCCCATTATTTTTATTTAGGTAATGGGCCACCCGGACCCAGCAATAAACATTACACTGCTGACTGGAGTGACAAGCATCATTGAACATGAGACATGTGTGCCATAAGATTCAAAACTTCGAACAATGAAGAACTCACTATTGTTTGGAAAATGTCACTTTACAACAAGCGATTTCTCCTCTGATATCTTCTGTATGATGCATTGCCCAAATCATTTGCTACTTTGAATCGGCTTGTAGTTTGCATTGAAAAATGAGGGAAACCTATGTTTATTCTGAACAATTGTGATGTGCTTCAGCATGGAGCTATTTGCACACATAAGACTAGTAGAGATAATTGAGGTGAAAAAGGGTATTCAGTGTCGTGCATGTAGGCGGAAACTGCAGACAGAAGAAAGCAAGTTTTCAAACATGTTCATTTATGTAAAGGGTTTCCAATTTCGGTTCTAACTAGGATAACAATACTAATCCTTCACCCACTTTGAAATACTTTGTGGATCTCTACTTGGCTAATACAATTCAAAATAATAGCACCACAGAACCCCAATTATATTTTGGCCGCAGCATTTATTTGATAAATTATCCAATTTTACTTCTAGTTTTCTGGCTGCGTTGAATTCAGTGTTGTTGACTGCAACACATTTTATAACCTTGGTAGCAAATAGAAACCATGCAGATTAATAAATTAATTGGAACTGAGATTGTATAATAATAATAGGCTTTATGTACATTTGGATTCTTATAAAAACTATGCTCTTCAATAACAACCCAGTAACTCAATAACAACAATAACTTGCAGTTATAAAGTTCTCTTAATGAAAGAAAATCATAAAATCATAGAATTTACAGTGTGGAAGGAGGCCATTCGGCCCATCGAGTCTGCACCAGCCCATGGAAAGAGCCCCCTACTTAAGCCCAGGCTTCCACCCTTTCCCCGTAACCCAACCTAACTAGGGGGCAATTTATCGTGGCCAATCCACCTAACTTGCACATCTTTGGACTGTGGGAGGAATCCAGAGCACCTGGAGGAAACCAACACAGACACGGGGAGAACGTGCAGACTCCGCACAGACAGTCAGCTGAGTCCGGAATTGAACCTGGGGCATTGGAGCTGTGAGGCAGCAGTGCTAACTACTGCCACCGTACTGCCCCATGGGGCTTCACAGGGGTGTAAGCAGACACAAATAAGAATTTAGGAAGACTGACAAAAGCCTTGGTCAATTCAGGAGGTTTAAAGACGGATATTTTAAAGGAAAGGAGAAAGATGGAGAATAGAAAGGTTTTCGGGAGGGAATTCCAGAGCTATTGTAGAGCTTATGACTGAGTACATTATGACCAATTGTGATGGGCAATTGGTGTTACTTTTGTTCCAGAAACTATGTGGTCAGGCGAGATCTTGGATAAGAACTGGGGGAAATAACTGTCTTCTCCTATTAATTCACCAACTGACAGCAACTTTTTATTATTCATTCCTGGGATGTGAGCATTGACAAGGTCAGCATTTATAACCCACCCCTAATTGTCCTTGAGAAGGTGGTGGTGAGCGGCTAGCAAGTGGGGGAGGGGAGTGGGGGTGTGGTGCTGGTTAGCAGCATGGGCAGGGGGATGGCTCCCAGTGGGTCCCCTCTTCCCGATGCTGGATTCCTTGATCAGGCATAGGGTGCCTACTCCAAATCCGGAAGAGAAAATGCGATTAAAATGAACTTCTGGACCCTAGCCATGGCACATCATGTACCTGAATGTCACAATGTGGATGAAGAATCTGAGCAACAATTGTATCAAGTGGAGAAGTGACAAGCACAAACCATGAGAGAGAATCATAGCCAAACAAGAGCATGTCCAGTCAAATGTATTAATTTGATGGAAACAAACCGCATAGTGATGATTGTCCAGAAAATGGCAAAGGATGTTGTGCATGCAGCAGATTAGATCACTTTTCCAATCACTGTCAATCATTCAACTATAGATCTTCAAAAATTCATCCAATTAAACATAGTGACCCAAGTATATATCCACAGTAGCATAGCCAGTAAATAAAGAACAATATGTAGTAGGCTATTGAAACAAGTCCCACTGTGAAGGGCACTTAACTGCCTTTGATGTGGTCCGGGAGCTGGCTCTTCCAGGCAGGGGTCTATTTTATGGGGGGTCTCTGGTGGGGGTCTCTCTCATGGGGAGGGTCGTTGGTGGCTGTCTCTTTCCCATGGGGGGCCTCTGGTGGGGGGCTTGGGGCAGTCTGGTGGGCATCGGCAGGATTTGCATTGTGGAGGGGTAGGGTGGCACTCCAATGGACTTTGGGGGCAACTCATAGAACATAGAACATAGAACAGTACAGCACAGAACAGGCCCTTCGGCCCTCGATGTTGTGCCGAACAATGATCACCCCACTTAAACCCACGTAACCCGTATACCCGTAACCCAACAATCCCCCCATTAACCTTACACTACGGGCAATTTAGCATGGCCAATCCACCTAACCCGCACATCTTTGGACTGTGGGAGGAAACCGGAGCACCCGGAGGAAACCCACGCCCACCCAACTCACTTGAAGAGTTACCCCCCTAGCCCACCGCGAGATCTAGACATTAGAATTTACAGTGCAGAAGGAGACCATTCGGCCCATAGAGTCTGCACAGGCTCTTGCAAAGAGCACCCTACCCAAGCCCACACCTTCACCCTATCCCAGTAACCCCTCCCAACACTAAGGGCAATTTTGGACATGAAGGGCAATTTTAACATGGCCAATCCACCTAACCTGCACATCTTTGGACTGTGGGAGGAAACCGGAGCACCCGGAGGAAACCCACGCACACACAAGGAGAACGTGCAGACTCCGCACAGACAGTGACCCAAGCCGGGAATCGAACATGGGACCCTGGAGCTGTGAAGCAATTGTGCTAACCACTATGCTACAGTGCTGCCCGAAGATCCAGCGTGTCAGGGCCCAGGTTGTAAATGCCTGCACCAATTCTCACTCACGTGTATCCCAGCCCAGAGGCTTGGAGAATATGGTGCCCAGTCCATTAATAGGAAGCAAATTGGTCAAATTGACTCATTTGCATCCTCCCTCTGGTGCGGGGTGGGTACTTCGATGCTGCCGCCAGCGGGGGACTGGAGGATCGGGCTTTTTTTACTGGTCACTGGATTCTCTGCCGCATCGGAAAGTCCGCTACTAGCAATGGGCGAAAAAAATCCAGCCCTTAATTTTCAACAACTGCCTCTCACATGAAAAATGGATAGCAGCAATAAATAATTGAGGTGTTGGTGGTCCTGACATTTGCAATTTTCATACAAATAAGGAAGCTGCTCATCTGTCTGAAGCAGCTTAAATATGCAAAGTGATTCCACTCTAGTCAGAGGAACACGTTTGCAGTTTTCAAGGCCAAAATGGCTGATTCTGCACTCTGCATATTTGTACTAGGAGTGAGCAGCCCCCTTGCTGACCCCTCAATGCTCCTTAAATAAATTGATAAAAGGATTCCACCTCCGGGTGAACCTCTCTGCCGACCCTCACAGAGCGAACTTAACCTTTTTCCTTTTCCAACCTCAGGAATTCTGCTCGGTCGCTCATGTATGCTCTCGCTTTTGGAGGCTCCAAGTCCCGTCACCCTAGCAAAATCCCTCTCTGGGCTATCAGGGAGGGAAAGGCCAAAACATCGGCCTCTCTTACCCACTGGACTCCCGGGTCTTCCGACATCCCAAATATCACCACCTCTGGACTCAGAACTACCTCCACACCCAGCGCCTCGGATATTACGTCCAAGAACCCCTGCCAGAACCATAAGACCATAAGACATAGGAGCAGAATTAGGTCACTTGGCCCATTTTCTGATCCCCATTCTCCTGCCTTCTCACCATTACCCTTGATCCCCTTATTAATCAAGAACCTATCTATCTTTGTCTTCAAGACACTCAGTGAATTGACCTCCACAGCCTTCTGCGGCAAAGAGTTCCACAGATTCACCACCCTCTGGCTGAAGAAACTCCTCCTCATCTCTCTTTTAAAGGATCGTCACTTTAATCTGAAATGCTGTCCTCTGGTTCTAGTTTTTCCAACAAGTGGAAACATCCTCTCCACGTCCACTCTATCCAGGCCTTGCAGTATGTTGTACATTTCTGATTCTCCTTTGTCTAACTTCCTTGTTACCTCCTCAAAAAACTTTAACAGATTTGTTAGACACGATCTCCCTTTGACAAAGCCATGCTGACTCAGTCCTATTTTACCATGCACTTCCAAGTGCTTCGCAATCTCATCTGTAATAACAGACTCTAAAATTTTACCAATGACCGAAGTCAGGCTAACCGGCTTATAATTTCCCATCTTCTGCCTCCCTCCCTTCTTAAACAGTGGTTTAGCCACCTTCCAGTCCTCTGGGACCCTTCCTGCCTCCAGTGATTCCTGAAATATCATCACTAATGCCTCCACAATTTCCTCAGCTATCTCTTTTAGGACCCTGGGGTGTAATCCATCTGGTCCAGGTGACTTGTCCACCTTCAGACCTTTCAGTTTCCCCATAACCTTCCCCTTAGTAATAGTCATTGCACTCACCTCTGCCCCCTGGTTCTCCTGGAGCTCTGGCATCTCACTGGTGTCTTCCACCGTGAAGACTGATGCAAAGTAACTATTCAGTTTATCTGCCATTTCTTTGTTTCCTATTGTTACTTCTTCAGCCACATTTTCTAGTGGTCCAATGTCTATTTTTGCCTCTCTCTTACCTTTTATATATTGAAATAAATCTCTTCCTATCTTCCTTTATATTATTAGCTAGCTTGCACTCGTACTTCATCTTCTCCCCCCTTATTGCTTTTTTAGTTGTCCTCTGCTCACTTTTAAAGGCTCCCCAATCCTCTGGTTTCCCACTAATTCTTGCCACTTTGTATGCTTTTACCTTAGCCTTTATGCTGTCCTTGAAATTCTTCGTCAGCCATGGATGCCTTGTCCTCCTGTTAGCATGTTTCCTCCTCCTTAGGATGAATTTCTGTTGTTCCCCCCCCCCCCCCCCCCCCCCAAAACTCCTGCCATTGCTGTTCCACTGTCTTCCCTGCTAGGCTCCTCTCCAATCAACTCTGGCCAGCTCCTCCCTCACGTCTTTGTAGTTACCCTTATTTAATTGTAATACGGTTACATCTGATTGCGGCTTCTCCCTCTCAAACTGCAAGGTAAATTCTATCACATTGTGGTCACTGCTTCCTAAGGGTTCCTTCACATTAAGTTCCTTCATCAAGTCTGCCTTATTACACATCACCAAATCCAGAATTGCCTGTTTCCTAGTAGGCTCTGTCACAAGCTGCTCCAAAAAAATCTCTGAGACATTCCACAAATTCCATTTCTTGGGCTCCACTACCAACCTGATTTTCCCAGTCCACGTGCATATTGAAGTTCCCATGATTATTGTAATATTGCCTTTTTTACATGCCTTTTCTATCTCCTGATTTATTTTCTGCCCCACATCCTGACTACTGCTAGGGGGCCTGTACATAACTTCCATCAGGGTCTTTTTACCTTTGCGATTCCTCAACTCTACCCACGGAGATTCTATGCCTTCTGATCCTATATCACTCCTTGCTATTCATTTAACTTCATTCCTTACTAACAATGCAACCGCGACCCTTTTGCCCATCTGCCTGTCCTTTCGATAGGACATATATCCTTGGATATTTACATCCCAGCCCTGATCCCCTTGCAGCCATGTCTCTGTGATGTCCACAACATTGTACCGGCCAATTTTAATGTGCGCAACAAGCTCATTTACCTTTATCTGTATTCTGCGCGCATTTAGGTACAACACCCTCAATCCTGCAATGGACATCTCCCTCTTCACACTCTCCTCAGTCACTGTACCCTGTACTGTGGCCCTTTTTGATTTTTGACTATGGCTCCTGTGCCTTACACTTTCCCCCTTACTGCTTTTTGTTCCTGGCCCCGTTTTACTTCCCTCCGACTTCCTACATTGGATCCCATCCCCCTGCCACATTAGTTTAAACCCTCCCTAATGTGCTGTAGCAAACACCCCCCGGAGGATAACGGTTCCGGTCCTGCCCAGGTGCAGACTGTCCAGGGCATTGGAACCGGTTCCCCCCAGAACCAGTTCCGATGTCCCGGAAATTTGAATCCCTCCCTCTTGCACCATCTCTTGAGCCACACATTCATCCTATCTATCCTGACATTTCTACTCTGACTAGCTCGTGGCACTGGTAGCAATCCTGAGATTACTACCTGAGGGCAATCCTGAGGTCCTACTTTTTAGTTTAACTCCTAATTCCCTGATTTCAGCTTGTAGGGCCGCATCCCATTTTTTACCTAAATCGTTGGTGCCTATGTGCACCAGGACAGCTGGCTGTTCACCCTCCCCCCCACCCCAAAATGTCCTGCAGCTGCTCCGAGACACCCTTGACCCTTGCACCAGGGATTGCGTCCGCAGAACCGCCTGTCTATTCCCTTTAGATTGAGTCCCCTATCACTATAGCCCTGCCATTCATCTTCCTGTTCTGCTGCGCAGCAGAGCCAGCCACGGTGCCATGAACCTGGCTGCTGCTGCCTTCCCCTGGTGAGCCATCTCCCTCAACAGTATCCAAAGCGGTATATCTGTTTTGCAGGGAGATGACCGCAGGGAACACCTGCACTACCTTCCTACTTTTGCTCTCTCTTTTGGTCATCCATTTTCTATCTCCCTTAGTAACTTTCACCTGCAGTGTGACCAACTTGCTAAACATGCTATCCACGACGTCCTCAGCATCGCCGATGCTCCAAAGTGAGTCCATCCGCAGCTCCAGAGCCGTCAAGCGGTCTAACAAGAGCTGCAGATGGACACACTTCTTGCACGTGAAGGAGCCAGGGACAGTGGACGTGTCCCTGAGCTCCCACATCGCACATGTGGAGCATGACACGGGTCAGGGATCTCCTGCCATGTCTTAAACCTTAGGTTAACTTATACAACTGCAATTCCAAAAAACGAAAGAAAAAATAAATAAATATACAAATGAAAAGAAAAACTACTTACCAGTCACTTACCAGGGATAAAAAGCACCTCCTCCCCACCCAGCTTTTTATTCCCACCTAGCTTCAAATTCCCAAACTCACTCTTCGCTGTGTCTCACTCTGGCTCACTGGGAGAACTCACTAGGAGTGAGTTATAGTTGCTCTTTTTAAATTGTTGACTCCCCCCCCCCCCCCCCCCCCCCCCCCACCTGTTTTACCCCCTCAGTGTTGGATTCAGCCAGAACTCCAAAACCAAATTAGAGCAATGTTTACTTCGAGAGGGTAAATAAAGAAGTGGGGAAGAAAATAAACTGGTGAGGCAGTGGTTAAGCACCAAATCTTGGAACAGTTGTGGTGTTCCTAAAATTATAGTGAAGGGACAGAGCCGTTAAAATAATCCAAAGAGAATTTATAAAGAGATGCACCTTAGGCCAGGTAGTGAAGGGAAAAAGAGAATAGCTAGAGTATGAATGTAGCCCCATGTATTCAATTTTTATATGTGATTGTGCAAAGCATTAGAAATAGAAGCTAATTAGAAGAGAAGTGCACAATGTCGCATTGAGAGAAATATTTCACAAAGGTGAAATTGTAAAATGAAAATTACTCGATACATATGACGGGATTCTCCATCCTGGACGCCAGGAATATGTTCCCCGATGGAACGGAGAATCGGGCTTCAGGGGAAAATCGGGATCGGAACACGGGCAATGCTCCAACCCCCACTGGCGGTGTGAACAAGGTTCATGATGCACGACGGTGGGGGTGTAAATAAATGCAAATATGTCTTAATGACATATTTGCATTTATTTAGCAATCCCGGCAGCCTATGCCCCGGCCTCCTGCGATTCTCCCGTCCTTGCTGCCGGGAATCACGTTGGCAATGATCACTTGTGGCCTCAGCAATCGTGAACCTGAAGTGAAATGAAAAATGAAAATGAAAATCGCTTATTGTCACGAGTAGGCTTCAATGAAGTTACTGTGAAAAGCCCCTAGTCGCCATATTCCGGCGCCTGTCCGGGGAGGCTGGTACGGGAATCGAACCGTGCTGTTGGCCTGCTTTAAAAGCCAGCGATTTAGCCCAGTGAGCTAAACCAGCTCCTCCAACTCTGGGAGGAAACGGGATGATCCGGAGGAGACCCACAGCAGACAGAAGTGGTGGACCTCGTGTAGTAATCCAACTTTTCTTGTTTAATAAATGTGGTATTCTTGCTGTTAAAATGCATTAGCGGTCCTGTGGCTCTGTTCCTCCACCTTTTATTAAAAAAACCACTCCATTTGGGCAGCACTATAACACAGTGGTAGCACTGTGGCTTCACAGTGCCAGGATCCCAGGTTCAATTCCCAGCTGGGTCACTGTCTGTGCGGAGTGTACACATCCTCCCCGTGTCTGCTGTGGGTCTCCTCTGGATCATCCCGTTTCCTCCCACAGTCCAAAGACGTGCAGGTTAGGTGGATTGGCCATGATAAATTGCCCTTAGTGTCCAAAAAGGTTAGGAAGGGTTATTGGGCTACGGGGATAGGGTGGAAGTGAGGGCTTAAGTGGGTCGGTGCAGACTCGATGGACCGAATGGTCTCCTTCTGCACTGTATGTTCTAAAAAAAAAATTCTGAGACTGTGTTGACACAACACAGAATTCGGAGATTTTCATGACCGCAATACTGGCGCCACACCTGGACCAATTCTGCTACTGTTAAGGGGCTAACACCAGCGCCCTGTGGAACACAATTGATTCCAATGAGAAACGGTGCTGTATTCACCGGTTTCACGATTGACTCGGGTATTTGTGTAGGAGCACGAGGACAGATAAAGGCACATAGAAGAAATAGGCAGTGAGAAAATGGATATGGATGATTGTTCGTTTTTGTATAGAATATTAGATGATCTCATTTATAAAGTTGGATTGGAATGTTTGTTTTGTGGTGTCTTTTATTTCATCATTGTGGCCAAGACACCACTGTGATGGTCAGTAACAGAGAGAAGGCAAGTGTAGCTGGGGGTTTGGGATTGTATCAACTGATAATACAGTTAGCTGAGCCAATCAAGGACATTCCAGCTGGACCAGGGAGATGTTGATTGCCTCCTCCCTTTTACTGTTACCTTTTCCCCTTCCTCCTCCCCCTCCTTATCGCCCTCATCTTCCCCTCCTCTTTTCCCCCTTATTTTCCCACTCCTCATTCCTACCTTCTTTCCCCCCTCCGAATCCCCTCCTCTTTTCTCCTTCTCTTTCCCCCTCCTTTTCCACACCCTCTTTTCCCCTCCTTTTTCCCTTTCTCTCCCCCTCCTCTTTTCCCCTCCTTTCCCCCTTACTCTTCCCCCCCTCTTTCCCTCTCCTTCCCCCCTTTCTCTTCCCCTTCCTCTGACCCTGCTCTACAGTTGTCTATTTGGTGGCAGGGACCGTGGCCTCATGATGGTGAGGTTATGCAGGATTCAGCAGACCACCATGAATTTTGGCACAAACTCTAGAGAGTATCGCAGTCCTCCTCTGGAGAGATCCAGGCAGTGGAAACATTCGTTGAGCACCCTTTGGGTGAGTGAATAGTACTCCTCTCCCAATGGCCACCCTCTGGTTTGCGGTAGTAGCTCAAATACTGTTGGTACAGTGAACTGCAGCAGAATGAATGCATCATCACTGCTGTTAAATGGTTTCCACTTACATGTTGTGCTGAGCAAGGCCACTCACCAACTGCATCTTTAGTGACTGAAATGTGTATCCGTGTTGTACATCTCATGTGTGTAATTTCAATGACACACTGTACCATGGGAAAACCTGCGATCCTGAAAAAGCCACATGCATGTTTCATCTGACACTCTCCAGGGACAGCACCATAAATAGCTCCCACCCCTCTCCTGGAAAAAAGTGCGACTGTCACACATGCAGCAATGGTCAGTAAACTGGGAGATGGTACAGATATGGGTGTGCTAGTGCATGAGTCACAGAATGTTGGTTTACAAGTGCAACAGGTGATTAAGAAGGCAAATGGAATTTTGTCCTTCATTGCTAGAGGGATGGAGTTTAAGACTAGGGAGGTTATGTTGCAATTGTATAAGGTGTTAGTGCAGCCACACCTGAAGTATTGTGTTCAGTTTTGGTCTCCTTACTTGAGAAAGGACGTACTGGCACTGGAGGGTGTGCAGAGGAGATTCACTAGGTTAATCCCAGAGCTGAAGGGGTTGGATTATGAGGAGAGGTTGAGTAGACTGGGACTGTACTCGTTGGAATTTAGAAGGATGAGGGGGGATCTTATAGAAACATTTAAAATTATGAAGGGAATAGATAGGATAGATGCGGGCAGGTTGTTTCCACTGGCGGGTGACAGCAGAACTAGGGGGCATAGCCTCAAAATAAGGGGAAGTAGATTTAGGACTGAGTTTAGGAGGAACTTCTTCACCCAAAGGGTTGTGAATCTATGGAATTCCTTGCCCAGTGAAGCAGTTGAGGCTCCTTCATTACATGTTTTTAAGGTAAAGATAGATAGTTTTTTGAAGAGTAAAGGGATTAAGGGTTATGGTGTTCGGGCCGGAAAGTGGAGCTGAGTCCACAAAAGATCAGCCATGATCTAATTGAATGGCGGAGCAGGCTCGAGGGGACAGATGGCCTACTCCTGCTCCTAGTTCTTATGTTCTTATGTTCTTATATCACCTGCTCCATCCTAGAAGGAAGCCAATGTAATGAAGTTCATGGCTATGTCTTCACAGTCAATGACAGCACTGTCCTTGCTCTGCTTTGTGGGTCATATCTGTCTGCAAGAGATGGCAATTTTCATAGACAACTCCTTGATAAAATGAAGATGTTGCACATCCTGTTCCTTGCGGAGGTTGACGTAAGAGAATGCTCTCTGAAGTCAATCGGTTTGGTTTTATATTGGACAGTCGAGGTTTTCAGCTGGTCTGACCAGTGCCTAAATGACTTTAGTTATGCCCTCCTGCATTTAATTTGAATTGCAGCTAAGAACCATGATTGTTTACCTTCATTGGAGTGGATGATATCCCCTATAGCCAATGAACTTGGTGTTTGTGATTCCCACCACCTGGCCTGTGCCTGCATAGGCCCTGACCACCCCCCTCCCTGGGCTCCCCAGTACCTGGATCCCTGGCCATGGTCTCTGCCCCAGCTCAACCATTGATTACATCATGGGGGTGGAGTAAAGTATCAGCCTCTCGGCCTTAAAGGAGATGCCCCCTTGAAGAGATGCAATGTGAGAGTTGGTAGGGAAGTGTCTTGTATTCTGGAGGTACAGCAATTGCTACCCTACTGGAGACTCTGGATAAATATGGCCTCCTGTTGCAAGGCCTCCCCCCCCCCCTCCAGCCCCTATTTGACAGCACCTTTTCCTTCTCTCTCTTGCTTCTTTTTGTTTTGAGCTAAGGGAATGGAGATTTGGCTGAGCGCCACATTCTCCGTCCTCGCTGGCAGCGGCTACAGCTCCCATGGGCGGAATTTAATTGAGGGACCTGGCATTGTAAAGGGTGGGGGGGGGGGGGGGGCTGAGAGCCAACCCCGGCCCTTACTGCTGAACCCCCTCCCTTTCCCCCCGCACCCTCACTCTGTGACCACCTTCCACCATCACTGACCTGTGTTCTGGGATCCGGAGACAATACTAGATCGCAAGTGAGTGCCATAGCAGCAGCAGCCACTACTTCCCAAATAGCACGGTGATTAAAGAGAGCTACTGACCTCTGAATGGCTGGCTTCCCTCGGCGGGCTTTTGATCATGTGGAAGGCCTGCCACTGTCCAGTTAAGTGTCGGCAAGGCATTTAATATGGCACGCCTTGCCAGCTGGCAGGTGAAACACCATTGCCATCGGCTATCGCCACATATCTGGCTTTGAGCAGAATCCTTAAAGTCAGAACCAAGGCCTTCACTACCTGTAAATTTCTTCAACTTTAATAGCAATAGGAAATTCAGCACTTAAAATCAACAACAGCCAGTAGAAATCAACCAGCAACTAGTCAGAAAATAATTGATGATCCCTGTAAATACTGCTGGTGGAGGATCCTTCCTGCTGTTGAACATGTGTGTATGTTGTAAAGAAGGCCTTGCTATAGTTGAGAAGAGACATTTTGACAAAGCTTTTCATCTTGCACCCATCAAGTCAATTCACAAGAATACCAATGATAGGGGAAAGATATTGTATGAGAAGAGAGTGCTGATTGGTTGGCAAATGGACTCTGATTGGCAGAGGTGTTGCCATGCAGAATGCACCAGTTTATGGTGACTGATAGTTAACTGGCAAGCATTGTTTGAAACTTAAAGCAGACAGCTTGACTCTGATTAATCAAATCCTGAGAAATGAAAAAGTGAATGACTGTCACTTATTTTGTTTAGCTGAAACAGGCACAATGTGTGCACATATTGTTTCTGTCTGCAAAGAACAGAGTACTAAAATATATGTAGCTTCCAGTGAATGCAAAGGTGCCACATTACAAGCCTGACTGACAATCTCAAATTGGTTGTCAGCATAATTCCTACATCACTAAGGATTATTTAGTAAATGTTGCACAATTGCGGAATAACATCTAATGTTGGGCACTATGTTTTAAGTTTTCCAAGCACGGGCATGTTTGATACAATCTGCCGATCTTTGGGACATTCGGGGGGGGGGGGAACCGCGCTGGAAAATCGCCGCAACCGTGCCACTACGCCAGCACGCGTTCCGCCAATCGGCGGGCCGGCCTCTCCCCCTTCGGGCCTACTTTCTGGCGCAGCCGGCCCCTGAACACCAACTCCATGCTGGTGTGGTAAAGAAGTTACCTGCGCATGCACGGTTGTACCCAGGCCCGGTTCGCGCCATCGTGAAATGCGACGGTGTTCACGACGGCGCAAACACTTGGGCTCCATACTGGAGAATCGCCCCCATGGTCTGCATAAGCATCACACTGGCACTGAAATTCATATACCACATACTTGCCAACCAATCACCAATCTCTTCTCCAACAGTATAAATCTGTTGATTTCCCTTATATTTTTTTTAATTCATTTACGGATGTGGGTGTCGCTGGTTAGGACAGCATTTCTGGCCATCCCTAGTTGCCCTTCAAAAAGTGATGGTGAGTTGCCTTCTTGAACCCCTGCAGTCCTTGAGGTGTAGGTACACCCACTGTGCTGTTAGGGAGTGAGGTCCAGGATATTGTCCCAGCAACAATGACGGAATGGTGATGTATTTCCATGACATGTTGGCGAGTGACTAGGAGGGGAACCTCCAGATGGTGGGGTTCCCAGGTCATGTCCCAGGTCCCAGGTCAGGGTCTTGTCCTTGTCTTGTCCTTGTCCTTGTCCTCCTGAATGGTAGTGGTTGTGGGTTTGGAAGGTGTTGTCTAAGGAGCCTTGGTGAGTTACTACAGTGCAGCTTGTAGAAGATACACAAGGCTACCACTGTTTGTCAGTGGTGGAGGGTTTGAATGTTTGTGGAAGGGGGAACAAACAAGCGGGCTACTTTGTCCTGGATGGCGTTGAGCTTCTTGAGTGTTGTTAGAGCTGCACTCATCCAGGCAAGTAGAGAGTATTCCATCACACTCCTGACTTGTGCCTTGTAGATGGTGGACAGGCTTTGGGGCATCAGGAGGTGAGTTACTTGTTGCAGGATTCCTAGCCTTTGACTTGCCCTGCTAGCCACAGCATTAATATAGTCCAGTTCAGTTTCTGATCAATGGTAGCCCCCATGATGTTGATTGGCGGTTGGTATTCTTCGGAATTGCCCGAATGAGTGGAAGGCAAAAATCTTTGCCACTGTGTTTATTTTTTCATCAATATTCAAGTTCTGTACAACCAATTGATTAGAAGGCTAGGGCTTAGCGTTCGAAAGTGGTATGTTACACATCAATGTTACACACTGCTTGACGTCATGATCTCCATATTGAAATGAAATGAAATGAAATGAAATGAAATATTCTGCATATATATTCTGCATACTCCGACATGTGCTCCTAATGCCAGTGCTAACACCCACACCAAAATAACATTAGGCATCACCTACACCACAAGTGGGGCTGGTTTAGCTCACTGAGCTAAATCTCCGGCTTTTAAAGCAGACCAAGCAGGCCAGCAGCATGGTTCGATTCCCGTACCAGCCTCCCCGAACAGGCGCCGGAATGTGGCGACTAGGGGCTTTTCACAGTAACTTGTGACAATAAGCGATTTTCATTTCATTCATTTCAAGTGTACATGTATGCATGGAATAGGCAGCATGGAATAGAGTGTGGCTTGCTGCCGCTGCCAGCGAGGACGGAGAATGTGGCGCTCAGCCAAATCTCCATTCACTGCAGCAGCGGGACCGAAGAATCCCGCTGGTTTGAAGGAACGGAGAATCACAGCATTTTGTACCCAAAGTGGCAGTGAGAAACTGAGGTGTTACAGAGATAGATTTTGTGGCCAAGAGTCTGCGTACACCCCACAGTGGAAATATTTACAGTTAATACAAGAAGTAACATTTTATGAAAAGCTTTTGCTCGGGTGTACGTATGTAACGATTTGATTAAAGAATACCTTCAGGTGAAGGCTGGCGTATAAAGAGGTCTTTCGACCCAATCCAGCCTGTGTTGGTGTTAATTGTCCACAGGATCAGCAGTATTAATTTCATGTGCCTGCCCTAGTCCCATATGTCTTTCTCTCCTTTCCCCTTAACAACTTAACTTTATGGTTCTCTAGCTGAGCCGGTTCCTGCTTCAATCACTGCTAATGCTTTCATAACAAAAGTGAAAACACCTTGCATTTATCTAGCCCCTTTACCATAAAACATCTCGGTGTTTTGCAGTATTGTGATCAGATGAAAATTATACTCCATTATCTTACATCCCTCAACTGATCTATTTTTATCTGCTTTCTTCCTAAGTTTAAGCTCAGAAGACTGGTGCAGGATGACAGGGTCGTGATTGTTGCTGGGGTAATGAGCACAGACATTCATGATGTGCTGCCTGTGGTTGCAAACCAGCAGTACACTGAGGGAGTTGCATCTCTTTCAATTGGTAAGGAAGCCTGGCTGGTAACAAGGAGCACGCAATGTGTGTGCAATATGGCATTTTGTGACCTGGAGAAACCTAATATGTGGATGAAGCCGTATGCCCTATCAACCTGCTTTGCTCTGTTCATGGAGGAGAAGCTGCAAATATTTCTCCTGGGATAGACAACCTTGTTGACCTCCCTCAAATACTGGCCCGAGCAGACCATCCATGTTAACTTGCAGCATGTCCCATTCCCCTATCATCCCTGTGCTCACTGACCTACACTGGCTTCTGGTCAAAAAAGGTCTTGACCTTAAAATCATCATCTTGTTTTTAAAATGCTCCATGGATTTGCCCCTCTATATCACTGTAATCCCAAAACTCTCTGAGGTATCCGTCCTTCTCTAATCCTCGCCTCTTCTGCATTCCCAATTGCTCCACCATTAGTGGCCATGCCTTCAGTTGCCTAGGCACCAAGCTCTGGATTTCTCTCCCTACACCTCTCCGCCTGCTACCTTGCTAAGACAATCCTTAAAACCTTCCTCTTTGACCGTGTTTTTGACAATCTGACCTAAAATCCCCTGACATGGCTCAGTGTCATACTTTGTTTTATAACACTTCTGTGAAGCATCTGGGGATGTTTCAGAATATAACTTGCTGTATCATTTTGCCCAATTATTTTTGGAGTCAGTTTATAGCAATACATTCATAAGACCATAAGACATAGGAGCATAATTAGGCCACTCGGTCCATCGAGTCTGCTCTGCCATTCAATCATGGCTGATATTTTTCTCATCCCCATTCTCCTGCCTTCTTCCCATAACCCCATATCCCCTACAATATCTTTAGCCATTTGCACAAAATGAATTTACTAGAGTGATAAAGTACAGTGGAAAATACCTTGAATTTGCCAAAGAAGTGTGAAATAAGAAACCAGCAACTAACCCATAAGTACTTAAGAGACAAGTGCTTAATATCGTGCTGGTGTGCCACCAATTAGCACATGGTGAAAGAAGTGCACGATACTCAAAAATTCAATTTAAATAACAAAGTTCTTCCCTTTAAATAATCTCACAATGGTGTTACAGTAACCTATCCAACTTATCCAACATGGTAAGGGATGGAGTAGGCTGGTTAATGCCTGACAAATGCACAAACTCCTCAGCTAAATACTCCACAGATTTCAAAGAAAAAAGAATTAATAAGCTGAAATGATGGCAAAAGAAAAATAAAAGCACTATAGACACAAATGTTGTGAATGTTTTCAAGACTTTGCAATGTTTCCGTAAAAGCAGACTTTGCCCATTCGATTCAAATATAGTTAGAATGGATTGAGAATGTGGATCCATAAAATTACTTCCAATAAAATACGACGGTCTTTCAATGCATTGCTCCTAATTGACATTTAAATCATCTGTTAGTCTCTTTAGCCTTGAAAGAAATCCACCTCTTCTGCTGCTAGAAAATGAATGAGACGTTGGCTCCAACGGCAGGAATAATATTCTATTTGTGTAATGATGTATCACATTTAGCTCTATTAATGCTTTCAACACCTAATCTTCAAGGCAAGATACAGTGATCAACAGTGACACAATCACTTCAGCCAACAACGTGATATTGGACGATATCTAAATGCCAGTTCTTCTGTTAAATCTGTTTGGATTCTAGAATTTAGCAGTAAGCGTTTAAAAAAAGCTCTTGTGCTGTATATTAAAGTCGCATTTGTCAGCAAAATTAAAAGGCTCGTCGCTTGATCTCTCATGATAAAATGCATGTTAAATTTTGAATTCTTAAGTGATTCACTGAGCAAGGTCTTGGTGTTATGTTTCCGCAACAATGGCCATTAATTTACGTACTCGACAGAGCCAATGACCTACAGCACCTAATGCTGCCAGGAATCTGCTTGCACTTGCTGACATCATTTTGACCTGACAGGTTAATATATCTTCTTCACAGCTGGTGGGATAAGCAGAATTTGGAATGGGAATTATAACTGCTGACGCAAAAAGTAAATAAATGTAATTTGATTAGTCCTTTCCTTCAAAAACACTGACCCAGTAAACTATTCACACACAATTACTAATTAAAATTTTGCCAGATAAATATATTAAAATAAATTAAAAGGGTTGAGAGGTTTGACTGATACGTAAGCATGATCTCAGACAATGATGCTGAAAAGGCCACTTTGACTACGCTTGTTGTAATGAATTAATTATTTCTATTTGTGCAAAAACCATATTGTAACAGGCTATTCTGTTTGGAAGAATATGGGTCTAAACCGATAAATTCTGTACAAATATCCACAGCATGAGTGGAGGTCACATGAAGGACACTGCTCAGATAAATATGCACACTTGTGTAAAAATGTGCAAGTAAAAAGGTAAAGGAGATTAATTATGTTGTACATAATAACTCATAGTTTGCAGTCTAAAGTTATGAGAACAAAACGCTCTAGAATATTTGAAGTCACATTTTAGTTTCTCCTCACAAATGGATGAATGTGTTAAAGTGTGACCGTGAAAAAAACTGCAGACAAAACATCTTCTGTTAAATTATGAAAATAAGTAATCAAAAGAATCGGAAATTAGACTCAATGGAATGAAGTATGTGATTTGGACGCATGCATGTTATTTCAAAATTAGAGTAAGCATACCCCCTGCCATCCAGGAGCGGGAAACTATTATTAGAAAGAAACACAGAAGGGAAGCTGTAAGAATAGTCTGCTATAAACAAACATTGTAGTAATAACCTATTATGATTCATCAGTCACAATTTGTAACAGTCTGACCTATTAATAACAGAGATTGTGAAAATTACAATGTCCACCCACATCTTTGCCAGTCAACCATTTTTTAACATCACAAAACAATTGGGGACTAAGGTTTCTGTTTAATTTTAAAAACTAACATTTGGTCTACTTTTTTGCTTATCATGGGGTTCCTTTTAACCTAGCCTACCCAATGGGAAACTGAGGGGGCTCCGGTCAGCCGCTTGTTTTACAGCCCACATTATTCTATAATTCAAGGTATAATTGGGCAGGGTATAGAACAGCTGGCTAATCTGACCGCGTTTCCCACCAGGCAGCTCAGGTTCAAATTACCCCCAATGTCTGCTGTGCTAACAGTTAAATTCTCCCATCATTCGAGCACTGGAGGCTGGACGGCATTGCTGGGGCTCAGCACAAAGGGCTTGCAGGTTAATATAACAGGCTCTTCCCTTATCAGTGTCTGGGAAACAGATCCATAAACATTGGAGTTATCTCTTTCTAAAAAAAAATCTCAGGACGTGGACAAGATCTGTACTTATTGCCTATCCCTTGTTGCCTTTGAGAAGGTGATATGGAGATGCTGGCGTTGGACTGGGGTGAGCACAGTAAGAAGTCTTACAACACCAGGTTAAAGTCCAACATGTGTGTTTCAAACACTAGCTTTCGTAGCACTGCTCCTTCCTCATGTGAATGAAGAGTTATGTTCTAGAAACATATATATAGACAAATTCAAAGATGGCCAGACAATGCTTAGAATGCAAGCATTTGCAGATAATTAAGTCTTTACAGATCCAGAGATAGGGGTAACCCCAGGTTAAAGAGGTTTGAATTGTCTCAAGCCAGGACAGTTGGTAAGATTTTGCAAGCCCAGACTAGATGGTGGGAGATGTATGTAATGCAACATGAATCCCAGGTCCCGGTTGAGGGCGCACTCATGTTTTTTTGCCATCGGCTTCGAAAGGACCCCCCCCCCCCCCGATATTCATACTCAAGCTCTCTGACTAATGACATTGAGTCGCAATTAGGGCGGGAGCTGTAAACATCTATCTGTCCACAAAAAAGGTTAATGAACCAGTAGAATAACGGTGGATACTGCAAAATCTGCCTAGCTGTCTTTAAAATTAACTTATAAATTAAATATTCACAATTGCCTCTGCATAGCCAAAGGGGAAAACTATACATTCATGTTCTGATGCTAATCAGGGTTGTTAGTGAAAGGCTTACTGCAGGTAGGTTTTTCCAGTAAGGGACTGAAAGTGTCAGATACTGTTTCTATAAACCAATATGACATCATGAAAGTAAATATATATTTTTTTATAATTTAGCTTTTCCAAATTAAGGGGGGCTGTTTAGCTCACTGGGCTAAATCGCTGGCTTTGAAAGCAGACCAAGGCAAGCCAGCAGCACGGTTCGATTCCCATAACAGCCTCCCCGAATGTGGCGACTAGGGGCTTTTCACAGTAACTTCATTTGAAGCCTACTTGTGACAATAAGCAATTTTCATTTCAATTTAGCGTGTCCAATTCGCTTACCCTGCACATCTTTGGTTTGTGGGGGCAAAACCCACGCAAAATGTGGAGAATGTGCAAACTCTACACAGACAGTGACCCAGGGCCGGGATCGAACCTGGGGCCTCGGCGCCGTGAGGCAGGAGTGCTAACCACTGTGCCACCGTGCTGCCCCAAAAGTAAATATATTTCTCAACTGAATAATTACAGATTTAAGCTTTGATGTGCTTGGTGTGGTCGTAATATGCTTAAGTTGTGTTGTACAGGAACAACCAACACTGTCAAAGACTAAATGTACAATAATGTATGTAAAATTAGAGAGGATGTAAAAATACACAGGACAACCAATGTATGACAGCAGAGTTTTGTTGGACACAGTCACCAATTTTGAAAGTTTTATTTTTTGAAGAAAGGGTTGACTGACTTCCAAACAGTCATTCTGCAATAGTAAAAAAGGAAGTTTATCACAATACATGTGATAGTGCAATGAAATTTGTTTAAATGCTTTCCTTCATCAGCCTAGGCATTGAGTTTAAAAATTGGCAAGTCATGTTGCAGCTTTATAGAACCTTAGTTAGGCCGCACTTGGAATTATAGTGTTCAATTCTGGTCGCCACACTCCCAGAAGTATGTGGAAACTTTGGAGAAGGTGAAGAAAAGATTTATCAGGCTGTTGCGTGGTATGGAGGGCTTTAGCTATGAGGAGAGATTGGAGAAACTTGGTTTGTTCTCACTACAATGACAGATGTTGAGGGGCGACCTGATAGAAGTCTACAAGATTATGAGGGATATGGACAGAATGGATAGTCAGAAGCTTTTTCCCAGGGTGGAAGAGTCAATTCCTAAGAGGCGTAGATTTACGATGCAAGGGGCAAGGTTTAAAGGAGATGTTTATGAATAATTTAAGGGGCTGATTTAGCACAGTGGGCTAAACAGCTGGCTTGTAATGCAAAACAAGGCCAGCAGCGCGGGTTCAATTCCCATACCGGCCTCCCCGAACAGGTGCCGGAATGTGGTGACTAGGGGCTTTTAACAGTAACTGCATTGAAGCCTACTTGTGACAATAAGCGATTATTATTATTATTATTATTATTATTGTTACTATGTATGAGGCAAACTTTGTTCACAGAGGGTGATGGGAGCCTGGAGCCCGTTGCCGGGGAGATAGTGGAAGCAGATACGATAGTGACTTTTAAGGGGTGCCTTGATAAATACATGCAGAGGATGGGGACAGAGGGATATGGTCCCCGGAAGGGTAGGGGCTTTTAGTTCAGACGGGCAGCATGGTCGGTGCAGGTTTGGATGACTGAAGGGACTGTTCCTGTGCTGTAATTTTATTTGATCTTTGCTCTTTGTTCCTCTCGATGTGCTGTTGTCAAGGTTTCTTATGGAGATCAGGGATTAGAATGCAGTTTTCTACACCTTTTGGTGTTTGCTTTATATTCTCTTCATGCTAAGTCACAATTCTCAAACTTGTCTGTGAGTCTCAGTGTTGTACTTAAGTTAACAATTTCTGATTGATTTACTGTAGTAAAGACAGCCATCAGCAATTTGCTCGAACATTCCTCCTTTTCAAATCATCATTTCAATTACATATGTGATTTATTTTCTTGCACCGTTGTCAGCGATAGAGAAAACAGTAACCCTGAATTTCTATTGCAAGAAAGCAGTAAATGGTCAAAGTTCCCTTTTCTGCTATTAACCTGTTCAGTATAAATAGGTTAACAACTCTTCATGGATAAAGGGATTTCAAGTAAATAGTTGTACATTAATATTTTACATTGTGATATCAGTCCAAAGAGAATTAAAAATGTTATTATTTAGATCTGTGACTGCAAATGTGCTAAATTTTGCCTGGTCAAATACTTTGTTTTAAATCATTGCCAGAATTATTTGCCATTCGACAAGTATTTCAGTTCATTACCCTGATATCAATTTCAAATTACAATGCTGCATCCTAGAAAAAAGTGGACACTTTTATGAAGATAAGTAACAAATATTTAAATCACTGTAATAACTGATAAAAGTCCAAAGAAGTATAAATTCTCAGATCTAAACAATTCATTACTCATCTTATTGGCATCAGCCAAACCTTCCTGATCTTGCAGCAACAGAATATATTCAGCTACTCCAGTCAAAAAACACACAGATTAATGGATTGAAGTAACATTATTTAAATAAGACCATGCAAGTTTAGTTGAAAATATTACCTTTAAAATTTCGTCCGTTGTCTATGTTGCACCACAGCGACAAGTAAGAAAAAAGAAACAAGAAAGGCACAAGATACTAAAGTGTAAATTTTAAAAAGAAATCATTTTACTTCAGAGCATAAATGTAAGTGCACAGTCCTACAAATACTCCAAACTCTTACTGTAAGGGCCTCCATGGTTATCATATCTGCAATGGGGCCACACAGCCTTTGGGTCTGAATCTTTCATGATTCATTTTGTGCCATTTCATGGGGCATGCATTCAAAGGGAACTTCATTATAAGTTGCAATAAGTTGATGCAGAACAAATCCCATCACAGCATGTGAAATAATTCCTTTTCAAAGATAGAGCTATAATGTGAATGGAGAGGTGCTGCGAAGCATGGTATAAAGAACCAGGGGCTTGACTACATCCATTAAATTTATACACATTTCTGCTGGCTGGTTTCAAATATACATCAAAGGTTGCTGATGAATGGAATGATGCTTTATGTTTCAGTCTTTAAGGGTGGGCGGGGCTTTCTGGCCCCCATGCAGCATGTTTTCCGGCAACAGAGGTTGCTCGCCATTGGCTGTCGGCAGGATCTTCTGGTTCCGCTGAAGTCTTTGATATTTTGTGTGGCTTTCCCGTCTTGCTGCCTGGGAACCTATTGTGGGGGATGCCCTTGGCGGGAATGGAAAATTCCGGCAGCGGGAAGGGAGGGAAAATCCTGCCCAAAGTTGGTTTTCTGATTTAAACCTGTAATATCTGCTACATGTAAAATGGCAGAGTTTAGTCACACTATTTAAATAGTCAAGGAGGAAAAACTGTGGTAGACTTGAACCATTACTGCGAGCAGGATTTTCAGGTGTGGCCTGCCGCTAGAAAGTTAGTTGACCTTTGGCTGGGCCACCTTATCGCCGATGGTGAGTCCCACCATGGTGGGGCTGGAGGATCCCGGCCTGCATATCTGGACTTATGAGGCAAGATTACACAAACTACAGTTGTATTCCCTGAAATTTAGAAGGCTAAGGGTGACTTGATCAAACTATTAATGGAAACAGATAGGGCAGATGGGAAGTAACTATTTCCGCTGGTTGAGGAGTCTAGATCTGGACCTTTCAGGAATTAAATTAGAAATAGTTTCTACATGTAACTCTGGTGATCTTTGTGAGGTTGACTTCAGGATGGAAAGCATAATGCTCACTAAGGCACTTGAAGCTAGGTTCAACGAAGCTAAATTCATTTACATTACTTAAATTAAAGTTTGACACTTATTCCTATAGTAAACAAATAGATTATATTAAACTACTCTCACTAACACTATCTCTATACTCTAACTATATATTCTATCCTTTCTAGCTCTACTAGGCACTTCACTCCAGTCTCCTCTCCTTTACTCCACTCTCTCCCAGAAGCCTAAGAGAAGAGTCAGTGGGCCCGATTCTCCTCCCCCCATGCCGGGTGGGAGAATAGCGGGAGGGCCTCCCGACATTTTTCACGCCCTCCCGCTATTCTCCCCCCCCATGCCCGACCCACGCCACGAATCGCCGCTCGCCGTTTTTTATGACGAGCGGCGATTCTCCGAGGCCGATGGACCGAGCGGCCGGGCCTTCACGCCCGTTTGAACATGGCAGCAAACACACCTGTTTGAGGGGCGGCTGAGGTAAAA
Source organism: Scyliorhinus canicula (assembly GCF_902713615.1). Classification (NCBI taxonomy): domain Eukaryota; kingdom Metazoa; phylum Chordata; class Chondrichthyes; order Carcharhiniformes; family Scyliorhinidae; genus Scyliorhinus; species Scyliorhinus canicula. Next base: position 225,436,914 of record NC_052147.1, read on the forward strand.
GACGCCAACCCGCGCATTGTCTAACCTGCGCATGCGCGGCTGACGTCATCGGCCGCGTCAGCCGGCGTGACGCTTGGCGTGCGGCCTTGACTACCGTGACGCATGGGGCCGCACTCCTAGCCCCGCCCGGTGGGGAGAATCGGCCCCGGAAGTGAATGAAATGAAATGAAAATCGCTTATTGTCACGAGTAGGCTTCAATTAAGTTACTGTGAAAAGCCCCTAGTCGCCACATTCTAGCGCCTGACCGGGGAGGCTGGTATGGGAATCGAACTGTGCTGCTGGCCTGCTTGGTCTGCTTTAAAAGCCAGCGATTTAGCCGAGTGAGCTAACCGTGAAGGCTGCCGTGGGTCACGGTCTGTCTCACGGCAGCCTTTACGATTCTCCGCATTTGCGGAGAATCTCGCCCAGTGCCTTTCATAGTACTGTCCCTAGCTCCATGTAGTGGCTAATTGTAACATGACATTAACTCTTCACATGCTGTACATTTCTATAATGTCACAGTAACCAGAGATAAAAGTTTGGAATCTGTATGGCAAATAGCAATTGGTTTCAGATCAATTGTTAATTTTTAAACTAGGACTTACAGATTTTTGTTAACCAAAAGTATTGATGTATATAGGACATAGGCAGGTATATTGAGTTATATTGCGGATCAGCCACAATTTCATTGAATAGTAGAACAGGCTTGATGGCTAAATGATAACTATGAATGTCAGTGACTGGATAATAGATGAATGTTAGTGAATGGGTGAATGGATAAATGGGGAAAGGGCAGGGCGGTAAGGTGGGTAAGGTATTTGCACAAGTGGGTAGTGTGGCAGGTGGGTAGCATGGTAGGGTAGCACATGGGTAAGGTGATAGGGTAGCAGGTGGGTAAGGTGGTGGGGAAGCAGGTGGATAAGGTGGTAGGGTAACAGATGTGTAAGGTGGTAGGGAAACAGGTGTGTAAGGTGGCAGGTTGGGTTGCAGGTGGGTAGGGACATGGAGGTCATCGGGGGTAGCTGTGGGATCAGTGTGTTAGGCACGGTTGCAGGTGATAAGGTCGTTGATGAGTCGGGTGGCAAGGGGCTAGGTTGGCAGGTGGGCAGTTGGGTAGGTATTCAGGGTGGCAGATGGGTAGGTGGTTTGGGAGCTAGCCAGGCTGGGGACTCGTCATGCCGATTCAGGGGATGTTTAGATGGTAGGGGGGTAGTTGGGTTGGATTGTCAAGGGTAGTCGGTTTGGGTTGTGTCTGGGGTGGGAGTCGGGAGTGGTCATTGCGGGTGGGGGGTTAGCTGGGCGTTCAGTGCGAGTGTTTGGGGGGTCAGGTACAAAGATGCCCAGAAATAAGACTAGGATTTTTCTATCTAACATTTCCTGGACATTCCCCTAACATGGAAATTGGCCCAGGTATATCCTGTCCCCAAAAGCAGCACATATACAAGCCAACCATTTCCCATTCCATTAGTCTATTCTCAATCATCAGAAAAGTAATGGAAAGTGTAATTTAAAAAATAATAAATTTAGAGTACCCAATTCATTTTTTCCAATTAAGGGGCAATTTAGCATGGCCAATCCACCTAGCCTGCACATCTTTGGGTTGTGGGGGTGACACCTACACAAACACAGGGAGAATGTGCAAACCCCACACGGACAGTGACCTAGAGCTTGGATCGAACCTGGGACCTCGGCACCGTGAGGCAGCAGTGCTGACCACTGTGCCACTGTGCTGCCCTGGAAAGTGTCATTGACGGTGTTCTTTCTGAAGCAGCACTTACTCATCAATACCCTACTCAATGATGCTCAGTTTGGGTTCTGCCTGGACCAAGGTCAGCTCCAGACCTGGATCCAAGCATGAACTCGGGAGATGTGCTGAAATTGACTGGCCTTGACATCAAGGCAGCATTTGACCGAGTGTGACATCAAGATGCCCTAGTAAAATTGAGGTCAATGGAAATAACATGGAAAATGTTCCACTGGTTGGAGTCATACCTAGCACAAAGGAAGGTGGTTGTGATTGTTAGAAGTCAATCATTTCAGTCCCAGGGCATCACTGCATGACTTCCTCAGGACATGCTCGACTCAACCATCTTCAGCTGCTTCATCAAGGACCTTCCCTCCAACATAGACCAGAAGTGGGGATGTTCACTGATGATTGCATAATGTTCAGTGTCATTTGCAACTCCTCAGATGCTGAAACAGTCCCTGTCCACATGCAGCAAGATCTGGCCAACATTCAGGCTTGGGCTATGAATTAGCAAATAACATTTACACCGCATAAATGCCAGGCAACAACTACCTCCAATAAGAGAAAATCTCACCATTTCTCCTTAACATTCCATGGCATCGCTATCACTGAATCTCCCACAGTCAATATTCTGCGGTTACAATTGACTCAAATCTGTATGTGGGTAAAATTGTACAGCTGTATTGTTGATGGATTTAAAGGGGCCACCTAATGTAACTCATTCCATATAAACTATCATTTATTTTTCATGTTTACTGGGCTTTCTCTGGTAACTCATAACAAAGGTGAATCACTATGAATATATAAGGAGATCCTACAGCACTCACCCTGAATATAGAGATTGTCTCTATGACACGTGTAAAAATGCTGTTAAGAGTGACTCATACGATATAAAATGACTTCCTGTAGTAATTCACAAATGGCTATTTATAATGACACAACCGATACCTGATTCATTGCACAAAAGGCCTATCTACTGACTCATTTTCAATACAGAGACCATCTATAGGAATCAACTCTCTTCAGGGCATATGTTTTGTTGCTTTTTCTGTATTGAAAGCCCACCAATTTTGAATATCCTACCCCAGTACACTGATTCACCCTGTGCAAAGGGTCTGTCTAATTTTGATCACCAAATGCAGCAGGAGTGACTTACGAAACATCACTATAGGAAACTTTGGAAATTTCAAGGCACCAATTTTTTAACTGACAGTTTCATTTGTTGTCCATCCATATTCCCCAGAAGGCAGTAGGATCTGGACATTGAAAATCAGGATTTGTGGATGGAATGATTGAAACATTAACCTTTTTAACCATGTGATTAAATTGTTTGCAAGTCAAATTATCCTGAAGTAGCAATATAGCCAAAATGAAACTCACAGAAAACATGCTTTTAAAGCACTAAAATGCCTACCTTCACTTGCATGTCGATCCCTAAATATAATCCTAGAGTTAACGTGGTATCCTTCAATATCATGGACGGAAGAAGCTCTCCTCATACTGCACACACTTTCTCTTGACTGACTGTACGTTAGACCAGAGGTAGACTGCAACGTATCTGGATTCAGTCCATCCCAATGTCGCTTTGGTGAAGAATGATCCAGTGGTCCTGGCAAATTTACAAATGGTGGAGAGCTACCCGTCTCTGTCAATGCTTTTGTGTCTTCAAACTCTGAAGGGCCGCAGCTTTCACTTGTGGGGGATTTCAGGTCTTTCATGGCCAAGGAATCATCGCTTACTTGAGACGGCTCCACTACAACCACATCTGGATCCTCTTGGGGAAGTGATTGTTTGCTCGATGTGAGAAGTCTTATTGCAGGCAGCTTTAGTCTGAAAAACCTTCCTCGGCCTACAGTAAATGAAATAAGTGAACATGAACAAGGAATACCAACCATTTGTTTACTCATACTAAAATACCCAATAATAAGAACGCACAGAAAACAAAAGCAGACACTGACAATAGCAAACACATGCTAGATCTCTCCATCTGCGACTACATTTAAAACAGAAATCACTATTCCTTGACAAGGAAAATAGGGTTAATATGCACAAACAATAAAATCGCAATCTGATCAACTTTGAAAATATTCACAAATGTTTAATTGATATGCCAGGGAATGGTTTTAAGAGTTCTGTGCACATTGAAGAACATTTTTGAGCATAAAGTGCAATTTTGATTTTGGATTGCATTTCACAGTACATAACGTTGACATCATTTTCTGGGCAAGTGAGTTGACAAATAAAGGGAACAAATCACACTGTGGACACTGGAATAAATTAAGAAAATGACGGAGTTTATATCGACATGTACAAGGTATCACAGTTGCACAGGAAAGGCTGGTTGGACCATAGAGTCTATTCCTGTCTACTATTCTTCATGTGTACAACTAAAACTGGCTACTAACAAGGAAGTAAAAACATTCCTCAGCTGTGCTGAGAACCTAATTTTTTTAAGAAAACCTGAGGCGAAACACAAACATTACATCATGAAAACCTGCACTGAATTGACAAACAGTTGGGATTGAGATTCTAATCTTGATGATACTGACATTCTATTTAATTTCACACTTTTAGATTTAGCGTTGTGAGAGCCAAACAATTTCAGTGACTGATGAATCACCTTTGTCAGCCTCTTGAAGAAGTGGTAAGTCTACAGGAAGCTGAGCATTCACACTCTTGATCATTGTGCTCACAATGTTCTGAACCATCATTTTTCAGAATGAAAAAAGTGCACTTCAGATTCCAGAACTGCCACCTTTCATTATTCAGAGATTGTCTTTGACAATGGCTGCAACATATGTTGAGGGTTGAGTGAGTTTAATGATAAATTGAATATTTGTGGCCCTTGGATATTTACGATCTGTGCTGCTACAGGAGCTTAGTACCTACAAGTGTTCTCATTTTTGCAGGAGCCTTTGATTATCTTTGTCTTGATGGTCCTTTCATCTGACAAATTATTGTTGCACTTAATGCTATCGTGTCCAGGAAAGGCGTTTGTCAAGAAAAATGACTGCTGACAAATTATTGAATGAATGCTCAATGTGCTCCTATGACCTTCCTCTGTCCATTATTTTAACGCAGGAATGAATTCATTTGCCTTACACAGATTGACAGACCTTTCAAAATAACAAGAGAACGGAATTTCATTCAAACCTCTTAATCATTCTTCTGCTCACATTAATTTCAGTCATTTCTGTGACACATTTTCCTGTGCTTCATTTTGAAAAACAAATTCAGCTCCTTTGAAAGGTAAAAAGAAGTCGAGAGGTAATTCGGTGATCCTGCACTCTCAGGGGAAGCAGAGTTCCCAGAGATTATGGGTTTGAGAATTGACACCAAACATTTTAGCCCTAACTCCAACTTGCCTTCCCAATGGCTGCAGTTTCTCCACGGGGAGTCTGAGAGCACACTGCTGAAATGTTGACATCTATGGTACAGTTACTAATGCCAGTAAAATCCACAGAGAATCCTAGCCTGACATGTGTGAAAAGTTTCAGTGATATTATTATATCTCTGAAACTAGTTTTGTCCAGAAAAACTTCTTAATAATGCAAATGCCAAAACCAGAATGAAAAATATGATCAAGTACACATTTTTAATCATGAAAAATGTTTCTTTTTGAATATTGACAAGACAACATACAGCCTTCTGAGGAATTCTCAGTGTGCTATGTGTTTATCTCTGAGGACTTAAACAGCACGATGTATATCGTTGAACCATCATGGTTTTCTCAAAGCTCCAACCTAGAGAAAAATGAAATAAAATACCACACGCAATAAGCTTAAAGTCTGAATATTTCACTCTGTGATTCCCAAAGGACTTGTACCTTATTCCAATTATTTATGCATAAAGGTTAATATGCGAAATATACAAACATGATAAGAACTATATACATATACACATGTCTGCTCACCACCACATCTGCAACATCATCGACTTCGCTCCTGCCTCAGCTTATCTGCTTCTGAAACTGTCAACAGCGCCTTTGTTATCTCTAGACTTGGCTATTGCAACAAAAACATGGGGCAGAATTTTCCATTCTGGAGACTGAGGCCAGGAGTTTCCATTCTCGTTCGCATTGGGTGGGTTTGGCGACGAGAGTGGAAAATATCGCGAGACGGCCAAAGTCGCGTTTCACATTGGTGTAAAAGCAGGAAGCAATCATCCCCTCCCCCGTCAGAGGCAAGTGGTGTTTCCCATTGATCAGCATTGGGAACCTCATTGTAATACATTTCCATGTCATTATCAGGTCCTTACGCCAGAATCGTACCCCACATCAGAAAATATGTACAAAGCAGCGTGATACACAAATGGTCTTAGAAGGTTGGCACCTGGCGAATAGTATTCCGAGGGGAGCTCAGACATGAGCGCAGAAGTCAGGGGGAGACGGTCATGTCAGGGTAATGCCGGTAAATGTTGGGGGTGCCAATTTGATGCCAGGGAGTGCCAGGGTGGGATGGGGGTTTGGTGCTATGGGGTGCTTCTGGGTGAAGAATGCTACCTGATGTGCTTGCTTTGCGCTGGGGTGATCTTTAAAAATGGCACCTGGTTTATAGAAGCGCTGAATTGATGGTGGGACTGGCAAATCAGAGGCTACTCGCTAGCGATACATCATGAAATCCCTGCCTGCTAACCACTGAGCAGGCGGGTGAGGAGAGGAGTCATTCCCCAAGAAGCCAATGAGGGTGCAGCCAGTATACATCATCCACATGTGGCCAATGACTGTGAGTGATCTTTAATGTGTCAACATGTTTAGTCAATCATTAATTCTCTTTTCCCTCTATTCCAGAAACCAGTATGAAAAGAGGGGAGGACTTCCCGAGAAGGGCACAGAGTTCAAGCCCCCAGAGCACCTTTGAAGAGGATGCAGACTTATCTTCAGATGAAGAAATGTCACTGCGTTCACCTACATCCTCTACCAGTGCTGGTACAGACACTTTGGTGGGTCCTTATTCTACATTCAGTTCGGGTTCATAACCAGGTGATCCACAGACATGGATCCACAGCAGGCGGATGCAGTGACAGATAAAATCTCGATCACTCAGAGACCAGGCCCCCACTGAGACCGAGTTTGATGACGGGCCTTTGGAATCAGCCCTGAGAGATGCAGAGACAGGCAGGGGAGACCCAGGTCTAGCAGTTTCTTCAAGGCCTTGGGCTACCAGAAAAATCTGCCAAAGTCCTCTCAGACAGCAGGGCATAGCAGTCAGTAGGCTGCCTTCATCTCTGCTGTAAATGTTGGGGCTGCACCTAGACTTAGTGGTATCATCAGAAAAATTAAGACATTTTGAATGCACAATTGTAACACTGGATATCACTCATTGTTTTAACTTTTCATTTCTGTAAATACATGGTCCATTAACCGGTCTCCAAGTCTCATGGAATTAATTGATATTAGTGTGATTAAATATCCCATGTTCAATTAAGGGCGAGTGTGAATGGATTGCAATCTCCCCCTATCACCCACCAAGTTCCTCCATAGTCACCGCCTCCTAATTCCCATTTCTCCACTCTGCCATGTACAGTCTTTTAACCTTTACCCTGGAACAGTTCTTCATTCTTTCCCTCTGATCCTTGCCCACCCCCAGTCCTGTCACCAAATCACCCTCCCATCTCATAACCCTCCTTTTAGGCCCTGGTTCTGTCTCATCCTTCCTCACTGGCCATGCCTTTTGTGCTCAGTCTTGGCACAGCTTGTGCTGCAGGCACCCGATATGTAGCAATGATGACATTAAAGGAAGTTGAAAGCAGCACCAACCGACATCCAAGTCAGGGATGAAGCGAAGCCCATTAGGTGCGCACCACTCATGTACAATCGGGCTGATTTAGCACACTGGGCTAAATCGCTGGCTTTTCAAGTAGACCAAGGCAGCCAGCAGCACGGTTCAATTCCCGTACCAGCCTCCCCAAACAGGCGCCGGAATGTGGCGACTAGGGGCTTTTCGCAGTAACTTCATTGAAGCCTATTCGTGACAATAAGCGATTTTCATTTTATTTCATTTCTAATCATTTGCTGGCAGGGAACGTAATTTGGAGGGGGAATGTGATTCTGGTGAGTTGGCCTCTTTATGAGCATTCAGGAGATTTAAATTAACGCAAATGGGTTCCCAACATTGATCAGTGGGGAAACTCGACCCACCTTTTACCCGCTTGAAAGTTTGGAGAACAAAATCCCAAATAATTTTTCCACTGGCGAGAAACTGATACTTTGATTCACGCCATATGTAGTGTCCCACCTGCGCCACCATTGGCGAAAGCAAAAGTTTCCACCCATTGCTAGCCTCCGATCTTCTCCCTCAATTACCGTGAGCTTATCCACTCATCAACGAATGCCCTTATTCTAACTTGCACCAGATCCCATTCATCCTTCATACCTGTGCTCACTGACATAAATTGGCTTCTCGTCTGGCACTGCCTCAGTTTTAAAATTTTCATCCTTGTTTTCGGATCTCTCCATTGCCTTGCACCTTCCTACCCTCCTGCAAATCTCTGTCATCTCTGCACCCCACTAATTCTCAATTTTAGCTGTTCCGCTATTGGCGACCGTGCCTTTAGTTGCCTCGGGCCTAACCTCTGGAATTCTCTCCCTCCCTCTTTGCCTCTCTCCCATTAAGATATTCTTTCAAACCTAACTCTTTCACCAAGTTTTTGGTTATTGTTCTAATATCTCCTCATGTGTTAAGCTTTGTTTGATAACGCACCCACAAAGTACCTTGAGGCATTTATTACATTATAGGTGCATTATTGTCTATCCCTGGTGGGTTTCTCAAGAATGATCTCCTCCCGCTAACCTCTGATATTGCCATGTGTAAGTGATGCAGGCTCCCATAAACATAGCAGACTGACCAATGAAATAGCTGCCCCTATAAAGCATCATTTAAATGACATCAGCAATCATTAAAATCATTACCTTTCACACTGGGAAAGCAGGACAATGATTAGTATAGTGAAATTCCAGGAAAAGGGTGGCTTCTTGACCTCAAATTTCTCACTTCTATGAGGCAACATTTGAGGACTGCCCTGTTATGGACACAGGAATGTTTTCATCAAATGTGGCAGGCAAGGTAAGACATTCAGGAGATAACAGAAAGGATCAATACTGTGTGCATATCTGAGGGAACCTTGATATAGGTAAGGAAGAAGCTAACTGACCTGAACAAAGTTGCCAATAACCCTACAAAACAGCTTTCAACGCTAGTTGACTATCCAAGTCTGCACGTCATAAAGCTTTCCTTCCCAATGTGTGATTTATTGTTACCTCACCCCCTTCATATGAGTACACAACTGTTGAATGGACACACTGAAATGTTAGTAGGGCTTCAAATAAGAAACTCTTATAAGTCAGCTGTACGATGCCTATCATTTATTGACAAATTTGGTAGAGTGCAAGTGAGGCAGACATATGCCACTGCATATGGCTCTGTACTAGCATTCTACTGCTTGCAGGGCCAGTTGGCACATAATATATGAGAACTGACTAAAACGGGAAGCACTTGACTCTATTTGAGAATATCACTCTGCATTTATTGAGATACTGAGAGAATAAGAGGACTGGGATTAAACCAAAACAATTCACTAAACTCAGAGCTAATAATATCCTGGTTGACACACAGGTGCAGACTTAATCAACGTAGCATTACATATGGAATATTACAATGCAAATATCGAGCGCGATCTACCGGAAATCCTGCCGGAAATGGAACGGGCCTCTCCCAGACAGCCATTGCACCTCGGGAGATCTGATCAGATATTGAGAGTTGTCGCGATATGGGTACGCAAATAATCTTGCATGGCTAAGTGTTGCCAGATCTAACCAGCCCCCGGCATCTATCGCCCTCCTCAGGGGTACCCCAGACAGGTGTCATTTAGCACTGGTCCACGCAAAAGGAAGACCAATTCAAACAGAATTACAGAATTAAGTGCTTTCCAATTACCTCCCTTCACGGTTGAGTGATTTTGAAATGGTCATCTAGAAACTGACAGCGCTTAATTCTGTTTGAAGTGGTCCGGGATCTGTCAATCAAAGTGTGATGTTTATAAACATTGCCTTTAGAGCACTTAAGAGGTACTCAACCGTGAAGGAAGATGAATGGAACAATGCTGACAGCTGGGCCATGTTGGAAGCTGTCAATCACAGCCTAGTAAAATCAATATCAAAGGGAAATCAATGAATGGCTTGCAGATGGAAGATCTGAGGAGGTTTAAACACAGCGAGTTGATTTTCTCTTTCCAGGAACTGACAGATGGTTCTTCCTGTGTCTGAGCCAGCAGGTATATTGCCCAGGCGAGTGTTAAAGCAGTGATTATTTTCACTGCTTCTGTCTGGACTATTCTCTAGCTTCCAGACAGGGGTTTATTTTCTGGGGGGTTTTCTGACAGGGTGACGTTTCTCGGGGACATGTGCGAGTGTCTCCTTATTTAGGAGTCTCTGTGGGGAGTCTCTTTAATCAGGGGTCTCTGGGGGTGGTAGGGGTGGGTCTAGTGGGGGTTCATGTCCCTCAAATGGACTTTGGCGGAAACCCCCTCAAAGAGTTACACCCTTGGCTCAGCGCGAAGTCCATCGCATCAGGGCCACTTTTGTCAGGAGCAGTAGTGATTCTCACCGACAAGATTCCCGGCCCAGAGGACCGGAGAATCACGCAGGCCTGGAGAATATGGTGCCCGGACCGTTAAGTGGTTGTGACGACACTGGATTCTTCGCCTCATTGGTAACTCTGCGACTGATGGTGCGAGGCGGAGAATTTTGCCTATAGTTAGTTTTGTCTTCAAGCGAGCATTACAATTTCAATAGATTGGAAAAATTGTGTGATACTCTCAGATCCTAAGGGAAAACAATACCTCACAGTATCTTAGAAAAGTATCAATATCTTAAGTCAGCATCTGCACAACCACACATACTCCATAATGAGCTTGAGAAGTTAGAGATGGGTTAAGTATATGTCAAGGGCCGGGAAGTCCATGTGGGATTAAATGATGATCCCAGCTCAGCTGTCTGGGAATCTGACACTTTCGGGCTGGGCCTTTGATCACGAGTCAGATAACAATTTGGAAGTTTCCCACCTTGCCCAGCTCAGGAAAAAGTGCCCCAAATGGGGGACTTTCATTCCTTCTGGCCAGGGCACATGCAGGTGCAGGATGCAGGCTTGCCCGTCAACCCCAGATACAGAATGGAGGTGGTCTCAGGGGCTGCTAAATGGCGAGGCAGGCTTTTCAAAAGGTCCGCCTTGGTTCCCTGGAACTCCATCTCAGTTGACTTTTGAAGTATTAGGCATTGTACCCCTCATCCTTCACATTCCCTCACCCCCCACACATTCCGCATTGTCTCTCCTACCCTCCACGTTCATTCATGTCCTCCACCCACCTCCTGGGTCCCTTCTCACCCCCTTGACAATATACTACCCATTCATGCCTCTCACTCACCCATGTGGGCCTTTTTGCACTGCCCTCTAACTCAATGCCAATTCATGCCACTAACCTCCCCCGAACTATCTCCTCCCATTGCCTCTTAAAACTGAAGACAGTTCTATGATCAATCACTTCATCTGCACACATCACAAACCTAATGACCCTATGAACAATGGCTTGTGGAACTGCTTTAAAAAACATTCAGAATTTCCTTCAAACAACTGCTATTACTACAACCTCAGAACTAGGGGAAGGCAATGGTGTAGTGCTAGTGGAGACAGTGGTACAGTCACTGGACTAGTAATACAGAGATCCAGAGTGCTCTGAGATACCAGGTTCAAATCCTACCACTGCAAATGGTGAAATTTGAATTTAATTAAAAAATCTGGAATTGAAAGTCTCGTGATGACCGTGAAATTGTTGTAAAAACCCATCTGGTTCACTAATGGTCTTTAGGGAAGGAAATCTGTCATCCTTACCTGGTCTGGACTTTACGTGACCCCAGACCCACAGCAAATCAGTTGACTCTTAACTGCTCTCAAGGGCAATTAGGTGATGGGCAATTAATGCTGGCACGGCCTGTGATGCCTATGTCGCATGAATAAATAAAAAAACCTCTCAGTCAAATCTCATTATGCATGCTTCACTGAGAGTTCAGACCATCGTAAGAGCTTTCACCTAGTTGATACAGGGGCACAGTAAGGAAAACAATGCTTGGTTGAGAGTTTTACATGATTATCTTTGATCTACTTTTATCAATGGCTCAATATTTATCTACACATGGTAAAGAGCTGTGAAATGCTTATAGTTTCTGTTATTGGTACTTTAAAGATCAGTTTGATTGACATTTTATAGGGTTGCAATAAAGCATCTTTTTTTCAATAAAATTGTGAATGGGTGTTTTTTTATAAAGTAGTTCCACATAATGGTCCCTTACAGTATCTCCCATGATTTCACAAACTACTGTTGCGATAGAGGCTTCAGGCTCTAATTTGCAAGAAGCTCACTCAGCCATTTTTAACATGTTGAATTCCCAGTGCCCTGACACAGGAATTAACAGGCCTCACTACAGAACGTAGTGTCTTTTCCCAAATCAGTGAAGCAACTGAGGAAGTGCCAGCAACAAAGTCATGTCTTGAGTGGGTATTATGAGGGAGTTTGAGGTTGCACAAGTGCCAGTAATCAGGTTGGGATAGACACATACTGCAATTTATACATAGCTGAATCAATTACAGGGTCAGCTCCAGAATCGTGAGGAAACACACATCAATTTGAATTGTTACTGACTCCCAGTCAAATCCTACAGTCAGGCAGCACTTCCACATTGCAGTCATTTAGAAAATTCATAGGTTAGAAATTAAATGCAATGCATTGATGTGAAAGAAAGCACAATAGAAAACAAAACAGTAACATTACTCACTTTTAACACAAAAAAGGCCAATAAGTTAGTTGTACTCTATTTAACTTTGGCCTGAAAGCTTCTTTTGCATCATGTGTAATGGGGTAGCAGCAAATCAAACAATGATCATTGATGATACTTCAACACGACAGTATTGCAAAAGGTGCTTTGCAACCCATCTAGGTTTATATGAGGACATATAAAGGCCTCGCTGCACCCCGTACCCAGGGCACCTTGACAGTGCCAACCTGCTTCCTTGGCAGTGTCCATGCCAACTGGCAGTGCCACCTGGGCCCATGGCAATGCTAGGTTTGCACCCAGATGGCACTGCCAGGGCACCACGCTAGCAGTGCCACGGTACCATCCTTCCTAAAGGGCATGCACCAATGGGCCTCGGATCCCCTCAGAGATCTATAGAAATTGATAAATTCTTGATTTCTCGAGGAATTAAGGGCTATGGGGAGAGAGCGGGTAAATGGAGTTGAAATCAACCATGATTGAATGGTGGAGTGGACTCGATGGGCCGAATGGCCTTACTTCCGCTCCTATGTCTTATGGTCTTATGGTCTTATCTCCACGAGTGCCATGCCATCTGTTGTGGAGACCAGTAATGAATGGTGCTCATCTGAGGTCTCCGAGGCAAAGGGGTTACCACAAAGGACCAAAAATGGTTTACATGCCTAATTATCTTTGTCATTTCAGAGCTATTTCTGAAGCTATATCCTCTTAGTCAGTGCTTACATCTGCTCCAGCCTTCATTCTTGGTTTGCTTAATTTTCCATTGTTTAAGCTTCAGTGTGTAGCAAGGTTTGAAGTGTGCATCAAGTGACCATGATCTTGAAGTTCCTGAGAGGCTTTCCTGTAAAGCCATACTACCAGATACCATGAAGATCCAGATAGTTGTATGGTCTTGATTGTATGTGTGCTGTATCTTTGTCCATAGTTGCAGGAAGGATATCATTCACTTAGGTCATGAAAATATCCTTCTAGCCTCCCTTCATTTTCACATAGGGCAGGCATATATAGCTATATAAAATTAGGGCTGCTCAGCAGCTCTGGCAACATTTGTAGAAAAATAACTGGATTTATCTGAAACACTGGGGGTTATTTTATGCTCCTGTTTGCTATGACCGTAAATGGCGACAAGGGTGCAAAACCCTGCTCGCGACCTAAAAGATTTGAGCCGGTGTGATCACGTGATGCGATCGTTCCTGTCCCTCCACCAGTGATGTAATGGGGTTCACGCCATGCAGTGACAGGAACTCCACTTAAATATATTTTAATATCATTAGCACCCTTCCTCACTGTATCGTCCCGGCACGTACGGATGTCCTCCTCTCTGACGTGATGTCATGTCGGCAAGGTTCTCTGGAAGGCTACCTTTTCCAGGGTGACGGCATGGGTCCTGCCTCCAGTACCTTATTTCCCCAAGTGTTTAAAAATTTGGCAGGAGAAGCTGGCAGCACAACTTGTGGGCTACACACCGCTTTTTCAACCCAAGACAACACGCTGGAACAAAAATGGAAAATCCACCCAACAACTCTTTTTCTCATTCCACAGATGCAGTCAGGCCTGCTGAGTATTTAGAGCATGTTCTGTTTTTATTTCAGATTTCCAGCATCTGCAGTAGTTTGCAATATTTTAAACATGCATGGACTTACATTGAGGGCACGATTTAACTAAATGGGAATTAAGTCGCATAGCAGGCGTGTTTAGCTGCGTGTTTCCAGGCGCTCGCAGTGTCAAAAAAACACAATGCTATTGAACGGCACTCGGGTTAGATAGGGGACCTCAGCGGGGAACACACAACCGAGCCGGCACATAGCCCTGTTATCTGCACTGAGATCTGCACTCGCCAGAACTCCTCGGTATAATGAGTGATCTGGACGGCCCCAACGTGACCCTCGACCCCCTCCCCAAGCCCTAACACACTATGACGGGGTCCTTAGGCCTCCCTGCACCCCGTACCCAGGGCACCTTGACAGTGCCAACCTGCTACCCTGGCAGTGTCCATGCCAACTGGCAGCGCCACTTGGGCACCATGGCAATGCCAGGTTTGCACCCAGATGGCAATGCCAGGGCACCACGCTAGCAGTGCCACGGTACCACCCTTCCTAAAGGGCATGCACCAGCCAGCCTCGGATCCCCTCAGAGATCCCCATGAGTGCCATGCCGTCTGGTCCCTGTTTGTGGAGATCAGTAATGAATGGTGCTCAACTGAGGTCTCTGAGGCAAAGGGGATAGATCCCAATGCCCTGGATGCTTTAGGAAACTGTATATTAGAGTGAGGCAAGCTGCCTCACTCTAATATGCAGATTTTCCAAAAGGTGATCCTGCCCACAATGGGCGGGATGTACATTACAACGTCTCGCGAAATCCTGTTAGATCTCATGAAGCATTGCAAGCTGGGTAGATCCGAGGGGTGGGGTCTCCCAGCTTCTATCAGCCACATTGCGTCGCGGCATGTTGCTTTCTGGGTGCATTGTGGCCATTCAATTGCACCCATAATGTCTGGAGTCTTTGATTATCTGTACTTAATGGAGTAAATCCCTTTCTGACCATGGGGGCCATTTCCTGTGATTACATGGGTTCCATCATCCTCCAGGAAATGCAGCAGCTGTGTTCCGGTTACTGTTACTAGTTTCTAAGAAAGGCGGTAAAGGCACTGAGTCTGTTAAATACATAACAGGATCTGGTGTAGAATGATATTGACCTGCTAACCAGCAATAAGTGACAAAATAAACTTCAACAGTGTTTGATGTATTTGTAGTCAATAGATTGGCTGATATTTTTTCTGTTGGAAAGAGGCAGAAACATTGGGCTGGAATCTCCATCAATGGGATCCTCCGTTTCGCCGGCAGCGCACTGACACATGCGGATTTCCTGGCAGTGTGGGGGTGCCTACAATGGGAAACCCATTGGCCGGCTGCACCAGAAAACTGGTGTGGCGGGACAGAGAATCGCGCCCCTAAAATGTCAGGTAATCTTGACCTGAACTGGTCGTTTTGAGGTTTCCCTGGAGACTAATGGCAAAGATCTCCAACTGACTTTTATGAAGTTGAGCCTCATACATACAAATATAAAAACATTGTCCATTAACGGTGTGGTATAATGACAACAATCTATCCCTCAATACCAGCAAAACTCAAGAGCTGGTCATTGACTTCAGGAAGCAAAATACAATACACACCCCTGTCAGCATCAATGGGGCCGAGGTGGAGATGGTTGACAGCTTCAAATTGCTAGGGGGGCACATCACCAACAATCTGTCCTGGTCCGCCCACGTCGATGTTACTACCAAGAAAGCACAATGGTGCCTTTACTTCCTCAGGAAAGTAAGGAAATTCGGCATGTCCACACTTACCAGCTTTTACAGATGCACCATAGAAAGCATCCTCTCTGGCTGCATCACACCTTGGTATGGCAACTGTTCAGCCCAAGATCGCAAGAAACTTCAGAGAGTCGTGAACACAGCCCAGTCTATCACACAAACCCACCTCACATCCACTGACTCGATCTACACCTCTCGCTGACTTGGGAAAGCGGGCAGCATAACCAAAGATCTCTCCCACCCGGCTTACTCACTCTTCCAACTTCTTCCATCGGGCAGGAGATACAAAAGTCTGAGAACACCGCGAACATATTCAAAACAGCTTCTGCCCCACTGTCACCAGACTCCTAAATGACCCTCTCATGGACCAACCTGATTAATATTACACTTCTGTATGCTTCACCCGACCGGTATCTATGTATTTACATTGTGTACCTTGTGTTGCCCTAATGTGTATTTTCTTTTCTTTTCATGTACTAAATGATCTGTTTGAGCTGCTTGCAGAAAAATACTTTTTCACTGTACCTCAGTAGACATGACAATAAACAAATCCAATCCATTAACTCAAAATTATTCTGGACTATAGGTCTGTAGTTATACTAAAACCTGAGCGGGGCAAGTGTGGGTTATAAGTTTCAAATACACCCAACATTCTGGTTGTGATCATTGATCAGAATCTCACTGGATTAGCTAGATAAATGCTGTGGCTACAACAGCAGGTCAAAGGTTGGCAATTCTGTGGTGGGTTACTCACCTCCTGACTTCCCAAACCCTGGGCTAGGTTCTCTGCCCCACCACGCCGCTTTTCAGCCTCGACCCGCCAGTGGAATACTCCATTTCACTGGTCGATCAATGGTGTTTCCCATTGTGGGGCAGCCCCACGCTGTCGGGAAATCCCTAGGCGCCGGTAAAATATAGCATCATGCTGGCGAAAAATCCCGCCCCCTGTCTACCATCTACAAGGCACAAGGAAGGAATGTGATTCAATGCTTTCCACTTGCCTGAATGAGTGCAGCTCCAACAACACTCAAAACGTTTGACGTCATTCAGGACAAGGCAGCCGCTTGATTGACACCACACCCACCGTCTTAAACAATCACTATCTCCACCACTGACGCACAGCAGAGGCAATGTGAGTTATCCACAAGATATTCTGCATGAAGGGCAGCAGATGCATGGAGACTCCACCATCTGCAGGGTTCCCTCCAAGTCTCACACCACCCTGCAGTGGAACTATAATGGCTGTTCCTTCACTATTGCTGGGTCTAAATTCTGGAACTCCCTTCCTAACAGCACTGTGGATATACACCACAGACTGGATTCTCCATCCTGCGACACCCGAAGCGCATTTCCCGATGTGATGGAGAATCAGGAGCCAGCAGAAATTTGGGATTGGCGATCCGAACGCAATGCTCCAACCCCCTCTGCTGCCATCGGAATTTAGGTTCATGCCAGCTTGCCAGCAGGAGGATATAAATGAATGCACATAGCAGGCCCGGCACCCTAATTCTCTGATCCCCTGAGCCTGGAATCACGTGGCCGTGGACCACATCTGGGGCAGGATTCTTCGGAAACTGGCGGGGCAGCAACTCTGGCGTGAAGGAGTGACGCAAACCTCTCCAGCGTCGGGCCGCCCCGAAGGTGAGGAATCCTCTGTACCTTCAGGGGCTAGGCCGGCGCCAGAGTGGTTTGTGCCACGCCGGCCGGCGCGGAAGGGACCTGGTGCCACGCCAACCAGTGCCGAAGGGCCTCCGCCGACTGGCACGAGTTGGCGCATGCGCCAGAGCACCAGTGTGTGCTGGCGTCATCCCAGCACATGCGCAGGGGGGTTCACCTCCACGCCAACCATTGCGGACTGTTAACCAGCCGGCACGGAGGAATAGAGTGCCCCCTGTGCCACTCAGCCCATCACGGGCCGGAGAATCGCCGGGGGGGGGGGGGGGGGGGGGGCATCCCTGCCAAATCTTCGGCACCGGAGAATTTGGCAGCTAGCAGGGGCGGGATTCACGCCATCCCCTGCCGATTCTCCGACCCGGCGGTGGGGTGGTAGAGCCCCGCCCCTGGTATTTACCAGCGTTGCCCTGACATGGCGGATGTCGCGGTGGGCCAAGGGGAGGGAGTTCCCCCATTGTCCATCTGAGGGCTACCCTCCCCCATTCACAATGCACTACCTGCCCACCCCTCCTCTACCTGACTCCCACTGAGGATCACTTTAATAGGGAGCACCCCCCAGTGGTAACCTTAATAGGGATATCTCTCCAGGACCCCTAACTGAAGGAACTCCCCCCACAGGTACCCCTAACTGAAGGAATGCCCCACAGGGACCCCTTCACTAGAGGGACCCGCACAGAGAACCCCTAACTAAAGGGACTCCACAGGACTCCCTGGCTAATGGGAACCCCGCAGACCCCCCCAACCCCCGCTCGCCCCCCCCCCCCCCCCCCCCCCCCAGAAAAGAGACTCCTGTCTGTAAGCTAAAGTGTTTGGAATGCTCTTGATGATTGGAATGCACTTCCCTCTCTTTGATGTGAATGATGCTTGTAAACATCAGGGTTTCAGCTCTTAGAGTCACTCATCCATGAAGGGAGATGAATGAATCAAGGCTGATGCTGGTTTGCGGAAACTGTCAATCCCAATCCACTGCTAGAAAGGAATGAATGGCTTGCAGCAAATAGATCTGCAGGGTTGAAACATAGGTCACATCTGTTCTCCTTCCAGGAATGCACGCGTGGAGCTTCCACTATAATTTTTTTAACTACCCCTGTCTGGACTGTCCTTTAGCTTCCAGATAAGGGTCTCTTTTCTGAGGAATAGGGGGGGGGGGTAATCTGTGGGGAGGCGGGTCCCTCCAGTCAGGGGGTTCCTCTGGGGGAGCCCTTTAGTCAGGATGTTCCTGTGGGGGGCTCCTTTAATTAGGGAATCTCTGTGGGGGTCCCTTTAGTTAGGGGGTCTCTGTGGGGAAGGGGGGGCTCAAGTTAGGGGTCTCTATGGGGGCTTCCTTCAAATAGGGGGCCTCTGTTGGGAGTCTCTGTGGGGGTCCCTTCAGTTAGGGGGTCCCTGTGGGAGGTTTCTTCACTTAGGGGGCCAGGGGGATCTCGCTGTTCATGGGGTCCCTGTGGGCATCTCCCTATTAAGGCGGTGCTTGGGTGGGTCTCCCTTGCTAAGGAGTTCTGGGGATGAGGTTCGGGGCACCCCTGTACTTGGGGGAGGAGGGATCACCCAGGTAATCTCGGGTGGGGAGCTGCTTCGCGGTGCGGGGGGTGCAGCCGGCCATGGGACTTTGCTATCGTGCTGCCCACTGAATACAATGACCTGTATTCCTTGCCATGCATAAATTTGTATGGCAGGGGATATGGAATTGCTTCCCGATTTGTGCTCCCGTGAAAACGCAAATCGATTGCAATTCTGCTTCAGCGGGAGACTCTCCAAAATGGAGAATCCACCCCTACATGGACTGCAATGGTTCAAGAAGACAGCTCACCACCCACCTTCTCAATGTATTTGCAATCTCTGTTTCTGAGTTAGTATTAACAACTGTTTGCAAGTGTTTAATTGTATTTTAAAATGCCTTCCTCCCAGCACATGTTTGCATTCTTCTCGTCCCACTTTCCTCAGTTCTCCTTTGGTTAACCTCCAGATCACGCTGCCACCTTTCATCCTCTTCAGTTTATGATGATACTTTTCTTCCTCCTCCACCCCAGTGCATGTCATATCCTACTTCACTTTCTCCATCTCAACCTGGCATTCTTCCATCCTTCCTTCTTTCAGTTCATATCGGCCCTCTTCTCCCCATCATCCCTATAGTTTACACTTTATTAAACACCCGCTGCTTTTAATTTCTGAAGTCTTGTTTTCCTCTCTTCCTCCCTGTTCTCATTGTTCCAACTTGTTCTCATTACTCTTATCTGTTGCTGCAGTTAACATGAAACAGACTCAGTTGCTCACTGCAAGTTGGAATGCCTAATCTCTAAAGGCTACAGTGAGGTCAGAAATTCCCACTCCTTCCTTACCCCACAACCACCCCTCCACCACTTCAGGTACTGCTGAAGTGTATTTTATCATTTATTGCTGGTTGATAGGTCACAGTCATTCCACACCAGTTTCTGTCATTCTCCTTCGCTGCTTTCACTATGCGTTAGAGTTCAGGCTCCAAGTGAAGTGACGGAAGCAGAATTTCAGAGCTGGGTATGGAACTCATGTGTAATGGCTTGATGGGTGACCTCCATGAAGTGCAGCAAGTTTAAATACCTTTTGGATTTTGGCTGCAAACCCTGACAAGTAGACGCCAGACCCAAAGCACTGTCTCCCCATGTAAAACATATAGATATGGAGGGTGTCATTTACACAGTGCTGACAGTACACATCTGATGGCATTTGACTTCCTTGGCCATCCTCCTTTGATCCTGCTCATCCTCATCTATTACGTCAAGTGACAGGGGAGTAATGAAAGGAATCCCCATCACTGAGTACCATCTGCCAGCAAAAAGTGATTTGACGGTGTGGCTGTTAAATTCCCAACCTGCTTAAACTTGGCTGAGTTTGACCATCCATTTCACATGGGTAATGATTAGCATATTGCACATGTGGGAATGAGCACAACAACTTTGCAAACTCCCTCTGTGAGTGTAAATAATGAACAGATTTGCATGGGAATAAACTTAACACAATTTGAATGGAAAAGCAGACCGCTCACTGAAACATCATGCAGCATTTTGTAACAGGCGCGAAAAGCAGGAACTTCAAACTGTTCATTTTCCAGGTTCCACCTACACAATTGCTGTTGGTATAATGCAGCATTTCCTATACTCATTCCTGGGTTTTCAAGTGCAAGCATAGATTTTACATGCCTTTTATTGCATGATTCATGTCACTTCCTATCAGGTAATCAATATCATTTAATTTAAATGAGGGACTACATATTCTGGATTTTGAAAATAAATTGATCAAATACTTATTTTATAAGAAAAATGGACATTGTTGACGCGCTATATAACACTGTAACAATAATAAACCTTGTGATTTATTCTGCATTTTCTTATTGTTCCAATACCTTAGGAATTGTAGCACATCACTTACACAGATTGTGCATATTTATTTTTGGTAGTTTTTGAGAGAGAGATTTGTTTTTAAGTTATAAATAACAAATACCGCCTGACTGATTGAATGCAAAATATTATTCCCCCCCCTCCAATCCATTGTATGTACACATGATCTATTATGCTTCACTGCCTTAATATGAACATGCTAAAGTCTATTACTGATGCCATTGTCTGAGGACCACTCAGTTGGAAATGAAACATGAATTTCCCCTGTTTTGACAGCCACACGATATATGAAGAAACAATACATGGCATATTCAAAGAATGAATGTACTTCAAAGCAAGCAATCATCTTTCCCCGATGTGTTAAAATTTTACACGATTCAGTCAGGCTTGAAATAAATTCCAATCTGCAAATTCAAATCATAGTGGAGGTTGGCTGCAGCCCCATTTATACTGACATCATTTGTTCCCTACCAGCTGCTTTGGTGGGGATACCCTTCCTTTGTCAAGATTTCCCAAGAGACAGGGGCTTATACGCAGTCGGACCCACTGTGACAGGCAGAATAATTGAACATTTGGATATGCATACATAAAGTGACACTATGGTTATTTATAGTAAAGGAAGCAATTTAAAAGCCTGGCAATTGAAATGCTACTTGTAATTTGAACAACTGACTCCAATGCAATTTATTTTTACTGTCCAAATTACATTAAAAATGGAACTATTGTACATTTCCCCTTATCCCCTTTTTAAAGGCAACTTTGTGTTTTAAAAATATTCCGCAGACGCTACAATTGCTGTAAGCAGCACGAAATAAACCTTCGGAATTTTGGATGTAGTAAAAAATAGTGGAGCTCATTATTAAATCTCAGAACAGTACAAATGGAGCATTCAGGCGAAGCTTTCTGATCTGATATTGGGTGGAAATATTCTGGATGTGAAGTACTGCTATCCCTAACTTTCATAAGTATTCACCAAAAATATACATCTGAACCGATGAAAAGAAGCAGGAAATTAGATGTCTTCTTGATGGAAATTTATTTGAAAAGAAAATGACTGGGCTCCTGGACATAAAATGCTTGATTTGTATTTGTACATAAATGTTTCCAAAAATAGTAACAGCTACTTTCTAAACAGTCTGCCATCTGTTCCAATTAGAGCAGGAATGTTATACAAATAATCTTTGAATATGGAGTTTCTGTGTCTCGAAAGATCCAGTTTACCATATAATAAAACTTAAATACAGAACATATCAGGACTGACAGCTGTGAACTTTACCTGCAGAAGAGTCACTGGAGATAGGATTGCCATCTGAAATACAATTGAACTACATTTGTTGAAAGCAGCATTATTAGTGAAAATTCAAGAACACTAACATGTGGCAAGATTTATACCATTCAAAGGTGCTTTGTTCTATTAACTTTGACAAATGCTTAGGGCATGTAAAGCACATTATTAATCTATAATTATTTATCTTAAGTGGTGAGATCAGTCCTGTAATTATATCAAACTAGAGATAATTTTTACTTACCTTTTCAACTGACCCCCATCAGGCAACTGCTCTGACCCTCCAATGTTGCACAGCACTGTAGAGATTTACGCTTTCGCCACAGAAAGAACTATGGAATATATGTTGGTAAGCATAGGTAAACTGGACTCTGGCCATAACCAGGAGTCAAAGCTAATTTCTTTCACTGCTGTGATACATCTGTAGCAAGGGAGCTCTCAAAATTCCACGCACACACACACACACACACACACACATAGTCAGCAGAATAGCCAAAAGACTCTGAACCTGTAACTTGTGGCACTGAAGGTGAATTCTCCAGCATTGTAGCACAGGACTGTCATCCACAATGGGACTAAAACTTGAAAAGAACCTTGGGGAGTTTTTGTCTTCTTATCTGCAGCTGGACTGGGCATGTTTGCTCCTACAGGCAGCCCTGGATCGACTGGGTCATGTTATTCATTGTAGTCCATTATCCCTCATGTAGAGGCTTGTTCATACACGGTTTAGGAGCTGAATCTCTCCCCTTTTCAGTGTGAGAACTTCCAGTGAGTTTGTCTTTGTCAATGTGCAAGAAAAATGTGCAACTCAGGACATCTCTTATCAGCTCTGATAAAATTGTTTCTCTTAAAAGATTACATTCTTTAAAAATAAGCTGGTTCAAATCCAGCTTGATTTTTCTTTTTTGTTGTAATAATACTTTTCAGTTGTATTGAGAAATTCATCCTTTTCTTTGGCCAAATTATTATTTTGAAAGACTGATTTTAATTTAAGGCAGATTTTCCATGAGTTTCTGTATTCTGTCACATGTGTGACTGCCGCGGAAAATTGTGACAATTACCTTCATTCACAGGAGGCCATTCTGTCTATTGTTTTTCTACCAGCTCTTTGAACAGCTCACCCATTAGCCTAACTCTCCTGCTCTGTTCCCATAGCCCTTCAATTTTTCCTTTCCTTATATAATATGTATTATCTTTATACAATATATATCCAATTACCTTTTGAAATTTCCTTTTGGAGTTCCTTGCTGAATCTCGAACTGCATTCCAGATCACATTTCGTTGCTCATGAACAATCCTCCATAACTTCTGTCTGACATTTTTGCCAATTATTATAAATCCGCACCCTATGCTAACCGACCCTTCTACCAATGGAAATAGTTAAGCCCTTTCTACTCTCTCAAAACCCCTCATAATTTTGAACACCTCGATCAAATCTTCACATTCCCTGTTCTAAAGAAAACTATCACAGATTCTCTCGTCTCCCACTTTACAGTAATTCTGTATCTCTGGTACTATTTTGATAAATCTCCTTGCATTGTTTCCAAGTTCTCGATAGTTTGTTCAAGTGTGGCGTATTGGACACAATGACCTCCTCTCGCTAGTGCAGGCAAAGATCACTTGACCCCCCACCCCCATCGTGGTCACCGACCGCCACCCCCCCCTAAAGCACCCCCCCTCACCCCATCTCATAAGGGCAGGGCACCTCCGGATTTGTGGAAATCAGTGCTAAAGAATGCCATGGAGGGGTCTCTCAGTCACGGGGGTTCAATCCTGCCTCCAATGTAAACATATCCCACTGGGCTGGGATCCATCTGGCAGAAATGATTTAAACTGCTAAGTTCAGATGGTTCTGCCAGTTTTGACTTGACAGTTACTCTGAAAGAGTTAGAAGGACTTCTGACTTCAGAGTAACCATTTTAAATACCGGACCCAGTCGCACACAGGACGCCCATCCCACATACACCACCCTCCTCCCCCCCAGCAAATTCCCCACAACTGCCCTCCCTGGTCTTCTCCAACCCCCAGATGAGGTGCGATCCCTATTCCAGCCTGATCCCTCTCCCAGTCTGACCAACATCAGCCCACCTTCCCCGTCCAACCCCCTCTTCTAGGTCTGACCCAACCTGACACCCACCACCCAAAAGACCATAAGACATTGGAGCAGAATTAGGTCACTCGGTTCATCGAGTCTGCTCTGCAATTCAATCATGGCTGTTATGTTTCTGATCCCCATTTTCCTGACTTCTCCTATAACCGCACTCCCCCAGTCTGATTCCCCTGCTGACCTGATCTCCGGAGGCACCGGAAAACCTAAATTTGTAACCTTCTCTGTAATTTTAAAAGCAATCAATATGTATATAGTTTTCCACCACCCCCGCTGGACTCATTTTTAACAGGGGGTGAATGTGGTAGTCACCACTGATGTGTTATACTGTATATATTGGTATTACGGTAAGGCCTCTGTACTACAGGTATGGTGGGAGATCCTTGCCTGCTGGCTCCACCCAGTAGGCGGAGTATAAATGTTGGGCTCACCGAGCTGCAGCCATTTTGGCAGCTGCTGTAGGAGGCCACACATCTCCGTCAAGTAAAGCCTCAATTACATTCTACTCTCGTCTCATCGTAATTGATAGTGCATCACTCTTGTAGTTAGCAAATCAACTCTTTGAACTTAGTAACAAACTTGGTTTAACTGAGCTCAGCCTCTTCTGGAAGATGTTGAATGTTTGCAACTTTTTCCCTTTTTGATGCAGAAAAATACATTCAACATTAACCTGATCTCACCAAGAATGTGGACATAATAATAATAATTTTTATTGTCACAAGTAGGCAATGAAGTTACTGTGAAATCCCCTCGCGCCACATTACGGCGCCTGTTCGGGTACACGGAGGGAGATTTCAGAATGTCCAAATTACCTAACAGCAAGGGCGGGATTCTCCGTGAATCAGCGTGATAGCCCGAAACCGGGGGCAAAAAACAGCGTGAATAACTCCGGCGCCAGGCCCCCCGAAATGTCGTGAATTCTCCGGCCGGCAATGGGCTAGTAGCAGCCACCCCCACCCCCCCGACAGATGCAGAGCACCAGGCTGATGCCGCCCCCATGACGTTCCAGGGCGGCCACGAGCCAGGGACAGACCCGGAGAGCCAAGCGGACGCCACCCACATCTTCTGCGAGTGCGGCGACGCCGGGGGGCCATACACAGTGACGAGGAGGGCAGCCACAGCAACAAGCCCTCGTCGCAGCCGACCCAGGACAATAACGCACAGGACACTGACGCACAGAACACCGACACACAGGGCCCTAACACATAGGACCCTAACCCACAGGACCCAAACCCACAGGACCCTAACACAAAGGACACTAATGCCCAGAACACGCACACAACACCCACACAGAGGGGACGGATGGAAAGGAATTACCACTCCAGGGGACCCTGGACTTCGGGTCAGATGAGAAGCACACCATTACGCCACTTCTATCTCCTACACCCTCCACCATCGCAGAGACACTCACCTCGGTTGGGCACTTTAGCGATGAGGCATCTGGGACACTAACTGGTGCGCACAACACAGCCGTCCCGGTACAGAAGGTGGAGGCAGGAGCAGCCGAGGGGCCAGGCGGTTGGAGGGCAGCAGGCAACCATCTGCCACCCAGATGGGTCCCGGGTTCTTGGAGTTACCACACCAACCATAGACCGGATGCAGTAACGAACCAAGGGACGACCAAAGGGGGTGATGACCGGCTTGCGGCAGCTGCAGACGAAGGTGGAGGAGTCCACCTGCGTGTAGGAGCAGGGAGTGGTGCTGGTCATGCGTGCCAACCATGCTGACACCGCACGGGTGGCATCAGCGGTGGAGGCAATAGGTGCGACGGTATCAGACATGGGTCGCAGTATGCAAGGTGTGGGGCTTTCTGTGCAGGTGGCATCCGTGGTCAAGGACATGGCTGCCCTCTCACAGGCAGACATGAGCCAGAGCCAGCAGCAGATCGCAGAGGCGCTCAACGCCATGGCCCAGTCTCAACAGGCAATGGCCCAGTCTCTGCAGGCCATTGCTGAGGGCATCGGTGCCATTGCCCAGGTGCTGGCCGGCATTGCCCAGACAGACAGGGGTGGCCAACTCCGAGCTCCATGGCTGCAAACTTGCAGACCCTTGTTGATACTAGGGCGTGCCTCCATGACTGGCAGCGCCAGGTATCGGGGGGGGGGGGGGGGGCATCGGGTGCTCTGTCCCTTCGCATCCCCGACCCATACAGAGGCCCGGCGCCCATCGGGCACTCCAAGGGAGGAGGAGGTGCTGGGGCCCGTTCTGGGTCCCCCTGTAGGGGAGGTCCCAGAACACCGTAACACCTCGGACTCCCCCCCCTTCCGCCACAGGTGCATCTGGTGGGCAACGGGCAGGACAGGCTGGCAGCTCGCCATCCTCGTCGCCCGAGCCGCAACCTGGCCCACCTAGGCCGGGCCGCCCCAGGAAACGGCCGCCAAAGGGGTCCCTAGTCACAGGCAGGAATCATAGAAGTCCACCTCCAGTTCTGCTGCACCGTCTGGGGAACCACCTAGACATAGTCATTGAGCCCGTAAGGCCAAACAATTAGACACTGAGTAGGTTGGCATGGGTGCATGGCACAGATTAGTACTGGGGCTAGGGCACGTGTATGGACTGTTTGTTATCAAAATCACTTTCACACCTACAGAGATACCTTTGTGTTCTGTCCGATGCGTGCGGGGGTATGGTGTGAGGTGAGTGCCAGTGTGTGTGTGCGGGGTGACAGAACGTTGGCCTCAGGTGAGTATGTCCCCTCTCCCCCAGATCGCCCTCACCATCTCCCTGGGAACACGACGGGACCGTGCGCCTCAGTGCCACGGCCGCATGCAGGGACGGTCATTGTCCAATGATGTAGAGCCCAGAGCTCATCATAGAGCGGGTTGTCATCATCCTCCAATAGACATGCTTCTACCAGTGACCGTGTGAGCCCGGCCTGTTGTGCCGCAGGTGGATGTGCAATGGAAGGGTGGTGTGCATGCGGGTGGGGTGAGGTTGGTTGGTGTTGGGTGGGTGGGGTGAGGGTGGTTGGTGTTGGGTGGGTGGGGTGAGGGTGATTGGTGTTGGGTGGGTGGGGTGAGGGTGGTAGGCTGGTGCCATATTGTGCAGTCGGTGCTCATACTCAGCGTTTCCCACGCCCCCCCCCCTAGTCCGTGAACCGGGCGGCTATCAGCCTGTCCCGTGCCCACTGGTTCAGCCGGTAACAGTGGGCAGCCTCCCGTGCATTTCCAGCCTGTCTGTCCTGACCATTGCCCCCATCCTCCTCATCTGGGGCGGTTTGCACGTCGTCTTGCTTCTCCTCCCCTTCCCCCTTCTCTACCTGCAGCACATGGCCCCTCTGCTGGGCTATGTTGTGCAGGATGCAACACACCACAACGATGCGGCTGACCCTATCTGACGGGTACTGGATGGCCCCTGCAGAGCAGTCCAGGCACCTGAAGCGCAGCTTCAGCAGCCCAAAGCATCTATCACACCCTTGGTCACTGCATGGGCATCGTTGTGGCGGTTCTCCATGTCAGTCTGTGGCCTCCGTAAAGGCGTCATCAGCCACGACCACAATGGGTAAACCCTGTCACCCAGCCAGGGACGGGGTGGTTTGGGGGGTGAGCCATATGTTGGCCCACCAGCTACAGAAGCATATTGCATCTAGGGAATTTTGAGGGTGTAGACAGGAAGGGGGGAGGCAGTGTCAGAGCCGGGGAAGATTAATGAAGTATTTAGGGAGTATAATGGGAAGCTGTACAGGGCTGAGCTGGGTGGTGAGGAAGGAGATATGGGGCAATATTTGGATGAGCTGGAGTTACCAAGGGTGGATGAAGAGAGGAGGAAGGCAATAGAGGAGCCATTAGGGTTGAGGGAGGTAATAGATAGTATAAGGGGAATGAAGTCAGGGAAGGCCCCAGGGCCAGATGGTACCCGATGGAGTTCTATTAAGAGTTTGCGATGCAGTTGGCACCACACTTGCTGGGGACGTTGAGCGAGGTGCTGGAGAAGGGAGATACCGGAGACATTGATATTGATTATGCTAATCCCAAACAAGAGAAAGGACCTGTTCGAGTGTGGGTCTTTTAGGCCCATTGCACTGCTTTACATGGATGTGAAAGTTTAGGCCAAATTAGTGGGGAGGAGGATGGATTGATGTGTTCCAGGGGTGGTCGCTGAGGGTCAAACGGGCTTCATAAAGGGAAGGTAGCTCTCCAGTAACATCAGGAGGCTATTAAACATGATTATGGCCTTGTTGGAGGGGCATGTACCAGAGGTAGTGGTCTCTATGGATGAGGAGAAAGCGTTTGACTGGGTGGAGTGGAGGTACCTGTTTGAGATCCTTGTAAAGCTTGGGTTTGGCCCGATGTTTGTGGCGTGGGTGTGCGTGTTGTATGTGGCCCCAGTGGCGAGGTACAGATGAATGAGATGAGTTCACGGAGTTTTGGGTTGCACAGGGGAACGAGGCACGGGTGTCCGCTATCACCACTGTTATTCGTGCTGACGATAGAGCCCTTGGCGATGGCCCTGAGGGGGTCAGTAGAGTGGCAGGGGATTGTGAGAGAGAATAGGAAACACCGGGTGCCACTCTACTCAGACGACCTGTTGCCATTCATGTCGAAACTTGTGTAGAGAATGGGGAGAATTATGGGCATACTGGAAAGGTTCAGGACCTTCTTGGGATATAAGTTAAATGTCGAGCAGAGTGCAATGTTTCCCGTGCATCCCCTCACCCAGGACCGCCCACGCACACTTACCTGCCAGGTCCCGCCAAAACCTAATGGCCACTCAACCCATCAGAGCCCCGAGAATTGCCAAGGAGGAGACGGCCGGCCAACCGGCGTGGCGGGAATCCCGCCAGCCCCCAAAAAATGGCCTGGAGAATAGGGCAGCCGGCGGTGGGTCGGGTTTTCGCGCTTCCCCCCCGGGGATTCTCTGACCCGGCGCAGGGTTGGATAATCCCGGCCCGTAATTGCAAGTGAGGGACTTTGCGTGGAAAGAATGGAGAGGGTTTTCCAAGCTGCCGGAGTTTATCCTGTTGAAGCAGTTGCCACTCCTGGATGTGGAATTGGAGGGCTGGATTGGTGATATATATGGTTGGCTGGGGGAACAAGGGGCAGCGCAGATGGTGAGGATCAATAATAAATGGGAGGAGGAGCTGGGGGGAGGAGATAGGATGGGAAATGTGGAGTGAGGCGGTGTATAGGATAAATTCGACTTCCTCATGAGGATGAGCTTGATTCAGTTCAAGGTGGCACATAGGTTGCATATGACCCGGGCAAGGATGAGTGGGTTCTTCCAGGGGTTGGTGGACAAGTGCGAGATGTGTGGGCGAGGACCAGTGCATCACGCACACATGTTCTGGGGCTGCGTGAAGTTGGAGTGATACTGGAAGGTAGTAATCGGGACACTATCGAAGATTGTGGGGGTAGAGGTCAGGCCGGACCCAATGGTAGTGATCGTTGGGATATCGGAAATGCTGGGGCTGATGGAAGGGAGGAGAGCTGGTGTCATGGAATTCGTGTCTCCAATTGCCCGGCGAAGGATATTGTTGGATTGTTGGGTCGGCCACCAGGGTGGCGGCTTGGCTGGGGGACCAGTTTGACTTTCTTCGGCTGGAAAAGATTACATTTGTGCTGAGGGGATCAGCGGAGGGCTTTGAGACACGATGGCGACTGTTCTTGACAATTTTTGAGGAATTGTTTGTACTGTGGTGGGGGGGGGGGGGGGGGGGGGGAGGAGGATGGGGACGAGGAAGGGGTGAGTAGGCGGAAATATTACACAAACTTGGAACTTTGGGAGTGTTGACAATGTTACGGATTTGTGATTTTGTACTTTTGAAAATGTTTGGAATAAAATACATGTTAAAAAAAAGAATGTGGCCCTGACAACCCTTTCAAAAGTGTTTTCACTTCCAAAACACAGCGGAGGAAGAAAATTGAATAAATAATTTTGTCATTTAGTTACAATTTTACAAAACTAGAAAAGAAAATTTTGGAGAGCTAGTAGATTCTCCCAGATACAAAAAAGGTAAGAATACAGAGGGCTGGATTCTACCTATCGGAGGGATCCTCCTCTTCGACGGCAGCGCATTCACACTCGCTGATTTCTCGACAGCATAGGGGTGCCACGATGGGAAAGCCCACTGGCCGGCTGCCGGGATGGAGGTTCCCGTTGCCGGCGAGAGCGTGCCACTTCAGAAAACGGGTGCGGTGGGACAGAGAATCCCGCCAAGCCTTTTTTTCATGGGTCTAAGGGGTGTGCCAGGGTCTAGTGAATTCTCTTTGTCCCATTTGTGAGTGGAATCAATTTCATGTTGAACAGCTTATCCTCTTTGCACTGGGAATATGATCTACAACTAAAACCAAAAATATTCTATTTTTTAGGATTGTTTTATTTTTGTCACATGTAATGCAATTGTAGAAGGCATTTTCCCATGCCTTAATGTGATACTACTTTCATCAATCTGTACAGTATCATGAAAATCCCATTAAGAGTTTAATATTAAGAATAATGAATGGGCAGAGGATACACATCACAGCTTGTGATGCAGTTATTTTATACTCCATACACCTTTGTACTCCTCATAACCAACAACATACTATCATGTCCGCATTGAACAAAGTGATTTGTATGTTCGTATGTCCGTATCAGATGCATAGCACTAGAAAGTTCTGATATAACTGGAGGCAGTTCTACCGCAAAATGTGGTCTTTACATGTGATGTGGTATCATTGTAACCTGGAATGAGGCCAACATTTGAAAATATTTAGGTAGTCTGCTGCAACAGGTAATTATGCAAATGTAACACATACACAAACTTTGTGCTGCCTTTGCATTTAAATAACTACAGTGTGAAATCTATGCTATATGTGTCCAGTTGCCTGGCTGAAGACCTGAGTAAAGGCTGCAAAACCATGAGAAACTAGCATGAGTTTAAGGCAGCCCGCACTACTCAAAACCAGTATCGGTTGAAGGAGAAGTGCATCGTGTGTGGAGCAGGTGGTGAACATCATTGTAAAAGAGTGTGACCTGGGAAAGACACAAGACAGAAGCGGACTCCAAGATCTGCAGGTTCTGTCTTGGAGGACATGGTGCGGGAGGTGAAGAGCAGGAGAGATGTAATTTGTCAGCAAGGACAGGCAGCTTTCTGTAAAATCTTTGAGAAAGGCAATGCGACTAGAAAGCCTTGGCAGTCAATGTCAGGAGTTTAGATCCAAGGATTTGGATGCTGTGCTACATGAAGCTCAATCACATCACTAAGGAGGTAGTGATGGGCAAGCTAATGGGGCTAAAGGTAGACAAGTCTCCTGATGGATTGCATCCCAGAGTGCTAAAAGAGATGGCTAGGGAAATTGCAGATGCACTAGTGATGATTTACCAAAATTCACTAGACTCTGGGGTGGTCCCGGTGGATTGGAAATTAGCAAACGTGACACCACTGTTTTAAAAAGGAGGCAGGCAGAGAGCAGGAAATTATAGGCCAGTGAGCATAACGTTGGTAGTAGGGAAGATGCTGGAATCTATCATCAAGGAAGAAATAGCGAGGCATCTGGATAGAAATTGTCCCATTGGGCAGACGCAGCATGGGTTCATAAAGGGCAGGTTGTGCCTAACTAATTTAGTGGAATATTTTGAGAACATTACCAGTGCAGTGGATAACGGGGAGCCAATGGATGTGGTATATCTGGATTTCCAGAAAGATTTTGACAAGGTGCCACGCAAAAGGCTGCTGCATAAGATAAAGATGCATGGCATTAAGGGTAAAGTAGTAGCATGGATAGAGGATTGGTTAATTAATAGAAAGCAAAGAGTGGGGATTAATGGGTGCTTCTCTGGTTGGCGATCAGTAGCTAGTGGTGTCCCTCAGGGATCTGTGTTGGGCCCACAATTGTTCACAATCTACATAGATTATTTGGAGTTGGGGACGAAGGGCAATGTGTCCAGGTTTGCAGATGACACTAAGATGAGTGGTAAAGCAAAAACTGCAGAGGATACTGGAAGTCTGCAGAGGGATTTGGATAGGTTAAGTGAATGGGCTAGTATCTGGCAAATGGAATACAATGTTGACAAGTGTGAGGTTATCCATTTTGGTAGGAATAACAGCAAACAGGATTATTATTTAAACGATAAAATATTAAAGCATGCTGCTGTGCAGAGAGACCTGGGTGTGCTAGTGCATGAGTCAGAGAAAGTTGGTTTACAGGTGCAACAGGTGATTAAGAAGGCAAATGGAATTTTGCCCTTCATTGCTAGAGGGATGGAGTTTAAGACTAGGGAGGTTATGCTGCAATTGTATAATGTGTTAGTGAGGCCACACCTGGAGTATTGTGTTCAGTTTTTGTCTCCTTACTTGAGAAAGGACGTACTGGTGCTGGAGGGTGTGCAGAGGAGATTCACGAGGTTAATCCCAGAGCTGAAGGGGTTGGATTATGAGGAGAGGTTGAGTAGACTGGGACTGTACTCATTGGAATTTAGAAGGATGAGGGGGGATCTTATCGAAACATTTTAAATTATGAAGGGAATAGATAGGATAGATGCGGGCAGGTTGTTTCCACTGGCGGGTGAAAGCAGAACTAGGGGGCATGGCCTCAAAATAAGGGGAAGTAGATTTAGGACTGAGTTTAGGAGAAACTTCTTCACCCAAAGGGTTGTGAATCTATGGAATTCCTTGCCCTGTGAAGCAGTTGAGGCTCCTTCATTAAATATTTTTAAGGTAAAGATAGATAGTTTTTTGAAGAAAAAAGGGATTAAGGGTTATGGTGTTCGGGCCGGAAAGTGGAGCTGAGTCCACAAAAGATCAGCCATGATCTCATTGAATGGCGGAGCAGGCTCGAGGGGCCAGATGGCCTACTCCTGCTCCTAGTTCTTATGTTCTTATGTTCTTATGCATGAACAAGGTCAGTAAATGCATCTTCAAATGTTGTATCCCACCAACTGTACCACAAGCCTCAAACACTGCTCAAAGCACTGCACTCCATAATTTATTTACTAACAATCTCTATCAATAACAACTGGTACCTAAGTCGGATAAATCCATCAAGGACAGCCCAGCAAAAAAGGGCTGTGTTGGTTACCTCTCCCTTCCACCTCCTCAACTAGTTATGACCTTGCTGGCAGCAATAGTTGTGACCTCATTATACTGAATTTATACAGCATGAGGTACACAAGAAAGACAAGTCTTTGCCTGTACTCTGACAAGTACTGCAGGACAGCTAAGTCATTGCTTCAACAACCAATCTAATCACATTTTATGGCAGCATGACTTTCATTACAAGAACATAAGAAACAGGCTACTTGTCCCCTTAAGCTTGCTACGCCATTTTAATAAGATCATGGCTATTTGTTTTGGATTTTAATTCCACTTTCCTGCCCACCTCCATACTGTAAGCAGAGTTTTCAGAGGTTGTTAGATGTGGATTCTGTGTTAGATGTGGATTGTGCTTAAGTTTCCTCAGTAAGATGGAAGCTCAATATTTCTTTTTCAGTTTTGTAGTTACAGAACATCAACTAGACGGTGAAAAGTCTCAAGGAAGTGCTACAGAAATAGTAATAATGAGGGTTAACACAGAATGGCAGAGGTATGGACACTTCTGACTGCCCCCTTCACATTTTTGAAACCGTCACCCCTAGTTCTAGATTCCACCAACAAGGGATACATCGTCTCAGCATCAAATCCTCGTCAAATCCTCTCAAAATCTTCTATTTTTCAACAAGATCACCTCTCGCTCATCGAAACTTCAATGGGTTTAGGGCCAAACTGCTCAACCAAGGTTGTAAAACAAAAACCTTCATCCCAGGAATCAATCTACTGAACCTCGCCTGAACTGCCTCCAATATCCTTTCTTGAATAAGGAGACCAAAACTGTATGTAGCCTCCTCAGAATGCTCTACGGATCAAACTAAACTTCTCTACATTAATAACAAAAACAGAAAATACGAGAAAAATTCATCAGATCTGGCAGCACCTGCAGAGACACTTTTCAAGTCTGTATGACTTCTTCAGAGCTCTGTAGATTACAACCAACACATCCACAATATCTGTGGTCCCCTCTTTTAAGACTCTAAGACTCAGGCCATCAGATTCAGGGAACCTGTTAGGCTTAGATACATTAGGTTTGTGAGTACCTTTTCTCTAGTGATAATGATTGTTTCAAGCTTCTCCTTCCCTTTATGTCCCTTGATTTTCTACTATTCTTGAAATGTTTTCTGTGCCTTCTACCACGAGGACAGGTACAAAACAGATTCAGTCTCTGCCATTTCCTTATTTCCCATTATCAATTCCCACGTCCCATCTTCTAATGGATCAATGCTTACTTTAGCTACTCTGTTCCTTTTTAAAATTAAGTAGATGCAATTACAAACAGCGTAGGCAGAGTTGGCTAAATTAGGCTGGGAAAATAGGTAAAGCAGTTGAGATGGTATAAGCTGTGGCAGACATAAAACTCTCATAATTCATAACTACTCTAATTGCTGACACTCTTACTATCTGTTTTTATAGTTCTTGCCAGTTTACCCTCGTATTCTAAATTCTCTCGCTTTACAATTTTTAGTGATTCTTTGTTGGTTTCTAAAATGCTCCCATCTGACCGACCACTAATCTTTGCATCATTTTATGTCTTTCCTTTCAATTTGAAACCATCCTTAGCTGTCTTAGTTAGAACAGATTTTTAAATTCTTCTCGTAACCTTTCTTTTTCAATAGAGCTCATCAGCGTTGAATTATGAGAGTTTTATGTCTGCCACAGCTTATACCATCTCAACTGCTTTACCTATTTTCCCAGCCTAATTTAGCCAACTCTGCCTACGCTGTTTGTAATTGCATCTACTTAATTTTAAGACATTAGTTCCAGACCCACGCTTCAGCACAATGTGAAATTCTATCATGCCAGGCTCACTGTTGCCTCAAGGGTTCTTTAGCATTAGATCATTAATCAGTTCTGTCTCATTACAGTGTCACATTTAAAATGTTTTTTTTTCCTGGCTGGTTCCAGAACACATTGTTCCAAGACACTATCCAAAATATCCACTATAAACCTATCCTCAAGAATATATTTGCCAATTTGATTTGTACAATCTATATAAAAAATAAAATCAGTCACAATTGTTGCAGATCCTTTCATGCACGCCCCCATTGTCTCTTGATGTATACTTTGTCCTATCACATAACTACTGAGTCGGAGGACTAAAACTACACCCACCAATGACTTTTCCCTTGCTACTTCTGATCTCTACCCAAAGTAATTCTACATCATGAACTTCTGAGCTAAGATTGTTTCTCACCAATGTGCATTACTTTAACTTTATTCTCCCCATATTTGAATGGGCTGTGCATTAATATCATGAGTCATGTTGCCAGCAAATGACTCTTTTCACCTGGTACCATCCACTGACTTGTCATAGTGGCATAAATGCAGTATGTCTAGTGGACTATCCCAGAATGAAGGCATCAAGACTGCTCCAACGATACCGTACAGTGATTCTCTGCATATGCTCACACATCTGTTAGACATTGACTATGTGGAAGTCATTTCAGTTGCAATCCCTCCCAGAATGGGCATGTGACACCCGCAAAGCAATGACACCTGACACCATAGAGAAGCTTGCAATCATTGCAAAGCATATTTTGTCTACGTCTCTTGGAAGAAAATTAAATGTATTCACATCACTTGGAAAACAGAACCTCAGTGACCTCCCTGATGCAACAGTAGGCTGTAAACTGGAAGATATTGCAATGTCACCTGCTCAAGCCTGGAAGTTCTCAGCTGCATAAATGCTCATGGTCAATGTTGCTGGCAATGCCATTGTCGCACTGCTCTGAGGTCGTAGTTATGACTGCAGAAGGTGGAAAACTTCATGCGAAGAAGTAGCTAGTGAAGCAAAGAAGTCTGACATTCTGTTCCTCACAGGGGTTTGTTCCATTTCTTTGTTACCACAAAGAGAAAAGTTGTGGAGGTGCCCATAATCTGGATTCATGTAAAAAACGATGAGAAGTTCATTAAGGGTATTGCTCAATACAATCAAGATGTTGATGTGGCCACATCCCACACAAACACTCTGCTGGTGTCACTACATCACGTGACACAGAACCAGCAAGGATGTATTCCAGACACATAACATCCCTCCCACTTTACTTCATTAGTGCAACAACAACAATTGACATTGAAACAACAGATCCTCATATTTTTTATTTCTATACATATACACAATTTAATAAGACATTCTCTGTGGTGGACGTCTATTCCTTTTTGGTAGTATTCGGTGTTCTTGAACTCGGCTACTTGTGACTTCAGATAGAGTAATAGAGTCATAGATATTTACAGCGTGGAAACAGGCCCTTCAACCCAGCTTGTCCATGCCACCCAGTTTCTATCACTAAGCTAGTCCCACTTGCCCGCATTTGGCCCATATCCCTCTATATCCACCTTGCCCATGTAACTGTTTTTTAAAAGAAAAATTTGTACCCGCCTCTACCACTGCCTCTGGCAGCTTGATCCAGATGCTCACCACCCTCTGTGTGAAAACAATTTCCCCTCTGGCCTCTTTTGTATCTCTCCCCTGTCACCTTAAACCTCTGCCCTCAGTTCTAGACTCCTCCAGCTTTGGGAAAAGATGTTGACTATCTACTTTATCTATGCTCCCCATTATTTTATAGACCTCTATAAGATCACCCTTAAGCCTTCTACGTTTCAGGGAAAAAAGTCCCAGCCTATCCAGCCTCTTCTTAACTTAGACCATCAAGTCCTGGTAGCATCCTCGTAAATCTCTTCTGCACTCTTCTAGTTTAACAATGTGTCCTCATTCATTTTTGTAAATGGTTACTTCTTGAGCAGTTATTTCAGTATCTGTTACTGTAGGCATTGAAAAGTCCTCTGAAATAGAATCTGAACTTGTCACTGTCTCTGGTCTGTGCTCCAAAGTAAAGATCTCCAGATCGTCTGAAGGTAGAACCACTTGAGAAGTTTCTGCAAACTCACTTCATGCAGCAAGTAACTGATCAGCATCACGTTGCAAAATTCTTTCATCGTCCGTCCTTATGGTGTATGATATTGGACCTTATCGAGTCATTGGCCATAATTTTCAGATCTTCCTTGGACTCAAGAGTTGGTACAGAGGACTTGAGAATTGCAAATATTATACACTTGTTCAAAAACAGGTATAATTATAAGCCCAAGCCAATCAAAGAACAAAGAAAATTACAGCACAGGAACAGGCCCTTCGGCCCTCCCAGTCTGCACCGATCCAGATCCTTTATCTAAACCTGTCGCCTATTTTCCAAGGATCTACTTCCCTCTGTTCCCCGCCCGTTCATATATCTGTCTAGATGCATCTTAAATGATGCTATCGTGCCAGCCTCTACCACCTCCGCTGGCAAAGCGTTCCAGGCACCCACCACCCTCTGCGTAAAAAACTCCCATGCACATCTCCCTTAAACTTTTCCCCTCTCACCTTGAAATCATGACCCCTTGTAATTGACACCCCCACTCTTGGAAAAAGCTTGTTGCCATCCACCCTGTCCATAACTCTCATAATTTTGTAGACCTCAATCAGGTCCCCCCTCAACCTCCATCTTTCCAATGAAAACAATCCTAATCTACTCAACCTTTCTTCATAGCTAGCACCCTCCATACCAGGCAACATCCTGGAGAACCTCCTCTGCACCCTCTCTAAAGCATCCACATCCTTTTGGTAATGTGGCAACCAGAATTGCGCGCAGTATTCCAAATGTGGCCGAACCAAAGTCCTATACAACTGTAACATGACCTGACGACTCTTGTACTCAATACCCCGTCCAATGAAGGCAAGCATGCTGTATGCCTTCTTGACCACTCTATCGACCTGCGTTGCCACCTTCAGGGTACAATGGACCTGAACTCCCAGATCTCTCTGTCCATCAATTTTCCCCAGGACTCTTCCATTGACCATATAGTCTGCTCTTGAATTAGATCTTCCAAAATGCATCACCTCGCATTTGCCTGAATTGAACTTCATTTACCTTTCTCTGCCCAACTCTCCAATCTATCTATATTTTGCTGTATTCTCTGACAGTCCTCCTCGCTATCTGCAACTCCACCAATCTTAGTATCATCTGCAAACTTGCTAATCAGACCACCTATACCTTCCTCCAGATCATTTATGGATATCAAAAACAGCAGTGGTCCGAGCACGGATCCCTGTGGACCACTTGTCACCTTTCTCTATCTTGAGACACTCCCTTACACAACTACTCTCTGTCTCCTGTTGCCCAGCCAGTTCTTTATCCACCTAGCTAGTACACCCTGAACCCCATACGACTTCACGTTTTCCATCAACCTGCCATGGGAAGCTTTATCAAACGCAAATCAGTTTACCCTTGCTGGTGGGAAGCTTCTAGAAATTATAAAATTGATAGCAAATGCAGGTTAATTATGTAAAGCCAGGAGGGATTTGTTGAGGACAGTCATGTTTAACTATCTTCCTTGAGTTTTTTGATAAGGGTAATTGTGTTAATGTGGTCTACATTCATTTCAAAAAGGCATTTGATAAAGTGCTGTCAAATAGACTTGTGAGAAGAGTTAGAGTTCATGGAATAAAGGAACAGTAGCAACATGGCTTTGAAATTAGCTGAGTGACGGGAAACAGATAGTGCGATTTAACTAATTGGGAACAATAGGTAAAATCCCAGAGAGAGCGCATTTAGCCCCGTGTTTCGCAGCACTTGCAGCGCTGAGAAATACAAGGCTATAAAATGCAACTCACATTTGATAAGGGGCCTCAATGGGGAACATGCGGCTGAGGCTGTACATAGCCCCGTTTTGTACACTAAGGAGCTCTGCTTACCGGAACTCCTCAGTGTAGCGAGAGATTGGGACACCATTTTTAAATGGCGTCCCAATCTCTGAAGCCCCTGTATCAACTCCTGACCCCCCTCCATTCCCCCCCCCCCCCCCATCCCCACCCCTTCCAACACCCATGTAGGGCACCCCCGATCTGATCGCACCAAAAGAAAATACCAGCATGGCACCTTGGCAGTGCCACCTGGGACTGGTATCTGGCCCCAAGGGGTGCCCCCACGGTGGGCTGGCCCACGATCGGAACCCACCAATCTGCGGACGGGCCTGTGCTGTGGGGGCACTCTTTCCCTCCGCACCGGCTGCTGTGGACCTCCGCCATGGCCGATGCGGAGACGAACATCCCTGCGCATGCGCTGGGATGACGCCAGCATACGCTAGCGTTCCCGCGCATGCGCCAACTCGCGCCGGCCGGCGGAGGCCCTTTGGCGCCGGTTGGCGTGGCCCAAGCCCCTTCCCCGCCGGTTGGTGGGGCACCAACCCTGCCGGGCCGGCCTAGCGCCTGAAGATTCCGCACCTTCCGGACGGCCCGAATCCGGAGTGGTTCACGCCACTCCTCGGTGCCGGGACCGCCCGCCCTGCCAGGTAGGGGAGAATCCCGCCCAAGGGCTCATGGAGCCGGGTTTGACATATTAGCATAGACAGGCCATTCATTAGTAGGCAAGAAGAAGAGAGTAAGGATAAATGGGGGATTTTTGATTTGACCGGCAGTAAATAGAGGAGTGATACATGGACCATTGCTGGGGCCTCAGCGATTTATAATCCATGCGTGGTAGTAACATCTCAGGCGGGAAGAGCGAAGGGTAGCCTACTGGCGGCACTGCTGGATTTTTCCGCCCGATTTCGAAACACTTTGCCAAAAGAAAGTGAAGGGGCGGGTCCCACAATGTCACGCTGGTGAGATGTACTCTGAATGAGCTCCCCCACCCCACCCTAGGATCTTTGGGTTTGAAAAGATCAGGGTGCCCTGATTTTAAAATATAGAAATGGAAACAACTCCCACCACAGAACTCCTCCAACCCCCAACACAGCACACCCCCTGCCTCATCACGCAAGCCCCCTATCACCCCAGAATCCCCTACTGCTGGCACCTTCCCCAAGGAACACCCTCCCCCCACCCTCCCCCCAAACAGAACCCCCCCGCTCCCCTCTCTCAACAGCCTTGAACTGACGGGCTTGCTAAGCCATTTCAGAGGGAAGTTAAACGTCAACCACATTGCTGTGGGTCTGGAGTCACATGTATGCCTTTGTTCCAAGGAGGATAGACCATAAAAATAGGCAAGTCTTGTCACAGCTGCACAAAGCATTGGCGAGACCACACCTGGAGTACTGCAGATCGTTTTAGTACCTTAATTAAGGAACGATGTACATGCATTGCAGGCAGTTCAGAGAAGATTCACTGAGTTCACTGTGATGAAGGAAAGGCTGGGTGGTTTGGCATAATCTCTTTGAAATTTCGAAGAGTGGGAGGTGAAACATTTACGATTCTAAGGGTCGCTGCTGAGAGGATGTTGTACAGTAAGAAGTCTTACAACACCAGGTTAAAGTCCAACAGGTTTGTTTCAAACACGAGCTTTCGGAGCACGGCTCCTTGTGGCCATTGTAGAGGAATCTAGAATTGGGGGGGACTCAATTTCAAAAAGAAACAGAGATGAGGAGTTTCTTATCTCAGAGGACCATTAATCTTTGGAATTCTCTACCCCAGAGAGTAGTGCAAATTGGGTAATTGAATGCTTCAGTTAGATTTTGGATACATAACTCAAAGACAATAGGACAGGGCAGGCGAGTGGCGTTAAAGCCACAGTTAGATCAGCAATTATCTTATTGAATGGGAAGTAGACTTGAGGGACCAAATGACCTGGGTCTGCTTCTATTATATTATGTCCTTTTAGACTAAGCAATTGTTGTATAGTCAATTTTGCAAACTAGTTTTCAAAAAGAAAAGGAAAATCTTTGGTCAGAGATGGATTTCGA
Source organism: Scyliorhinus canicula (assembly GCF_902713615.1). Classification (NCBI taxonomy): domain Eukaryota; kingdom Metazoa; phylum Chordata; class Chondrichthyes; order Carcharhiniformes; family Scyliorhinidae; genus Scyliorhinus; species Scyliorhinus canicula. Next base: position 225,477,939 of record NC_052147.1, read on the forward strand.
AGAACAATTATGTGAACTGGGTAAATTCTCAGTGGAAAAATGGGGGAGATGTAATATAATCATTGTTTTCTGGATTCTGAAGGGGCAAGGTAATATAAACCATGACAAACAGGGACAATTGCTGCACTTGAGTCACAGGCACCAACCACTCTTTCCTTTCTTTTCAAGCCCCAGAAATCACACTTGCATAATGGCAGGGGGCAGGTATCAAGCAGCATAAGACAAATAATTTGCAAAACCCATTGGGCACGATTCTCCGCTCCCACGCGGCATTGGAAAGGCCGTTGTGAACTCGGTCGAGTTTCACGACGGCGTCAGAGGCCGCTTCTTCCGCCCTATTCACCCCACCCCAGGGGGCTAGGAGCGGCATTGTGATAAACTCGGCCGCCGGGCCTAGACGCTTGCGTCAAAGCGGCGCGCCGAGAATAACGTGACAGCGGCGCCTAAGTGACGTCAGCCACGCATGCGCAGGTTGGCCGGCTCCAACCCACGCATGTGCAGTTGCCGTCTTCCCCTCCGCTGCCCCGCAAGACGTGGCGGCTTGATCTTGCGGGGCGGCGGAGGGGAAAGAGTGCGTCTCTTGGAGACGGCGGCCCGACGATCGGTGGGCACCGATCGTGGGCCAGTCCCTTCCCGATCACAGCCGTGGTGCTCAATTCCCTCTCCGCTCCCCACGGGCCCCAAACGTACCTTTCGCGCTATGTTCACGCCGGCAGCGACCGGGTGTAGTTGCCGCCGGCGTGAACAGGTCGGGAACGTCAGGCCGCTCGGCCCATCTGGGCCGGGGAATCGGCGGTCGCCGTGAAAAACGGCAATTCTCCGAGCAGGGGGGTGGGAGAATCACGGGGGGTGCCAGGGCAGCGTGTCGTGATTCGCCCGGCCCTCCCGCGATTCTCCCACCCGGCGTGGGGAGCGGTGAATTGTGCCCATTGACTTCTACTCTGCATTCCAGACAATAACTGGAGGAGATTCCTGTGTATGCAGTGAGTGCCTCCTCGATACTCTCGATGTGAACCATTCTGTGATCAGAAACATTCTGTTTGATGCCACCACTATTCTAACCAACTGTCAGATGTTAAGGGATATCCCAACAGATATAGCTTACAATTCCTGTCAGGAACCTGGACACAAATCAGGCCTACAATGTGAGCTCTGCTGTCATCAGAAACATGAGTGAGCAGTCACAATCGTTCGGCTGGTGGAACTGTTCAAGAAAATCTTTGTTGTACACTACCGGCAATGTCTTAAGATTTGTAGTAGATGCTGCAGTAATTGGGAGTTGGTTACAAAATGGCCCCAAAGGTCCGAAGGCGATGTCATCATGACTTCCGTGCCAGATCGATCCTGCCAGCTGGCCCATTAAGAGAATCAGCCCCATAGGTTTGTTTACATTTTTATAGATTTTGTAATTTCTTTGTGCGATGCAAAGAACGATGGTAGAAGGAGGACACATTTTAAAGCTGGAACATTTTGTAGTTTGTAGTATAGGGGCAGCATAGTGGGACACTGTTGCTTCACAGCGTCAGGGTCCCAGTTTCGATTACCGGCTTGGGTCACTGTCTGTGTGGAGTCTGCCCAAGCTCTCCGTGTCTGCGTGGGATTCCTTCGGGTGCTCCCGTTGCAACCGCAAGTCCTGAAAGAGGTGGGGCAGGATTCACCGTTCCCCTACACCGATTTCGTAATCGGTGATCGGGAGGAGAATCCCTTCTGACGCAGAATTTGGGGGCGGCGCCTGTTTGACGCAGGTTTTGTATCCTCCCACTCTCTCTGAAATGGCGTCATCGCGTTGTGTGCCACACGTCTTTGGGATGGCATTAGCGTGTCACCTGAAGGCTGTTCCCCAATGCTCCATCCCGGATGAGCCGAGATCCCGACCGCGCAGTTGATGTGTGGTCCAGCGCCGCCACAGTCGGGCAGGAGTCGTGCTGCTGGCCGGGGTGGGGCTTCCGCGAGGGCTGGGGGGACTGTTGGGGAGTGGCCAGGGAGTGGCCAGGGGGACACTATCCGGCAGGTCGGATCCGCACACGGCCGTCGCCATGTTTTACGACCGCTGCAATTCGTCGCCGTGTGCATATGCGGTCACCTTTCGACAATGAAGAATATTTTTGATAAAATAATGATGTGGAGATGCCGGCGTTGGAAAAAAGGATGGCTGCCATACTGTGAATCATCTCAGCTGCTGCCAGGAAGGTGGGTATTGTCTCTCATCACAAGCAAATTGCATGCTGAGGGAGCAATTTCAATTCTATTGAGAAAGAGGTTGCTGATGGGAGCATGAAATGAAATGAAAATCGCTTATTGTCACAAGTAGGCTTCAAATGAAGTTACTGTGAAAATCCCCTAGTCGCCACATTCCGGCGCCTGTTCGGGAAGGCTGGTACGGGAATTGAACCGTGCTGCTGGACTGCCTTAGTCTGCTTTCAAATCCAGCGATTTAGCTGTGTGCTAAACCAGCCCTAACCAGCCCTAACCAGCATGGAGGGCTGTGCAGATCCACCAATGACTCCAAGGATCCTAAGGAAACTTGCAGTATCTGTTTCTGTCTTGTCCTGCTTCCCTTGGCCTATGGCGAAGGAGATACAGGTGTTCCTTCTGGAGGAGAGCTCCAAGGAAGCCACAATCAAAACATCACATCTATCACCCCCACCTTCCACCAGTGCTGACACACACACCTCAGTGGGCGACATTAGTAGACAGGCTGCTGGGGCATAATCTGGCGAGCAGCACACTGTTGCTAATGCACATCAGGTGGATGCAGAAACATTCAAGTGTCATGTGAGAATACCTTTAAGAAATGGATGTTTAAGCAATGTACCTTTAAGAAGTGAAGCAGCTCATATTGCTGAAGTGATGTCGGGGGGGGGGGTGGGGGGGGGGGGGGGCTGAGCTGAGATCACTTCTACTTTTTCTGCTTTTAGTTTCAGTTTGAGAAAGCAGCTGAAAAGTGCCTGGCTGGTTTGCTGTGAGCTGTTTTGAAAGGCGAAAGCCAGTTTTGAGAAAAGAGCTTGGGTGTGTCTGTGTTTGCAGTAAGCTGGATTTGCTGTGATCTTTGCCAGGAAAGAATATCTCTGAATCATTTGGGTGATTTAAACTCATAATAGTAATGTCTTTAACATGTGTTTCTGCTTAAAGGTGTTATGTCTTTTGGAGGTTTGAAGGAACATTTTGAGGAATTATTTGGTGTTGTATTATTTTAAGAAAGGGGTGTTAAGGGATCCAATGTTTATTTAAGAAGGTTAAGTTGAATTCATGGAATAAACATTGTGTTGTGTTTAAAAACCCATGTGTCCATAATTGTAATACCACACCTGGAGACCAAGCCGTGTGCTTCAAAGGCAGCAATACATTAAAGGGAGAGGTTGGTTGAACTCCATGATACATTTTGGGGTTCTGAAACCGCTGCTCCCATAAGACAAGGGAGTCAGCAGTTGGGCAACTTCGGAGATGCGGAAACAGGAAGAAGAACATCTGGCAATGATGTCAAATGCTATGCACAGTCAAGTGAGGTGTCCATCCAGGCTATGAGTTCTGTCATATCTTAAGCTTAGCTTCTTGCATAGATAGGTTGTCGACTGCTTTGGAGAGCCAGGTTCAGCAAGTAACGCAGTCCATGCCAGATATGTGCTTGGGTCTACATTCTGTCACTGCCTGTTTCTGCATTTCCAGAAGCTTTCTTGTATGAGTAGGGATCCGTCATCAGCATCAAGCTCATCTCCAACAGTCCTCTGAATATAAGGTCACTTGGCTGTCACAGCTTCCATCAGGTATTCTGAATGTGTCTGTGATATGCTCACTGATTGTGACCTTGAGCTGAATCATGAGGATGTTGCCATCGAGGTACTGTGTCTGTGCTGGTGAATAGTTTGAGGGACAGGTATAAACATGCATCCTCTTAATCTTCCTCATCCACAGAGGTAGACTTTAGGGTCATGGTGGATGGAACATGTTCCTCCAGAATATGAAGAGCTGCATTGAAGAACATAAAAAATTAAGTTCACCGCTATCACAATCCCACTTCACATCACTTTGTCCTGTGCGTTTCTATTCAGCCCAGCGGTCAACATCAGGTTGGAGGCCTCTTCACTTGACAAGGGCATAGTGGTTAGCACTGCTTCCTCTCAGCGCCAGGGACCCGGGTTCATTTCCGGCCTCGGAATGTGTGTGAAGTTTGTGCGTTCTCCCTGTGCTTACTTGGGTTTCCTCCGGGTGCTCCGGTTTCCTCCCACGGTCCAAAGATTTGCGGGTTAAATGGATTGGCAGTGCTAAACTTTTCCCTTCGCGTCCAGGGGTGTGTATATTAGGCGGGGTTATGGGCCGATGTAGGGTGCTCTTTCTGAGAGTCTGTACAGACTCAATGGGCCGAATGTGCTCCTTCTGCACTGTAGGGAATCTATGGGTGCCAAGTCAATTATGCCCTGGGCTTAAAACAGCCTGGAAGTAGGTGTATGAAACTTTCTTCAGTGAGATTCTTATGAAACCCACCTGGAGTTAAAATCAACTGCAATGTTCCCAAAATCATTGATTCGTTTTTGAGTCAGAGATAGATCTGAGCAGGATTCTCTCACCCCAGGGCCGGGCCGGAGAATCGCCGCAACCAGTACGAATCACACCACACAGCCCCGACGCTCTACTGGGCCCCATCTGGCGATTCTCCGCCCGGGATGGGCCGAGCGACCCCGAGTCCCACCTGAGTCGTTCTAACATGGTCTTACCTGGCGTGACCTTGGCGTGGAAGGATCTGGGGGCAGCCTTTTGGAGGTCCGACCTGGGGGGGGGCCTCCGCTGTGGCCTGGCCCGCGATCAGTCGCTCCAGTGCCATGCTGGCCCCCTGTAGGGGTCAGAATTGCTGCTCCTGAGGACATGTTGACGCCGTCGGGAAACGTGACGGTGTTTACGATGGTGTCATCACTTAGCCTGAGGATCAGAGAATTCCTCCCAGGTTCTTGATTAATAAGGGGATCAGGGGTTATGGGGCGAAGGCAGGAGAATGCGGATGAGAAAATATCAGCCATGATTGAATGGCGGAGTGGACTCGATGGGCCGACTGACCTAATTCTGCTCTGATGTCTCATGGTCTTATGGAGCCAATCGATGACATCAACTGTCTGCAGAAGTTACTGTTTTCACACTTGGCAGATATTGAATATTAAGCTCCATCTTACCAGTCACAATAGCTTTGAAGGACAAACGGTAAAATGAGCTATTGATGAAGGTTTAACAAGGTTTGGTAACAATAACATTTTGAGAGATATTGAAGAGAAGATATTTTACGACTGTCCAACGCGCACCCAGTTCCAAACCACACTTGAGCTGAAAAGTAATTGAAGCTAAATACTGTGGTTGCTGAAAATCTGAGATTAAAACAAAAATTGGTAGAATATCCTCGCAGATGCTATCACTACAATGTCAGCTGCTTTCATCAATAATCTCTGACCACTTCCCAAGACCCACGGAACAAGTATAGATCTGTTAAATAGTACTTTTTCCCCCTTTCTTTTCTTCTTTCCAACAGTAATTATTCTACATCAAAAGGCACATGCCCAAGCCTTCCATGGTATTTTCCAAGTCTATTCTGTTCTATTGGTCCTGCTGCTTATAACAATAGGCAAATTATCTGCATGCCAGCCCAGTGATTTTAACTTCTTCTACAGGAGGAACATTGTCTCTACTTATAGCATTTCTCAAATGAAGACCTGAATTGAAAAGGAGATGGGGGCGGTATTTTCCCATTTGTCGGTCCCAGCGAAAAAACCGGGGAGCAGGTGAGAAAATTCACCATATCCAGACTCTTAAACAAGTTTTTTTTCCCCATGCAATTCACACCTTGTGGCAGCTTGCGTCTGATTCACTCGCCCCAGTAAACCTATCTCTGCAATCAGTGGGGCACACCTTTTAAACGCCTCCCCTGGATTTGTCCTGGCATCGGGGCGGCGTGGTGCGATTCGCGTGGCCCGCCGGTGATTCTCCGACCCGGCGGGGGGGGGGGGTCGGAGAATTCCGCCCCACGTTTCCCAATTCTCACTGTATTTTGTGCCTGCATCGCCATTCTCCCTGATGGCCACGCAATCTGAAAGTAACTCCCACTGAATCAAAGTTCTCTCATTGCACGACCCTGTGAACTGATTCTTCATCGTCATGTCTGTCGTAATTCTGACTTTGCTTGTTTGAACACCGACAGAAAGTTACATATATTATTTTGAAAAATGTCACCTTCACCCCAGCTTTAAAAATTGAGAAGAAGTCACATAACTTTCTTTTTTTTTTTTTTAAAATAAATTTAGATTACCCAATTATTTTTTCCAATTAAGGGGCAATTTAGGGTGGCCAATCCACCTACTCTGCACATTTTTGGGTTGTGGGGGCGAAACCCACGCAGACACGGGGAGAATGTGCAAACTCCACACAGACAGTGACCCAGAGCCGGGATCGAACCTGGGACCTCAGCGCCGTGAGGCGGTTGTGCTAACCACTTGGCCACCATGCTGCCCTTCACATAACTTTCTTGAGACAATTTTAGCTGCATCGCAGTGATAAACTAGCACTTTCCAATTTTGCTGTGTGAAAGACTAGCAGAAAACAGAATGGTCACTTTGAACGAGCCCATAAAGAAACGTCATTGTGCAGCACTATCTGTGGGTGGTAATGGTGACAATATCAATAGGACTTTATAAAGGGTACACATCATGGTGCCTTTCCTGAAACTACTGCAGTGATCTTTGTTAAGGTCAGCTCATCATCAGGATCAGATACTGACCTTCTGTTTTATTCTGAGGCATCAATATGTATACTCGAATCTCAGACAGCTGGTCAAGTCTGACTCAGATGAAAGCTGCTACTCAGTTTCAGACTAAAATAAATGTCCTTGAACTTGTTATCCCCACCTCCTTTGTTGGTACCAGGTTGCCATATTTTAAGAGCAAACAAACAAGCATTGTGTTAAATTATCTTATTACAGATGAACTGAGAGTAGTTTGTTTCCGCTGTAAACAATAGAAGGCAGGGAAGCTTTTCTAAACATGCACATCAATGAAACACCTGCAACTGCTTTCCCTTATGATACTGCAGTGTACTGTTGAATCTTATTTGCATTCAATGATATGAAACATGTGATAAAAAAGATGAGGTTGATTAATGACTCTGAATGTCTGTAATAAATCCAGTGATTGGTCAAATCTGGGAATTGGTCCAAGAATGACCAATAAATCAATCCCAATGAACTAAAAAGGTCATTATCAAGATTTTGTCCAATTTGCAAACAATGTAAAGTATTACACAATGAATGATGCACAGTGTCAGATATTATATATCTGCAGGCTGTAAAATTACTCTGTGTGATAATAAGGTATGAATATTTAATATCTTTGTCTGAGGTTACTTTGCTATTTCAGTAAAGGCATTAAACACATCTATTAGTGGATTAATGCCTACTGTTTCACAATGCTAACCCAGTGCTGCAGTCAGGCTGCTGAGCTTCAATGGAGGGGCTGCAGATAGCCTTGCAGGACAACCTCAAAGCTCCAGCTCTAAATGTTCAACTTTGGACTGTATCATCTTGGCATTGGCAGCATTCTGTGTTGGCTGTCGGACACATGGCAGCCAATGAACTGACAGCGTGACGGGGATGGGAGATGAATGCTGTTATGCTGATAGAGGAAAGAAGTTCATACTCAACAGAGGCACTGCCGGCAGTGTTTCAGGAATCTGAACAATCTGTCAGAGGACACATTACAGGACTGCAGTGACACTGTGCAAACACCTTTGAAGACTAGTACCCGCAGTTATCACGGCAGCAGTTATCGTAGCAAGCTGATTTAGCATTACAGATGTCTGAGCTACTGCAGCACTGAGGCATTCACTGGCTTCTGCTTGTGCTGCAATGGAAGCTAAGACTTCAGCTACCAGATGCTGCATCATGTCTGGGACCGCAGGTGTGTTAATGAAGTTGCAAACTATTTCCACTCTGGAGAGTATAGGCTTCCTTATCAATTAGGTGCTACTGCCTTCAGTTATGCGTCACATTACCCTGCAAGGGAGAGGGATGTGTGTCATTGAGTGTGGTGCAACATGTTTGGGTGGTGGCTGTCATGGTTGAATAGTTGGCAGTTTGTGCAAGCTGCGGGATTTGGTTGTGAGGTTTGCAGCTGTGCTAAGTGTGGGAGGGTGAGGTGAAGCTATGAATATAAGGTATGTGTCATTATTGATGGAGTTTGTTGGTAGGTGGGAGATGGGACAATGTTGATTCGAGCAGTCTGTGAGGCTAGAAGTGCAGCGGTGGAATATGACATTTGACAATACGTCCCCTGACCTTGTGAGGTCAATACTTTTTTTGCAGCACACGTCTAGTTTCTCAGGGCTGGACTCATGGCTTTGATCGCCATGCTTATCTGGTCCGCTGCCTTTGTAAAGTTTGTCTGGAAAGTCACATGGCCCCTATGGATCGATCATACCTCTTCCCTTTTCCACGTCTTCCATCAAGGTATCCAGTGCAGGGTGAGAGAACCTTGGAGCACACCATGTCCCGTGTTGAGCCAAAATGCCATTTAATTCCTACTTAGATTGTCTTCAACTGTTTTACATCCTGTTTGAGGCAATCAGACACTCAATAGTGCACTTGATGCTGTCTACATCTACATATAGCAATCATAAAAATTAGTAGGCACAACCAAGTTGGCACGTTGCCTGCAAAGGAAGCAAGGGGTATCGGTCTATCACACATCGTGATCCCTGTGTCCATTTTCAGGGGTATCAGATTTTACCTCCTATAATAATAATCTTAATTAATAATCTTAATTATCACAAGTAGGCTGACATTAACACTGCAATGTAATTACTGTGAAAATCCCCAGTCACCACACTCCTGCACTTGTTTGGCTACACTGAGGAATGAAGTTACTGTGAAAAGCCCTGAATCGCCATATTCCGGCGCCTGTTCGGTTACACAGAGGGAGAATTCTGAATTCTCAGCTGGTATGGGAATTGAACCCATGCTGCCGGCCTTATTCAGCAACACAAACCAGCTGTCTAGCCCATCGAGCTAAACCAGCCCCATGTGTTATATGTCACTATTACAAGCATGGTGCTTCATTTCTTTCTTTATGACTTGAGGATTTCTTTTTCTTGTACTTCTTGCCCTTCGAATCTATGAGCTGGCATTGTATTCCTGCCATTGTATTTGTGAAGCATAAGATTAAACAGGATATAAGCCACAGAAACAGGTCATGACTGTAAGGCCATAAGACATAGGGGCAGAATTAGGCCATTCGGCCCATTAAATTTGCTCTGCCATTCAATCGTGGCTGCTATTCTTCTGCCTTCGCCCCAGAACTCCTGATCTCCTTATTAATCAAGAACCTATCTATCCCAATCTTAAATCACTCAGTGATTTTGCCTTAACAGCCTTCTGTGGCAATGAGTTTCACCCCAATTCGCCACCCTCTGGCTGAAGAAATTCATTCTCATCTCTGTTTTAAAGGATCGTCCCTTCAATCTGAGGCTATGCCCTCAGGTTCTAGTTTCTCCTGCTAGTGGAAATATTCTCTCCACGTCCACTCTATCCAGGCCTCGCAGTATCCTATAAGTTTTAATAAGTTTCAATAACTTCAATAATTTCCCTCATCCTTCTAAACTCCAACGAGTACAGACCCAGAGTTCTCAACCGTTCCTCATATGCCAAGCTCTTCATTCCAGGGATTATTCATGTGAACTTTTCCAAGGCCAGCACACCTTCCTTAGATATGGGGCCCAAAACTGCTCACAATACTCCAAATGGGGTCTGACCAGAGCCATATACAGCCTCAACAGTACATCCTTGGTCTTGTATTCTAGCCCTCTCGGCATGAATGCTAACATTGCATTTGCCTTCCTAAGTGCTGACTGAACCTTAAGAGAATCCTGAACTACGACTCATAAGTCCCTTTGTGCTTCTGATTTCCTAAGCATTTTCCCATTTGAAAAATAGCCTATGCCTCTATTCTTCCTACCAAAATGCATAACCTCACACTTCCCCACTTATATTTCATCTGCCACTTCTTTGCCCACTCTCCTTGCCTGGCCAGGACCTACTGCAGCCTCCCTACTTCCTCAACACAACCTGCCCCTCGACAGATCTTTGTATCATCTGAAAATTTAGCAACAGTGCCTTCAGTTGCTTCTTCCAGATCATTAATGTACATCATGAACAGCTGTGGTCCCAACACTGACCCATGCAGAACACGACTAGTCACTGGCTGCTGTTCTGATAAGGACCCCTTTATCTCTGCTGTCTGCCTTCTGCCAGTCAGCCAATCCTCTATGCATTCCAGTACCTTGCCCCATGGGCTCTTATTTAGTAGCCACCTACACGGCACCTTGTAATGATAATAATAATCTTTATTAGTGTCACAAGTAGGCTTACATTAACACAGCAATGTAGTTATTGTGAAAATCCCCAGTCACCACACTCCGGCACCTGTTTGGCTACACTGAGGAAGAATTCAGAATGTCTAATTCATCGAACAAGTTTTTCAGGACTTGTGGGAGGAAACTGGATCACCCAGAGGAAACCCATGCAGACACGGGGGAGAACATGCAAATTCCACGCAGTGAACCAAGTCGAGAATTGAACCCAGATCCCTGGCGATGTTAAACAACAGTGCTAACCACTCTGCTACCATGCCGCCCCAATTGCCCTTGTCAAAGGCCTTCTGGAAATCCAAATAGATCACATCCACTGGTTCTCCTTTGTCTAACTTCCTTGTTACCTCCACAAATAATTCTTTTTTTAAATATATTTTTTTTCTCCTCCTTTTGCACATTTTCTCCCAAATTTACACCCAACAATAAACAATAATCAGTGATGAATGTAATGTCAATCCCCATATCAATAACAACAATCCCATCCTCCCCTCTACAAAGAATGACCTCCCCTTGACGAATCTGCTGACTCAGTCCTATTTTACCATGCACTTCTAAGTACTCCACAATCTAAATCTTAATAATAGACTCTAAAATCTTACCAACAACCAAAAGTCAGGCGAACCAGCCTATCGTTTCCTCTCTTCTGCCTCCCTCTCTTCTTAAACAGGGTGTTACATTAGCCATTTTCCAATCCTCTGGCACCCTCCATGCCTCCAGTGATTGCTGAAAAATCACCACCAATGCCTCCACAATCTCCTCAGCTATCTCCTTCAGAACCCTGGGGTGCAGTCCATCCGGTCCGGGTGATTTATCCACCTTCAGACGTTTCAGTTTCCCTCGTATCTTCTCCTTAGTGATGGCTACTAACAATTTAAATCATTCAGCCCAGCCAGTCCATTCTGAGGTTTATACTCCACTTGCACCTTCCCCTAGTTTTCCTCATCTAAACCTATTATCGTAACATGCTGTTCTTTTCTCCTTCATATGCTTGCTTAGCTTTCCCTTAAATGCATCTCTAGTATTTGCTTTAACCACTCCCTGTGATAACTAGTTCCGCATTTTCGGTGGATTGGTAATGCTAAATTGCCCTTCAGTTTCCAAAGATGTGCAGGTTAAGTGGATTGGCCATGATCAATACATGGTGTTACAGGAATAAGGGTGGAGTGGGCCTCGGGAGAGTGCTCTTTTGGACGGTAAGTGCAGCTTCTCTGGACCGAATAGCCTCTTTCTGCACTGTAAGGATTCTCTGGATTTCCACCATTCTTTGGGTAAAGATGTTTCTTCTGAGTTTCAATAGGATTTCTTGGTGACCATAGAAAGAGTGTGGTGGTATGACTAGGAGGTTTACAGTACCTCAGAGTAGTGCTGCCATTGGTGCAGAGGACTCGCTGCCCATTGGCTCAGGCAGGTCATGTGCCTCTCTGCCAATTGGCCGAGGCTAGTCATGTAACTGCTCACTGATTGGCCGAGAGGCCAGTAGCCCCTCCTACGAGGTGGGGTATAAGAACCCATAGCAGCTGGCAGTCGGCCTTTCTCTGTAAGTCGACTGCCGGGCACACAACTAGTACATTAAAGCCTGTTATTTGGAACTTCTTCACGACTCGAGTCCAATTGATGATGCATCAATTTAATGTACTAGAATTTTGAAATGGAGCTACGGATCAAACCAGACTGCCTCCGCGTCAGCCCGCATGCTACAAACGCGTCAGCAACTTTTAAACATTGGCTGGCGTTCTTCAATAGCTACCTCACCACTACAGACAATCAAACCACAAAGGAACAGAAACTCCACATCCTCCACTCGTGCGTGGGCACCGCTGTTTATTCGATGATAGAGGATGAACAAGACTATGACGCAGCCATGGATCTCCTGAAAGGACATTTCTCAGGCATGTAAACCAAGTCTACGCGCGGCACCTCCTGGCAACAAGGCAACAGTTCCCCAGTGAGTCCCTTGATGAATTCTTTCGGGCCCTCATTGTCCTAGGGAGAAATTGCGCCTGCCCGCAAGTTACTGCGGCGGCGGACACTGAACTGCTAATCAGGGATGCCTTCGTCACGGGCATGCAATCCCCTCAGATACGCCAACGGCTCCTAGAAAAGGACACTTTGAGCCTCGCTGAGGCACAGACCCTCGCATCCTCCTTGGAGGTTGCTGACCGAAACGCCCGCGCATATGCCCCCGGCCGTGCGGCGGCCCCTTGGGCAACATGGCACGCAACTCCCCTCAACCTCGCCGATTCCGACCACCCCCAGGCCTGCGCTGCGGGACGCCCCGATAAGCCCACGGTGCCCCGCTGTTATTTTTGTGGCCAGGCCAAGCACCCCTGCCCACGCTGTCCGGCCCGCTCCGCAGTCTGCAAGAGCTGCGGCAAAAAGGGCCACTACTCCGTGGTCTGCCAATCAAAGTCGGTCGCCACCATTTTGGGCCCTGATGCCACGTGCGGGCCTCGCCATTATGGGGCCCCGACTCCACGTGCGAGCCCTGGGCGCCGCCATTTTGGGGCCGCGACTCCACGTGCGGCCGATGGGCGCCGCCATCTTGGGTCAGCATGGAGGACCCCACCAGTGAATACTCCATGGAAGAAGACGACTCAGAGCTCCTGCCACGACTCGCTGCAGTGACGCTGGACCAATCGCGGTCCCGCACGTTCTCCACGGCGACTACGCAAATCCTCCTCAATGGACACGAGACGAGCTGCCTACTGGACTCCGGGAGCACAGAGAGTTTTGTCCACCCTGACACGGTAACGCTCCCTGTTCACCCGGTTAAGCACAAAATCGCTCTGGCTTCAGGTTTGCACTCCATCCAAGTCACTGGGTGCTGCGTAGCGGACCTCACGGTCCAGAGGAGGGTTTAAAAAAATTATAAACTCCTCATCCTTCCCCGTCTCTGTGCACCGGCACTTTTAGGACTGGCCTTCCAGTGCAACCTGCAGAGCTTAACCTTCAAATTCGGTTGCCCTATTCCCCCCCTTACTGTCTGCAGCCTCGCGTCCCTCAAAGTGGACCCCCCTTCCTTGTTTGCGAACCTCACCCCGGATTGCAAACCCATTGCCACTAGGAGCAGACGATACAGTGCCCAGGACCGGACCTTCATCAGGTCCGAGGTCCAAAGGCTGCTGAAGGAAGGAGTCACTGAGGCCAGCAACAGTCCCTGGCGAGCCCAAGTGCTGGTGGTTAGGACTGGGGAGAAAAACCGGATGGTCATTGACTACAGTCAGACCATCAACAGGTTTACGCAACTGGACGCGTACCCTCTCCCTCCGTATCTCCGACCTGGTTAACAGGATCGCGAAGTACAAAGTCTTCTCCACGGTGGACCTTAAGTCCGCCTATCACCAGCTGCCCATCCCGCGAGTGACCGAAAGTACACCGCGTTTGAGGCGGATGGGCGCCTCTACCACTTCCTCAGGGTTCCATTCGGTGTCACAAATGGGGTCTCGGTCTTCCAACGGGAGATGGACCGAATGGTGGACCAATACGGTTTGTGGGCCACCTTCCCGTATCTCGACAATGTCACCATCTGCGGCCATGACCAGCAGGACCATGACATCAACCTCCAAAAATTCATCCATACCGCAAAACTCCTTAACCTCACATACAATAAGGATAAGTGCGTGTTTAGCACCGATCGTCTAGCCATCCTCAGCTACGTGGTGCGTAACGGAGTGATAGGCCCCGATCCCGAACGCATGCGCCCCCTAATGGAACTCCCTCTCCCCCAACTCCCTCAAAGCCCTCAAACGCTGTCTGGGCTTCTTTTCTTATTATGCCCAGTGGGTCCCGAACTACGCCGACAAAGCCCGCCCCCTCATCCAATCCACCACGTTCCCCCTGTCGATGGAGGCCCGCCACACCTTTAGCCGCATCAAAGCGGATATCGCAAAGGCCACGATGCGTGCTATCGACGAGTCCCTCCCATTCCAGGTCGAGAGCGACGCGTCCGATGTAGCTCTGGCGGCCACCCTGAACCAAGCGGGCAGACCCGTGGCCTTCTTCTCCCGGACCCTTCATGCTTCCGAACTCTGCCATTCCTCAGTGGAAAAGGAGGCACAGGCCATAGTCGAAGCTGTGCAATACTGGAGGCACTATCTGGCCGGCAGGAGGTTCACCCTCCTCACAGACCAACGGTCAGTGGCCTTTATGTTCGATAATGCACAGAGGGGCAAGATCAAGAACGACAAGATCTTGCGGTGGCGGATCGAGTTGTCCACGTACAACTACGATATCTTGTATCGTCCTGGGAAGCTCAACGAGCCTTCCGATGCCCTGTCCCGTGGTACCTGCGCCAGCGCGCAGATTGACCGCCTCCGCACCCTCCACGCAGATCTCTGCCATCCAGGGATAACCCGCTTCTACCATTTCAGTAAGACCCGCAACCTGCCCTACTCCATCGAGGAGGTCAGGACCGTGATCAGGGATTGCCACATTTGCATGGAGTGCAAACCGCACTTCTACCGCCCCGAGCAAGCGCATCTGGTAAAGGCGTCCAGCCCCTTTGAACATCTCAGCATGGACTTCAAGGGTCCCCTCCCCTCCAACAACTGCAACATATACTTTCTAAGTGTGATTGACGAGTACTCCTGCTTCCCTTTTGCCATCCCCTGCCCCAACATGACCACGACAACCGTCACCAAGGCCCTCCTCTCCATTTTCTCCCTGTTCAGTTACCCCGCGTACATCCACAGCGACCGGGGATCCTCCTTCATGAGTGACGGGCTGCGTCAATTCCTGCTTACCAGGGGCATCGCCTCTATCAGGACTACCAGTTATAACCCCCGGGGTAACGGGCAGGTCGAGCGGGAGAACGGTACGGTCTGGAAGACCGTCCTACTGGCCCTACGGTCCAGAAATCTCCCTATCTCCCACTGGCAAGAGGTCCTCCCAGACACCCTCCACTCGATTCGGTCTCTCCTCTGTACTGCCATGAACCAAACACCTCATGAACGTCTTCTTGTTTTCCCCCGGAAGTCGTCCTCAGGATCCCCGTTCCCGACCTGGCTTGCTGCCCCCGGGCCCATCCTGCTCCGGAAGCATGTGCGGGTGCACAAGTCCGACCCGTTGGTTGAACAAGTCCAGTTACTGCACCCGAACCCTCAGTACGCGTATGTGGAGTATCCCAACGGACGACAGGACACAGTCTCCCTTCGGGACCTGGCACCAGCCGGCGTGCAGCCACAACCCCCAGCAACAACACCCCCCCTCCAGTCCCAACCGCCCCCGGTGCCCCCAGCGCCCCTGCAACCCAGCGCACAGGAACCCCCTCCCCCGGCCAGAGCTTCGTTAGCACCGACCAGGGATACGGACACAGGACCACGACCGCCGCTCCCGGAGTCACAGACGACCACCGCTCCGACGTCACCGGCACCGCTGCGACGGTCCAGCAGGATATCGAAGGCACCCATCAGACTGATCGAGTCGATTTGATGTTCCGCTGGACTTTATCGGACTCTTCGTGTTTGTTCAGTGTTCCCTTGTACAGTGTTACATGTTCCTTTTCGTTTTTTTATTTTGTCCCTCGATGTTCATAAGTACATTGTGTGCAGTATCGTTGTTCTCTTTTGCACATTCGTCGCGGGGCCAGTGGGCAGCCACCAGATATCTCGGTACACCTCGTTCTCTCTAGTCATACTACCAGTTCGACGGCCTCCCCCCCACCCCCTTTTTCCTCCTCCTCTCTTGGCCCCCCCCCCCCCCCCGGCTTCTTTCTCCACAAGGGGTGAATGTGGTGGTATGACTAGGAGGCTTATGGTACCTCAGAGTAGTGCTGCCATTGGTGCAGAGGACTCGCTGCCCATTGGCCCAGGCAGGTCATGTGCCGCTCTGCCAATTGGCCGAGGCTAGTCATGTGACTGCTCACCGATTGGCCGAGAGGCCGGTAGCCCCTCCTACGAGGCGGGGTATAAGAACCCGTAGCAGCCGGCAGTCGGCCTTTCTCTGTAAGTTGACTGCCAGGCACACAACTAGTACATTAAAGCCGGTTATTTGGAACTCCTTCACGACTCAAGTCCAATTGATGGTGCATCACAGAGAAAATAGGAGCAGGCGGAGGCCATTCAGCCCTTTGAACCTGCTCCGCCATGGCTGATCATTCAACTCAATAGCCTGATCCCTCCTTCACCATATCCTTTGACCCCCCTTCACCCCAATGTGCTTCTTGGAACACATACAATGTTTTACCCTCAACTACCATAGGCTGGCCACTCTCTGGGTGAAGGAATTTCTCCTCATCTCCGTCCTAAACAGTCTACCCATTTCCGCAGACTGTGTCACACCCTCCATCGGGAACATCCTTCTTGCATCTACCCATCTAGCCCTCCAACGAATACAATCTTAACCAACTCAATCTCTCCTCACATGTCAGTTTTGCCCTCCCAGGAATCAGTCTGGTAAACCTTCTCTGCACTCCCTCTATATTCGGTAGCACAGTGGTTAATGCTATTGCTTCACAGCGCCAGGGTCCTGGGTTCAATTCCTGCTTGGTCACTGTCTGCGGGGAGTCTGCATGTTCTCCACGTATATGCGTGTGTTTCCTCTGGGTACTCCAGTTTCTTCCCACAAGTCCCGAAAGACGTACTTGTTAGGTGAATTGGGCATCTGAATTCTCCCTCAGTGTATCCGAACAGGCGCTGGAGTGTGGTGACCAGGGATTCTCACGGTAAATACATTGCGGTGTTAATGTAAGCCTACTTGTAACACTAATAAAGATTATTATTATTAAGAACATCCTTCCTTAGTCAAGGAATCCAAAACTGCACACAATATTGCAACAAGACAACCCTGTTACTGTAGTTGAATCCTCTTGCTATGAAGGCTAGCATACCATTTATCTTCTTTACCACCTGCTGTACCTACATGCTTAGCTTCAGTGACTGGTGTACGAGGACACTCAAGTCTCCGCTCATATTCCTCTCTTCTTATATATGACCTATCAAATAATAATCTGCTTTCTCGTATTTGCTACTGAAGTACATAACTTCACATTTAGCCGAATGATACAGTATTACACCTGCCATTCTTTTGCCCACTCACTCAACTTATCCAAATTGCACGGAAGGATCTCAGAACCCCTTCACAGCTCACCCTCCCACCCAGCTCTTCAACACAAGAGGAAACGTTCGCTCTGTGTCCACTCTATCAAAGACTTCCATCATTTTGAAGACCTCTGTTAGGTCTTATCTCAGCCTTCTTCATTCAAGGGGTGAATTTTATAGGGAGATAGGATTTGCCCAACCTCCTCATGATCATTATTTTGCTACTTTGAGCCTTAATAGACATAAGGGAAGGCAGGCTGGTTAATGCCTTACCTTCCCCCTGTAATGTGGGGGTCAGGTCTCGGACCGAAAGGCAGTGGGCTACATTCACCTACCCCCAGCCCCCCCACCCCCCCACCCCTCCCCAATAGCTTCATATATGCCAGTGGGAAGCCATAAAATCCACCACGACTTGTCAATTCTTTCCTGTTATCTAAATACACAGTTCTGATACCATCCTTGTGAATATTCTCTTTACCCTCTCCAGTACCTCTATATCTGTATAACACAGTGACCAGAAATGCATGCAGCACTTCTAAGTGTGGTTTATCCAGTGTACAATATAGGTAAAGCATGGGTGGGATTCTCTGGACCCCAAGCTGCATGGTACTCGGCAGCATGCTGTTCGCTGGTGATGAGATTCTCTACTTCTGCTGCTTGTCAATGGAATTTCCCATTGAAGCCACCCCATGCCATCAGGAAACCCGCAGGTAGGGGTGCGCTGTCAGTGGGAAGAGAGAATCCCAATGGCGGAGAATTCCAGTCCACATGTACAGTGGAGGCGAGACAACAGAGCTGAGGGAAAGTACTATTGGAAATATAGGGGATAAATTACCTCTTAGAAGGCCTCAATGCCTTGGTCAGGGTAAAGGGGACAGAGAAGCATTACACTGGGAAGAATTGAAATTTGAACTGTTCCTGCAATGGGCACCGGCCTAATTCCATTATTTATACAAGCCATGAGCCTCTCCATTCCCATGTTTTGCTTCTCACTTAGCCATTGGGTGCTCCAGCATTGGAACACTTGAAGAAACCTAATTTTGGGGCTTACATTGGTCAGTTTATGACAGTCCGGGGTATGTCTAAATATTTTGACAAATAAGTGCTCTTATTTTAACTCTTCATCTTTGCTGATTGTTTGGCTTGAAAAAGTGACCAGGAACACAACTGCATGAAAATTAGATGCTTATTGCTTTCTGAAGTAGATTTCTGAAGAAATGCTAGTTTTACTGGCATTTTCTGTTTTTATTGTATGAAAGCTTACTTCCCCTTTTGTTTGCACTGGGGCAAATGCCTTACCTGCCTCCTTTGAGCTACTTCAATGGCTTACGTTAGGAAAGACGAATGACTGGAGGTGCACATCCTACCATGTTTGTGCTGCTTCTATTCAGTGCTGAGTGGCAGATAGCAGGAAAATCAGTTCCATAAATGGCTGTGACAACATTCTGGTTTCACTCAGCTTATTTAACTTTGAATTGGGCTGTGCTGAATTTCCAAGACAATTTCCTTAATCTTACCACTCATAAGCAAAATGATTTTGTACCATCTTCCTAACTCTTTGTGGCAGTATATTTACAGGACAACATTGATTCTCTATTTGGGAGGCTATGTTCTCCCGCTGTAGGTGAATTTCACGTGATTAAATCAGGAAGTAATTGACAATCCTTCGCCATGCAAATTTATGCATGGTGAGGATTGTGAGGGATTCTCTAGGGCAGTGTTTTTCCAATTTTTTTTTCCCCCCAGGACTCACTTTTGTCAACTGGCCGACCTTCAAGACCCATGCCGACTGACCTTCAGAACACACGCTGACCAACCTTCTGGGCCCATGCCAACTGACCTTCGGGACCCATGTCGACTGACCTTCAGGACACACACTGACCAACCTTCTGGACCCACGCCGACTGACCTTTGGGACCCACGCCGACCGACCTTTGGGACCCACGCCGACTGATCTTTGGGAACCATTTCAACTGACCTTCAGGACACACCGACTAACGTTCTGGACTCACACCGACTGACCTTCAGGATCCACGCTGACCGACCTTTGGGACCCATGCCGATTGACCTTCGGGAGCCACACCATGTTCACTTGCCCTGTCTACCCTGAGCCAAGACAATGTTTGGGACACTGTTTTCTTGCTCCATGCAAGGGAGGGAAAGAAAATCATCTTGTTTTCCTGTTATTAATCACTATCCGGTAGTCCCTGGTACATTGAATTTATGTCAACGTTGAGTGAGGAAAGGATCAGATTTGCCTGTGATGTCCTCCTATCTATAAACGTTCACTGTGAAGGGTCTCACATGAAGAATAGTTACTGATGAGAGATACTGGAGAGACACCAACAATTGCGAACCTGCATTCATTGTGGGACACTGCGTCTCAGAAAAAAGAAGCAAAGAAGACTGAGGAGCGGAAAACAAAAAAAATCACTATGTGGGGCGGGATTCTCTCAGCCTGGGGCCGGAGAATCCCCACGACCGGCGCTAATCGTGCCATGCCGCCCCGACACTGGCACCTGATACTCCACAGAGCGGAGAAGCGGTGCCATTGGTTCCGGCGTGGTTGGCCGGCCCCACTCCAGTGCCGTGCTGGCCCCCTGTCGGGGCCAGAATTAGTCCTCGGGTCTGCCCGTTCATGCCATCACAAAACACGACGGCATTACGACGGCGTGGACACTCTGCCGCGGGATTAGAGTATCCCGCCCGTGGTTCTTGTAAATCAACCAGCCATAAAGCTGAAGATGGTGATATTAAAATATTGATTTCTAATTGGCTTAAATGCAATTCTATTGCTTGAAGCAAGTTTATTCAACTTCAAAGTCCACAATTAGAAACAAGTTAAACAACATTGATGAATTCTGACATTAAAACTGCCTCACAGACAATTGGCAAACTAACTGTTCTGGTTGTAATTAATCAAACAGAATGGTAGCCATGATGTGGAGATGCCAGCATTGGACTGGAGTGGGCACTCACCTGATGAAGGTGCTATGTTTTGAAAGCTAGTGATTCCAAATAAACCTGTTGGACTTTAACCTGGTGTTGTAAGACTTCTTACTCAGACGGAATGGACATTGAACAAAGTTTTCTCACATATGAATTATTTACTCAGATATTCAATTGTGGCATGTGATTTGCTCATGTCTCCCCAACCAGAAGACATGCCAATACGGTTACTTCATGGAAGCTGATGTCCCCAATAATCATCGAATCACAGAATTCCTACAGTGTAAATTGAGGCCATTTGGCTCATTGAGTCTACCCAGACCCTCTGAAAGAGCATCTTCAGACACGGGGAGAAAGTGCAAACTCCACACAGTCACGCGAGGTTGGAATCGAACCGAGGTCCCTGGCGCTGTGAGGCAGCAGTGCTAACCACTGTGCCACCGTTCTGCACTAATGTAGCTCTTGCTGCAATGGCAGCCAATTCCCTCCCACTGAAGGTGCTTCCATGGCATCACTGACATACACGCTGCTGGTCCCCCTGATATTGAAACCTAAATGCCGTCCCTTTTTGGACACATCTCCCAGAGATGGATTTTTAATTGGCAGATTTCTTCCAACTTCCCCCTGCCACCTCTTCCTGATCCCCAATCCCCCCAGGAAAATTCAAGGTGACATAGTAAAGTTTCAGAAGCAAGTACCTGTGTTGAGAAATTCACTGCACTATTTAAAAAAAAATTTAGATTACCCAATTATTTTTTCCAACTAAGGGGCAATTTAGTGTGGCCAATCCACCTATTCTGCACATTTTTGGGTTGTGGGAGAATGTGCAAACTCCACTCGGACAGTGGCCCAGAGCCGGGATCGAACCTGGGACCTCAGCGCCATGAGGCAGCTGTGCTAACCACTAGGCCACCGTTCTGCCCAACTCACTGCACTATTGATATAATTTCCAGTTACAATACTCAGTTAAAGTTCTCACCCTTTGATTACAATAGGACAGGATTATGGAAAATTGTTTTGAATAGAATTTCATTGGAGGTCTCTGGGGTGGATGGTGGGCAGGACTTGCATTATGGAGGATGGCCCTCGGATGGACTTCAGGGGCAACTCCCTTAAACAGTTATCCCCTTGGCCACCGAAAGGTCTAACCCATCAGGTACACGCTTGTTCGTATCTGTAGTAATCCTCGCCCAAGTGATTTCCGGCACAGAGGACCGGAGAATCACACATCTCCTCCCCGATGCTGGATTCTGGGCCGCATCAGGAATTCCGCTCCCGGCAGCGAGCAACAGAGGATCCCACTCACTGTTTTTTTGAATCGAATGTCTCTTCTGAAGGTTTTGTATCTAAAGTAACAGTTGCAGTCACACTTACTGCAGCGAATTTAACTCTTGTGATAGTAGGTTCCGAGATTTTATTGAAAAGTCAATTTGGCGGTGCCTGAACCTGCTACTAACTTAAATTGCTTGGACAGAAATGCTGACAAAAGTGGAATTCTTTACTGCCAGTTTCAGATTCTTCGCTAGGAGAGACCAAATGACACTTTTAATGTAATTTTCCTCAGAGAGCAACTTTTGAAGTAAATCACTACATGTTAAATAATTTTCATTTTCTGATAACCATTACTGTAATCTTACATTGCTCACTCAAAAACATGCCATAAAAGGACTAGTTTTTGGTGTTGGTTGAGGAGTACATAATTGCCATGACACCAGGAGTGCTTCCCTGCATTTCATTGGATGGAACCTTGCAAATGTTTGTATAGCTCTGAGCAGGCAGATGGGACCTCAGTTTAACTTCTCATTCCAAAAGGTACCTCTGGCAGTGCAGCCCCCCCTTTGTTTTGCCTTGAAGAATCAGTCTATGTTAATACGCTCAGGTCCTGAAGTGGAGTTTTAACCAGGAATACAAGAACTGACCCAAACAGACACTTTAAAGCAAATGACAAGAAAGATTCGGTAATAATTAATTGCATCATCAGCCTGAAAATGAAAGGAATTGCACGGAAAAGGACTGGGACACAATTTCATTAGAGTTCAGTGCAGGATCCATTGTATATTCAAGAGACATGGACAGACACAAACAATACTTTTCAACAGACTGACTTATAACAGGAATTGGGTATGATAACATGGAATAAGTCAACATAGTTTAGAATTTAAGAGAGAATCATTAATTATAAAATGTTAAAGGTGCAGCTGTAAAAGAAAACTTGCATTCATGTAGTACATTTCATATGCTTAGTACACGCATAACATTTTTCATCAAATTAAGTTGAAGAATAAACGCTTAAAATATAGGAAACGCGACAACCAATTTATACATATCAATCTTTCACAAACAGCAATGCGATAATGACCAGATAATCTACTTTTTCTTTCATGGTGTTATCAAAGAATCATAGAATGGTTATAGTATAGAAGGCGACCATTTGGCCCATCTTGTCTGTGCTGGCTTTCTGAAGGAGTAGTTCACCTAGTGCCACCCCCAGCCTTCTCCTTGTCTTCTTTGAATCATAGAATCCCTACAGTGCAGAAGGAGGCCGTTCAACCCATCAGGTCTGCACCCACCCGCTGAAAGAGCACCCTACCTAGGCCCAATCACTCATCCGATCGCAGGTAATCCCACCTGGGGGCAATTTAGCATGGCCAATCCACCTTCCCGTTTTAGAAAATAATCCAATTTGCTTGAAAGCTTCGATTGAATCTGCCTCCACCACACACTCGGGCGATGCAGTCCAGATCTAAGCCACTGCTTCTTTTGCCAATTACTGTAAACCTGTGCCCTCTGGTTCTAAATTCCCTAAATGGGCAGGACCCGATGACGCTCGCGGAAGTAGGGCATAAACCTACTTATGACCTACCTGCGTGGGATCCAGCCGCCTCCTACGATTCCTTGGCCTCCCCAGTGAGGCTGGAGCTGGGCGCCGATCAGTACTGGTCCACATTAACTTGGACCAAGCAGAATGGCACCAGGGAGGGGGGGATGTCTCCCGGGCTATCGGGGACCCCTGGGTGGTCAGAGTCAGTGCAGAGTGGCCCCCTGGCCCTCCCCCTGGAATTCAGGCACCTTGGCCCTGCCCATCTGGCACCTTGGCACTGCCACCCTGACACTGCCAAGCTGGCAGGAGCACTGCCTTGGTGCCAGGGTGGCAGTGCAAGGGTCAGGGGGTGAGGGGGGCATTACCCATGAAATGGCGGTGGAGGGAATATTTCAAGGGTAGGGGTGTGCAGGGCAGGTAAGTAGGGGCTTCTGAAAGGTTGGAGGGGTGATGGGTGGGGTCCTGGAAGGGAGGGGTGCTGTCAGGGGCCTTGGGTTGGCCTGAATAGGGGTGTTCTCAGTTAGGGGGTATGGGGTAGTGTCTATGTGTGTGTGTGGGGGGGGTTCACATTGCCCATGGGTGTGAGGGACTCACCAGTTGACTTAGAGATCGGTGCACCCTTTCAAAATGGCGGTTCGATCACTGAGTTCAGCTCCCTAGTGCTAAAAAAAATTCTAAGTTTGGACTAAACAGGTGGAAAACTCCTCAGAGCCCTGAAAAGTGACTAAGTGTCATTGAATAGTGTGGAGAACTCGCCAGCAGAGGCGGCAGAAAACTCCCTGAAAATTCGCCACAAAATAACTTAAAATGTTTGGTGAGAATTGTGCCCACTGACTCTCTAGTTTTTTCGACCAAAATGGAATCACTTCACACTTCTCTACATTAAATTTCAGGTGCCACATGTCCATGTATACTGCACCAACTTGACTATGTCCCTTTGAAGTTCTACATTATCCTCCACACACTTCACAACGCTTCCAAGTTTTGTTTCATCACACAGTTTGAAGTTGTGCCCCGTACTCCAAGGTCTAGATCGTTAATATATATCCTGAAGAGCAGGGGTCCCAACACTGACCCCTGGAGAACTCCATTGTAAACTTTACTCCAGTCTGAAAAACCATTGCCTACTACGCTCTGTTTCCCATCGCTCAGCCAATTTAATATCCATGTTGCTACTGTCCCTTTATTCCATGAACTCTAACCTTGTTCACAATTCTGTCATGTTATCAAATGCCTTTTGGAAGTTCATGTATAACCACATTAACAGTATTACCCTCATCAACGCTCTCTCTATTACCTCACCAAAATCTCAAGCAACTTACAAAATTTTTCGTCAAAACATCTGTGCTGGCTTTCCTTAATTAACCTGCATTTGTCCTCGTGACTTAATTTTATCCCAAATTATTGTTTTGCGAAGCTACCACTACCGAAGTTCAACTGACTGGCTCGAACTTGCTGGGCTTGTCTTTACACCATTTTTTGAATGAGGTATAACATTTGCAAATCTCCAGTCCTCTGTCACCATCCCTGAGTCAAAGGAAGATTGGAAAAATTTGGCAAGTGCCTTTGCAATTTTCACTCCCACTTCCCTCAGTATCCCTAGATTCAAATCATTCAATCTTGATGCCTTATCAACTTTAAGAAAGGACAGTTCAATACCATCTCCTTATCAATTTTGTTTGCAAGATGAATGTTGGCCACTAGGTAATAGAACATAGAACAAACTGTGCAGAAGGAGGCCATTCGGCCCATCGAGTCTGCACCAACCCATTTAAGCCCTCACTTCCACCCTATCCCCGTAACCCAATAACCCCTCCTAACCTTTTATGGTCACTAAGGACAATTTATCATGGCCAATCCACCTAACCTGCATGTCTTTGGACTGTGGGAGGAAACCGGAGCACCCGGAGGAAACCCACGCAGACACGGGGAGAACGTGCAGACTCTGCACAGACAGTGACCCAGCGGGAAATCGAACCTGTGACCCTGGCGCTGTGAAGCCACAGTGCTATCCACTTGTGCTACCGTCCTGCCCTTTAAATAACACCCATGACATCCTTCAAATAGTACCAGAGGTTTGTTTTTGTGTGCCTGAGTGGTCAGATGGGGCCTTGGTTTAAAATCTTATCCAATTGAGCAGCACGGTGGCGCAGTAGATAGCACTGCTACCTACGGCGCTGAGGACCCGGGTTCAATCCTGGCACCGGGTCACTGTCTGTGTGGAGTTTGTACATTTTCCCCATTTCTGCATGGGTTTCACCCCCACAACCTAAAGATGTGCAGGATAGGTGGATTGGCCACACTAAACTGTCCCTTGATTGGAAAAGAAATAATTGGATTCTCTAAATTTATTTTTTAAATGTCTTACCCAATAGACAGTACCTTATAACAGTGCGGCTTTTGAACCCACAACTTTCTCATTTATTGGATGGGATTTTCTGGCTCTGATTCGGATGGGTATCGTTGAGGGTGGATTGGAGATTTGGGGAGCCGTTAAATGTTAACGGCTCTCCTAATTTTCCCAACCCACCTGTGACAATGCCTACTGCTGACAGAGCTGGAAAATGTCAGCCATTGAGGAGAGTGCAGCCTCTGAGCCAGAACTGTCCTAACTGGCCTGGTAAGTAAAGACATCATCTAGTCCAGTCTTAAAGTGAGGCCAAGTTCAAGTGCTGAATTAACTGGGGATTGTGGAGGGTGGTGGTTGGGGGATTCAAGTGAAGCAGTATAATTGTTTTCATTGGTCTTAACACAGGGACATGGAAAATCAGCCAAGACTCCTGATCCTGATTTTGAACGCACAACCGCCAGATAGGAACTTCATGTGTGTGTATGTGGATGACAGAGTAAAGGTTTTCTATGATTGTGAAACCAGCTAACACTATTGTCTGGACTCACATTTGAAGAATAAAATGCTTTCAGGCCAAGAGCACCCCTTTAAATCTCATCCAGCAAGTGTCAGCATCTTTAGGAAATGAGCGGAGATAACTTGAAAAGTAAAATTGTTACATTAGTTAAAAGTAGAGGCAAATTGCTTCATCCAGCTCCGTTACAGAGACAAACAGTGAGCAGTGAAACAGACAGAAAAAAAATCTCAGAAATGTAATTCTGCATAAGTTTTGGAGAGTAAAATACTACTGTCTGATACAGTAGGCAAATTAAAGAGACACTTACGTGAGTCTTTGACTGGTGACATGTGATTTAAACTGTCTGGAGACAGCAAGCATTTCTCTTCATCCACGAATTCAAAGTTTATAATGAACATTATGACCACCCCTTCTTCATTTTTCACTGGAATTATATGGGTGTTGCACAAAAATGTTGAACCTAAATAATAAAAAGGAAAAAGGGGGTTAATTTATTTGAGAAAGACTGAAAAAAATCCATGAAAATAAATAACAATGCAAAGAAAATTCAGACTGGTTTCCATTTTTAGCTCATGAATGGTAAGTTATGTTTGTCTAACTACTCTCCTCATTGGGAAAATGGTTAAGAACTGTCCTTGACAGTAATGTTAACTAAACACTAAAAGGTGCACATGAAAACATTTCAGTTACAATCTTAAACTGCTTTTGTTAGAAATATGAATTTGTACATATTTTCTCATGCTTTCAGAAAATCGTGTCCTGTTATACTGAGACCTTGTTAATGCAGATATGCCTTTGAAATGTGTGGTGAGAATCACATTGATTGCATGTCTGACTGATGTGTACTAGACTTGGCGATCTTCATGCTCATTGTGAATTCAAAGATATGCCTGAAGGTCACATTCATGTGAGTTACACTATCAAAATGCAACAGAGTGTTTGTAAAATACAATAATCTCTTGATTCAGAGTTCAGCACTTTTTATTCAAATGTCAATGATTTGCAAGTTTTCCTTTAGTTTTAAGAGTACTTTCTTAAGCGGCATACAGTATATCTTTGTTTGGGATTTGAGAGGAAGCAGAAGATTTGGAATTTTTACTGTCCATAAGACGTTGGTCATCAGTACTGACATAGTGGTTAGCACTTTTGTCTCACAGTACCAGAGACCCTGGTTCGATTCCAGCCTTGGGTGACTGTGTGAGTTTGCACGTTCTCGCCGTGCCTGTGTGGATTTCCTTTGGATGCTCCGGTTTCCTCCCACAGTTCAAAGATGTGCAGATTAGATCGATTGGCCATGCTAAATTGTCCCTTAGCGTCCAAAGGTGCACAGGCTAGGTGGGGTTACAGGGATGGGGCAGGGGAATGGGATCTTTCAGAGGGTCAGTGTAGACCTGATGGGCTGAATGGTGTCCTCCTGCTCTGTAGGGATTCTATGGATTTCATGGGATCATCTTGGTGAATCATAAATCACAGCATTTTCATGTTGCACAATGCTACCTGTACAATTAGTTATTTAATGGCAGTCTTGCTATTTTAATTTGAGCATAATTTTATTCATCCAGGCCTGGAAAAGGAGCCTGAGAAAGGATTACCAGTAATCCAGAGTCCAAGGATCAATCCCATCTCCCAGAACACCTGCCAAGTGTGCAGTTGGAGATGTGGCTCTAGGATTGGGCTCATCAGCCAAGTAAGGACTCACAGAGCTCAGTAACACGGTGTTTCGTGGGTGGACAATCATACTCGTTAGCGGGTGATCGCCAAAGAACGGTATTTATAAATAATTGAGTTACATCATCTTACAACATAAACATATTGAATCACCAATTAATGCCTTTCAGAAAGTACAACAAAATAGTGCTGTTTCCAATTAAAGAGAGAGAATCTTTAAATCAAGGTCATGCTGTATCTGCATTAAGCTGGCTTAACTAACATTGGCAACATCAACGTTTGCTACAAATGTTGAATGAAAATTCAGGGCGTGATTCAAGGGAAAAATGTTAATGTCCAATTTTGGGCGTGTTTGGCAGGATGTTCCGTGAAGGCTGCGTTGGTGAGATTGAGGCCCATATTCAACGCACTTAGTGCCAAAAATGAGCCACCACAAGATTCTCACCATGACTGGCTGTCTCACCATCTTACTTATCCGGCTCATGCCTCAAGTACCTCATCGCTAGCAAGGGGGAGCTGCTTTTAAGCGCTTCCTCACCACTCATACCCAGTCATCACACAAGCATGGCAGTGCGCAGACCTGCTCCTCGTTTTGGGGATGCCGACCTCACAAGGCTTCTTGATGCTGTGGATGAGAGGCGGGGCACCCTGCTCCCCCGAGGGGGTCAGAAGACCAGCAGCAGGGTCAGCAATGCCGCTTGAAGAGGCAGTGGCAGTGGCTGTCAGTGCAGGCAGTATGACAAGGAGGACCATCGTCCAATGCCGAAGGAGACCAACGACCTTCACCAAGCTGATGCAAGGGTAAGTTACCACCTCTCTCCTGGCATCATTTCTGCCTCCCACCCCACAATAAACAAATCCAATCCAATCCAGATTCCCAAAATCCCCTCCTCTCCCCAATCCATTGGCTAACACCTTGCACCCACCCCACATCCGATCTTCCTGCTAGTTCCTCAGAACGCCATGGCACCCACCAGCACAACCCCTTCATGTCCAGTGCAGTGCCCATATATGCCACCTGACTCTCCTGACTAATCAAGCGTGTGGTTCACAATGCCCTCTCTTTGTTCTCACAACAGAAGGTAGCCCATAATAAGTGGGAAAGGGCCAAGATGAGAGTAACAGAATCCCAGGCATTTGACTCCTCGCCCCTATGAGGAACGGGCCCTGGAGATCGTGGGGTTGCCCAAGGAGAGAGCAGTTACCGAAAGCGAGGTTGCCCTGAGCCGCAGTGAGGATCCACTGACCCTCTACCCAGATGACCTGCCTCAAGTAAGTTGTTCATGTCAGACAAAATAATTCTTCCCTCTCACTGACCACATGTCCATTGTCTTTCATGATCACCACCTGATGATGCTGGGCCATCTGGAGCCGCAACGCCACCACACAAGAGAACACCTCAGAGGAGAGTTCTGAGGAGACTACGGGTGATGCATCACAGCTTTCACCCATACCTTCCATCAGTGCAGAGACACTAATCTTGGTGGGCGACATTAGTGGACAGGCTTCTGGAGCACAATCTGGTGAGCACCACAATGTTGCTGATGCACATCAGGTGGAGGCAGCAGTCAGAGGTCTGCTGGGTTGCCCGACACAGCTGTGTTCCAGTCATTTTCAGAGAACAAGGTTCTCCCAGAGCTGATGCTGATGAGAGGACACAGCCATGAGATTCAGGGCGGGGTGTAAGCATCATTCCAGTGACTGCAAGTTTAATTGGAGGAGTCCCAAAAGTGGTGGGTGCAGGAGATGGTGCTGACAATGCGTGGCACCAAGGCCAACACTGCTAGGGTGGTGACCGTAGTGTAAAATCTGCACCGTGTCTTGCGTCGTCATGTCTAATTCATGGGTGGCATGGTAGCACAGTGGTTAGTGGGTCACAGTGGGTAACTATCTGTGCAGAGTCTGCATGTTATCCCCGTATCTGCGTGGGCTTCCTCCAGGTGCTCCGGTTTCCTCCCACAAGTCCCAAAAAACGTGCTGTTAGGTGAATTGGACATTCTGAATTCTCCCTCAGTGTCCCGAGCAGGTACTGGAGTGTGGGCTTTTCATAGTAACTTCATTGCAGTGTTGATGTAAGCCTACTTGTGACAATAAAGATTATTATTCTCAATTAGACCTTCCATCCCAGGACCCTAAAATCCTGCAAGCCTCCCTCACCCTTACCTGTCCCGCATTCTCTCAGAGTGCCATAGAGCAAGACAGTTGTGCTGGCAAAGCATGCTCTGCACATTCACTCCTGGCCTCATCAGGAACCCCTCATCCCTAAACCTCTTGAGAAAGGGTGTAAGGACAATCCAAATAACTACAGGTTGATATTGAGTACAAAATCTGGGAAATTATGCTAAACTTTTACAAGTCTCTGCTTTGTCCACAACAAGATTATTACATTCAGTTCTGGTCATCACACTTTGGGTTGGTTGTGAGTGTCCTTGAGAGAATACAAGAGATTAACGGGATGGTTCTAGGACTGAAGGAATTTAGCTACAGAGTTAGGTTGCAGAAGGAGGTTGCAGAAGGAGCAAAGGATATTGAGGCAAGATTTGTTAAAGGTGCACAAAATAATGACAGATTCAGATAAGGAAAACAAAGAGAAGTTGCTCTCATTAACTGATCGTACAAAGGTGAAGGGGCACAGATTTAAGGTTTTGGGGAAACGATGCATGGGGATTTGAGGAAGATTTTTTGATGCATCAAGTCACAATGACCATGGAACTCACTGCCTGGAAGTGGAGACAATCAGTGATTTCAGAAGGACGTTGGATGGGCTCTTGAGGGGAACAAACTAGCAGAGCTACAGTGATAGAATGGGGAAATGGGATTGGTTAGGTTGTTATACAAGAGTCAGCAGACCTGATGGGCCAAATGGTCTCCCTCTGTACTCTATTAACTTGACTTAATGATAACGCTTTGCTATTAAATCTGATGCAGGCAGCACACAAACTTTGTGTTGCCCAGAGTAAATGTGCTGTTGAGTGGCTACAAAGCTCAGCAGCTGGCCCAAATTTGTATGAGGCTAGCATGTCTTGAAGCCAACTTGCAACTCTTAAAAGGAGGGTCTGACTGGGACAGGTTTTTGAGAATGCTGGGGAAGACAATGACTAATGATGCAACAAGAGAGAGAGAGCATGCTCCAAGACTGTCAGAATTCAAGACAGCCACATCAGCCAAACACAATGTGCCACACTTCCCTCTCCCCTACAGATCAAGGGAGGCATAACTGGAGGCACCAGGACAGGGTCAGGCATGGTGGCATTTCCTTACCCATGCTGTGGGAGACAGTACTTGCCATTATGGGAATGACCAACACCACTCATCACTTGATTTACAAATTGAAACTGGTGTAAGCATGCACCTCTTGCTTTCAACCTTTCCCCTCATAACAAAACTACTCATGCCATTTTCCTTTCAAATATCCAAGAATTGAAACCTGTCTAAATTCTGGTGGTTAGGTAAAAGATGAAAAAGCAAGAAGATGGTGATGAACAAGCAATGCAATTACACGCTTTAACATGCAACCAGCAGTTCAGATATTGACACTGTGTGTATTTTAAAGGGTAGCTTTGAGGCGAGATCCGCAAGTGGTGATATACTGGGCATCAGGGGATGCAATCTGAGCAGGAGACAAGGTTAGCATCGGAGCCAGTTCTCTGGTAGGCCAAGCCATACAAGGTTTCTTCTGTTGAAGACTCAAATGAAGGCCTCAATAGGGCAGCCTACAGCTCTTCCTGCTGGTGAATGCTGATTGACATTACAATTTGGCTACTGTGCAAACTTCCGGCATATGTTCCCTCTGTCCGGCCTAATATCTCAGCCAATTTGGCATCCAACATGTTCCATTACAGAAGCATGGGTGCGTGACACAGATGCCCATTCTGGCACGTATAACACCTAAGCAGTAGGCTTCAAGGAGGTAAATGTTGCAACCTATTTGTTAATAGCACTCATGTTAGTTCCATGCCAGTCTCACCCAAATCAATAATGTTTGCTTTCTCAGCAAGAGTGCTCCATAACGCTCAAGAGCGCATCCTTGCTTAAAGTGAACAGCTCACAGATTACTGTAATTGTTTCAGTAAGAATTTCACGTGTGCAGTACAAAGCTATTTTCAAAATCAATTATGTCAGCCTGAGCTTTCATTCTGTTTCCAAAACCTTTGCTTAGTTAAGGATTTTAGCTTCAAGCTATGGGTTAATTCTTCAAACACAATTATGTATAATTGGACACCAAAAGCTGAGAACATTATAATCCTGAATTATGTTTTGTTTGTTCAATAAGTGCTGTTACTGACTGGGTATGTAAATAAAAATATAGGGAGAAATAAATGCAGTTACTGAAGCTGAATGTTTTTTTTTATCTCCAGCGCTTCTTACAAAGATGTACACGTTATCCCTCATTATCTAATATAAACCAGAAAATGGAAAAAGGTGCTTAAACGTTAGGATGGCTCTGTTTTTTTTTTACTCATTCAAGGGATGTGAGCTTCGCCAGCTAGGCCAACATTAATTGCCCTTGAGAAGGTGGTGGTGAGCTGCCTTCTTGAACCGTTGCAGTCCATGTGGTGGAGGTACACCCATAGTGCTCTTAGAGAGGGATTTCCAGGGTGCCCACTCAGTGATAGTGAAGGAACAGTGATATATTTGCCAGTCAGGATGGTGAGTGACTTGGAGTGCAACCTCCTGGTGGTGGTGTTCCTATGTATCTGTTGCCCTTGTCCTAATGGACTGTAACAGTCAATGCGTGTACTACTTCTGCCACGCATTTTAAAGGGAGTGTTTTAAGTCATTGGGTGCTGTGACTTTAGAGACTAGACAGGCTTTATTGTAAGTTTAAGCCAAAAGAAAGGATGAACATATATTTTTTGCAATTCCCGAAATGTAACCGCAATAAACACCCACTCCTCAAACACATGGGCAGGCACACATATACATATGCACAACGAAAGATGATTTCTAAAGAGATAATATGCTCTTGGTTTTGGGGGGGGGGGGGGGGGGGGGGGGGGGGAGGGGGGGGGGGTGCAAGGGAGAGGGAGAGATGGTGACATAGTGGTAATCTCACAGGATGGGTAATCCAGAGGCCCAGGCTAGGCTACTATTTTACAGGCATTGGCACAAAACCCACCATGGCAGCTGGTGGAATTTAAATTAATCAATCTGTAATATCAAGCTAGTTTCATTGATTATTGTAAAAATCCATCTCATTCACTAAAGACCTTTAGGGAAGGAATTCTGCCATCCTTTCCAAGTCAGGCCTACGTGTGACTCCAGACTCACTGCAACTCTTTGACTCTTAAGTGCCTCGGAAATGAACTAGCAAGAGACTTGGTTCAAAATTGACAGCAAGATCCTATGAAAGATGCAGGTTGAAATGTTGCAGTTCTGAAGGCTTCCAGCCTCTTAGTTCACTGAAGGCGTCCTTTGTCAAAACTCCTGTCAAACTCCTGCAGAGAAACTTATAATCCTGCAGGTAAAACAAATTAGCTACTCTTCACTGCAGGAACTCACTGTCTTTTTGAGGCAGAATTCTTTCCTTCCTTTGCGTGATTTCTCTCCCTCGAGCTTTGGTCCTAGACTGCCTCACTGGGTTGCCTATTTAGATCGTAACATTTCCTATCACAAGCCAGTTTATGTCACATGGACAACAGCATCAATTTTTTCCATTGTCCACAATGGGTTGACGGCTACACAATTCATCACATAATGGATGCAATCTCATCAACATTCCAGCTATGATTAGACTCAAAAATGTCTTTATATGAAATTCCATCATCTTGGGGGCATCAGGCTTGGCAGCCACCATCATTTTGAATCTCTTCCACTGAAATGACAAGGGGCAATCAATCAAATCAACATTGGGGATGACTATTTGCATTTTAAGTAACTTCCCAGAGATCTGTTCAGACATATCAGTCTCTGTCAATGTAGAAATCGCAAAATATGTCACCTGACTCTCTGGCGTCTCGCCGTCAATGTAAACTGTCCATACACCATGCTGCCTTTTAAAAGTGTCCATCTTCTTAATACATTTTACAGGCATATAATGTGACTGTGGCACATGCTAAGTACTTACATCTGTCAACAACATTTACAATCTTGGTATTTCCTGGTCATATTTTGTGCATTCCATAACTTCTTAAATTCCTGGTGTATATGTGCATCAGACCTCTGGAATGTGGGAACAGAGGGAAGGAGGGTAGAGTGATGAAAAGGAGCAGAGAAGAGGAGAGGATAGAACAAAAAGAAACATAATAGCAGGGTAGAGGAAGTCTGAAATTGTAATAAATATTGAATGACAATTTGAAAAAGATACAAAGAGTTGAACGCCAAAATATGTGTGAGCAAGGTATTGAGAATACTGGAAATCTGCAATGTTAACAGGAGATTCTGGAAATCCTTAGCAGATCCGACAGCATCTGTTGAGAGACGTTTTGGGTTGATGAATGTTCAGGGTTACGATGTTGCCAGGCCTGCGTTTCCTGTTTTCATTATATTAGGTCATATGTCAATCAAAGTTGATATAAGGGCCGGCTTTCCAGCCACATTGCATTCGGCGCAAATCCTGCTATGTCGGGAAAATAGCGGGAGAGGTCCGAAATGGGATCTGCGTTGGTGTCGAACAATGCACGATTCTCCAGGCCTGCTGCAGCTGATATGATCTGCTTCATGCCCAGCATGAGCATATTCAAAATCGGCTTTAAGCTTAATCTCTTAGCTCCTGCTATTCCGTACCCACTGGCGCAATGTGAAGTCCCAATGCCAGTGATGTTGTGGGAAGGGCGGGGGGAGGGGGGGTGCACTGAAGCCTCAATGCCAGTGTTATTAAAATGGGGGTATCACAGCACTGATGCTGGCGAGGATGGTAGTGGGGTGGGCACTGAAAACTTGATGCCAGCGATGTTGGGTGGGGGGGTTAGTGATGCCCTGATGCCGGAGATGTTGTCAGGGAGGGGGAAACTGAAGGCCCCAATGCTGGCAATATTGGGGGTGGGGGCACTGAAACCCCATTGCCAGCGATGTTGGAGGAGGCCACAGAAGCCCCAAATCCGGCGAAGATTGTGGGGGTTGGGCACTGAAACTACAATATTGGTGAGGATGGTAGTGAGGTCGGGGTGCACTGAAGCCCTGATGTCGGTGATGTGGGGAGGAATGGGGCATTCAAGCCTTGATGCCAGAAATGTTGAGGGGTGGAGGGGGGGTCACTGATGCCTCGAGGCTGGTGGTGGGGGGCCCGCACAGTGGTACAGTGATTAGCACAGCTGCCTCACAGTGCCAGAACCTGGGTTCAATTCTAACCTCGGGTGGCTGTCTATGTGGAGTTTGCATGTTCTCCCAGTGTCTGCATGAGTCTCCTCTGGGTGCTCCGGTTTCCTCCCATAGTTCAAAGGTGTGCAGATTATTGTTAATAATAATAATCTTATTATTATTAATAATAATAATCTTCATCTTTATTGTCACAAGTAGGCTTCCATTAACACTGCAATGAAGTTACTGTGAAAATCCCCTCGTCGCCACATTCCGGCGCCTATTTGGGTACACAGAGGGAGAATTCAGAATGTCCAAATTGCCTAAGAGCACATCTTTCGGGACTTGTGGGAGGAAACTGGAGCACCCCGAGGAAACCCATGTAGATACGGGGAGAACATGCAGACTCCTCAGAGACAGTGACCCAAGCTGTGAAGGCATAGTGCTAAGCATTAGGATTGGCCATGCCAAATTGCCCCTTCGTGTCCAGGGAGTGCAGGTTAGGTGGGATTACATATAGGGTGGGGGAGTGGGCCTGGGTGGGGTGCTCTTTCAGAGGGTTGATGCAGACCTGTTAGGCAAATGGCTTCCTTCTGCACTGTAGGGATACTGTGACTTTACTGTTTTTTGAGATCGGGGTGCCCTTTATCTCTGTGAAGCTAGGTTTGCTGGCAAGTTTATGCCCTGCCCCTCTTAAGTCCATTGAAAATTATGTGGCCTTCAAAAAATGACTATTGCCTGAAGTAAGTGTGATGGTAAGCGCACTAGAACAGCTGACCCGATTCGTACTGATTTTTGAGTCTGAAATAACATATAGGGCGAGATCTTCCAAATGTTCACGCTGGTCAGATCTTCATGTCCCACCAACATTGTACTACTGCGGGTGGATTCAAAGAGGAATCCCATTGACTGTGGCGGGACCAGAAGATCTCACCGCCCAATGGCAAACTGCTTCCCACCACTGAGAAACAGGAAGACCAGTGAATCTCAACCTGAGCTATTTCCTGGGAAGTCTACTTTCAATTCTGGAGTTTGAGTTAAAGTCGAGCTGCTCGCTGAGGTCCCAGGTTCGATCCCGGCTCTGG
Organism: Scyliorhinus canicula; assembly: GCF_902713615.1. Lineage (NCBI taxonomy): Eukaryota > Metazoa > Chordata > Chondrichthyes > Carcharhiniformes > Scyliorhinidae > Scyliorhinus > Scyliorhinus canicula. The sequence goes on from NC_052147.1 coordinate 225,514,000, forward strand.
GTCACTGTCCGTGTGGAGTTTGCACATTCTCCCCGTGTCTGCGTGGGTTTCGCCCCCACAACCCAAAAATGTGCAGAGTAGGTGGATTGGCCACGCTAAATTGCCCCTTAATTAGAAAAAATAATTGGGTAATCTAAATTTTAAAAAAAGTCGAGCTGCTGGGTTGAGCATCTTTTCTCTCTGTTTCTATGAAGATCCTAGACAAAAATGACCCTGGCAACATTTCAACAGCACCTCTTTCATGACGAACATAAATAGACAGTACTTGTACCTAAAATGTGTAATTTTCTGTCTTTCAGTTGGCTTTGTGCTAAGTGTTACTTGTGAAAAAGTGTTGCATTTCAATTAGATTTGCTTCTGAATTACTCAATTTACATAATTTATCTTATGAGCTCTTGTAAGTTTTGTATCCAATGTCATCAGGTCTTATCATGTATCCTGTTAAGACAATACTCCACTAGGAATATTGATTAAACATGTATTCAAGTACTATTGTGTCAAGCACTGACGTACTTCATCCATTGAAAAGTGTGCTTGTGGCACCAGCAGCGAAACAGGCTCTCCTTGTGTTAATGACAGCTCATGGTCCAGTAAGCAATATGTAACGGATATGTAAAAAGTAAAACTGGGCTTTATCTTTTAATGCCAGGATTTCTCCGGCCATTGAAATTCTCTTTTCCCGCCAGCAGTGTACCCCCGCCCGGGGGTTTTCTGGTGGCGTGGGGTGGCTTCAATGGAGAATCCCGCCACCAGCAAATGGTGCACGCTGAGAAACACACGGCTGGGGGACCGGAGGATCTAGCTCAATATGAGTAATAGAGTTGATTTACGTCAAACAATATTAACATCTCTTTTGCTGTGGATACTGTCCTTTTACTTATATATGATGAACTGATACTTAATTTGACATTTGATCCGATAATCACATAAGAATGAATAAAATTGATTCAGGATTGTGCTCAATTATTGGCATGTGTACACATCTAGTATGTTGCACAATGGACAACAGGATATGCATATTGTTCATTGTGATAAATCACATCAATTCAAAACATGAGTGTATATTAAATTATATTTGATTTTACTGATATTAGGAATAATATGCCACATTGTGTACACCAAACCTTAAGAATTATGAATTCATTGAAATTAATTTTGTAGTTATTTCATTAAAAATGTATAGAATATTTAGCTCAATAATCTACTCAATTTATATTTATGAAGCTAGTTTAAAAATATTGAATTAATTTGTAATCAGCATGTTGTATATTATGAATAGTTTCCTTAAATAGGTCTACATATATATATTTGATATAATTTAATTTGCATATTATACATGTAGGGCTCAATTCAACCAAATGGGAACAAAGTCCCATAACCAGCGCGTTTAGCTGCATATTTCCTGGCCTTCCCAGTGCTGAGAAACACATGGCTATTCAATGCACCTTGCGTTGTATAAGAGGCCTCAGTGGGGAACACGTGGCTGAGGCCGCACATAGCCCTGTTTTGTAACTGGGAAGAGCCGCGCACTGATGCTCACTCATGTAGCAAGAGATCGGAACACCATTTAAACATTTCTAAGCGATCTCTGACCTCCACCCCGCCCCCAACCCCCAGCTCGAACTCACTATAGGAGGGTCAGCAGCCCTCCTCATCCCACTCCCAACACTCACTCAGGGCACCCCAGCCCATTCGTGTGTGCCAATCTGGCAGTGCCCGTATCAGCTGGCAATGCCACCTGGGCACCTTGGCAGTGCCAGGGTGGAGCTGCCAGGTGCCCAAATGTCACCAGGAATGCCAGGGCACCACCCTGCCGAAAGAGCATGCAACTGGGGCCCTCCGATCCTCTTGATGAACCCCAGGAGTGCCTTTCCATCTGCTGCCCGTTTGTGGGGACCAGTGCTGAACGGCGCGTGCCCGAGGTCTCCGAGGCGAAGGGATGAATCCCAAAGCCTCAAGTACCTCGGGAATCTGCACATTAGAGTGATGTGCAGATTTGCCAAAAAGTGATCAAATTGGATCTCTCGAGGCGTTGCGAGCTGTGTAGATCCCGGGAGCAGGGTCTCCCTGCTGCCATTGGCCATTATATCGCGCCCATAGACTAACAAGATTCACAGTAGGAGAAAAAAGGTGTTTATGAAACTGCAGTAAATTATTCTAGGGAGCTAACTGATTAAAATGCATATTTTGCTCAGGCAACCAAAAATAAATAATTAGAGTGGATTAATTTTACATCAAGGTTTTAGACAACAAATGAAATATGACTAGATAATTTGCGGTATCAAATTGATACTTAAACCAGTTGTCCAAATTGTGATTAAAACAAAATACATTTCTTATTTACTGTCATTTCTATAATATGCTTTTCAATCTGTTGAACAAATTGTCTACATAATGATGTATTCTTCATAATTCATGTCATGACACTAACTGAGCAGCAGAAGTAGAACAGGCATTCTACTCCAGTAACTAGTCTCAGCGGCAAGATCGTTTCACCTCCGAAAGATTCCATGATGTACAAAGACAAGGTTGCATTCATCACCCCTCTCACATTGACAGTGCTAGTAAGAAGATGGTGACTAGAAAATCTGTGTCCATTTGGCACCAATGGCATTTTTCAAGCTTTTATTGACCCCCCAAGTCTACTGGCACTGATAAGACTCCTCAGATAATTGTACAAAATAGACATCATGCCAACATATCTTGTGCTTGATTCTCCATTTGGGAGACTAAATCCCCACGCCGGTGTGAAAATGGTGGTGCTTTATTCCAGGAAAACTAGCGCAAAAAGGCCACCGACTCCCTGCTCAGGGGTGGGCTAGCAGCCAGGCAGCATAGTGCTCCCAGCTCTAGCTGCCGATATGGCCAGCAGAATTGCCGGGTCCATGGCTGCGCGAATGCACGGCAGCGGCCTGCAGCGGCCGCGCCTTGCTTCATGGCGGATGCAGCCCGTGGGCCCGGACTGCAAAAATAGTACCCCCACTTTGGCCGCTCGTGCACCCCGGACCGGCCCCCCAAAGTTCCTCAGCCCCGAATAAAGCCCCTCCCTGCCCACAGATCGCCCTCCCCGAATGTGACGGTGCTAGACTGAATCCGCTGCCGCCACGCTGAGTTCCCGACGGGTGAGACCATGAAAGTCCCACGTCATCGGGAACTCGGCCGGTCGGGGATGGAGCATCGCGGGGCTGGCCTCAGGCAATGGCCTGAGGTCGTGGATATGGCGTGCAGCGTACTCCTCGGGTACGCCGCTTTTCAGGGGGCAGAGCATCGTGAATGTGGCGCCGCCCCCGACTTTGTAGTCATCAGGGATTCTCCGCCCCGTCACCGAACGCAATTTCGCTGTTGGGGATTGGAGAATCCAGTCCCCTACCTTATAGAGCAGAATAACGGGATGTGAATGTCGTGAATGTAATATGGTCACAAAACACTTTTTGGGTTGTTTCTTTTTTGACTTTTTTAACTTTGAAACATAGTATTATTTGCAACTCGTATTATTCCCAGCAAATTAGTTCCAACACTTTTATGGACCGAATGTGGTGGGAAATGAGAATCACAGACGACACATTCACTTGGTGAATTGTTTAATTGCATGGTGGTGGTTAATAAAATCCAAGTGTCAGGGGTAACACCAACTCTAGTAGTGGCGATAGAATGCTGCCTCAAATTTTATTGAAGTTACATCTTATAATAATCCTCATGTCTAACCTGCAGATCACCTTCGTGATCTGCATTTTTCTCACCATTCATTTTCAGAGACACAGGCAATCAGGAAGCCCAAAAAAATTACGTGGCTTGAAAGATGTCAGAAGTTTTGTCATGAGTGAGTTACACATGTAACTAGAATTCATTCAAATCTCCTCGATCATTTATGGATGCTTGCCAAATCTTACAACCAATTGAATTTCAGGCCATAAACTGCAAGTATTCTCCAATTATGCTTAATTCAGGCGTTGAGGCCAAGGGTCTCTCAACATTGTAACATTCTCATACACAGCATGAATATCAGTTTTCTGGCCTTTTAGATGCAATTTTTCAGTTTCTTAAATGTATGCTCACTGAGATCTGCTCTGATTACACTTCTTTTAATGCATTTTTCTGATGAAGTATGAGTGACGTTAAAAATTGAATAGCTTCCTCATTTACAGGTTCTTAAACATTCTGTGCCTGATGTGCATTAATGATGGTTAAATTAATTGAATCTTTAAATTAGAAAGTACTAAGAAGGAATATACAGGTGAGTTCAGTGGTTCCTTGCACCCTGATTGTACTGGTTTAGACAGATATATGCTAATTCATGCTAATTTCTAACCAGATTGGACATTGACATTTTTCAGCATCAGTAAATAGCACAGCGGGTGCGATTTGGGCTGCAACTTCTGGGTTATGTCCACAGAGGAAACACCAACACTTTTAAATACCTTTATCGTAATCTGGCAAAAGAATTGCCTATTTTTAATATTTTGTTTCACAAATTGCATTGAGTTGTAAAAGAGAATAGCTTCGATCTTTAACCATAGGTTCTCCTTCTCAACCCTTTTTTTTCATATTAAATAACTATTTGACAATGTTAATTATATTGGTGCAGCTATTTCTTCAGTGACTGTTTAAAATCTCACAAATATGCATTCAATTCTTTCTAAACATCAGGAATTTATGCAATAAAATTAAAATGATTTGTCTTTGAATATACAACCTGAGATACTGGGTGGAGTTTTCCAGTACCCCAGCTGCGTTTTTTCCGACGGCGCAACATTCGTTGGTGGTGAGATTCTCTCTTCCCGCTGCTTGTCAATGGGATTTCCTATTGAAGCCATCCCCACATGCTTAGGAAATCCATGGGGATGAGTGCTGGATAGAGTTGCGCTTGCTGACTCTAGAAGCAGAGTGGAGGCAGCCATGGGGGAAGACAAGTGCCAAGGTGGGCTTATTAAAAGGCCCACCACAGTTCTTTGGGACTTTGTCCCAGTTGTGCTGAAAGATTTTAGGCCCTCTAGCCCTCCCATCTCCCACACACCTTCATATATCACCGGAACCATATGACCCCTTATACCTTCAATGCCAACTCATGTCCCCATCACTCATCCCAACATATTTCTCCCATGCCAACTCACCCAGTATCGACCCTGGAAAGACCTCAGGGGTCATATTGAGATGAAATATGATCTAATATAGATTTCACTAGATAGACTTTGTAGTTTAAAAAAAAACATTCATATACGCCCATTATCCACTTTTTAAAATCTTTATTTTTATAAATTTGGAGTACCCAAATCTGTTCCAATTGAGGGGCAATTTAGCGTGGCCAATTCACCTACTCTGCACATATTTTGGGTTGTGGGCGCAAAACCCACATAAACACGGGGAGAACACTTTTAAAAATCTTAAGTGCTTAATCTCTTGTCAAAACACACAAACTGCTGCTCATAACCAACCTCAAAGACAGCAAATCCTTTAATAGGCTCTTTAACCTGTCAATCAAACTGTGAACTCAGGACGCCTCGACCCCCCCCCCCCCCCCCCCCCCCTGTTAGAGATAATTGTAACTTTTGGAAATAAGTCAAGCATTCATTAAAAAAACCCAAGAGAAATGTGAACAAACACTTATCTGAGTTTCTTGGCTAGTAGTTTTATTCATTTTGAAAGAGCTGGGATTTAAGACCCTCAGATTATGACAGTTAAGCAGACCCTTCCCCCTTTCGAGAGCGTTTATATCTGCTCTATCAATAATGTATATATGGCAGGCTAAAGCCTTTGAATCAACCAAATGGGGTCTGTTAAACTTAGCACTAAGTTCAAATGCTGAGTTTATTTTCCCTACTGTGTAAATCACATCACACACCAGCTTTCTGGAATGGGAGTGGGACCTCTGGGTCCTATCGGCAATTTTGAAGATCCACGGAGTCTTTCTGACTTTGTGAAAATTTGAGCCCAAGTTCCAAGCTACAGTTTAATTCGATGAGATGAAATCTAAACAAAGAACCTGCATGTTCCAGAACATCATGCTGCTTTTTATATAGTTGTTGATTATAATTAGACAACAGATTGTTATTATGCTGGTTCATGATGACACTTTGTCTCATTGAAAATGCATTCATTCGTTTTTATCAATTTTAGCATGAGAAAAATAATCCTTCAGTAGTTTAGTTATCGGTTTGCTCTGTGGGTTAGCAGATCCTTTATTCTCTGGAAGTTCGGCATTGTGTACGTCCTAAATTAAATGAGACTCCAGTGGCACGAATTGACAATCTTCTTCAGAGTGATCACAACTATGGTTGATGTGTGAAATGGAAATATCAGGGTCCACTTACAAATGGAGGAGGGAATCAAAGAACAAAGAAAGAACAAAGAAAATTACAGCACAGGAACAGGCCCTTCGGCCCTCCAAGACTGCACCGACTATGCTGCCCGTCTGAACTAAAATCCCCCACCCTTCCAGGGATGATATCCCTCCATTCACATCTCATTCATGTATTTGCCAAGATGCCCCTTAAAAGTCACAATCGTATCTGCTTCCTGCACATCCCCTGGCAGCGAGTTCCAGCCTCCCACTACCCTATGTGAAAAACCTGCCTCGTACATCTCCTTAAACCTTGACCCTCGCACCTTAAACATATGCCCCCTAGTAATGGACTCTTCCACCCCAGGAAAAAGCTTCTGACTATCCACTCTGTCCATGCCCCTCATAATCTTGTAGACTTCTATCAGGTCACCCCTCAACCTTCGTCGTTCTAGTGAGAACAAACCAGGTTTCTCCCACCTCTCCTCATAGCTAATGTCCTCCATACCAGGCAACATCCTGGTAAATCCTTTCTGTACCCTCTCCAAAGTCCCCACATCCTTCTGGCAATGTGACAAACAGAATTCAACACTATATTCAAAGTACAGCCTAAATAAAGGTCTATAAAGCTGCAACGTGACTTGCCAATTTAAAACTTAATGCCCTCAAACAGGTCCTCAAAATGCACCAATGTGGCTGGTTCCCAGACCATAAATCCGGTGCTCCGGTTTCCTCCCACAAGTCCTTAAAGATGTGCTGTTAGGTAATTTGGACATTCCGAATTCTCCCTCCGTGTACCCAAGCAGGTGCTGGAATGTGGCGACTAGGAGATTTTCACAGTAACTTCATTGCAGTGTTAATATAAGCCCACTTGTGACAATAAAGATTATTAAATTAAATTATCAAAAATTAATTAAATCTCAGGAGATTCTGTCTGATTTCTGTTCAATTGAATGGATATCAAGTGGTTCAAAATTGGGCCTCTTAATTCTCGAGCTTGATTAGAATACCCTGATGTTTATTCTTACCCAAGCCTGGTGGAAATTAGTTCAATTCTGGCTGATTGAATTGGAAAGGTGGAGGGAAGGTGCAAGAGACAGAGATCGGACCGTTACAGGGGACCAATGAAAATGCTCCTTTGTTATGCATGTAATAAAGGAGGTTTGGTCGAAAATGATTGCAGTTCTTTTTCTCATGGCCCACATGGTTCCAGATAAGATTATTTTTTTCAACTCCATGTACTCCAGCTGTGGTTGAGATATTGGGTGCGATTTCCCCATTGTAATTCTAAGTGCTTCCGTCAGTGGGAAAACCAGAGTGGTTCCCGCTGACGCTTGGAGCACTGCTTAGGTGCCATTCAATGGCACTCAGAAACTTGCTTTGAGAGGGTCGGGTTTTCTGCTGGCCTTGAGAGAGGATGGGGCCTAAACTCACTGACAGATCCCATTCCTGAGAGATCGGGGCATCCATTTCAAAAGCCACTCCGATCTTAGAATAAGCTTGCCAACCCCGCCTTTCTATTTCTGGCAAGGGCCCCCAGAATCACTGGCAAGGGCACCCCCACCCCACCCCCCAATTACTGGCAAATGAGTGGCACCCTTATATGGGATCACCAGATTCACCCTCCCTCTCAGTCCTCCCTTCAGTTCTCACCCCTTGACAGTGCCAACCTGGTGTCTTGAACTCTGAGGGGGGGGGGGGGGGGGTGCGCGAGCATCCTCTCTACACTTACCTCCAGGGGGTCCTTCATGGGAGACGGAGGGCTTTGGCAGGGCTGGAGTGGCTCAGGCCTGGACTGGGGTTGTGTGGCTGGTCTCCCCTCTGGAGTTCTGAAAGTCATTATACTGTCTTTCAGCTTGTCAAATTTAATTTTACACTGTTCCCTCTGTAGCCTTCAATCTCTTTGATGGCTCTCCCAGCATGCCAAGTTCAATTATCTGTTAGAAAGATGAAAGTCTTATTTCTGTTGGCTTAAAACTTTTACACTCTTTTCCAGCATGTCAAAGCAATGATTTGTCAGATGAAGCTAAAGTCCTTCCCTTTAATGTGTTGGAAACCTTTGAGGTGTTTATTTTTCACAGTCACTTTAATTCCCCATTGACTTTTTCAAGCCTTTGGGCTTGCTGAGAAACTTAAAAGTTTTGAACTGCATTGCTTACATTAAATTTCATGGTCCATTATCTTTTACAAGCCTTTTGATTGACAGGGTCAAGCTATTTCAAAGGAGGGTAACTGTTGGTGGTTTTCAAGACTCTGCAGGACCCGTGAAGTGCTTCCTCATTTGAGCAGGTGTACTTTATGACCCTGTAGTTGTTTCAAAGCAGCTGTCTCTTTGTTCTGAAATTGACTGTAAACAATTCAGTTCAAATGTTTTAGACTTCTAAGCATTACCAGAAGTTAAAGGCAAATGAAATACACTTCAAAGGTTTACAACACATTCAGACATGTTAATCCTTTGTGAAATGCAGTTTTCCATACACTCTGGAGCCCATCATTCAACCTTTCCTTATTGATTCATTAATTGGATATGGACACTAGAGGCAAAGCTGGCATTTATTGCCCATCCCTAATTCCCTTGAGAAGGTAGTGGTGAGCTGTTTTATTGTGAATAATGTATATATAAACATGATGCTGTGAGTTGGGGGAGTTCCAAGATTTTGACCAGCAATGATGGAATGGGCAACTTATTTCCAAGTTCAGATGGAAACTTTGAGCTTGGAAATTTGGAGGGAAGCTTGCAGGCGATGGCATTCCCATGAATCTGCTGTCTTTGTTCACTGAGGCAGCAGAAGTCACAGGTTTGGGTGGTACTGTTGAAGAAGCTTTTGCAAGTTGAAATCTTGTATGTGGTATACACTGCAGCCATGATGTGCTGGTGGTGGAAAGAGTCAATGTTTAAGGTGATGTATACAGTTTCTTTCAACAGTCCTGGATGGTATTGAGTTTCTTGAGTGTTATCATAGAATTTACAGTACAGAAGGAGGCCATTCGGCCCATCGAGTCTGCACTGGCTCTTGGAAAGAGCACCCTACTCAAAGTCAACACCTCCACCCTATCCCCATAACCCAGTAACCCCACCCAACACTAAGGGCAATTTTGGACACTAACGGCAATTTATATTGGCCAATCCACCCAACCTGCACATCTTTGGACTGTGGGAGGAAACCGGAGCACCCGGAGGAAACCCACGCACACACGGGGAGGATGTGCAGACTCCGCAAAGACAGTGACCCAAGCCGGGAATCGAACCTGGGACCCTGGAGCTGTGAAGCAATTGTGCTATCCACAATGCTACCGTGCTGCCCACCCATGCACTGTTGGAGTGCATGGTGATGGAAGGGCCTGGGATGTTGGCTGAAATGATTCTTTGAGTAATTGCTTGACAGCTGTGGGACAGCTCACCCACTTTTGAGTCACATCCTCAGATGTTAATGAAGAGGATTTTTCAGGGTTGACTTCACTGTGTGTGCTTTTGTCATGGCTAGTGAGTGATTCTGGCAGTCCATCCGATGTTGGGTGCATTGCTGCTGTCTGCAAAATTTATTCCCAACTCAACTAGGATCTTACAATCCTGGCTGAAGTCGCAATGGGCAGCTCAGAATTTCCAGAATAAGTCCAGAAAGGGGAGTAGAGCAGGGAAAGGAGAGAACATGTTATTTCTGTGTGGTAGTAGCTGCCATATTCAAGTAAGCATTTCAAGTTCTATGTCTTTAATGAAATGGTGTGGGTGAGTGAACGAGGTGAGTAAAGTGGATGAGGTGGATAGGTGCGTGAGTGGGTAGTTGCATTGGGGGGATAGTTAGGTGGTTAAGTTAGTTGGTCAGATCGGGGCATATTCAGATGATTGGGATTGGTGGTAGAGGTGTGGGTGGTTTGGGGTAGTAGAGTCTGATCGGGTGGGGTATTTGGGTGGTTCAGTGTGTAATTGGGCGGTTGGAGTTGGTTCGGCTGTCGGGGAAGGGGGGAGGAGGTAGTCAGGTGATTAGGGTTGTCAGTTGTGAAGTTACCCAGCTGTTAGACAGGGTATTAAGCTATGTAACGTTTTGTGAGTAAGTGGCGTGTATCAAGCCCAAGTATTTACCCTAAGCTCAAGGTCGGAGACAATCATTGAGGATCCTGGACAGCAGGGCACCAGCCCATCAGAGATTTAACATTCCTGGGCAATTCCCATATTTATCTAGCGTCAGGACTTCCAGAAGATCCGGATGCGTTACTTCCACCTATGTTGAGCCATCGATGATCCGGAGACTGGCAGGTTTGGGCCACCATTTTTCGTTGTGATTTGGTGTAAAATGAGTGGATTGCTCGGCCATTTCAAAAAGGCAGTTAGAGGCAGCCACAGTGCCGTGGGCCTGGGTCATATCAGCTAAGGATGGTAGATTTCCTTCCCAAAAGTATATCAGTGAACCAGATGGGTGTTTTACGACAATCTGGTAGTTTTATGGTCACCATTACGGAAAATAACTTTTTAAGTCCAGATTTATTTAAACAGCTGTATTTTAATTCCTCAGCTGTTGTGGTGGAATTTGAACTCAATCCTAGTCCTATTAGCCTAATGATATAACCAATGTGCTAACATACTCAATTTCAAATAAATGATAGGTGAATTGGTTCCCAATGGACAAGGTCAATTAATTGGCATCATTTTCTCGAATTCAGATGTATTAAGAGCAAATTATTCCATTACTAAAAAGGTGCTTTAGCCCTACGTTAGTCAAACCACCTTTACATAAATAAAGGGAGAAATTGGCACTTGTGACATTTGGAGTATAAAACTAAGAAACATTCTATTTTTCATCATTAAGATTCCCCAAGCAGAAAAGCTCATTAAAAAAGATATATTTTATGTCCATCGATGCACAGTCCTTAAATACAATTGACTAAAATTAAGTAAGTTTTGTGAGTGAACAGCACTTGTTTCATATCATATTGATGAATTAATATTTCAATGTTAATTTCACAGTTATAACAACACTCTAAGACACAATAGATAAAGCATCTTGAATTACATCGCACTCTGTTAATGTCAGGTGAGCCTGCTCACGTGTTGTATTTCCATATCCTTCTTCACAAAAGACATTCTTGTAACCATTAAAATTTATATCATTTGCAGGATAGGTTTAACTGTTCTATCACTGACTTCCAGAGCCCGTGTCTCTGACGAAGCTAGGTTGTGTTTCCTTTGGCAGCTCCTTCTATAATTAATAATTGACAATGCTTTCTCAAATTTATTTACAAAGTGACCATTAGATGACACAGGCCTTAAAGACACTGATTGAATAATGCAACAGTTGTGACCAAATGTGAGGTCTGAATGATTTAATCGGTGTTTTTTTTTTAACCACTGCCTCCGTCAGGTTTTCCCACTGCTAATTTATCAGAACTCAGTCAATTGATTAAATCGGGACCAATCTACTTGTGAAAAATATGATTGAAGATATTAAAAGAAATTCAAATGGTTAGGGCGACATCGTGGGTGGAATTCTTCACTGGCCTCACTGACGGATTCAATGGCAGGTGTTGGGGGAGAGGTGGAGAGAATTTGGCAGGAGTATAAAGGTCAGTTTCACGCTGGCATGAATTTCCTGTGATCTCTTCCACTGGTGGATCGGGAAACCTGCTGGAGGCCAGCCGGAAACTGATTTGGATCCCGCTAATGGGATGCAGATGAAGGCCAAACCAGAACCTTCCACCTACAACCAATTCTGCACAACGCCAGTCTGAAAACACACTGGTGCAAAACCTGCCTGGAACAAAGTGGCCTGTAGCTGTCAGGACTCACCTGAACAATGCCTGGAGCTGCTTCTGGAGTTTGGAGGTTGCCAGCCGCACTGGACCTTGGAATACAAAAGCATGGGAGTGCCCACAATGGGAAGGGCAGCACGGTAGCACAGTGGTTACCACTGTTGGTTCACAACACCAGGAGCCCGTGTTCGATTCCCAGCTTGGGTCACTGTCTGTGTGGAGTCTGCACGTTCTTTCCGGCATCTGCGTTGGTTTTGTCCGGGTGCTCTGGTTTCCTTGCGTATGCCCCGAAAGACGTGGGCCGGGATTCTCCCCCAACCGGTGGGCGGGCTGTACCGTCGAGTGGCGTGAACCACTCCGGCGTCGGGCAACCCGGAAGGTGCAAAATCCTCTGCTAGGCTGGTGCTGGAGTGGTTAGCACCGCGCCAACCAGCACTGAAGGGCCTCTGATGGCCGGCGCGCATTGGCACATGCGCAGGAGCGCCAACGTGTTTTGGCGCATCCGCAGAACCGCTGGCGTGTTTCCTGCACATGCTCAGGGGGTTTGTTCTCCGCGTCGGCCATGGCAGAGCTTTACACAGGCCGGCGCGGAGGGAAAGAGTGCCCCACGGCACAAGCCTGCCTGCAGATCGCCTGGCCCCAATCGCGCGCCGGGCCGCCATGGCCCCCAACCCCCCCCCCCCCCCCCGGGCAGGAACCCCCGCGCCTCCCTGAGGACTCCACAGGCTGCCCTCAGAGCCAGGCCCCGCCGGAATGAACCTGGTCTAATCCATGCCGGCGGGACTGGCCAAAAATGGGCAGCCGCGCGGCCCATCGGGAACTTGAGAATCGCCGGGGCGGGGGGGTCACTGCCAACCACCTCCACCGGCGCGGCGCGATCCCCCCCCTCGCCAAAAAACCGCCGCCGGTAAATTTAGCAGCCGGCTTCGGATTCGGCGGGGTGGGATTCACGCTGCCCCCCAGCGATTCTCCGACCCGGCGGGGGGTCTGAGAATTCCAGCTGTGCTGTTAGGTGAATTGGACATTCTGAATTCTCCCTCAGTGTATCCGAACAGGCGCCGCAGTGTGGCGACTAGGAGATTTTAACACTAACTGCGGTGTTAATGTAAGCCTACTTGTGACACTAAGAAAGATCTCGGCCCGCCGGTGTGAAATAGCGGCCCTATAGCTGGATTCCCTTGCGAATCCCTCGTTTCCTCGCCACTCATAAATTTGAATAGCGAGGGATACAGAATTGCTCTGTGAAATTCAGCTCCGATGAGAGAACATGGGGCTGGATTCTCCGATATTGAGGCTATGTCCAGAGCATGTGTCTAGTCTTGCGATGAAAAAGTGGGTGCCGCCCATGCACTGAAGCTCCGCCCAGTGGGGGGTTAGCAGCCACGCCACGTAAAACCCCTGGCGCTTTCGACAGAAACAGCCGGAGAATTGCCCAGTCTGTGGCTGCTCATGCGCATGGTGATGACCTGTAGTAGTTGCGCCGTACAACATGACGCCTGCTGCACCCGGACCCGGCCTGCCAGATAATGCCCCCTTGTAACCCCCCCTCACCACCCCCGGACCACCCCCTACCAGTCCCCCCAGCCTCTGCCGAAGCCCCCCCCCTTCGGCCAGCGGAACAGCTCCACAGTCCACAGCCGCCACGTGAGGTTGACGAAACCTCAGACCACAAGTGATCCACACTGTCGGGAAGTTGGCCCATCTGAGGTGGAGCATCGGGAGAGGGTCTTCAGGTGACGTCCTGAGGCCGACCCAACGGCGTGCAGTGCACTCACCGATGATGCCATTTTGGAGAAGGCAGAGCATCCAAAATCAGGCGTCGCCCCTGATTTCGGAGTCAAAAGAGATTCTCGCCCAATCGCCGAATGCGATTTTGGCGTCGGCAATCGGAGAATCTTGCCTTAAGTTTGACGCCAATGGGGGATCCGTGGACTTTCATGACAGAAAAACTGGAGCCACACCTGCACCGATTCTGCGACTATTACGGTGCTAGCACCAGTGCCGCGTGGAACACAATCAATTCGAATGAAAAATTGTGCAGGATTTGCCGGGTCTGTGATTGCCAGGAGTCTGACAAACTGCAGCTACACCTACAACACGTTACATTCCCCACACACACCACCTATCTCAGCCAAAAAGATGGCACTGGTTGTGCTGGAGTGCGCCCATACAGCTGATGGGTCAAAGTTCAAAGTGGGCTGTAGCGGTGTGCACAGCTCCATTGCTGCCTTGCTGGCTGTGGCAATGGTGTTCCGTGCCCATCCACCCCGACCCCACAGCCCACCTCCTGGTCACCCCCCACTACTCCCGCCCCCAGTCCTGGCAGAAGTCCCCTGGCCATCGGCAAAGCTGTCAGCAAACTATGGCGATTTTGGACACGTTCCGCACCCCCTCTCTCACCTTCAGCAGCCACCATGCCAGTTTCACGATTTTTAAAAGCACAAGTGAACCACGTTGTTGGGAATTCGGCCCATCGGAGGCAGAGAATCGCGGAGGCCCTAGAGAATACCGGGTCGGGCCCGCTAACGATAGGTAAGTGGTGCCTACTGTACATGTGGAGTGAAACGCATTGATGCCGTTTTCGAGGTGACGGAGAATCGCAATTTGGCGTCAAATCGGCGCCTGCTGTGGCTTTGGCATTGGAAGCCATTCGCCGCCCAATCGCATTTCCCGATTTTGGCGTCGGCTAACGGACAATCCTGCCCTTAGTCTCCCAAATGGAGAATCTCGCCCAATGATTTGATTATGTAAGAAGCGGTGTCCTTTCTTATATGTTGGGTAGTTGAAAACAAAATTGTATCAGTCCATAACTGCCTGCCAGAAATGAAACCCCAGCTGTTTGTTTACTAAGATGGCTCAGTGGCCTCAGCTTTATAATGGGATGAATTCTGACAGAATGGTGCATTGAGACATTACCATGCTGGGAAACCAAAGAAGGCAAACCTGATTCAGATCCTTGCAGAATTACATTATTAAAATGCAAGTGCAAAGTCTCAAGTGAAATCCAGTAAACTAAAGTATCACTCAGTAACTGAACTTTATTATATGAGCATTTGTCTATGAATTCATTCATACTAGCTTTAAAGTCTCAACAGAAATGGTTATATATGAAGGGGCTGGTGTAGCACACTAGGCTAAATTGTGGGCTTTTAAAGCAGACCAAGGCAGGCCAGCAGCACGGTTCAATTCCCGTACCAGCCTCCCCGGACAGGCGCCGGAATGTGGCGACTAGGGGCTTGTCACAGTCACTTCATTGAAGCGTACTTGTGACAATAAGCGATTTTCATTTTTTCATATTGGGAAGTTTGACATATTTAAGGCTCACAATATGTTTACTATCAGGGTAGAGGCACTGTGGTGGAGTCAAAATTCCACTAAATAAACTGATTCATCTGGGAAAATGGAAGCAGTTTTGCTTCCTCTGACACACTCCTTGGCTACGGTTACTTTTTCCCCCTGAAGGAGAAACCATCTTGCATCAAAAATGGCATGGTTCCAGCCACCAGAGGGCTCTCTGAACTGCTCCAAGAAATCACACCTCACCCATCCATTTTGAAGGGAACTGATGAAAATTATTAGCAAGAACAATGTTTAAGAGTTGATACAACAGCATGATAAATATTATCCTTCCTTACGTGGAAAAGGCAGACCATGTGACATTACTGACATGTATACATATTCAACCAGGGATGCCTTGGGGTAAAAGTAGAGAGAGGAATGGATTATAGGAATGCTTCTGAGAGGCACACTGAGAACATTTGATAACGCCTTATCATTTACCACATTGGAACTCCAGTTTTGCAATGTGACTACACACAGTAATTTTAACAGCGTTGTTAAATTGCTGAAAACGAATTTTGATGAACCAGAGAAGCGAGTGTAATTAATAACAAAGGTTCAATTTCCTCTGAACATTTATAGTTTGCTAATTAACGTAGCAGCATAAAATCTTGCCTGTACTACTTTAACACACTCATTAACCTGTTTATTTGAATAACTGTGCTACAATTGATAAGAATTCATGTGAAGGCATTGAATAGCTTACAGAGGACACTAAATCCATTAGTTTACATTATAGGGTTCAGAACTTTTATATGGCTTGGAGTTTCCTGGCAGGTTTTGACCTAGAACAAGCACAGAGACAATAAATTGGAATGTTGTGGTTGATGTCTCAATTGGCACCACACAGCATCTTGATTTCTGGATTACGGGAGTCACACTGGGCTAAGCCTGACAGTCAAGCCCCCCCAGTTCTGAATTAATGCTGGAGACTGCTCCCTTTAGTATCCAGTGCCTTTAATCTCCCAAATCAAATATTTGATCTCACCTTCCAACTATTGGAGGAAGACTGCTTTGCTTTATTCAAATTTGGCTGGACGTTCCCCATGAGGCCTCGTCCCACGTCCTCATCTATCGCAAATCCACCAAGTTCAAATGGACATTCAAGCAGATTCAAATATAAAAGAAATAAGTCATAAAGGCATGATTTTCACGGGACTCTAGGTGCTAGCGAACCTCCAAGGTGGTGAAAATACATGTTTTGCCGTCTTTGAAAAGGAGTTCAAACTTACCTTGCCTGGATGACCATTAAGTAGGTGATTGCCACTTGAATTATTTGCTAACATTCATTAAGGATTCTATGCTAGCACTTGACCTAAAGCTTTCCTTTATCAGCGGATTGGGCATAAATTGTCATTGCCGAAGATTTTCAATGCTATATTTAAAGGTATACTACATTTTACTATTCATTGGAGATTTGAAGAGGACTTTTGAAACATGTTGTGAAATTTTCTTGGATACTTTTTAAAGCTCTATCAACATTTATTCTGGGAATGATTTGGCAGAGTTGTCTAAAAAGAGTGTTACTCAACCTATTGGACACCTTGCACGAATCACCAGGGAAATAATAATTATTGGTCATTGGAATTTTGCTGGGTGTCCTCCTTGGCCTGCATGGGAGGAAGATATGCAGCCAGGAAGATCAATAGCGGCTACTGCAAGAGAGAAGGAAAGCAAGGGGAATTCCTTTGTTCTTGGGGAAGGATACCACTCCTCCCTGGCGCCCTCTACCATCTCCAGTGTCATATCCGACAACCTATGGGCCTTCATACCCAGCTCCTGTACCATGCTGAAACAGGCTTGCCAGTCAGGTTACTCCACACCGTCAATGGAAGTGGATGTGTGGAACCCAGATATACTGCTGTGCAAAAATGTGTCCAATCAGCGCTTCAGCACTAAACCTGCAGGTGTCTCTGTATTTTGGACATTCAGGCAAGATTAACTTATGATAATCAAGGCCTAGGTAGCTAACCTGGATGAGTATGCAACCACCATCACAGGCTTCATCAGTAAGTGTGTCGAGGACAGTGTACCAAAGAAAACAAAACCAAGGAACTGATCATCGACTTCAGGAAGCAAAGCACAAGCCTACCCTGCCCCCCACCCCCCTGTACACATCAATGGAGATGATCGATAGCTTGATGTTCCTGGGGGGGTCACCATTACCCACAGTCTGAAAAATGAAAATCGCTTATTGTCACGAGTAGGCTTCAATGAAGTTACTGTGAAAAGCCCCTAGTCGCCACATTCCTGCACCTGTTCGGGGAGGCTGTTACGGGAATCGAACCGTGCTGCTGGCCAGCTTGGTCTGCTTTCAAAGCCAGCGATTAGCCCTGTGAGCTAAACAGCCTCATCCTGTCCTGGTCCACTCACGTTGATGCAACAGTCAAGAAAGCCCAGTAGCATCTCTACTTCCTATGGAAGCTAAAGAAATTCAGCATGTCTGCATCGACTCTCGCAAACTTTTACAGACGTGCCACAGTGAGCATCCATCCTATCAGTCTGTCCTGGTCCACTCACTTTGATGCAACAGTCAAGAAAGCCCAGTAGCATCTCTACTTCCTATGGAAGCTAAAGAAATTCAGCATGTCTGCATCGACTCTCGCAAACTTTTACAGACGTGCCACAGTGAGCATCCTATCCGGCTGCATCACAGCTTGGTATGGCAACTGCTCGACCCAAGATTGCAACAAACTGCAGAGTGTGGTGAACTCAGCCCAACGCATCACACAAGCTTGCCACCCTCCCATTGATTCTGTCTACACCTCCCGCTGCCTCAGAAAGGCAGACAGCATTGTCAGAGCCCCTCACACCCAGGCTTTGCCCTCTTCCAGACCCTCCCATCAGGCAAAAGATACAGAAGTCTGAAGACCCCCACAGCTACTACTCTTCAATGACTCTCCCTCGGACTGATCTGTTCCCTGTAAGAACACTATTCACGACGCCCTATGCTGCTCTTGCTCATGTATTTGCTTTGCTTGGCCCTTGTACCACACTGCAACCAATCACTATTTGTCGATTATTCTTTTTGTCCACTATGTTCGTACTGTTCCCTTAGCTGCAGAAAAATGCTTTTCACTGTACTTTGGTACATGTGACAATCAATCAATCAATCAGCAAATAGCAAAATTGCATGTGCTGCAGCTCCGGACGGGGGGAGGGGCAAACATTCGGTTGCCTCGCATGTGGCAAGGAGGCAAATCCTCTTAGGCTGGAGGTACACGACACCGCCAGCTCTTTAGCGTTGCTGGGTGACCTGATGGAGGTTTCGCACCTCAAAGGTCAAGTTGACCGTGAGATGGTCAGTGGACGGGTTTTACCGTAGTTGGCGGCCGTTTATAATGTACTTTAAAAAGCTGGTCACGGTTAGCTGTTCGGGAGGGTGGGATAGGATGGGTGGTGGGCGGGGTTGTTTGATGGATATTGTTGTGAGGGGGCTATTACTGTTATTATGTTTTATTATTTGGTTTTTGGATACTTTGTATAAAAATTGTTAACATTTCAATCAAAATATTGAGAAAAAATAGGGAGCAACATTTAAATAAAATTAGAAAATAAAAGATTTTTTGTGTAATAATATTGACCAAAGTATTCTGAACTTTTTAAGTAAACAACTTTGTCTGTTAAAGAATCAAAGGGGAGATGAGAAAACTTTATTTTTCAGCAGCGAGTTTCCATGATGTGAAACGTGAAAGTTTTTCAACATCTTTGAGTGCAGAGTATCATCTGATTTCTGCACTCATTTTTTGCACTGAGTTCTTTGACTGATGGGACCCATTTTTGCTGGGAATGAGAATCTGCAGATTGAACAGTTGATTCTGATAGCTGAAATCATCTAGTGTAAGACTACCTCTGGAGGTGTATACGTTCAGCATCAGCAATATGGATCTCATAATGGGAGGTACCTTCATGGATGGTTTTTGTCCATGTTTTCCTCTCTTGGGAAAATTGTTCCACTTATGAACATGCATTTTGCACTGTTTCAGAATTGCTTTAAGTAGTCTTTATGTCAGCTTTGATGTCATTATGATCATTACCATTGCAATTGTCTGTGCCAGAAAAGATCTTCTTTATTGTGTTGCCTTAAAAGGATAATGGAGGCAACTTCAACAATGTCAAAAGGGAACCGGATATCTTCTTGAAAAGAAACAAATTGCAGGGCTAGAAGGAAAGAGCAAATGTGTGGAACTAATCAGATAGTTCTTTCAAATAGCCAGCACAGGCAGAATGGCCAAAATGGCCATCTTCCATGCTGTATAATTCTATGATCCACACAGAATGCATATTCTTGGAAGAATTCTAATCTTTTGGACTATGCTGCAGCCTCAAAGACTCAACTAAATAATTTCTGTTGGACAGTTTCACACAAATCTCACATTTTGATTTCACTACATCAGTACACCCACTTAGTAAGACAATACCATCTCCTTTCTCAAAATTACAGAGTATAATGATGTTGGGGCTGCAAACAGATTTGTTGAAGAATCAATTAGTTCAGAGTGCACCTTAATGCAGTTTTCATGCAATAGTTTATCCACATTACGATCACAGGTTCTATCTTAGAGCAAATTTGATATGGATTTAATATCTGCATGAAATTTGGCAAAGTAAACAACACTGGAATATGAGTAGCTGCCTTCAATTCCTTCAGGATCCTTACCCCATCAGGCTTTGCAATTACGTGACAAGAAAAATGCCCCTGGGGTGGCATCAACAGAATCTGACATCACTTCATGGACATATTTTTTGTCTGAAAGGCGTATGATTAGGCAGAGAGTAATATACATATGTAAATCTGTGTTGGCATTGTTAAGGGGAAAATCATAGAATAGAATTCCTACAGTGCAGGAGGAGGCCATTCAGCCCATTGAGTCTGTACTGACCCTCTGAAAGAGCACCCTACCTCATCGCCACCCTATTCCCGTAACCCTGTGAATTGCGCTTTCAAATAGCCGTCCGTCAGTCCAGAAGTAAAACACTCAAACACGTCAGTAACGAATATTCGTTTATTCACGGCCGGGACAAATCTCTAAGTAGTCGGGGAACCACCTTCGAGAAGTGCCAAAGTCCCAGAGTACGGACTGTCCCTTTATACAATCACAGCTTAGAGGTGGTCCCCTTAAATTCCTAGATACACCAATGATTTGGCAAGGATCCAGAACATGTACTTATATGGAATTATTATCCTCGAGGTAGAGGGTGGTGACTATGACATAATCATTACACGGTTCACTAATACTGCTGCGGCTAACGGTTTTCTTATCCTATCCGTCCATCAGGTCCAACTTCCTTATCTCCTTCCCTCTCGTGCTCCTGAGTCAGCTCTTTCACATTCCAATGTCCATTGTCTCAGTTGACAAGGTTTTACACACTCATCTTTGCTGTCTCTGCACTAACAAATACAGAGATCTGCTCTCATTTCATTCCCTCAACCTTTTAACATCTTTTTCACAGATACATTTCAGAACCTTAATATTACATACAGACAGCAAGGTTAAAACAAGACAATAAATGCAATCCACTTCCACAACCCTACTTAACTTTTTAGCCACTAAGGGGCAATCAAGCATGGCCAAGCCACCTAACCTGCATATCTTTCAGGAAGAAAGTACAAACTCCACACAGACAGACACCCAAGGTTGGAATTGAGGCCTCTTGCGAGATTTACTGGTGTTGTCACATCCCGAGCCGGGCACAATGAGACCATTAGATTGCACCCTGTATGTTTTCAGGAAGGAGTTATATAGCGCTTAAGGTGAAAGGGATCAAAAGAAATGCGGGGAAGGCGGGAACAGGCTATTGAGTTGGATGATCAGCCAAGATCATAATAAATGGTGGAACAGGCTCAAAGGGCCAAATGGCCTACTCCTGCTCCAATCTTCTATGTTTCTATGTGTCTTATTGATAGCTGTAGTACTCTGTAGAACAACCAAAAGCTACACTATGGTATGATATTCCTATTGCTGGTGACTGAGAAGCAATAGTTGCAAACTGTTTCAGCAAGGAAATCCATATTACCAACAAACCCTGTATTTTCTGCTTTCTGAACACTCGTCCCCAGTGACCTAATGCCTCTTTAATGGTAGAGTTCCTGACAGACCAAATAAATCAGTTTTTTAAACTGAGCTGGTTCCACACTATGAGTAACAAATTCTTGAATTCCCATCATATAGATTGTAGTTCTTAGTGAGTCAGCCGAGGAGTATTATGTTATAATTTCCCGCCTAAAATACCGTTAGATAATGGAAACATGAAACTATACAGCATTGGGGAAGGCTGTATATTCTCTTCATTATGACGGCAGCCAATCAAAATAGGCACTGCCTAGTATTACATCAGTTTGTTGGTTAGCTGGATTCACTCATGCAGAAGAGGCTTTGTAAGATCACAAAGTGCTCCATGGAGTCATTCCGGCTCCAACTTCTGGTTATCTATGCAAGCTTCGGCATTCAATCTCCATATCAAGGGGAGATTGTGGTTTGGGAGCAGCATTTCCTGGAAAAGTGATTTTGATTCTCAAAAATGCTCAATGATCAAAATCACTTGTGTTGTAATCTAATGGAGCAGCTGACCCTGAGTCAAAGATGTAGCAGTTTTAACCACTGCTCCAAGTAGTGTTGGACACTCCAGGACACCCTCTTCACAGCATAATGCTTAGCAAATACAAAGGTCCAATGTTCAATCATTTAGACATGATCAGCCTAATAATTGATGCAAAATATATTTTTTAACAAGTAGTATTGCCAAGAATACCAGCCAGGATGCGGTGCCAAGTAGATGTGCAAAGCTTGGATGCTCCAGTAATCCCTTGCAAGTGGTTGCTGTTATTATTACCCATGCAAAGCACACAAATCACCTTACTGCATGCCTGGGCAAATATTCAAGATTAAATTTAAAAACTAGAACCTTTGTTACACCAGCATCTTAAAGGTGCAATATATAAAATATCTTTGAACATGACTGGATTCAAGATTCATGTTTATTTACTCACGTAAATTGAGCTACAGGGTGGGCATTGTGCATTATTTAATGTACTCCTGACACTTTACACAATTCAAGATTACTTTTCAACCTGCTTGATGAGACAGCATATAACAGGAGAGAGCCGGCATGCATTGAGAAGGGTTCCAAAATAGAATGTCATGATTTAGTTTATAAATGTCACACTGAATTATTTTTAAGTGATAGAATAAAGTAGTGGGAGGTTAAAGACTGGTGCAGTCTTGTTATTTTCTCTCCATTCACTTGCTGTCACACATTTGAGTACAACAGCAGGCTAATTCACAATACATTGTTACGCAATCACTATTTGAAAATGTACCATCAAGTCAATGATCCAACATAAATGTCCTTATATGTCAATACGTATGGTCACACAAAACAAGCTCAAGCTCCAGATACGAGAGGATTAAAAACAGCATCTATATCATTCATGCCACCCAATATGAGTCGGGTGAATTTGGTCAGAAGCATCAGGGGATATATCCTTGAATGTATGAGGAGGAGCAAGTAATTAGGAAACAGCAGGAATTTGATGGCAAGAGAACCGGCTTCCACCCTTCTTCAGCTGTAGAGTTTAGGGATTTGAACCTGTTGCAATCTGAACACAGGGAAGCATGTGACATCCGGGGTTTGGCCTTCCCGCTACCTTCTACTGCTCCTGAAATCTCTGAAACTTTACCAGGGGGAGAGGAAGGCATTGGTGCCCACTTTCCCTTAGGCCTACTAAGTGATCAATTGGTGTCACTTAAGGGACTTGACCCACTGTAACCGGTATTTTACCCATGATGATGAAAGCCCCATGCCCTTACAGGAAACCTGGCAGATTTAACTGCATGGACTGGTGTTGGGGAAAGGTGGCAGGATTCCTTTGGCACCCCATTTTACACACACCTGGCCTCTTGCACCCAACCTCTCCCACCACCCACTCATCGCCCTTAACCTCACTCACCCTCTCCTGCCTGACCCCCAACATGGACTTTCCTGCCCGTTTGGGCTTCTCAGCATTGGAGACTGCTTGTAGTCCCAGCAGTGGCTGCCGGTGGTGATGCTGGCGTGACAGAGCTGCCAACCAGATTGTTCAGCACATTTCTATGGCGGGACTTCCTGGTGAGAAACAGCCTTGAAGTCATTAATGCTACGCCCAGCATTATGTTGCTGCAGGGCAGCTGTCAGGAGAATGGTGGGTAGTGGGTTTCCACCCAACCCAACCTATCAGCCGTTCACACAGCTACTATGGAGCCAATTAGCATTTTCTCATCCAACTGCAATCTAGTAATAAGAAGAATCTTTATTGTCGCAAGTAGGCTTACATTAACACTGCAATGAAGTTACTGTGAAACCCTCCTAGTTGCCACATTCCGGTGCCTATTCTGGTACACAGAGGGAGAATTCCAAATGACCTAACAGCACGTCTTTTGGGACTTGTGGGAGGAAACTGGAGTACCCGGAGGAAACCCACGCAGACACAGGGAGAACGCGCAGACTCCACACAGACAGCGACCCAAGCCGGAAATTGAACCTGGGACCCTGGCGCTGCGAAGCAACAGCGCCAACCACTGTGCCACCCTGCCACCCCCTATGGGATTACTGGGATAGGGTGAGGGCGTGGGCCTAGGTGGGGTGCTGTTTCAGAGGGTCAGTGCAGACTTGATGGGCCAAATAGTCTGCAATGTAGGGATTCTATGATTATCATTATCTGATTAATACAAACATTTCCCTTTACTCTACAAATAAAGCATACAGTACAAGAGCAAGGGCATGATGCTGAACTTGTAAAAGGCTTTGAGCGGGTTTCTCCGGTCGCCAACATCAAAATCGCCTTAGGCGATCGGCCGGAGAATCTGCCCCCTCAAAAGCAGCGCACTCAGGGTGTACGCCACACGCCATATGGACAGCCTCAGGAAGTCACCTGAAGCCCTCCCGCGGTGCTCCAGCCCCGATGGGCTGTGTTCACAACAGCGTGGGTCACTCATGCTATTTTTTTCATGGACCCCGCATGCCGGCTGCGGACTGAGTCAAACGCCGCCACAGTCGTGGAGGGGGGAGCTGTTCTGCGGGCAGCGGGGGCTTTGGCGGGGGCTGGGGGCACTGGTGCTGAGTTATCCGGGGGTGGTGAGGGGGTTTACTGGAAGACAGCATGTGGCAGGCTGGGTCCACTTTTGGCCAGCGCCATGCCACAGGTCGCTGCTGAGCGCATGCGCGGCCACAGACCCGGCAATTCTCCGGCTGTATCCCTAGGTAAAACCGGGGGCTTTACACTGCGCAGCTGCTAGCCCCCCACCGGGCAGAGGATCAGTGCATCTGTTGCGCCATTTGTTCTGGCATAAAACACCACTGTTCCCACTCTGGCGGCAGCACTCAGTCTGTCCAGTCCATTAGCTCTCATGGAGAAAGCCAGGAGGTAAGGTTTCAGTGACTTCCATGCCGATCAACAGTCAATATTGAGGAAATGGTCCACAGCAGGTGAAGGCATTGACGTAAAAGTGAATATAGCTGGTATTCATCAGAAAAATCTCACATCCAGCACTCAGTACAATGACAAATGACAGTATGCTCGAAAGCCATCCATTGCAGAAGTAAATGCTATTTAATTAATTGCAGCGTCAACTAGAAATTACAGGGCTACTTCAATTCTCAAAGGCTCCCATTGACAACCAGCAGCCAGTCACCTCATTCCCTCTTCCTAACAGGGAAGTGTATGGAATAAGCAATGAGATAGGCATTGGAAGCTCAAGGCAGGCTCGTGGGAAAAGATCCATGGAACATTTATAGGGCAAAAATTTTATTGTGTTTTATTTCAACTTTGAATAAAATTGTGCCAATCAAAGAGTAGGTGTATCCATTTCATTCTACAGATATTGCAAGAATGATTTCGTTCGTTGTACATTGGGCATTATCAGATATGGACAGGAGGGCTAGTTAAATGAGATGCTTAAACTTTTTTGTCTTCTTTATTAGAGCTTGGTATTCTACTCTACATGATGCAAAGTTATTTAAAGTGGTGGCCTTCTGAGCATCATTGTTAGAGTCCCAATATGACTTGCCATGTAGGTAGGTGGCCTCTGCCATCATTAGGCATCCATTGATTGTGATACCATGAGATAATTAGACAGCAAAGAACTTGGAATAGTTTAATGGTTTAATGACCTTATATTACAGGATGTCCATAATCTCTCCAGACATTTGAAGCAATGCTTCCAAATGCCATTAGTTTGTTCTATTATCACCCTGCCAGATACAAGGGCCTCATTATATATGCATTCATTTACATCTTCATAGAGGTGTTAACAGCCAGTGCTACAGAGGGTTGCCTTGACTTCCTGGGAGCCATTCTTGATTTATTCAAATAATACAAGCACAAATAATAATAATTAAGAATGGTCTTGAAATATTAAGAAAATGTGACTTAAGTTTGGCAAGTGGAATTAACTTGCACAATTATCCATTCCTGTTGAATGATCACATGGGCTATTATGGAATGGAATCTCTTATTGTTCGCAGTAACTCTCAATCATGGCAGTGTTGTAAAGGTCACTACACAGCACAACTTCATCACTCATCTCAAGTCAACTTCAGGCACCATTTTTCTCTCATTCCTTCACTGTCTCTACTTTTCACATATCCTGTCTGGTCAGCATCCGAAATTAGCTGAACAGAAATTTCCTCCAATTAAATATTGGGAAGGTCAAAATCATTGTCGATAGTCCCATCAAAACTCTGTTCTCCAACCACCAACTCTATTCTGGTCCCTGATCGTGGATGAACCAGGCCAGACTGTTCACACCTTAGTTATCCTATTTAATCCTGAGCTGTGCTTCTGCCCCTATATTTTCTCCATCACCCACATCACCAACTACCACCTCAAAACATTGTCGGTATTTGCCGCTGCCTAGGCTTACCTGTGGCTGAAACCCTTCTTAACTTCTAAATTCAACTATTACTTAGGTCTCTTGCTCACTTTCTCTTCTTGCACTCTTCATAAACTTGAACGCATCCAAGTTTCTTGCCCATTTCCTAATTGGCTCCAAGTCTCTATCATCCATTTCCCATGTGCTCACTGATCTACATTGGTTCCTACTCCAGCAACATCTCTATTTTAAAAGTTGCAACCTTGTTTTCAAATCCTTTATGGTCTCACTCCTCCCCCTTATCTTTATAACCTCCTTCAGCCCGACAACCCTCTGGGACATCCATGGTCCTCTAATTCTTACTTCTTACACATTCACAATTTTTTATCAATTGCTAGGCTCTACCGGAGCTCAGGCATTCCCTCGCTAAACTTCTTTGCCTCTCTGCCTTATTTTAAGATACTCCATAAAAGCTACTCATTTGGCTGAATATTTCCATATGTGTTCCTGTGAAGTACATGGGACATTCTATGTTAACGGAACTGTATAAATGCTAGTTGTTATTGTTATGAAGAAGTCTCCCTGACAATCTCAGGTAAATGCCCCTCTACCTGTAAAGATGGTGCAGGTGGCAGTCTTTTGCTGGGGGAACCATCCTCCCTTTCACCTTCCTTTGCCAGAAAAACTGAAAGAATGAGGTCCATTCATGTCCAAGAACCATACTTGAAATTTTGGTCACTTATTAAAAAAATAAACAGTTCCACTTTCAGGAATCATTTCCTGAACGATCAGAACTTGGCTGGTCTTTAATGCCCATTACAGAGCTGAACACGCAATACAATCTCAGCATGAAGAATGGGCTTTCATTAACATTCCATTAGCATTAAATTGCCTGTTAAAATGCAGCTTTTCACATTCTATACGACAATGATTAACATCAGAGATTGACCATGTAGGAAACTTAAGCAGTACATTTTTAGCGATGAGTTGATAGTTTTTAAAATTACCCAATTTCCAAGTCACACTCTGGTATGTACTAGCACATTTTTAAGAAGTAAATTTAGAGTACCCAATTATTTATTTCCAATTAAGGGCAATTTAGTGTGGCCAATCCACCTAACCTGCACATCTTTGGGTTGTGGAGGTAAAACCCACGCAGACACGGGGAGATGTGCCAACTCCAGACAGACAGTGACCCGGGGCCGGGATCAAACCCGGGTCATCAGCACCATAGGCAGCAGTGCTAACCATTGTGCTACCCCTTTGTATGTACTAGTATATGTACTAGAATAGACATGCCCACAGGTCAGAAATTCTGTTCCAATCCACTTAAACATCAATAAAATTCAAACTTTGATAAAAGAGTTTCCACGCACTTTTGATCTGTTAGAAATCTACAGCCACAAAATAGTTTTTTAGTAAAATGATCTCTAAAACTCTTTTCACGCTACCTGTTGTTACTTATTTATTTAAGACATTTATAGTTTAAAAAAATAAAAAGAAAACTCATGAAGCACGTAGCACAAATGGATAGCACTGTGGCTTCACAGCGCCAGGGTCCCAGGTTCGATTCCCTGCTGGGGCACTTCTGTGAGGAGTCTGCACGGTCTCCCCGTGCTTGTGTGGGTTTCCTCCGGGTGCTCCGGTTTCCTCCCACAGTCCAAAGACGTGCAAGGTAGGTGGATTGGCCATGATAATTTGCCCTTCGTGTGTGCAAAAAAAAAAAGGTTAGGAGGGGTTACGGGGGTAGGGTGGATGTGAGGGCTTAAGTGGGTCGGTGCAGACTCGATGGGCCGAATGGCCTCCTTCTGCTCTATATGTTCTAAGTTCTTCAATGGCTTTACTGTGTACAACTTTGATCAGCCTTCTGTGCAATATCTATACTGTTTTTGATTTTAGATTTTCAGCATTTATGGGGCGCGATTCTCCGCAAATCCGGCGTGCCATGAAGGCTGGCGTGAAACTGGCCGTGTTTCACGCCAGCCTCGGAGCTCCGTCCCGGGACACGATTCTCCCCCCCGGGCGGGGCTAGTATTGGGGCCGGGGGAATCACGGCGACGCGGAGTTAGCGAACGTCGCTAACTCCGTCCGCCAAGAGTCAAGGCGGCTGACGCGCACGATGACGTCAGCCGCGCATGCGTGGGTTGGACGGCTCCAACCTGAGCATGCGCGGATGACGTCATCACGCAGACGCGTCAAATCCGCGCATGCGCGGGCCGTCATGCCCCTCAGCCGCCCCACGGACTGATCCTGCGGGGCGGCGGAAGAACAAATAGTGCGCGGGTATCGGACCCGCTGCCCGCGATCGGTGCCCACCGATCGCAGGCCCATGCCACCCTTGGCACGGCCGTGCCAATCGGTGCCATGGTTGTCCGGGACGGGCACTTTGCGGCCGTTTTCACGAACACTGAAAGCAGGTGTGATCGCGGCCGTAAAAAACGCCGAGCAGTGATTCGTGTCGGGGGGCGGCCGGAGGGGGTGAGAATAGCGGGAGGCCGTGAAAATTGTCGGGAAGGCCCTCCCGCTATTCTCCGACCCGTCGTGGGCAGCGGAGAATCGCACCCATGGTTCCTTGAAAGTTATAGGGGGCGATTCAATGGACTTGAGTTAAAGTTCGCTGAAGGGCGGTCGGCACGGTGGCACAGTGGTTCACACCGCTGCCTACGGCGCTGAGGACCCGGGTTTGATCCCGGCCCCGGTCACTGTCCATGTGGAGTTTGCACATTCTCCCCGTGTCTGCGTAGGTTTCACACCCACAACCCAAATATGTGCAGGTTAGGTGCAGCCCGAGGTGCAGGTTGGGCAGCACGATAGCATAGTGGTTAGCACAATTGCTTAACGGCGTGGGTTTCCTCTGGGTGCTCGGTTTCCTCCCACAGTCTAAAGATGTGCAGGCTAGGTGCATTGGCCGTGGTAAATTGCCCTCAGTGTACAAAATTGCCCTTAGTGTTAGGTGCGGTTACTGGGTTATGGGGACAGGGTGGAGGTGTGGGCTTGCGGAAGGTGCTCTTTCCAAGAGCCGGTGCAGACTCGATGAGCCGAATGGCCTCCTTCTGCACTGTAAATTCTGTGAAGGTGGATTGGCCACGCTAAATTGCACCTTAATTGGAAAAACTATAATTGGGTATATAAATAGATTTATTTAAAAAAAGGAAACGAACAGTTTGCTGAATGGATGCCGAGAAACACCTTGCTTTTGAACGGCACTTGGCCATTTTTTTTTTACCTCAGAGAGATTATCTCCACTGATGCTGCACTTCGAGGGAATTCTTGCCGGCGAGCTTCAATTGAATCTCGCAAGATGTTTCGAAGGTCGTACATCTCGCTGGAAGCCACGCGTGAGATTGAACGGTCTTGTTTCGAGACCAAGTCGGGTGCTACGAGGCCGCTGAATTGTGTCCATTATTATAGAACAGCTTTCAGTCTGGGACCTGTAGGAATGTGGGGCATGATTCTCTCAGTCCGGGGCCGGGCCGGAGAATCTCTGCGACCGGGGCGAATTTTGCCAAGCCGCCCCGACGCCGGCACGTGATTCTCCGCAGAGAGGAGAATCGGCATCATTGGCACTGGCATGGTTGGTGTGGCGCCGGTCGGACGCCGCTCTACGTGGCCAGCCTGCCGATTCTCGGGCCGGGATGGGCCGAGCGGCCGTTGTGGGAAATCAGAGTCCCACCGGCGCCCTCCACACCTGCACTCAGCTGGCGGAAACTCAGCGTTGAAGGGTTGGGTGGCGGCCTGTGGGGCAAGAGTGGGGGTCTGACCCGGGGAAGGGGGGGGCCTCCGATGTGGCCTGGCCCGCGATCAGGGCCCACCGATTGGCGGGCCAGCCTCTCTGTCTCCCAGCCTCCTTTCTTCCGCACCGGCCCCTGAACTCCTGCACCATGTTGCGTCAGGGACGGCGCGGAGAAGGGAGAGACCGCGCATGCGTGGAAATCCTGCCGGTGGGACTGCGCATGCGCGGGTTCGTGCCGGATCCACTGCGCATACACGCATCCCCCGACGCCCATTCCACGGTCGGATCAGCAGCTGGAGCAGAATGCACCGCTCCCGCGCCGTGCTGGTCCCCTGTAGGGGCCAGAATTGCTGATCCTGGGGCCGTGTTGACGCCGTTGAGAAACGCGACGGCGTTTCCGACGGCGTCAATACTTAGCCTCAGGATCACAGAATCCCGCCCCAGATGCCCAGTTGGTCAACGCAGGTTACACTGCTAACTGCTTCTTGCAGTAAGGTAATTGACAATGGAGCTTTTTGTGTGCTTGCGTATGTGCAGAATTCTACCCAGCATGAATAGTATTTTCTCAGAACTACACCGAAGAATCAGACTAGGTTTGTGTGTCGAAGTTGTAATTTTCAATAAAGGCCAAAAGGATTACAGAGTAATTTCTGGAACAATAATAAAACCAATAACTAATTTAATGAAATATGAACATTTTTTTTCAATACAACTTGCTTTGAAAGTTACTGTAAATGACTGATTTACATAGTTTGGCATAAAGAATAATTTCTATAAAATGAATACTCTGGATGATATCGACTTTAATTTCTGTTATACAATGCATTGAGTTTTTGGGAGAGTGACAGTAACAATGTGCAGGCTGGCATTCCTATGCCTGTGCTGTTTGTTTTCTCATTGCAAATTGTCTACATGATTAATGTACAGCACTAAGCTTTAATTGAAACATTCTCATTGTTCCTTCATTTATGTCAGAAATGATATATTTATGTTCAGTTGCACCTTTGCTCTAATTAGTCTGGGACTATGTGGCTATAGAGGAATTGCATTGCTGGGCCATAATAAAAGAACATGCTATATAAAAGGTGATTAAACTGTTCTAACAGATAGAAGATAGAGTGTCCTTGCAGTTCTTAAGATGTAAAGAAGAATCAGACCCTGATTCACTCTCTCAAGCTGTACTCGTAAAATCTTTAAATCATTGTTGCCAGGAGGAAACTAATCAATGATATTGTTTTTCACAGAAATGAGGAGCCATGACCTCGAAATCCATACAACATGATCTTGCACAACCCAGACATCCTTCCTGGACTACAGAAAACAACAGTGGATCAATTAAATGATCCAAGCCATAATTAGCTTTGGAGTCTTCAGCAAGCTCTCTGTGCTTACTGCTTTCTATGAAATTGCGAGGAACATCATGCAGTCACTAATATAATGCTTTAACTTGTCTTACAAGGACTAAATATATGCAAACTCTGCCATCTTTCCTCAAGGCAACACCACATTGCCTTGGGAGGCAATACAAAATCCAACTCGGGAAGGGGCCATACTGGACCTGGTATTGGGGAATGATCCCAGCCAGGTGGTTGATGTTTCAATCGGTGATTACTTTGGGATTAGTGATCACAATTCCGTAAATTTTAGAATACTCATGGACAAGGACAAGAGTGGTCCGAAAGGAAGGGTGCTAAATTGGGGAAAGGCAGAGTATAACAAAATTCGGCAGGAGCTAGGGAATGTGGATTGGGAGCAGCTGTTTAAGGGTAAATCCACATTTGAAATGTGGGAGTCTTTTAAGGAAAGGTTGATTAGAGTGCAGGACAGACATGTTCCTGTGAAAATGATAGAAATGGCAAGATTAGGGAACCATGGATGACAGGTGAAATTGTAAGACTATCTAAGATGAAAAAGGAAGCATTCATAAGATCGAGGCAACTCAAAACTGATGAAGCTTTGGAGGAATATCGGGAAAGTAGGACGAATCTCAAACGCGCAATAAAGAGGGCTAAAAGGGGTCATGAAATATCTTTGGATAACAGGGTTAAGGAAAATCCCAAAGCCTTTTATTTGTATGTAAGGACCAAGAGGGTAACTAGAGAAAGGATTGGCCCACTCAAAGACAAAAGAGGGAATTTATGCGTGGATTCAGAGGAAATGGGTGAGATTCTTAATGAGTACTTTGTATCAGTATTCACAAAGGAGAGGGACAAGACGGATGTTGAGGCTGGGGATGGATGTTTAAATACTCTAGGTTAAGTTGTCATACGGGAGGGGGAAATTGTGGGTATTCTGAAAGACATAAAGGTGGACAAGTCCCCAGGACCAGATGGGATCTATTCCAGGTTACTGAGGGAAGCGAGGGTCGAAATAGCTGAGGCCTTAACAGATATCTTTGCAGCATCCTTGACCACAGGTGAGGTCCCGGAGGACTGGAGAATTGCTAATGTTGTCCCTTTGTTAAAGAAGGGTAGCAGGGAAAATCCAGGGAATTATAGACCTGTGAGCTTGACGTCAATGGTAGGCAAACTGTTGGAGAAGATACTGAGGGATAGGATCTATTCATATATGGAAGAAAATAGACTTATCAGTGATAGGCAGCATGGTTTTGTGCAGGGAAGGTCATGTCTTACAAACCTAATAGAATTCTTTGAGGAAGTGACAAAGTTAATTGATGAGGAAAGGGCTGTAGATGTCATATACATGGACTTTAGTAAGGCGTTTGATAATGTTTCCCATGGCAGGTTGATGGAAAAAGTGACGTCGTATGGGGTTCAGGGTGTACTAGCTAGATGGATAAAGAACTGGCTGGGTAACAGGAGACAGAGAGTAGTGGTGGAAGGGAGTGTCTCAAAATGGAGAAGGGTGACTAGTGGTGTTCCACAGGGATCCGTGCTCGGACCACTGTTGTTTGTGATCTACATAAATGACCTGGAGGAAGGTATAGGTGGTCTGATTAGCAAGTTTGCAGATGATACTAAGATTGGTGGAGTTGCAGATAGCGAGGAGGACTGTCAGAGAATACAACAAAATATAGATAGATTGCAGAGTTGGGCAGAGAAATGGCAGATGGAGTTCAATCCAAGCAAATGCGAGGTGATGCATTTTGGAAGATCAAATTCAAGAGCGGACTGTATGGTCAATGGAAGGGTCCTGGGGAAAATTGATGTACAGAGAGATCTGGGAGTTCAGGTCCATTGTACCCTGAAGGTGGCATCGCAGGTTGATAGAGTGATCAAGAAGGCATACAGCATGCTTGCCTTCATTGGACGGGGTATTGAGTACAAGAGTCCGCAGGTCATGTTACAGTTGTATAGGACTTTGGTTAGGCCACATTTGGAATACTGCGTGCAGTTCTGGTCGCCACATTACCAGAAGGATGTGGATGCTTTGGAGAGGGTTCAGAGGAGGTTCACCAGGATGTTGCCTGGTATGGAGGGTGCTAGCTATGTAGAAAGGTTGAGTAGATTAGGATTGTTTTCGTTGGAAAGACAGAGGTTGAGGGGGGACCTGATTGAGCTCTACAAAATTATGAGAGGTATGGACAGGGTGGATAGCAACAAGTTTTTTTCAAGAGTGGGGTCACGATTTCAAGGTGAGAGGGGGAAAGTTTAAGGGAGATGTGCGTGGAAAGTTTTTTACGCAGAGGGTGGTGGGTGCCTGGAACGCTTTACCAGCGGAGGTGGTAGAGGCGGGCATGATAGCATCATTTAAGAGGCATCTAGACAGGTATATGAATGGGCGGGAACAGAGGGAAGTAGACCTTGGAAAATAGGAGACAGGTTTAGATAAAGGATCTGGATCGGCACAGGCTGGGAGGGCCAAAGGGCCTGTTTCTGTGCTGTAATTTTCTTTGTTCTTTATTTCCATTTTACAGCTCTCTATTCACAATTTTGGTTTTAATCTAACTTGAATGGAAAAATAGCTGCAAGGAAAAAGAGGCAGAGAGATAAGTCACTGGGAAACAGCATGAGATGCTTGTAGCCTATAGATGAATAAACAGATAGGTTGCATGTATGTAGGTCTGACTGTGTATCTATATTGGTTTCATGTACTTCCCCAGATATATATTTTTACTCGCTTAAGGAAAACTACTTTTCCGCTGACATCTGTTCCTTTTCTGGATTATAGTCAGAACACCTCATTATCGAAATGGGGAGAGACTTTGGGTCTCGTGCATGCACAGAAAATGAGCATGCAGGTGCGGCAGATAATAAGTAAAGCAAATGGAATGTTGGCATTTATAGGAAAAGGAATTGAGTATGCAGGTAAAGAAGTGTTTTTGCAACTATACAAGGCATTGGTAAAACCGCACCTGGATAACTGCACAAATTTAGTCCCCTTATTTGAGGAAAGATGTAGTGGCATTGGAGGCAGTTCAGAGGAGGTTCACTAGATTGATTCCAGAGATGAGGGGTTTGTCGTATGGGAAGAGATTGGGCAGTTTAGGCCTATACGTTCTAGATTTTAGAAAAATGAGGGGAGATTAAATCGAGGTATACAGAATGTTAAAAGGTGTGGATAAAGTAGAAGTGGAGCAGATGATTCCTCCGGTGGGACATTCTAAAATGAGAGGTCATAATTTTAAAATAAGATGCAGCAAATTTAAAATAAATTGGAGGAAAAACTACTTCTCCAAAAGAGTTGTGAATCTGTGGAATTCGCTACCCCAAAGTGGAGTGTATGCAGGGACAGTGAGTAAATTTAAGGAGGAGTTAGACAGATTTTTAATTAGTAATAGGTTGAAGGGTTACGGACAATGGGGAGGACAGTGGAGTTGAGGGCAGGATGGGATCAGCCATGATCAAATTTAAGGTGTTTAGCCTCAGGAGGCTGAATTGTCTACTCCTGCTCCTAGATCATGGGCGTGATTCTCTGAGCCCATGCCAGGTCGGAGAATCGCCAGAGGGCGGCGTGAATCCCGCCCCACCGTCGAGACGCCGGCTGCCAAATTCTCCGCCGCCTGGGTTTTGGTGGGGCGGGAATCGCACCGGTTGGCGGCCGCTGGCCACGGCCAATTCTCTGGCCCGTGATGGGCCAAGCGGCCGCCCGTTTTCGGCTGGTCCCGCCGGCGTAAATGAAACCAGGGCCATACCGGCGGGACCTGGCTCTATGGGCGGACTGCAGAGTCCTCGAGGGGCGCGGGGGGATCTGGCCCCGGGTGGGTGTCCCCACAGTGGCCTGGCCCGCGAACAGGGCCCACTGATCTGCGGGAGGGCCTGTGCCATGGGGGCAATCCGCGCCAGCTGCTGTCAACCTCTGGCATAGCCGGCGTAGAGAAGAACCCCCCCGCGCATGAGCTAGGGTGATGCTAGGATGATGCCAGCACACGCTGGCGCTCCCGCGACAACTCGCGCCGGCCAGCGGAGGCCCTTCGGCGCTGGCTGGCGTGGCACCAGCCCCACCGGTGCCAGCCTAGCCCCTGAAGGTGCGGAGGATACCGCACCTTCCCGGTGCCCCGACGCCAGAGTGATTCATGCCACTCCTTGGCGCCGGTACGGCCCGCCCTGCCGGGTAGGGGAGAATCCCACCCTATGTGATCTAGGGAGGAGATGTTGATTTTGCCATTCAGCTCTTGGTCTGTAGTTCTGTAGGTAACAGATGAGGAACATATCAGCCATGATAGAATGGTGGAGCAGACTCGATGGGCCAAATGACTTAATTCTGCTCCTATATCTTTAAAACATTGTGAATTAGCTCATTGTTTGGAGTTATGATGCCCATGATTCTTCTGTCACATTCACAATTACAACTGATGCAAATACGCACTCATAATGCATATACATGTATGTCCACAAGTGAAATATCAGAAGTGAGTATAAAAGTTTCAATTCTCATTGTTAACATTGTAGCCACCCAAGGTTAGGTTGGTAATAGGAGTGCCATTATAAGATTAATTTTTCTAAAAATAGCAAATCCAACCCATTGAGCTGAATGTTAGCAGCGGCCAATCAATTAGTAAACTGCCAAGGAATACTGATTGAAATATACTGCAGCACGGTGCCTTCAAACCTAACCTTGGTGATGAGTGTGTTGCAAATCTTATATCCTTTTCATCTGATGAGTATCAATGATCCTGTATGGCTCATATTCAAATATATTTGAATATATCATTAAGGTAGCTGAAGGGTGAGATGATAGTGTACTGGAAATAGGTCCATGAGACTATTGTGTTATCTGATGCACGGAAGCAGGAATTTGTTTATCGAAAGACTATGCAAAAATTCATTTGACAAATCACAGTTCATCAGGGTGGTGTGCTGTCCGAGGATGTGGAGTGATCAGAGAAAACAGACAAGCTTTAAATAACATGATATATGATCTCTTTCACCTGTGATTACTTCACTGTAAAATTACCTTTATCCGCCACTAATACTTCAGTGCATTAATTTTGTTGGTGTTGAATCGTGTTAAAAGTGGGGCTGTAAATTAATCGGATTAAACAGAGGGGAAGGGGAAGAAAGCAGAAGAGGAGGAAGGTAAGGTGAGAGAGAGGCTGGGAAGGCAGGAAAAGGGAGAAATTGAAGGTGGCAAGAAAGGAAGAGGGAGAAAAGAGAGGACAAGAATGGGGAAGAAGTCCTTGGATTTGTGACTGTTATGGGCCAGGGTTTAGAGAACCCCAAAGTGTATCATGTAAGTTCACCTGACCCACAATGTTTACTAGATTGTGGTATGGGGAGCACACGGCCCATTCGACAGGTGTGGTACAGCAGAAATGGAAAAGTATTTTTTAAAGCAAACCATTGTTTATTCTATGAACTCAAGTTAACCTTTTTAAAACATACAGTGAACATCTTAGCAACCATTAATTCAAATATAATCCCCAAAGAATGCAACACTAAGTAATCCTTAATAACTTCCCAAACAACATCCAGAAGACAAAAGGAACACCTTTTAACAGAAGCACATCAGGTTTACATTCCGGCTGAGAACATTTATAACTCTGAATTCACCAAATGATCAGGAGATTGTCTTTTCATGGCAGAGAGAACAGCAGTACACTTGTTTTGCCTGGCTTCAGCTCCAACATTGAAAATGAAACTAAAACACACCCTGCAGCAAACAGGCTAAAACGAAAGTAAAAAGCTGACAGACAGCCCAGCTCCACCCATATCTTAAAGACACATTTCTTAAACACCCATTTCTTAAAGGTACTCTCACATGATACCTCCCCCAAGAAAAAATAAATAAACCATCAACTCCAAGGTGGTTTCATTTTTAACCTTTTCACTATCCTTTAAGATATGCACACAGTAAATATACTTTTTTGTTTCAAAAAACAACACATGCAAACAGGTATAATAATATAGTCCATTTTGTATTGTTCGTCTTCCTCCAACTGAAATCCTTCTTGAATGAGTCTCTTTGAACAAGAAGGTCTCTGCACGTCCATCCATTTCTCTACGCCTTGCCATTTCTCTTCAAAGTCAGATACTTCAATTCAATCAGATCACAGAGTCCCTTGTAATTCTCCAACACATGAGCATTGGTTATCACAGCTTTCAGGCAGTCAAATGCCTGTTGAAATTCCGCTGTCCACTGAAATTTTTGGCATTTCTTCAGCAAGTCCATCAGTGGAGCAATGACGCTACAAAACTTTTGCACAAATGTTCGATCAAATCCACTCATGCCAAGAAATCACATTATTTCCCTTCGTATTGAGGGTATCAGAAACTCCTCAGGGAAAGTGACTTGGGCTTTTCCAAATTAACGTTTGGCTAGGTTTATCACCAAACCCATCTCCTGAAGTCAATTGAATAACTCCATGAGATGTTTTAAATGTTCTTTCCATGTCTGGCTGAAAATTACCAGATCGTCGATGTATACGTGCAATTGGGTAATCCTGAAACAACTTCGTTGGTTAACCGTTGAAATGTGGCTAGGGCGTATTTCACGCCAAATGGCATAACTTTGAATTGGTATATACCATCTGGAGTTACAAAAGCTGAAATCTTCTTCGCCCTTTCGGATAATGTTACCTGCCAGTAACCTTTCAGTAAATCCAGTTTGGAAATAAAAGCTGATTGTCCCACTTTGTCAATGCAATCCTCCAAACTTGGGATAGGATAAGAGTCTGTTCTTGTAACAGCATTAACCTTTCTATAATCGACACACAACCGTTGGGTACCGTCTGGTTTTGGTACCATCAATATGGGTGAGCTCCATTGGCTGCAACCCACTTCAATTATGCTATTTTTAAGCATACTCTCAATCTCTTTGTTAACCTGTTCCAATTTTAAAAGGTTAAATCTATATGGATGTTATTTGACTGGAACAGCATTTCCCACATCTACATCATGTATAGCCATTTTAGTACTTCCCAATTTATCTCTACAAATTTGCCCATGTGATATCAATAACTCTTTCAGGTCAGTCCGTTTTTCCTCTGGAAGGTAACTCAACAATTTATCCCAATTTTTAAGAACATCCTCATTTTCCAATTTAATTTGAGGCATGTCATCTGGATTTGGTTCGTCACTTTGAGTTAGAATCATTAAAACCTCCTCCTTTTTCTCTCCTTCCCTTTCAAAGTACCTTTTAAACATATTCATTTGACACACTCAGTGAGACATCCTTCTATCTGGTGTTTTACTACATCATTCACCTCACTTAATTTCCTTTCAATCTGATAAGGTCCACATAACCCAGCTTTTAAAGGTTCACGTACCACTGGTAACAACACTAAAACTTTATCTCCACTTGCAAAACTACAAACTGAACATTTCTTGTCCACCACCTGTTTCATCACATTTTGTACAACTTTTAAATGTTGTCTGGCCAATTCACCTGCTCTATTTAAACATTCCCTAAAATGTGACACGTAATCCAATAATATAATTTCTGATTTCTCACTCACCAATTTTTCCTGAATCAATTTAAGTGGTCTTCTTACCTCATGACCAAAAATTAGTTCAAAAGGACTAGATTTGGTTGACTGATTAGGTGCATCCCGAATTGCAAACAGTACGAATGGAATTCCTTTATCCCAATCCTCTGGATAATCTTGACAATAAGCCCTCAACATTGTCTTCAATGTCTGATGCCACCTTTCTCGTGCTCCCTGCGATTCTGTATGGTACGCAGTTGATTTAAATTGTTTTATGCCTAATTTATCCATAACTTCTTTGAATAACCTTGAGGTACAATTTGATCCTTGATCCGATTGTATTTCTGTGGGTAGTCCATATCTTGTAAAGAATTTAAATAACTCCTCCACAATCTTTTTAGCTGTAATATTACGTACTGGAATGGCCTCTGGAAACCTAGTAGACACATTCATTATAGTCAAAAGATATTGATTCCCTCTTTTCATTTTAGGAAGCGGTCCTACTCAATCAATTAAGATCCTTGCAAAAGGTTCCTCAAACACTGGAATGGGTATTAAGGGTGCTGGTTTTATCACTGCTTGAGGTTTCCCTATCACTTGACATGTGTGACATGATTGAAGGAATTTAACTACATCTTTATGTAGACAAGGCCAATAAAAATATTTCTGGATTTTAGCTTGAGTTTCCTTATTCCCAAATGACCTCCCACTGGTACCTTATGTGCAACTCGCAACACCTCCTTGCGATACCCTCCCAGCAATACTACTTGATGAACTTATGCCCACTTTGCATCTGCCTGCATATGTAAAGGTCTCCATTTTCTCATCAAAACATCACTTTTATGGTAATATCACTCTGGTATACACTCAGGTCCCTCTTCTGTGTATGTTTTCTGATACATCCGGTTTATTTCTACATCTTTCTGTTGTAACTCCACCAATTCTCCTGAACTAAAAATATCTGCCTCATCCTCCACCTCTTGTTCTTTTTCAGCCATCTGATCAAAAATCGTTTCTGACAATTGCACTTCAACTTCATCTTCACTCTTTGATTTCATCTCGTCTTAACCTGTGACTTTGCGACCTTGTAATAACTCAATCCACAAAAATCCCAGGATATTTGTCCTTCAACACTTCAGTTGTCTGATTTTCCACTGACTTATCAACCACAGTAGGCTTCACTCCCACCTGCGATCCAGCTATATAATTACCCAAGATAAACTGTATTCCTGGGCAAGATAGTTTCTCTCTTAC
Organism: Scyliorhinus canicula; assembly: GCF_902713615.1. NCBI lineage: Eukaryota > Metazoa > Chordata > Chondrichthyes > Carcharhiniformes > Scyliorhinidae > Scyliorhinus > Scyliorhinus canicula. Next base: position 225,554,025 of record NC_052147.1, read on the forward strand.
TCCTACTACCACTTCACCACTCTGCACTGGACTTTCCAACCTTACCTTATATAATGGAACACTACTCCTCTCATCCTGAATTCCACATATTATCACCTTTTCGGGCAATATTCTTCCCAGACTACATAACTCCTCATCTTTTACCATTAGAGATTGATTAGCTCCTGTATCTCTTACAATTGTGACTTCTTTACCTGCTCCTCCTGATACACATGAGTAAACTTTACCAACACAAGTAAATTCTTTAAAGAGATCTGGCACCTTCTTATCAATCACCTCTTGGTCAGGCTGTACAATCTTTTGCACCTCCTTCACTTCACTTGGGCTTTCCTTTACCACGTTAACAAACCCCACTGTCTTATCCTATTTTACCACATCAGCCTTCCCAGTGCCTTTCTTCAACCACCAACACTGTGACTTTACATGCCATAGTTTATTACAGTAAAAACATTTGAAACTTTTCATGTCTATTCCACCCTCCTAGATTTATTTTTTAATCTGTGGTACACTCTCATTATCTGCCATCAGATCACCTTTACTTTTACCACTTGAGTATTTCTCATGTCGCCAGTTTTTATCCCTCACAGGCTGAAACAGATTTTGGAAACCAAACTTTGATTTATGAACTAATTTATAATCATCTGCCATTTCTGCTGCTAATCTCGCAGTTTTAACCACCTGCTCTTCCACATGAGTTCTCACTACATCAGGAATTAAATTTTTAAACTCTAAAAGTATAATTTCTCTGAGAGCTTCATACGTTTGGTCTATTTTCAAAGCCCTTATACACCTATCAAAATTACTCTGATCCTTTCAAACTCCCTGTATGTTTGACCAAATTATTTCCTTAAATTTTTAAACCTTTGTCTGTAGGCTTCAGTCATTAGTTCATATGCACCTAAGGTGGATTTTTTCACCTCTTCATATGTCCCAGATACCTCCTCCGGTAGTGATGCAAACACTTCACTAGCCCTACCTATCAGCTTTGTTTGAATCAGTAATACCCACATGTCCTGTGGCCATTTCATTTGTTTAGCTATCTTCTCAAATGAAATGAAAAAGGTTTCTACCTCCTTCTCATCAAACCTTGGCAATGCTTGAACATATTTAAATAGATCCCCATCAAGCCTTCGACTATGCCACTATTTCCCACTATCCTCATCACTATCATCGAACTGTTACGCTTCCCTTTACGTCTGCCAATTTTAACTGACTGTCATGTTTCATAGCCATTTTCTGAAGTTCAAAGTCTCCCTCTTTTTCTTTCTCCCTGATATGTATCTCCATTTCTCTTTCTTTTTGTTCTGCTGGGCCGATTCTTTCTTTTCTCCTTTCTTTGCACTCATTTTCTTTCTCCTCTCTCTCTCTTTCGTATTCAAGCTGCTTTAATTCTTTCGCATGTTCCATTTGTTTAAGTTGTAACTGAATTTTTGCCATTTCCAATGAGTCAAACTGTATCTCAGGCAACTTTAAATGTTTAGCCACCACCATAATTACCTCATCTTTTCGCATTTTGTTAGTTAATGTTAACTGAAATGTTTTTGCCAAATCTAACAGTATGCTTTTAGTCTCTGTCCGTAAGGTACTGCGTGTGAACGTCTCCACCTCCAAAAACTTCAGAGCCTCTGAAAGAGCCATTATCCACAACACACTCCCCACTTAAACTGGAATACCACACCTGAAAGGCAACCACAATATACTCACCCCCTCATTATCTTTAAGTTCATTAAACCAATCCAATAGATAGACTTTTATCCCGGACGAGTCCCCAATTTGTTATGGGCCAGGGTTTAGAGAACACCAAAGTGTAGCATGGAGTTCACCTGACCCACAGCTTTTACAAGATTGTGGTATGGGAGCACATGGCCCACTCTACAGGTGTGGTACAGCAGAAATGGAAAAGTATTTTTTAAAGCAAAATAATGTTTATTCTATGAACTCAAGTTAACCTTTTTAAAACATACGGTGAATAGCTCAGCAACCATTCATTCAAATACAACTCCCAAAGAATACAACACTAAGTAATCCTTAATAACGTCCCAAACAACATCCAGAAGACAAAAGAAACACCTTTTAACAGAAGCACATCAGGTTTACATTCACTACTGAGAACATTTATAATTCTGAATTCACCAAGTGATCAAGAGATAGTCTTTTCATGGTGGAGAGAACAGCAATACACCTGCTTTGTCTGGCTTCAGCTTCAACAATGAAAACAAAACTAAAACACACCCTGCAGCACACAGTCTAAAATGAAAGTAAAAAGACAGCCCAGCTCTGCTGACACTCTGACATCACTGATAAACACTCATTTCTTAAAGGTACATTTCTTAAACGCCCATTTCTTAAAAGTACATGACAGTGACAAAGAGGAAAATACTAATAATCTTTATTATTGTCACAAGTAGGCTTACATTAACACTGCAATGAAGTTACTGTGAAAGTCCTGAGAGAGGAGGAAACCTGAATAATCCTCAGTGAGATGATGGTGGGCTGGATGTGTTGTGGTGGGGGAGAATGTTTGGGTACTGTACTGGCGCAAAATGAGGCAAGTAGAGGAAACCTATCTTAATACGGGATGGGTTATAGGAACATAGGATCAAAGAAAATTGGAGCAGGAATAGTCCATTTGGCCATCAGGCCGTTCCACCATTCAAACTCAACCCATATTCTTTGATGTCATTAGTATCCAGAAATACATCAATTTATGCTTTGAACATCCTTAGTCATTGAGCTTCTACAGCCCTCTGAAGTAGATTCACCACTCTCTGTGAATTCCAAGATTCACCACTCTCTGAGTGAAGAAATTAATCTCTGTCTTAAATGACCGTCCACTTATTCTGAGACCGTGACCCTTGGTTCTCGACTCACCAACCAGGTGATACATCCTTTCCACACAGACCCTGTTGAGCCCGGTAAGAACGTTGGAAGTTTCAATGAGGTCAGCTCTCATCCTTCAAAACTCTAGAGAACACAGGTCCAGTTTCCTCTATCTCTCCTCATAAAGTAATCTTGCCAAGCCAGGGATTAGTCCAGTGAACCTCCAATGCAGTCCCTCCTATGGCAAGTACATCCTTCTTTGGATAAGGAAACCAAATCTGTATTCAATAATTCAGGTGTGGTCTCACCAAGGCCCTGTATAATCTTCATTCCTGTACTCAAACGCGCCTGTGATGAAATACCATTCATCTTCCTAATTGTTTGTTGCACCTTCATGCTAACTTTTAGTGACTCATGCATTGGACACCCAGGTCCCTTTGGTTAATGTGATAACTCTCACGAGGACCATGGAGGATCACTGATTGATCTCCCTGTGGTCTTCATAGAATACGAGTTGTCGCGGTGAGTAGGTGGAGGACATCCCGTCTGGGGCTCATTAGCGAGAAGTTTAAATGTAGGTTCCAGACCTGATAGTCCTGGGCTGGGACATTTGTTTTATATGCCACGATAGTGGCTTTATTTTCAGTTTAAAATATACCAGTTTGACCTTTCACTCCGCACCTCCTGGAATTATTACAGACATCAACACTTCCCAACGTCTCCCATGTTTAAGAAATATTCTGCCTTTCAATTTTTTCTACCGAGTGGATAACTTCACACATATTTACATTATATTCCATCCGCCATGTTCTTGTCTGTTCACTTAAACTGTCCAAATCCGCTTGAACCCTCTTTTGCATTTTTCTCATAACTCACATTTCCACACAGTTTTGTGCCATCAGCAAATTTGGAAATATTGGGCCCATATAAAACCAAACAGGAACAAATTCCCATAGTGAGCATGTTTACCCGCATGTTTCCCTGCGCTCGCAGCGCCGAGAAACACAACGCAATGTAACGCGACCCTGGTTAGATGCGGGGCCTCAGCGGGGAATGTGCGGCCTCTTAGTCCCATTTTCTGCACTGAGGAGCCCTGATGTTTTAAAAAGGGGTCCAGATCTCTTGACCCCCCCCCCCCCCGACACGACCCCTGAACCACCCCAAGCTACAACAAACCATAAGGGAGTCTTCAGGGCCTCCCACACCCCACCTCCATGTGCACATGACACCCCAGGCCCGATTCCCATCAGTAAAAAAAAATGCCAGCTTGGCACCCTGACAGTGCCAGCCTGGCACATAGGCAGTGCCCATGCCAACTGGCAATGTCACATAAGCACTTTGGCAGTTCCAGGCCAGCACCCAAGTGGCACTGCAGGGTGCCAAGCTGGCACCAGCCGTACCAGGTTGCCACCCTGCTCAGAGGCCTAGCACGTGGGGCCTCCGGTTCCCTGGGAGACTCCCATGAGTGACGTTCCACCTCTTACCTGTTTGTGTGTACCAGTACTGAACAGCACTCGTCTAAGGTCTCCGAGGTAAAGGGGATAGTTACCGCAAGGAACTACATACTAGAGTGAGAGTAGCTGTCTCGCTTTAATATGTAGATTTGCTAAAAAGTGATTCCACCCACAATGGGTCGTGGTCACATTGCAACATCTCGGGAGATCCCGTTAGATCTTGCGAGGTGTAGCGAGTCTTGTAGATCTCTGGAGTGGCATCTATCGGCCATGTTGCATGCGACACACTGACTTTCAGACGCGAAATGGCCGATAGATTACGCTCATTACATTTCCCTTCACATCTAAATTATTTATATCGGCTGTAAACAGATGTGGCTTAGGTCCTGATCCTTGCAGTATCCCATGAGTCACAGCGTGCAATCCTGAGAATGATCTGTTTATTCCTACTCTTTGTTTTCTGCCTGCGAACCAATTCTTAATCCAGACCAATATATTATCTCCAATTCCATGAGCTCTCATGTTATTTACTAAGCTCACATGTGGGACCTGACCAAAAGCCTTCTCAAAATCCAAGTACACCTCATCAACTGGTTCTCCTTTATCTATGCTACAAGTAATACCCTCAAAAACTCCAACAGGTTTGTCAAACATGATTTAACTTTTATCAATCCATGTCGACTCTGCCAAATCAGATCGTTATTTGCTAAAGTGTCCAGTTATTACATCCTTTGTGACAGATTCCAATATTTTCCCTCTGACTAACATAAAACTAACAGGTCAGCAGTTGTTAGCTTTCTCTCATTGCCTTCTTACTAATTCCCAGTCTGCAGGAACGTTTCCAGCATCTGTGGAACTTTGAAAGATAACCATCAATGCATCTATTATCTCTATCGTCACATTCTTCAGTACTCTGTAAAGGAGCTCATTTTGTCCATGAGATTGACTAACCTTCAATCTAATTAATATTTTGAATAACTAACTATTTATTAATATTAATTTATTTTCCTTCGGTTCTCTAGTATTTCCCAGTAAATCCCCTGGCTCCTGAGGGAGATTTTCTGTACCTTCCTTCATGAAGACAGACACAAAGTAATTGTTTAGTTTCTCTGTCATTTCCCTATTCTCCATTATGAATTCTCCTGACCCACCTTTGTCCTTTTTAACATTTCCTTTTCACTTACCTAAGGAAACTTGTTATGCCTGCCTTTATGTTACTCGCTCATTTGCATTCATATTCTTTTCCCTTTCTTTATCAGTAGCTTGGACATCCTTTACTGGATTCTAAATTTCTCTCAAGCCTCGGGGGCTTACTATTTTTTTTTCTTTTTTCTATTTTTAAATAAATTTAGATTAACCAATTCATTTTTCCAATACTTTGTTTCCAATTCAGGGGCAATTTAGCGTGGCCAATCCATCTACCTTGCACATCTTTGGGTTGTGGGGGTGAGTCTTATCTAGACACGGGGAGAATGTGCAAACTCCAGACAGTGACCCGGTCCGGGATCGAACAAGGGTCCTCAGCATCGTGATGCAGCAGTGCTAACCGCTGCGCCACTGTGCCTCCTCCCATGCTCACTATTTTATTCAGCAAATTTATAAGAACCTCCTTTGATCTAATGCAATCTTTAACTCCTTTTGTTAGCCATGGTTGATTCACCTTTCCTGTTGGGTTTTCGTGTCTTAAATAATTAGCCTTTACGCATTAGATAACAATAAATCTAAAATAGCTATTTTTGTTCAAGAAGGGTAACAAGGATAATCCAGGGAACTACAGGCCGGTGAGCCTTATGTCAGTGGTAGGGAAATTACTGGAGAGAATTCTTCGAGACAGGATCTACTCCCATTTGGAAGCAAATGGGCATATTAGTGATAGGCAGTATGGTTTTGTGAAGGGGAGGTCGTGTCTCACTAACTTGATATGAGTTTTTCGAAGAGGTCACAAAGATGATTGATGCAGGTAGGGCAGCGGATGTTGTCTATATGGACTTCAGTAAGGCCTTTGACAAGGTCCCTCATGGTAGACTGGTACAAAAGGTGAAGCCACACGGGATCAGGGGCGAGCTGGCAAGATGGATACAGAACTGGCTAGGTCATAGAAGGCAGAGAATAGCAATGGAAGGATGCTTTTCTAATTTGAGGGCTGTGACTAGTGTATTCCACAGGGATCAGTGCTGGGACCTTTGCTGTTCATAGTATATATAAATGATTTGGAGGAAAATATAACTGGTCTGATTAGTAAGTTTGCAGACGACACAAAGGTTGGTGGAATTTGCGGATAGCGATGAGGACTGCCAGAGGATACAGCAGGATTTAGATTGTTTGGAGACTTGGGCGGAGAGATGGCAGATGGAGTTTAATCCAGACAAATGTGAGGTAATGCATTTTGGAAGGTCTAATGCAGGTAGGGAAAATATAGTGAATGGTAGAACCCTCAAGAGTGTTGTAAGTCAGAGAGATCTAGGTGTACAGGTCCCCAGGTCACTGAAAGGGGCAACACAGGTGAAGAAGGTAGTCAAGAAGGCATATGGCATGCTTGCCTTCATTGGCCGGGGCATTGAGTATAATAATTGGCAAGTCATGTTGCAACCTTAGTTAGGCCATACTTGGAGTATAGTGTTCAATTCTGATCGCCACACTACCAGAAGGATGTGGAGGCTTTAGAGAGAGTGCAGAAGAGATTTACCAGGATTTTGCTTGGTATGGAGGGCATTAGCTATGAGGAGCGGTTGAATAAACATGGTTTGTTCTCACTGGAACGACGGAGGTTGAGGGGCGACCTGATAGAGATCTACAAAACTATGAGGGGCATAGACAGAGTGGATAGTCAGAGGCTTTTCCCCAGGTTAGAGGGGTCAATTACTAGGGGGTATAGGTTTAAGCTGCAAGGGGCAAGGTTTAGAGGCGATGTATGAGGCAAGGTTTTTACACAGAGGGTAGTGGGTGACTGGAACCCGCTGTCGGAGGAGGTGGTGGAAGCAGGGACGATAGTGACATTTAAGGGGCATCTGGACAAATACATGAATAGGATGGGAATAGAGGGATACGGACCCAGGAAGTGTAGAAGATTATAGTTTAGACTGGCAGTATGGTTGGCACGGACTTGGAGGGCCGAAGGGCCTGTTCCTGTGCTGTACTTTTCTTTGTTCTTTGTTCTTTGTATATCCCAAGCTGGTATTGTTCCAGAAATCCATTTTGTACACACTGCAGGAATTCATTCTCCATAGCATTCATGGAAAATCGTTTGGAGAGGGGGTCTCAAGAGAAATGTATGACAGCATTTTGCCATTTGGGTCTGGTCTCTGACGTTGAGGTCAAACAGGAATCATAACATGTCAGTCGATTTTCCACAAATTGACTAATTAGTGGATAGGGCAGACTTACTATCCGATTAAGGATAAAGGATAAAGGGTGACCCCTCTAAGCTGGAGGGCCAATAGGAAGGCCTCTAATTCAAAAGGAGAAGAGACCTAGAGTTCAGTTAAGGGAATGAGAGTTGGGAACTAGTGGGAGTGGGGTGGGTGGGGTCCATTTTGAGGAAATTCTCTGCACATTAAAAATTTTTTAGATCAGAAAAAGGGCTTTACCAGCTGAGCCACCATTACGCACAGAAGCAGGTAGAACAGACGGACGGGGACAGTTTCTGTCATAAGTCCACAGAGGCAGGGCAGCACGGTGGCCAAGTGGTTAGCATAACCGCCTCACAGCGCTGAGGTCCCAGGTTCGATCCCGGCTCTGGGTCACTGTCTGTGTGGAGTTTGCACATTCTCCCCGTGTCTGCGTGGGTTTCGCCCCCACAACCCAAAAATGTGCAGAGTAGGTGGATTGGCCACGCTAAATTGCCCCTTAATTGGAAAAAATAATTGGGTAATCTAAATTTATAAAAAAAAAAAAAAATAAGTCCACAGAGGCAAGAATCCCTTCACGAGAATCCCTTTTATTAACAAAACCAACAGCAGAACAAAATAGCATTTAGCTTGCTATCTACTCTGGAAGTGCAGAGGAACTGGCACTCCCTGTTATATAGAAAGAAGTTCACTGATTGGCCCGCTAATCAGGGAACCCATATTCCAATTGGCCAATCTCAAAGGCCTGGTCTAAGTCATTACAACTTCAAAACCTGTCAGAAATGCTGGTAACCGGTCTGCTGCTGGAGGATGCCTTCAGGAAGGCACTCGATGCCTTCTGGGGCACTGCAGGCTGACTGGAAAATTACAATCTGCCTTTGACAACAGATCATAATAGGTCATTAGATATCTTCAATTGCCAATACCAGTTAGGCCTACAACACAGAACATACAGTGCAGAAGGAGGACATTCGGCCCATCGAGTCTGCACCAACCCACTTCCACCCTATCTCCGTAACCCAATAACCCCTCCTAACCTTTTTTGGACACTAAGGGCAATTTAGGATGGCCAAACCACCTAACCTGCACGTCTTTGGACTCTGGGAGGAAACCGGAGCACCCGGAGGAAAACCACACAGACACAACGAGAACGTGCAGACTCTGCACAGTTAGTGACCCAGCAGGGAATCGAACCTGGGACCTGGCGCTGTGAAGCCACAATGCTATTCACTGTGCTACCATGCTGACCTCACTGTGCTACCGTGCTGCCTATGAGGAGACTGGGAGAAAAATTCCTCAGGCTACATTTGGTAACTGGGATTCATTAACTTTCCAATAAAATCCACGGACATACCTGTGATATATTTATGTTTACTTTTCCTGACTATTTAAATTCAAGTATCTTTCATCATTGTGCAAAATGGAATTTAATGAAGAAAAAGATCATTGTGCAGCCAGCCAATTGCTTTGTGGAACAATTAAATGTTGACCCACAACAGTGGTGCTACATTCTGCAACTAGTGTTATGGTAATATCTTGGCATGCAATTTTGTGGCTGTATGACTGATTTATAGTAAATGACAATTGCTTTTTATCCATTTTATGGATCTGGGATTGTAGTGGTTTGATACAACTGAGGTGTGAATTTTTGCTAAGAAAGAGAGAGCCTCTGATTTAGCCAAAATGATGCCTGAGGCCTGATTCAGGAAGTCCCACCCATGAACCCAACTTCCACCATTCTCAATGGCAGCAGGTTGTAGTTTGCGCATCTGTGGTTCAAGGAATCAGCAACACATGTTAAAGCGCAACTGCCTTCAAACAAATCCAATTTTTGTAACTGGGATACTCAAAACATGGTGCGGGATTCTCCCCTACCCGACGGGGCGGGGGGTCCCGGCACCGAGGAGAGGAGTGAACCGCTCCGGCGTCGGGCCGCCCCAAAGGTGTGCAGGCAGGGGCTAAGCCGGAACCAGGGTAGTTTGCGCCGCGTCGGCCGGCGGGGAAGGGGCTTGGCTCCACGCCAACCGGCGCCAAAGGGCCTCTGCTGGCCAGCGTGAGTTGGCGCATGCGCGGGAGCGCCAGCTAGTGCTGGCGTCATCCCAGTGCATGTGCGGGGGGGGGGGTTCATCTCCGCTTTGGCCATCGCGGACGAATAGCAGCCGACGTGGAGGAATAGAGTACCCCTATGGCGCAGGTTTGCCCGCGGATCGGTGGGCCCCGATCGCGGTCCAGGCCACCGTGGGGGCACCTCCCGGGGCAAGATCCCCTGCGCCCCCGCAAGGACCCTGGAGACCTCCCGTGCCGCTGGTCCTGCCATAAGGATCTACTCTAATTTACGCCGGCAGAAAAAATGGGCGACCACTTGGCCCATTGCGGGCCGGAGAATCGCCGAGGGGGGGCCGCTGCTAGAGGCTGCCAACTGGCATGGCGCAATTCCCGCCCCCGCCAAATCTCCGGTGCCGGAGAATTTGGCAGCCGCCGGTGGTGGGATTCACACTGCCCCTCCCCCCCCCCCCCCCGCCGCCGATTCTTCGACCTGGCGGGGGGTCGGAGAATCTGCCCATGATTTGAGGGCTTTATGATTTTCAGGGCAAAGTCTAAAGTTGCCGGAGTTCTTTGGAGAAGTCTGGGGCCCTTTGGGAGAAGTCAAGTGCCCTTTGGGATTGTTAAAATAGACATGCATGTGTGTAAAAAGTGTATAAACTCATTGGACATGTTACACTGGTTGGAACTATCCAACTGTCAAGGGAACTGTTCAGCCGTCAAAACATTTAAATATCCCGACTATTAAATTTAAAAAGGAAACATGCTATAGTTTTAAAACAAAACATTGCTTGCTTTTCCACTCTGTCTGTTGAAATGAGCCTGTCGGCTATCATTATAGCATTTGTACTGCATGACTGATTACACAACATATTATCACAGTGCGGAACCTGTCAGTTCAGTTTGATTGACAGCTCCAAGTGGTTATAAAGGGTGGAATTTGATGACTGTGGGATTTTATGGTTCTGCCAAAGTCAATGGACCTTTGAACAGCTTGCCACATTTGATGACCCCCACCCTCCATGACACCACAAAATTCCACCCAAAGACTTTAATGTGGGGCTATGAAGACAAATGCTTGATTTAGAAGGGATTAAGCATGTGAATGAAATATTTGTCTTTATAAGGGAGTGTATAGTTCAATTAATGTAAATGTTGTGAATGGGTTATTTAAGAATGGAAGGTTTTTTAAAAGTAAAAATAAAGTCTGCAATAACATTTAGAATTTGATTTCATTCCATTTCAGAATGGGCCCTGAACTCTGTCCATGGTGGATAGTAGGTGACATGGAGGGTGGAAGGGGAAAGTTGTGGGCAAGGAGCATGTGTAGGGACTAAGTTGGTCAGAAGCTATAAAGGACCAAGGGGGTGGGTAGAGGGGCATAGGTGGTATAAGGGGCCATGATTGGTGGGCAAGAAGTTGCATAAGTTTGTTTAGATAGTGCATGTAGATTGAGTGAGGGGTGAGGATTGAGGGAGTTGCTTTTTTTTTTAACAGCTGGGAAAAACTCCCAGATCACCCAGATGAGCCTTTTGCACAGCCTGCCTCCAGACCCGATAGCGGCTCTAGCTACCTCCCCACTGTTTCTATGGGCAGCCAGCCTGACTCAAGGTCACAAACGCACCCTCGGAACAAAAATAGACACTCTGTTACACCTTCTCCTAAGTCAAGTTTGCAAAACTAAGAATTTTCTCTACTCTGCACGCCCCAATCAGGAGTAAAAACTTGCTAGTCTAGTCTTTATCTTTATTTCTTTATTGTCACAAGTAGGCTTACATTAACACCGCAGTGAAGTTATTGTGAAAAGCCGCTAGTCGCCACATTCCGGCGCCTGTTCGGATACACAGAAGGAGAATTCAGAATATCCAATTCACCGAACAGCGCGTCTTTTGGGACTTGTGGGAGGAAACCGGATCGCCCAGAGGAAACCCACACAGACATGGAGAGATGGTGCAGACTCCGCACCGACAGTGACCCAAGCGGGAATCGAACCAGGGACCTTGGTGCTGTGAAGCAACAGTGTTACCCACTGTGCCAAACACATTGGTCAGCAGATTCTTTAAAGGACATTAACAGACCAGTTGGACCTCCATGAGAATTCAATCAATTCAGAGTATTTCCATAATTATCGAATCTTTCAAAATGAATTCAAATTCAAAACTAACATAACATGTTCAAATCCACATTCTCTGTATTATTAATATATGCCTCTGGATTAATAGTCCAGTAATATAGCCCTTCAGCTACCATTGCCGTAAACATTGAACTTGATAGTTAAAACATCATTCTAGCTGTTCTAATTATGGTTTGACAGAACATAATTCAAATCCCATATATAATGTTAATTGTTTTAAATTAATAACTTAGGCTGCTTGTGAGCAAGTCCGAGAATCGAACAAATACAAAGCATATTTTCACAGCTAGGTAATCAGAATTATTTGCTGGGGGACAGGAAATACTTGGCTGTTTAGTGCATCGGTTTACTCAGCTGGCAGCAGCTCCTGTTCAAATAGTAGGTTGCGAGTTTGTATGATTATTCTGACTTCATGAGTCATTATTAAAAAGATTAACTGCGATTTCCAATTTTCCATCAGCCAGTGTATTAAATCTATACTTACTGTCTTGCTACATTGAATCGGATGTCTAGGTGTGAATTTTACTTCTGTATGAAGGCCAATAGTAATTTGGAAACTGCTCTTTAAGTTTTTATAAAGCCAATGAACTAGAAATCCACATTTTATTGAACGCTGTGGTCCTAATGACTTAAAGGTCTTGAAGGTATGGTGATAACCACTGTAGATATGCATACTTGCAGTAGGGGGATGTATGGCTGTACCTGTAATACAGGTTCCTCCGGTAAGCCCCTGCCGGCTAGCTCCGCCCACAGGGAGCTTGTGTATAAATATGCGTGTGAGTCACTCAGAATCTAGTCTTCAGTTGCAGCCGGAGGAATAGCATCACACAGCAATAAAGCCTCTATTGTACTTGTCTCTCGTATTTGAGTATAATTGTTAGCGCCACAATTTATTGCTGTGTGATTTTCCGTTCACCATGGACATCAGAATCAAGCCTGACCGTCTGCAGCTGGATCCGCAGTCGCCTCACGCCAGAAAAGACTTTGTTCACTGGCTTGCAGTCTTCGAGGCCTACATCTCTTCAGCGGACCCTCCCCCGACGGAGGCTCAGAAAAAGCAACTCCTGACACTTAGCTCCAGTGTCTTTCCGCTAATTTGAGATGCGACTGACTACACCACAGCTATGGAACTGCTCAAGGACAGCTATGCACAGTCGGCAAACACCCTGTTTGTGAGGCATCAACTCTCTACTCGCGTCCAGCAGCCGGGTGAGTCGATTGAGGACTTCTGGAGGGCCCTTATACCTCTGGTACGAGACTGCGACTGCCGGGCCCTCACAGCCATGGAACACTCTGACTGACTCATGTGCGATTCCTTTGTTACAGGCATTGCATCGGACCCCATCCGGCAACGACTGCTGGAAGGGGCCGCCCCCGACATCGCGGCCGCAAAGGCTCTGGTGCTTTCCATGTCGGCCGCCTCCCGTAGTGCGCGATCTTACTCCGCTAGCCGCTCGGCCCACCCGTCTTACCCCTCGTGGACCCCGCAACGGCCCCCCCAGCAACCGCCCCCGCGCACTATGCCTGCGCTGCTCATCGCACCGCATTCCCTGGGGGTCCCCACTGTTACTTCTGCGGTCAGCAGAAGCACCCTCACCAGTGCTGCCCAGCCCGCACCGCGACCTACAAAGTTGTGGCAAGAAAGGCCACTTTGCAGTGGTGTGTCAGTCCCGGACGGTTGCCGCTATTGCACCCCCGGTCCCCTCGCCTAAGCCGCTTGCTCAATGGGCCCCGCTGTCCGCTTCCCCCGACCCCACGTGCGATCAGTGGGCGCCGCCATCTTTTGCCGCCCCCGCCACGTGCACTCCATGGGCGCCGCCATCTTCATCCACCACTGCCATATGCGTTCCATGGGCGCCATCATTTTGTCCCGACCCCACAACGTGCCCTCCATGGGCGCCGCCATTTTATCCACAGGTACTCCAGATGCCGCCATTTTGTCCTCCCCGGGACGGGGCCACGGGACACGGGTCGCTACCGCTCCTCGTCGGACTCATCTGACTCGACCGCCGATCACCCGCTACTCGCCTCCGTTACGCTCGACCAGTCACGTCCTCGCAACCTGGCACCCTCTTCCACATCGGTGCTGGTCAACGACCACGTGACCTCCTGCCTCATCGACTCCGGGAGCACCGAGAGCTTTGTCCACCCGGACACGGTAGGATACTATTCTCTTGCAGTCCATCCCACCAACCGGCAGATCTCTCTCGCCTCCGGGTCCCACTCTGTCCCGATCCGGGGTTTGTGCCTGGTTAACCTTACTGTACAGGGCTTGGAATTCAACCGTTTCGGTCTGCACATTCTCCCCAACCTCTGCGCGTCACTCTTACTAGGTCTGGATTTCCAGTGCAATCTCCAGAGCCTCACCCTCAAATTCGGCGGACCCCTACCTCCCCTCACCGTTTGCGGCCTCGCGACCCTCAATGTCGAGCCTCCCTCCCTCTTTGCCAATCTGACCGCAGATTGCAAGCCCGTCGCCACCAGGAGCAGATGGTACAGCACCCAGGACAAGGCCTTCATCAGGTCCGAAGTCCAGCGGCTGCTTCGGGAGGGTATCATCGAGGCCAGCAACAGCCCTTGGAGAGCCCAGGTGGTAGTGGTTAAGACCGGGGAGAAGCACAGGATGGTCGTGGACGACAGCCACACCATCAACCCGTACACGCAGCTCGATGCGTACCCCCTCCCCCGCATTTCTGATATGGTCGATCAGATTGCACAGTACCGGGTCTTCTCTACTATTGACCTGAAATCCGCCTACCACCAGCTCCCCATCCATAAATTGGACCGTCCCTACACTGCCTTCGAGGCAGACAGTCGTCTGTACCAATTTCTTAGGGTTCTCTTCGGCGTCACGAATGGAGTCTCGGTATTTGAACGAGAAATGGACTGAATGGTTGACTGGTACGGACTGCAGGCCACCTTCCCGTACCTCGACAATGTCACCATCTGCGGCCATGACCAGCAGGACCATGATGCCAACCTTTCTAAATTCCTCCACACCGCATCTCTCCTTAATCTCACGTACAACAAGGAGAAGTGCGTGTTCCGCACAGACCGCTTAGCCATCCTTGGCTACGTAGTCCAAAACGGACTACTGGGGCCCGACCCCGACCGCATGCACCCCTTCATGGAGCTCCCCCTCCCCCACTGCCCCAAGGCCCTCAAACGCGGCCTTGGGTTCTTTTCTTATTACGCCCAGTGGGTCCCACAATACGCGGTCAAGGCTCGCCCACTTATCCAGTCCACACATTTTCCCCTCTCGGCCGAGGCACAACAGGCCTTCATCCGCATTCGATCTGATATAGCCAGGGCCGGGATGCACGCAGTAGACGAGACACTGCCTTTCCAAGTAGAAAGCGACGCTTCAGATGTCGCACTTGCCACCACGCTGAATCAGGCAGGCAGACCCGTGGCATTCTTTTCATGCACCCTCCACGCCTCCGAAATTCGGCATTCCTCTGTTGAAAAGGAGGCCCAGGCAATTGTTGAAGCGGTGCGGCACTGGAGGCATTACCTGGCCGGCAGGAGATTCACTCTCCTCACTGACCAACGGTCGGTCGCCTTCATGTTCAACAACACGCAGTGGGGCAAGATCAAGAATGACAAAATCTTGCGGTGGAGAATCGAGCTCTCCACCTTTAACTACGAGATATTATATCACCCCGGCAAGCTCAACGAGCCCCCAGACGCCCTCTCCCGAGGTACATGTGCCAGCGCGCAAGTGAACCAGCTCCGTGTCTTGCACGAAAGCCTTTGCCATCCAGGGGTCACTCGCTTGTACCATCTAATCAAAGCCCGCAATCTGCCCTATTCCGTCGAGGAAGTACGGACAGTCACCAGAGACTGCCAGATCTGTGCCGAGTGCAAGCCGCACTTCTACCGGCTAGATCGCGTGCGCTTGGTGAAAGCGTCCCGCCCCTTTGAACGCCTCAGCGTGGACTTCAAAGGGCCCCTTCCCTCCACCGACCGCAACACCTACATCCTTAGTTTGGTCGATGAATTTTCTAGGTTCCCCTTCGCCATCCCATGCCCGGATATGACATCTGCCACCGTCATCAAGGCCCTGGATTCCATTTTCGCCCTGTCCGGTTTCCCCGACTACATCCACAGTGACAGGGGATCCTCGTTCATGAGTGATGAGCTACGTCATTTCCTGCTCAGCAGAGGTATTGCCTCCAGCAGGACGACCAGCTACAACCCCTGGGGAAACGGGCAGGTAGAGAGGGAGAACGGGACGGTATGGAGGGCCATCCAGCTGGCCGTACGGTCCAGGAATCTCCCAGCCGCTCGCTGGCAGCAGGTCCTCCCTAACGCGCTCCAATCCATTGAGTCACTACTGTGCACCGCAACTAACAGTACACCCCATGAACGTGTTTTTGCTTTCCCTAGGAAGTCTACATCCAGGGTGTCGCTCCCGACGTGGCTCACGACTCCAGGCCCAGTCCTTCTCCGTAGGCATGTCCGGCACCACAAGGCGGAACCCCTGGTTGACAAAGTACGCCTTCTCCACGCCAACCCTCAGTATGCCTACGTGGAGTTCCCTGACGGCCGCCAGGACACAGTCTCGCTCCGGGACCTGGCTCCCTCAGGTGCTGATCCCATGCCCACGCCCCTTTTTCCCCCGCGCCACCCTCCTTTTCCCCAACGCCCCCCTATTCGTCCCCATCAGGTCCATCCCTCGTCCCCTTGCCACACTGGAGGACACAGAAGATTTTGGCTCGCTCTTGGAAGATTTCGGCTCGCTCTCGGAGTCATCCCGCCAGCACATGCACCTACATCGCCACCACAGCTACGCCGATCACAGCGGAACATTCGACCGCCAGTTTGGCTCAACCTGTGACCTGCTGACCGGATGGACTCTTGGTTTTCTTTGTTTGGACCATTTTGTAAATATTTCATCCTTTGTATCATAGTTACACGTCAACCCTGCCGGACTCATTTTTATAGGGGGTGAATGTGGTGATAACCACTGTAGATATGCATACTTGCAGTAGGGGGATGTATGGCTGTACCTGTAATACAGGGTCCTCCGGTAAGCCCCTGCCGGCTAGCTCCGCCCACAGAGAGCTTGTGTATAAATATGCGTGTGAGTCATTCAGACTCTGGTCTTCAGCTGCAGCCGGAGGAATAGCATCACACAGCAATAAAGCCTCTATTGTACTTGTCTTTTGTCTTTGAGTATAATTGTTAGTGCCACAGAAGGGAAGAATGGACTGGATTTCAGAGCAATGTTCAGTGTTTACACAGTCTCTGGGAAAAGGAAAAACATATTTTAAGCTTAGACCAGATAAGGTTAATACACAGTTAGAATATCATGGTCGTACTTCATGCAGAAGGTTATGGATGCATTTGGAATTGCCTTCCCAGAGACACAAAGGAGTAATGGAGACATTTTTTAATAGGCTGGATTATTGGGGAAAGAGAAGTAGGACATCTGTGGTGCTGAGGATTGATCTAAGGAATGGAAAAGTGTTTTTGCAATTTAATACAGTCATATGTCCCTATGTAAATAATACATTTCAATTGCCAAAAACTATTGTGGAAAAGCGATTGGATTATTGCTCAGTGACAGAATTTCATAACATAACATAAACAAGTTCAATAAAATAGAAAGACTGGTAAAACAGATTAGAATCATAGAATCCCTATTGTGCAGAATGAGGCCATTTGGCCCATCGAGTCTACACCAACACTTTGAACGACAACACTGCTGCGGCTCAATCCTCTGGGTTTCTCCCAGCCCTGGGCCGGGCCGGAGAATCTCCGCGACCGGGCCATGTCGCCCCGGCCGGCACGCGATTCTCCGCACAGCGCCGGTGTGGTTGGCGCGGTGCCGGTCACGGGCCGCTCCAAGCGGCCGTGCCACCGATCCTGCGGCCCGCATGGGCTGGGTGGCCGTGGAAAAAACGAGTCCCGCCGGCACCATTCTAACCTGCTCTGAGCCGGCGGGACCTCGGCATTGAAGGGTCGGATGGCGGCCTGTGGGAGGGGAGGGGGGTGGGCCTCCGATGTGGCCTGGCCCGCGAACGGGGCCCACAGATCAGCGGGCCGGCCTCTCTAGCTGGGGGCCTCCTTTCCTACGCGCCGGCCCCTGTAGCCCTGCGCCATGCTGCGTCGGGGTCGGCGGGTTGAAGGAGGCCAATACTCACGTGCGCGTTGGCGCCGGCACCACTGCGCATGCGTGGATCCCACGGCATCGGCAGCTGGAGCAGCGTGAACCACTCCAACTCAGTGCTGGCGTCCTGTAGGGGCCAGAATTCATCCTGGCAGCGGCCCATTCATGCCGTTGTAAAACGCGACGGCGTTTACGATGGCATGGACACTCTGCTGCGGGGATTAGAGAATCCCGCCCCCTATTCCTGCAAGCCCTGAGGGGCAATTTAGCATGACCAATCCACCTAACCTGCACACCTTTGGACTGTGGGAGGAAACCGGCAAACTCGGAAGAAACCCACACAGACATGGGGAGAACGTGCAGACTCCACACAGACAATTCCCGAGGTCGGAATCAAACCTGGAACCCTGACTCTGTGAGACGGCAGTGCTAACACTGTGCCACTGTGCTGCCCCCATTCATATGCTTTCCATGCCCAACAGATCCTCCAAAGTGCTTTTTAACCAATGAAATGATTATGAAGTACTGGTCACTGTTGTAACATAATAGTAGGATAGATATTGGTGCAAAAATGGGGACTGCTGCATTCTCCAGGGTGCCATATTTTTGATGAGATGTTAAACTGAAACCACAACTGTTTGGATATTAAAAGACTGATTTTAACTTTTGGCAGTGGCAAATAGTTGGCAGATCAGCCGCCTGTCATAGCCTTTTTATTTCTATTGACTTGAACATCAGTGGTAGCATTCCATTCCAAGTAGACGAGGGAGCATTTTCTCAACCAAGATCACCTAAAACAGATCTGCTTGTGGAACCCTGCTGTGAACAAATTGGCTACCATATTTGCCAAAGTAACAGCACTTCAAAAATAATCCGTGTGCTTGAAAAGTGCTTTGAAATATCCTGAGGCTGTGAAACACAATGGGCAGAATTTTATCATTTTTGACTGTGGCCGCGATGACCCATTCTCTGCCGCTAAGATCGGGAATCCCAATCCGGCGGAGAATCCCATGGTGGTGTCATATTGGGACTCACGCCATACAGTAAACTAGTCACGAGTCTCCATGCCCACCCTGCCAGCCACAGTGAGTTTCCCAATGGCCCAGTCAGGCTTCCCCCCCGACCCGACCCAACAGAACAGTGCAAATAGCTCATTAGAACTAATTTGCATGTCACTGGTGGGCAGGACACACCATTCACAAGCCAGGTGGGATGATCCGGCACCTCCAGCCAAGAGTCCCACTAGTGTGAATCGGTGCAAGTATTGCAGAGCATGGACTTGGTAGCTTGCAGTCCGAGGAGTGGCAAGATGGTGGGTACCCTCACAACAATTACCGCCAGAGTGCTGAGGGCTTCTTTCCTAAGCAATTGGGTTTAGGGGGGTTTGTGGTGGGCTGATGGGGCTCAGGTTGGTGGTCTTCCTTGGGATGGGACTCCTTCAGCTTCTCTCCCTATCTGCAGCCATTAAACCAATTAAACAATCAGTCAGTCTGTAAATGTTTGTGTTTGCCCATAAAAAATGCAAATATGCTAATCTGTACCCTTATACCATGTAGACAGTCACTCATTATCTCATCAATGCATATCCTATTAATAAAGTGAAAATGTTCTCATCTACACCCCGAAACCTGTTAAAATGTCTGTCAGTATGCCAAATTTAAAGCTCAGTGAGGTAAAGGTGAACGTTATGTTTTTAAAGTGGTGAAAATCTTTGAAGTGGTTTCCACATAGTCAATTTATTACCTTTTGATGCATTGAAGACAATCTGTATGGCTAGGAGGCTGTATGCTTTGAATTGGATTGCTTACATTGAAATTCACACTACATTGCCTGCTAAAAGCATTATGATTGACAGTTCGCTAGAACCTCAGAGCGATGAATCAGATTGTTTATTTTTATAGCTCGGTAGGGATCTGTTACATCAGGGTAGCAGCTGTTTCAGTAACCTTATTTTTGTAATGAATCTGCATCTTTGTTCTTGAGGAAAGAACAGCTGTGGGAGCTGCCCCTTCACTTTCTATGAACTACTAGAAAACAAAGATATGAGGTGTAGGGATGAGGCAGGAGGGGCGGGCAGAAGAGGGAATCTGAGGGGTTGAGGGAGTCTGAGTGGGTGCCTTGAGGGGGGTTAAGGAGGTTTTGAGGGGGAAGCCTTTCCAGCAATTAGGGTAGGGTGGTGCTCTACCTGCGATATGGGGTGGGGGGGGGGGGTGGTTGCAGCAGCTAATGGAGATCAAAGCACTCTCAGAGGTGTGGGCCCTATGCGCGAGATTGGGTCCCAGCCCTCTAAATTACAGCATGGATCCCAAAATGCCATCGAATTGGCACAGAAATCTAATTTCCCAGAAATGTTTTTCCAAGTGCCGTGGAATAGCACATTGGGGGAGCTCTTAGTGTGTCAGCAGTGACCAGCCTTATTTTCCACTGGCAGGAGCAGTTAGATTCCAGAATGGAGAATCCTGGCCTATGTGTCAACTCAGGTGGGAAAAGCGGTGTGTAGCCCATCGGCATGGTCAAACGAAATCCAATAGGTGGGTCCCAAGATGTCGCGCCTACTCCGCCTGCAACCTCAGGCCCTGACAGATCAGGACGTCCTTTTTCAAGGGCGCTCCGATCTTTAAACAAAATCCCACTGCCGTAAAAGCCATTTTGGGACTCTCTTTCGATTCTCCCCTCAAAGAACAAATGTGTCCACACATACACACACCGCACACACACAAAGACACACTGCGCATACACACACACTACACACACACACACATGTTATAGAGTGGAAGGATAGATTAAGCAGTCGTTTTAGAGTTCAAGAAAGTTAAAGCAATATGGGACTTGGGCAGGTGTCGGCTGACCTTAGTGGTCCCTTTGGATCCAGCGTCCAATATTCATTTATTTAAATATATTGACAGATGATTTATGTATGCTCTTGTGGTGCCAGCAACGGCTGGGTTAATTCTCAATCACTGTTTACTGTGGGTGGATGGTCAATCAGCAGATAGGGCTCGAATAGGCATGTGGGATGGAAAGAGAGAAAAAGTAAGAGAGAGTGGCTCTCTCAGGGGTCCTGCTTCTTTGGCATTCCTATCGCCTCTGCCCTTGTGGCCCTGGAGAAAAACAGTTTCTGAAACGCAATAGAGAGTTAGCTGGTTTGTCACATGATCCTCTCTCCAACTGAGTAGTTGTCAAATTATGGTTATGACAAGTGGATTCCAAGTGGATCATTTCAACCTGATTAGATTGTGACTGGAAGGGCTCTTTTCACGATCAGCGTTCACTCTCTGAGGTGATTACATCTAATACATAGCACCCACCTAAGTGAATACACCAAGTACTTGTCTGGATCTTCTGTGAATGGGTGAGGAGATTATACCATTCACACTTTTTCAAGGTAATTGTCTCTGCCGGGTTTTCTGGACAGGTTGACTCCATTTTAATAGCTTTGCAATGTGTAAAGTACAGTAATGCAAATGACACTGCAGTTTCAAATCACTGGAATATGGTTTCAGTCCTTTAAAACTCAGAAGTTTTCAGATAATAAATCCATAAAGTTGTTATTGATATAAGGCATGGCTTTATAACAGCCCATTATCAAAAACCAGAGGCCAGATTCTCTGGCCTCCCCTCGTTGTGTTACTCAGTGGCAGGGGCCGAATCACCATTGTTCAGTGGTGGGATTTTCTTGTGCCACCTCTGTCAATGGGATTTCCCACTAAATCCACCCCCTCTATCAGGAAACCCACAGTGAGACCTTCCGGTCCCACTGGCGTTAACAGCCAGGAGAAAACTGGCTGTTCAACGGGAAACAAAGAGT
The DNA here is from genome assembly GCF_902713615.1 of Scyliorhinus canicula. Taxonomy (NCBI): domain Eukaryota; kingdom Metazoa; phylum Chordata; class Chondrichthyes; order Carcharhiniformes; family Scyliorhinidae; genus Scyliorhinus; species Scyliorhinus canicula. The sequence goes on from NC_052147.1 coordinate 225,575,746, forward strand.
AGGAATAAACGGGTCATCTTTCAAATGGCAGGCAGTGGCCAGTGGGGTACCACATATATATTAATGATTTGGATGAAGGAACCAAATGTAATATCTCCAAAAATGACAAAAAGCTGTGTGGGAAGGTGAGATATGAGGAGGATGCAGAGAAGCCTCAGTGTGAGTTGGACAAGTTGAGTGATTGGGCAAATGCATGACAAATGTTGCATAATGTGGATAAATGTGAGGTTATCCACTTTGGTAGCAAGAACAGGAAAGAAGATTATTAACTGAATGGTTATAGATTGAGAGAAAGGAATGTGCAATGAGACTTGTGTGTCCTTGTACACCAGTCACTGAAAGTAGGCATGCTGGTGCAGCAGATGGTAAAGAAGTATAAGGAACTTGCTAAATCCTGGTCAGTTTCATATTTCTTGTTTAATGCCTGTCCTGCTGGCTGCTTTTATAATCACTAACTTTTGGTTTTCAACTGAACTCCCCCCTGCCCTCCTCCATGCTGCAAGCTGCTATGTGACTAATCCGGCAGATCCCTCTGATTCAGTATGCTCTGTGGTATAGCTCATGATGTCATGATTTGGCAAGCAGCCAATCAGCTTGTTTGAAATCCAGACCTTGGACCAATTCTCATTTGGGATTGCGGAGCTTTTCAGAAAACTTTGGAGAAGCAAAGCGAAGCAAGTCCCATTTTGTAAGTTCTGTGAAAGTTTCAGGTCTGAAGCAGAATTAAGGCCCTTTCTCTCTAATAGGTGATTTAAGAAGCTCCCAGCCAGACCTTGAAAAGGCACTCCTATTTAAAAGACTGCAGACATTAGCTATACCTGTGAAGGGAACTACTGGTTGGAAAGACTGCGAGCAGATTCTTCCACCAGGTCTGTAACAGTTTAATCCTCTGTCCGAATAGCTGGGAAAAGCCCATTCTGAGAACTCTCTGCACAGAGATCAGTCAAACAGTTGAAAGACAGAGTGGATGTGAAAGTTGCTGCAAACTCACAGAAGAGAAGTCCAGTAATGTCTCAGAGAGAACTCCAGTAATATCTCAGAGAGACTGAGGCTGAGATTCTCCCTTCTGGGGACTAAGTACCCACGCCGACGGGAGAACTGGCGCCAACCACTCCGGCATCAGCAGCCCCCGAAAGTGCGGAATTCTCAGCACTTGCGGTTGCTCGGTGGACGCTGGAGGGGTTGGCGCTGCTCCAGCTGCCACCGAAGGGCTGGCACGAGTTCGCGCATGCGCCAAAGGGCGGCATGATCTCGTGCATGCGTGGAACCGCCGGCGTGGTTCCGTGCATGCGCAGACAGGCCGGCATATTTTGGCGCATGCGCAGGGATTCTCTTCTCCGTGCCAGCCATGATGGAACCCTACAGGGTCCGGCGCAGAAGGAAGGAGTGCCCCCATGGATCAAGCTCACCCGCAGATCGGTGGGCCCCAATCGTGGGCCAGGCCACCGTGGGGGCCCCTCCAGGGATGGACGCCCCCTGCGCCCCCTGAGGACTGACCCCGCCGACGTACCTGCCATGTCCTGCTGGTACATGAGTTGAGTAATGCACGCTGGTGGGACTGGCCATAAACAGAATAATGCACGCTCGGCCCATCGGGGCCTGGAGAATCACAGGGGGAACCGCTGTCAACGGCCCCTGACCGGCGTGGCATGAATCCCGCCCCCGCACGAAAAACGGCGCCGGAGAATATGACAGACGGAGTCGGAGCGCCGGGGGGAGATTCGCGCCCCCCCCTCACCGGGATTCTCCGACCCGGCGGGGAGTCGGAGAATCCCGCCCTGAGAGTCTATCTGGTGGTTACATGATCGAATTCTTAAATTTATCATACCCTTTTAATCCATGATATTTTTAATCCTTTCCCTATCCCCTACTGTATGGTTGTCTTGTGTGTGTCTGGGTGGAGGGTGGGATGGGTTTTGAGAAAAGGTAGGCCAGTAGACCATTGGTCCATTATATGTTCATATTTGACTCTTGTTCAAAATAAACAGTAAGTTAATGTTTTACTTATAAATCTGATGCCTGTAAATCATTGGAGCAGTCAAGGGTTAAAGATCTCAGAGAAATACACAAATTATTGGCTAATTCACATATCTTGGGGCTTCGGTGTCAGTGGGGCTGAAACTGACCGCGCACTCACCCAAGATGTCATAACAGAAGACAAATGTTATGTTGACCTTCATAGCGAGAAGATTTGAGTACGGGAGCAGGGATGTCTTGCTGTGTGGGCGGCATGGTAGCACGGTGGTTAACACTGCTGCTTCACAACTCCAGGGTCCTGGCTTGGGTCACTGTCAGTGCAGAGTCTGCACATTCTTCCCGTGTCTGCGTGGATTTCCTCCAGGTGCTCCGATCTCCTCCCACACAGTCCCGAAAGACGTGCTTGTTAGGCGAATTGGACATTCTGAATTCTCCCTCTGTGTACCCGAGTAGGTGCTGGAGTGTGACGACTCGGGGCTTTTCATGGTAACTTCATTGCAGTGTAAATGTAAGCCTACTTGTGACAATAAAGATTATTCTTATAATTATACAGTGCCTTGGTAAGAACACACCTGAAATATTGTGTGAAGTTTTGGTTTCCTTAGTCTGGGGAAGGATATTCGTGCTATAGAGGGAGTGCAGTGAAAGGTTTACCTGACTGATTCCAGGGATGGCGGGACTGATTTATGAGGAGAGATTGAATCGGTTAGGATTATATCGTCCTGCGCCGTTGGGAACTCGGCCCATCATGGACGCAGCAGAGCATGAAGGCCGGTCGATGACGCGGCATCACCATTGCAATGGCGTGTGACATGATGACGCTATTTCCGAAAGGGCGGAGCATGGCTGACCAGCGTCAAATCAGCGCCAGCCCTGATTTTGGCGTTGGAGTCCATTATCCGCCCGATCACCGAACATGATTTTGGTGTCGAGCAACGGAGATGCCACCCGTTCTACCTCCAATACAACTAAGCAACATTGTGTGTGAATTTCAGTACTGGTGCGATGCTGGGTACATCGGCCTTATATCCCAAAAGTTGCCCGGTAGAATCAAACAACATGTTCCTTTGCCTGTTCCCAATAGGCAGAGTACAGATTGTACTCAACCAGCCCATGCTTGCAAAGCCAAAACAAAACATCTAAATGTTGGGTGCTGTCCTCCGAGAAACATAGTAGAAAACTACGGTTGAATTATTTCCTTCAAATAGCCTGAAGACTTCCACATCGGTCATTTCATCTTCTGCATGGAGAACACAAGCCTTCTTCCTCCATGCCAAGCTGATGGGTTGTTTGAATGAGACAAACAAAAACTTAAATGATATAATAGAGAGACGTGAACACCGCTTTGTTGATTAATTACAAGTTGCATTCAAACAAATGTTCTCAAATGTGTTAGGTTGAACTATAACTTAACGATATGTAAAAATAATAATGAATCGTTGACCGCTACGATTTATATACCTCATGAACACACTATAACTCAATCATGACTTTGAAGTTCATGAATTATTTGATCAGGTCATGCATGGAATTTTTGTGTTATTATTGCAGCCAATCCTTTATTATTCAGTATCTATGCAAAAGGCTTGTATGGTACTCTAGCTATGCTTGTTGAAAACCTGCATTTGCATTTATTTTATCATTTGCCTTGTCTTCCTTTTGTTATATTTTTTGCTTGGATTGCTTAATTTACAGAGTAATACAAGATGTAAATTGCAGTGCAATCTGGATGAGGCAGCAGCACAACGCATACAGAGCACTTTCTTCCGATCTATAAATAGGTTTTTGTCAGTGCAAAAATTAATTTTGCATCGAGGAACAGACCTTCCATCTTCTTCTAAATATAGTTGATATGTTACTCTGGCGGTTAACTTAAGAGATCTAAGCTGAAAGTGTTCATTTGCTATTAGGCAACTCTAGTCTTGATCAAAGTGTCAAACAGGATGAAGCTTCAATGTTTGAAGCTAAAAGAATGAATTTCATGCTAGGTCATCAAGCTATGTTGAATATTGTGACCTGTGTGTCTAAATGAGGGCTGTACATGTTAACTAGAATAAATGGCTTCAGATATATTTGCTCAGGATGAATGATATTAAATTTCCAACTTAGTATAATTAAATGTGGTAGTAGTTCAATGCATATGTCACCCAGAAAGAGCACTGGATAATTTTTCACAGTATTCTATACTATGTGATGGAATCAAGTGTCCATGTCCAGGGCAGCTCCAAAATTGCTTCTATTTCAATTCCCTTTGCTTTTCCTAAGGGCTGGACTTTCATTATCTACTGATCTTATTATCCCCATTGAAATTGTTAATAAATAAATAAACATAGCATAGTCCTAGAAATTATAGTGTGCCCTTGTCTGAATTGAGCGGATGGAAGAACTTTGGACATTGGCCCTCATTACAGTGAAGCTGGCACTGCTGAAGGAGCCCAATGAAGAGGATCAGTTAAGGTCAGCCCCTTGCTGGTACTGCAGCAGTCCTGAGTGCTGGGGTATTTTTGGATTTAAATGTTTGTTTGGGGGCCATTATGGGTCTTGAGGGTGGAATCATGAATCATGGTGAAGAGGGAATAAAAGCCAACAGTGGGTGGAGTTGGGGATTCCTGAACGTGAGGGAGGGGTGATCATGATCTTCGGGTTTCTGCGGATCACAGTTGGGAGATTGTTGGGTTCTTGGGAGGCGTATCATCGGAGGCAGGGCAAAGCAGTTGCAGCTGACAGTGGCCCATGAGTTCACAGTGTGGATGCCTGCAGTCATTGATCAGAAAATCACAAAGCCAGGAGACTGGGAGCAAAGATAGCAGGGCGTGGGCTGGGAAAGGTAGAGAGCAATTGAGTCTTTTAATGTGAGGTTGTGAGCACTTATGCTCATTCCATTTCCATATTCAGAAGTAACTTTCCTTTTTCTTGGGGCCATTCAGTACAGTTGGTTTCCGAAAATGTGAACAGTAACTGCACCAGCTGTTTCAAGACAAACCAATTTTGCACTGGGGCCCTTAAGCAGGCATCAGGACACTTACTTACATAGTCAGGGCAAAATACCTACTTCAGGGTTGGCAAAAGGACGTCTCTTTTTTGTCCTTAACCAAAAAGGCGGGTGGCACATTTCTGCTTCGGAATGTGCATGTCCTTCCTGCCCGCCATTTTAGAAATTATTCCACATTATGCCTGTGCAGGTTTTTTGACAGAACAATCCATAATTAATCACACTGCCTTGTTTTCTCCCGGGAGACCTGCTTCTTCCTCTCCGTCAAATTTTTATCTATTTTTCTCTGAAACAATGCAAGTTCCTCTGCTTCAATTAGTCTTTGAGACAAAGCAATCTATTTGCCAGCAATTCTCTGCGCAAATCTTTCTCCCTATTCCCTTAATAACAGATTTAAATTGATGACTTTTCATCACTGATTCCCCAAGCACTAGCGGATTCTTACTGTTAGAAACCTGTTCTTTTATAGATCAGTATCATTGTTTGTCTGTATTCCAGCGATAGTTATATAAAAAAGGGGCAGAAAAATTGGTTAGGAGTAGCAGGAGGCTAAATTTGATATCCCCAAACCCATGGAGCATGGACATCGCAATGCACAATTAACCCAAAACCGCTGACCACAATTCAAGCAGTGCGCAAACTTTGTGCTGTTTGATTTCAGTGTCCAGCCATCACTGGACAACAGGATGCCTGAGCATGGGGTTGGGGGGTCAGTGGCATGAGTAGCTAGCATCAATTAAAGCAAGCCTGCACTGCTTAAAGATGAAATGTATTCAGCTTTCAATGATTAGTGAGTGTCACGCAACAGTGAATGGCAAACTACGAGAAATTGCAAATATCTCCACAGCTGGCCTCGAAGGAATGGATGCTTTTAGGTTTATTGCCACAGTTACCTTCACCATCATCGGTGATATGGCCCTTGTCCCCTGAAGTGCAATTGTGGCTGCAAAAGCACGTCGATTTCAGTGCGTGGGGGGTCTCCCAGTTGAACGGAGGCCCCTCGGTGTCTGGCCTTCGGGCAGGGTGGTACCCTGGCACTGATGTCACCTGGGCATTTTGGCACTGCCAGCCTATCACTCTGGCAGTGCCACCTGGGCACCTTGGCAGTGTGACCTGTTTGCCATTCTGGCACTGCTAGGGTGCCCAGGTGGCAAAGTCAGTCTGGCTGGGGCACTGCCAGGTTGACACTGCCAGGGTGCCAAGCTTGAATTCTGTCCGTGCCGGGGATCGAGCCCGGGGGGGGTGCCCTGCTTGTATGAGGTCGAGTGCGGGAAGGGCCCCGAAGACCCCTTGTAGGTGAGTTGGGGTGTCCAGGGGTCGCGACAAGGCGGTCAGGAGATCGGCGAGCCCTTAACTGGAGCCCCTCGGTGCAGGATGTGTGACTTAGTGTGTCCCCGGCAGGGTGCTTCCCATTGCGGCTTGAAAAAGACAAAGTGTCATCAGATAACGTGGTCATTCCCGGCGCCCGCTATTTCCACCCAGAACGGACTCTTTTTTTCATTTAAATCACGCCCAAGGTAGGGAGGATTATGTGAGGCATAAATACTTGCATACTTTTGTTACGCTGAGTGCCCTTTTTCTGTCTGCACATCTACAGAATCACAATCTTCATTGTTTAAAGCTGGAAGGCTTTTCAATAGTGACCCAGACACTAAGTGCGCAATTTAGCAGCCTTGTTGCGCCCGTTTTAGTGCCGGGACGAGGCTGTGAATCCCACGAGAGGCCTCTCGCAAGATTTGCGATGCTCAAAATGACTCATGGGATTGAACAAAATTTTGCAAGACGTCGCAAACTGGGTCTCACCTTCATTGGCTGTGATCCAGATCTGTATATTAATTGAGTCACCCATTGTTCCAAAGGATTCTCCCGACGTCCGGGATCTAACAAGTGCATCTGGGAGACCTCACCATTCATAATGGCACCTGGGGGGCAGCAGCCAATGAGAAACACTCCACTAACCACTCCAAAACTGGACATAGTTATTTTCCTTGAATCGCACTCTAAAGCTTTGAGTACAGTGAAGGGTTGTCCAGCGTGCAGCAGGCTTATCTATGTACCTGTTTATATTACTGGTTAACAAATATTAATTGTTGGCTGAAGAGCAACACGAGCCACATTCGTGTGTTTCTAATCATTCATATTAAGTGGTCAAAAATTCTTATGGTTTCAGTGGATAAATAAAAGTCAGTCTCCATGCTCAGTTCTCAGTTGCAAATAACATGTTCAACAGTTTATAGACTAACATTGGCTTTTCAGCATTCACAAGGAAGATTATTTTATCTACTTGCTTGTTTGGGTTCGTTCTGTAATAATTGGCTCAGTTGTTATTGTTAGTCCACTAGTGGTAAGGATTTACTACTGAGTTAAACTCGTCACAGAAAACACAACATGGCATTCAGACAGTCAAAATAAGTATCAAAGCCAAGAATGCAATTTTCAACTTGGCAGCAATTTAGCAATCAAACTTGCAAATGCTTAGGGCTAATTTTAACCTTACCACCCCGTGAAAAACGCCAGTGTTAGATTGTCTGGATGTTTCGTGGCCCACCTGATTTTGCAGTTAAAAAAAAAGACACAGTGAATCGAATCACATTAATTTGGGGTAGGTAAGGTTAAATTTACTCGCACAGAAACAGACGCTTTATTTTTAACTGCAGGCCTATTTTCGATGAGTGAACAACAGTGTGAGTTAGAAACCTACCCATTTGTTCCAAAGATGAGTTCCAGGGGATTTTAATTCCAAGGCTGTATTCAAATCCTGTTGGACAATTTTTTACCCATTCTATCTCGGAGGTTGGTGGGATATGGCAGGAAATTGTTTGACTTGAGGGCAGCCCACTGGCAGAAGGTAGATAGATAGAATCACAGGATTTTATGCAGCACAGAAGAGCCTATTCAGCACGTCTTCTTTGTGCCGGCTTTCTGTGCCTTACTGCGGAGGAGTGTTGATGGCGGTACCCGGAGCAAATTTAGATACGAGGGAGTCAGGGCAATGGTCTGACACATTCCAAATTCTGGGAATTATCTGCCCCAAAGTTGCTGGAAGAGCTTGAATAATTAATTACTCACCTATGGGTTGTCTGGGACATGGCCAGAAGCCCACCAGGCCTCCTGTTCAGGAGCAGCATGAATCAGTGTGCCATTGTCTGGCTGCCGGCCATCCTGTGTAAGGGTCTACCCTCACAGCAGTGGCCAGTTTATTTTTAAAAATTCAAACCTCTTTGGAGAGTACCTCAATATGGAGGCACACTCATGGTTTTCTTTTGCACAGCCAGCACCCACACCTGCCAACAGGGGGTGCCAAGGCTGCAGGCTTTTTCTTTGGGCCTACATCATCAACAATCCATCTACCATCCTTATTTGAATGGCAGATCCAAGAAAGGACCAATGAATTCACCACATTTGGGATGTTCTTCCAGGTGGCCACACTGGCAGCAACTGTGGGTTCAGGACATAAAAATGGTCCCAACGCACAATTATTTTAAAAATGCTTAAGATACCACCTTGTAAGAGAAACTCAGCCAGCTCCACTTGCTTTCCCCATAACCCTTCATTTTGTTTCCTTGCAGGCGGTTATCTAATTCCCTTTTGGAAGCCACAATGTAATGTACCTGCACCCCACTCTCATTTTTCCCAGTACCAACCCCTGGGGACCTCACCTTCTTTTAGCCTGAAAAACAATCGACGTAAAAAACAATTCTGTTGCTTGTCACTCAGCAAACATTGTATGCATGCTGCCACTATCTCTTTTATTCGCTGGGTTTTGACTTTGCTGAAAAGTCTGTTTTTTCAAAGTTAAAGTGTCTTTTAGAAGTTAATGTTACCTCCTCAAAACCCTCAATCCAGGACTGGGGTATGATTCCAACTTGGGTGACTGTCTGTGTGGAGTTTGTACATTCTCCCCGTGTCTGCGAGGGTTTTCTTCTGCTGCTCTGGTTTCCTCACACGGTCCAAAGATGTACACGTTAGATTATGGGGTTATAGGGAGGAGGGCGAGAAAGTGGGCCTGGGTGGCATGATCTTTCAGAGGGTAGTGCAGATTCGGTGGGCTGAATGGCCTGTTTCTGCACTGTAGGGAATCTATGGTTCTTAGTTTAACATGATTTGCTTTTAATTGGTGATGCTGACTTTCCTTAATTAATCCACACTTGTCTAAGTGGCTAAAATGCTGGGGATGCTGTCATACTAGACTATCTCGCACTGTGGCTCCCACTTCTCGGTAAGGGTGGAAGCTTAAAGGGAGTCCATAGGTCATATGCGCCCTGAATCAACTCAATTCAATCCTCTGGCCGTTGTGCAAACAGGAAATTGATCTTTGTCAGAAAAAGTTTTGTTCCAAATCTCCAATGAGACAAATGAGCTTAATATTTCTGAGCAGAAGAGAGCTTGCATTTACATTAATTAAACAAAATCCTCCGCAGATACCAATGACACTTAATCAAACACATTATGATTTCATTAGGAAGCATGGTTCCATTTGGGACTATTGATTGAATGAAGATTTCCTTGTCTTGCATGTCATGTCATTCACAGAAATTTGTAAAGTAGTTGAGATAAAAATAATGGTGCTGCACATTGAAACCTTTTGAATAAGATAGACAAAAGCAGCATTACAAAATGTAAAGTCAGAGCTACTCTCTTATGATTTGCCACTATTCCTTCATTGTACAAAGATTGAGGCAGGACCTTTTTGCTTGTAAGTCTGACAACTACAATATGAAATTCTTGCTTCCTATATGACTGAATTAAAGATTTTTTTTTTCCAAAACGTTGTTCTAGGAACAGTTGGATGAAGTTGGAGTCCTAGAGAGAGGACCTGTCCTTTTAATGGCTGATCTATTCCCTTTGAGCTATAGATCCAAAGATGTGCAGGTTAGGTGGATTAGCCATGCTAAATTGCTCCTTCGTGTCCAGGGATGGGGTTACGGAGTTGTAGGGGATTGGGTGGGGAAGTGGGCCTGGGTAGGGTACTCTATCAGAGGGTCGGTGTAGACTCAATGGGCCGAATTACCTCCTTCTGCACTGCAGATATTCTAGCCAGCTGGATGGCAGAATAGGCTTAAGGAGCTGTAAGCTCTATATCTGTTCCTATGTTCCATTCATTATATCTGGAGCAGGTAGCATCCCACTCATAAATAGCTTTGACAAAGGGTCATCTGGACTCAAAATGTTAGCCCTTTTCTCTCCCTATAGATACTGCCAGACCTGCTGAGATTTTCCAGCATTTTCTTTTTTGGTTTCAGTATCCTATTCATATGCACACTGGGAGAAGGTGTAAAGTTAGAGTTAAACCAGGGAACAATGGGAAGAGCACGCAATATAAGGAATGAAGAGCAGCACGTGTGGGTGGCAGTATTGGAGCAGGAAATAGGCTTGAAGGCTCATTCCAGGACAAGTTAAGATGCTAAATTCTGGGATTGATGCCATTCAGGTCTTGCCCGTAAAAGAATGTTATAAGAACGGAAATGTTAACATCTTTCATTTTTCCACAGATGCTTCCTGACATGAATGTTTTTTCAGGTTTTCTGCAATGATTGCAGATTTGCAGCACCTGAAGTATTGTGTTTTGACTTACGGTGGAATTACAGTTATTTTATATATAGATATTGTTTGTGGTGAAGTATGGAAGTGGCTACCATCAGGTAGTAAAATTGGGAGCTAACATGTTGATGTGAACAGAGAAGGTGCTGTGGATTATGTTTTGTCAGACCCAGAAGCCTCCAATATGACAGGCAAGAAGCACATTTTCTATTCATTTTTACTGGATGCGGGCGTCACTGGTTAGGCCAGTATTTATTGCTCATCCCTAGATACCCTTCAGAAGGAGGTGGTGAGCTGCCTCCCTGAACCGCGGCAGTCCCACAGTGTTGTTAGCGAGGGAGTTCCTGCCGCATGATTGCTTCCCCTTCCACGAACATTCAAACCCTCCATCACCAACAGTGGCAGCCATGTGCACTATCTACAAGATGCATTGCATTAACTCACCAAGGTTCCTTAGAAAGCACTTTCCAAACTTATGACCACTACCACCTAGAAGGACAAGAACAGCAGATACCTGGGAACCCCACCACCTGGAAGTTTCCCTCCAAGTCATTTTGCCCCAACGACAGTGTAGGAACGGCGATATATTTCCAAGTCAGGATGACTTGGAGGGGACCCTCCAGGTGGTAGGGTTCCCAGGTATCTGCTGGTCTTGACCCTCCAGATGGTCTAGATGGTAGCGGTTGTGGGTTTGGAAGGTGCTGCCCATGGAGCTTTGGTGAGTTATTGCAGTGCATCTTGTAGATAGTACATATAGATGCCACAGTCAGTGGTGGAGGGATTAAATGTTTGTGGAAGGGGAAGCAATCAAGAAGGCTGCTTTGTCCTGAATGGTGTCAAGCTTCTTGAGTGCACTCATTCTGGCAAGTGGAGAGTATTCCATTACACTCCTGACTTGTGCCTTGTAGATGGTGGCTTCTGGATGGTGGACAAGCTTTAGGGGGTCAGGAGGTGAGTTACTTGCCATAGGATTCCTAGACTTTGACCTGCCCTGGTAGCCAGTTCAGTTTCTGTTCCATGATGACCCCTAGCGATAGTTAGATTCTCTCTTGTCGGAGATGGTCATTGCCTGGCACTTGTACGACGGTATGTAACTTGCCATTTGTGCTCCCAAGCCTGGATATTGTCCAGGTCTTGTTGCATTTGGACATGGATTGTTTCATTATCTGAGGAGTTGCGAATGGTGCTGAATATTGTACAGTCATAGATCATACAGTGCAGAAGAAGGCCATTCAGCCCATTGAGTCTGCACCGACCCACTTAAGCCCTCACTTCCACCCTATCCCTGTAACCCAATAACCCCCCCTAACCTTTTTTTGGTCACTAAAGGCAATTTATCATGGCCAATCCACTTAACCTGCATGTCTTTGGACTGTGGGAGGAAACCGGAGCACCCAGAGGAAACCCACGCAGACACGGGGAGAACGTGCAGACTCCGCACAGGCAGTGACCCAGCGGGGAATTGAACCTGTGACCCTGGCGCTGTGAAGCCACAGTGCTATCCACTTCTGCTACCGGGCTGCCCTAACATCCCCAGTTCTGACTTTATGATGGAAGCGAGGTCATTGTTAAAGCAGCTGAAATGGTTGGGCCTAGGACACTACCCTGAGGAACTCCTGCAGTGATATCCTGGAGCTGAGATGATTGACCTCTAATCACCACACCCATCTTCCTTTGTGCCAAGTATGACTCCAACCAGTGGAGAGTTTTCCCCCTGATTCCCATTGACACCAGTTTAGCTAGGGCTCTTTGATGTCATATCGGTCAAATGCTGCCTTAATATCAAGGGAAGTCACTCTCACCTCACCTCTGGCATTAAGCTCTTTGTTTATGTTTGGACCAAGGCTGTAATGAGATCAGGAGGTGAGTGACCCTAGCGGAACTCAAACTGAGCGTCCATGAGCAGGTTATTGCTGAGTAAGTGCTGCTTGATAGCACTGTTGATGACCCCTTCCATCACTTTGCTGATGCTGGAGAGTAGACTGAGGGGGCGGTAATTGGCTAGGTTGTATTTGTCTTGTTTCTTGTGTACAGGACACACCTGGGCAATTTTCCACATTGCCAAGTAAATGCCACTGTTGTAGCTGTACTAGAACAGCTTGGCTAAGGGCGTGGCAATTTCTGGAGCACAAGGCTTTAGTAATATTGCTGGAAAGATTGCTGATAACAAGCTAGAATACATGACCCTCAAATTAGATCTAGGCAGAAAAATGTACTTACTGAATGCTCCCTGTAAAAAAATGGATTGCCCTCAATGTGTATAAGTCATCTGCATGCTGTCTAACCAATTCTTTTTAAATGGATTCTTGTACTGGGAGTGGCAGCACTGTCTTGTAACTAGACTGCAATCTCAAAGCTAAGACAAATACTCCTGAGACATGAGTTCAAATCCCACTATGGCAGCTTGGAGACATTACATAAATCTGGAATTAAAAAATTAGTATTAGTAACAATGAATGATTGTTGTAAAATCCATTTGGTTCATCAATGTCCATACTTTGTCTGGGCTACACAGCAAGGTGGTTGAGTCTGAACTGTCCTCTGAAATGGCCTAGCAAGCCACTCAGATGTATCAGACCACTGCAGAACTGCTGACTATACACTGCCCAGCCAACCCTGCCAACCAGCCTTACAAAGTCCTCCGAACTAAAATCTGGGAAGAAAAACAGAAAATGCTAGAGAACCTCAGTTGGTCTGGCAACATCTGTGGATAGAGAAAAAGAGTTAACATTTCGAGTTCTTATGATGCTTCTTCAGAGCATTCTTCAGTAAAATCTAGGGACTTGTGTCAAAATTGGGAGAACTTGAGGAGAGCTGTGCCACAACCAAGTGAAGCAACAGTCTGACATGGTAGGTGGAATTTAGTGCCTTCCGTTGGAATGGCCTGGCATGCAGGGGCAGGGAATTAATGTGGTGAGAATTCCCTGTCGGCATCCTGGTCATCCTCCCAACTGATTAACTCTGGGTAAGAACAGTTGAAGGTGACATTCCTGTATCTAGGCAAGCTGCGGGTTACTTGGGGAGAGGCCACACATATGAAGAGACTAGCAGGTATACCCAGATGGGCCTACCTGTGGCCTGGGAACCCTGGGGATAATCCTTCCTGCTCAGGCACCCAGTGCCCAATGAAGGGACCTGCTGGTGGCAAGAGCCGACCCTATGTAAAGAGTCATTTCTGACCTTTAAACTAAACCACCACCAATTCCAGCCCCCCCCCCCCCCCCCGCCCCCACCTTCCCTTATGAGTTCTGGAGCTTCAATGCTGCTCCAACTTCTGAGCCTCCTGCAGCACCAGCAGTCGCCGCCACACCCAGTGGAACTGCGGGTACTGAAAAGCTGTGGCTTGGAAGCTGGACATCACAGAATTTACAGTGCAGAAGGAGGCCATGCGACCCATCAAGTCTGCACCAACCCCTGGAAAGAACACCCCAGTGAAGCCCACGTCTCCACCTTTTGGACATCTACTCTTTTGAATCCAGGACGCCCGGCGCCAAACAGGTAAGCATTTGATTAGTTTTTAATCACATTCTGGTTTCCAGAATTGGCCAAATGGGGTTGCTAAAGGCTCTGTTACTGGTAGTAGAGCCCACTGACACGGCCATTAAGTTCAACGGAGTCACACTCACAGAATCATACAATACAGTCAACGTATCAGACCCTTGGGTCTGTCCTGCCAGTGGGATGCCAGAGGTGGTGGCATAATGGTATACAGTCAGAAGGTAGTCCTTAACAATGTCCAGGCCCCATGAATTTTCATGATATCAGGTCTGAAATGGGCAAGGAAATCACCGGCTGATTACCACCTCTAACCATCCCCTTGCTGATGAATCAGTGCTCATTGAAATCTAACACCTCTTAGAAAGAATTACTGAGGGTAATGAGGACACAGAATATGCTCTGGGTGGAAGACTTCAATATCCATCACCAAGAGCGATCCAGTCACACCACTGTTGATCAATCTGGTTGAATTCTGAAAGATATACCTGCAAGACTGGGTTTACAACAGGTGAGGGAACTGACTAAAGGCCTCATTCTCACCAATCTGCCTGTTACAGATGCAGCTGTCCATTGTGCAGTCCTTATGGAGACACAAGGTCTGATCTCCCCAAATTGCATCAGATTCCCATGTCAAGCACATTTATCGAGTGTTTCCCTGCACTCATAACACCGAGAAAGATCATGCTATCGAACAGGACGCTTTTGCAATCCGTGGTCTCTGTGGGGAAAGCCCCGGTCGAGGCTGCACTTAGTCCCATTATTCCGCTCGTCAGAACTCAGTGCAGGAGGAGATCGGGACGACATTTTTGAATGCGCCCCAATCACTAGACTCCACACCCCCTCCCCAATGTGATCCCCAAACCCCAAACTTACCTATAAGGGGGTCCTCGGGTCCCCTCGCAACCCACCACATGGGGACAGAGCACCCCCCAGGCCCAAACCCCTGCACAGGCACAATGACAGCTTGGCACCTTGGTATTGCCAGCCTGGCAGTGCCATGTGGGCACATTGATCATGCCAGGCTGGCACCAGTGAGAGGGTGCCACCCTGCCTGGAGGCCAATCACCCAAGGACCTCCAATCCCCTGGGAGATCCTCCCAAGTGCCATTCCACCTGGTCCCCATTTGAACAGCGCTCACCTAAAGTCTCCAAACAGAAGCGGTTACATCCCAACACCTCGGGTAGATCAGGCATATTAGAGTGAGACGAGCTACTGACCCTAATATGCAAATTTGCCAAATACAGATCCCACCCACAATGTGTGGGATCCAGATCACAAAGTCTCGTGAGATCCTATTAGATGCTGCGACGCATGTCGAGCCGGATAAATCCTGGAAGAGACCTCTTCCGGTACCTACCAGCCGCTTTGAGCACCTGTTCAGATGAGACATGGCCGGTAGACCACATCTTGACACAGAAGACACCTTCCATCATGTTGTGTGACGTCCAAATCTCCTTTTGTACTGAGGAGTTCTGGCGAGTGGAGCTCATCAGTACAAAACGGGACTAAGTGCGGCTTTGCTGGGTGTTCCCTGCTGAGGCCTCGTATCTCCCCGAATGACTGTTCAATAGTGTAGTGTTTCTTGGCACTCCAAGCACTGTTAAACACGCGGGTAATTGAGCTTGCTATGGGACTCTGTTCCCATTCGGATAGATCGCGCCCAATTAAAAATCTACCAATGAGGATGACTGTACCGAGCAAATTTGTAGTCAGCAACAGATTCAAGTTTCACCCTCATGAAATACTGGAATTTCAACAAGTGAGTAACAATGCAAACATGAGGCTCAAATCGGACTCAAGTTAAAGTTTATATCTGATTTATTGCTTCATAGACATCATTCTGAAAGGTTGTTTCTCATGATTCATTGTTGAATATTGAGTTGGAAATATTACAAAAGCAACAGTCTGTTTCATCCATGCTTACATAACTAACCGGTGACCCTGTGTAGTAAATGCCGATGCAGGTTATTTTTTTAGAGATATAAATAGCACAAATGAATTGTTTTTGATAATCCTTTGTCATATGATGATGCAATAAGCTCAAAGAACCTGATTGGGTTGGACTTACTATTGTCAACTAACGCAAAATATGCTAACTGTGGGTTAATGGTTTTAAGCCAACACTAATTAAGGTCAGTAAATGTATTCTGAATGGTGTTGTCTCAACGCAAACCATTGGATAAGATTAAAGATTATGCTCTCAATTGAGATTGACCATTAACTGATTACTGCTGATTTATGTTCAGCAGCTGCGACAAAAGATTTGCACATTTCTGCAAGTGATTTGAAATGAAAAAATGAAATGAAAATCGCTTATTGTCACAAGTAGGCTTCAAATGAAGTTACTGTGAAAAGCCCCAGTTGCCACATTCCGGCGCCTGGTACAGGAATTGAACCATGCTGCTGGCCTGCCTTGGTCTGCTTTCAAAGCCAGCGATTTAGCCCTGTTTGCTATACCAACCCCTTTGAATTATTTAGACAGAATAACTTATTTATTTTCTGTAAATCGCTTTGATTTATTCATCTCAGTCGACTATTTACATCATTATTCCTACAGCTAAATAGATTAAAAAATTAATAACGACAAATTTCACTAACTTCCTATAATTCACCAGCATTCTAATGAGTTTGTTTGTTTTGTTTATTATCACCTGTACCAAGGTACAGTGAAAAGTGTTTTTCTGCGAGCAGCTCAACAGATCATTAAGTACATGAAAATAAAAGAAAATACATAATAGGGCAACACAAAGTTCACAATGTAACAACATAAACACCGGCACTGAGTTTAACGTTAACCTTAACTTTCAGGTGGGATTAAATGAGTCAAGTGCACTATTCAGAGTTGAGGACATTAAGAGAAAAACTCTATCAAGAAGGATTCATCCAAATGTTTCCTTTCTAGCTCGGCTCCATAAGAGTACAAGTTGTCATTCAAAACAAATATTCAGCTTTTGGCCCAGGAATCGGATCGAAATAATGATGGAGAAACATGTGGTGAAGCTGGTTATGAAAGTCTCCAGTTCTTCATGTTATGTTGATTATTTACTTTTCTGCCCAAGTTCATGTGCAGCTCATGATGAAATCCTATAGCGAAAGCAAAGTGCTGTAGATGCTGGATATTGGCAATAATAACACCAAATGCTGGAAAAACTCAGAAGGTCTTTATATTCTGTAGAGAAAGAGCGTTAACGCTTAGACTCATCTATGGGACTGAAGAGAGGTAGAAATATGATGAGTTTTATACCATTAAAAGGAGGAAGTAGATCAAAAGGGAAGAATTAAAATAGGATAGGGATTAGGAGAGATTAAATCACAAAGATGGCAAGGACCTGAAGGCATGGTAATGATTGTAGTCAAGAAATAAAGCATTGGACCCATGTAGGTGTTGATGGCAGAATAATGAACTGCTTTATCTGAAAGAAAAAACATGAAAGATAGGGACTGGCCCTTGACGAAAAGAAAGTCAAGCCAAATTAGAGGAGAGAGTTCACGGTCCGAAGTTGCACTCAATGTTGAGTTCAGAAAGAGCCTAATCTGAATACCTGTTGAGCATTTGCAACACTTTCTATGTTTATGCAGAGAAAACACATTTCTCTGGCTGTAGAGGCCAGTGCTGCCAAAGTCATGCAAAGATTGATAAGTCTATCCCCACTCCATGATATTTAAAGTGGAATAGGTCCACGGAGGCAGAAGTCCCATCACCAGAATTCCTTTTATTTACAAACCCAACAGCTAAACAACCATGACCATTCAGTCTGCTGTCTACACTAGGAGTGCAGAGGATCTGACACTCCCTGTATATACACAGAAAGGGCCTGATTGGGCCACTAATCAGGGAACTCATATTGTAATTGACCAATCTCAAAGGCCTGGCCTAAGTCATTACAGAAAGGTTGAAGGTAGTCGTCCATATTATCAGCACGGCAAAGATGACCTGTTATCCAATTTGTTACAGGCATCCTCAAGCTGCTAAGGAGTACTCAACATTTGGGGGGGGGGTGGGGGGAGAGGTGGGGGGTTGGGGGTAGAGGTTGGGGGGGGTGGGGGGGGTTGGGGGTAGAGGTAGGGAGGGGGGGGGTGGGGTGGGGGGGGGTTGGGGGTAGAGGTAGGGAGGGGTGGGGGGGGGTGGGGGTAGAGGGCAGCGGCGTGCAGAGGGGGGGGGGGTGCGTTGGCCCCGGGCATCCATTGGATGGGGGCATCAGCAGATCTTCCTCGAGGCTCCCCTTCCTCCCAGCTGCCTTGTCTTTGTTTGAGAGAGAGAGAGAGAGAGGGAGATTGTGGGGACAGACAGAGAGAGAGAGGGAGTCCCGTCTGTCCTCTGGCTGAGAGCAGGGCTTCGGTGAGTATATTGCAATCTGCCTAAACCCAGGAATATTGCCTGGTTAGAATGCAGAGGGAAATGCTGGGATCCCGGGGTGGGAGATGTGTCTGGATTTGTCTATTTCTGCTTCAGCCTCTGCGATTTCAGGTCAGTTTCACAACAACAGGAAAAACGCACGGAGAGAGAGGGAAAAACTTTAGGCAAAGTTTCTGGGTTCTGCCTTTATAATTCACAGCGCAGAAAGGGTTCTGCGCTGTGAATTATAAAGGCACCTTTTCTAATCCTGGGGAGAAACAACCTTTTGAAGAGTCTGAGGAAATAAGCAGGAATTTGGATTAATTCTGCCTCCCCACCCCCTGGGCCTCTTTCTCCTCCCTCCCCCATTCTCCTCCCTCCCCCTTTCTCCTCTCTCTCTCTCTCTCACATTCTCTTCATCCTGCCCCTGAGGAATGCCAAACCCTCCCTCTTTTCCCCGCCCCCACACCTGGGGTAAACACAGAACCTAAACCGCACTGTAAATCTGTGCCAGTGCACAGGGGGATCAAATAGCTCTGGAACAAAGGGCACGTCGGTGGGACTTCGGCCCATCCGGGCCGGTGAATAAAAAAGCTTAAAAAAACAATGGCATCCCGCCGGCGCCAGCCGTTTTCCGAGGCGGCCGGCGGGATTTGAAGAACGCCGTTTTATGGCGGGTGGGTGAATCTTTAACATGGCGGGAGCGGCAATATCGGCGCCGCCGGCCGATTCTCCGACCCTGCGTGGGGTTTGAGAATTTCGCCCCAGTTTTCTGATCAGTAATTAATTGGCAGGTGGCGAACGAGATTGCTTCAGGACTTTATTTGGGGATCTCCCAATGATTTTTAAGTCGCCTATTGGAAATGCCAAACTATGCCTGTAATATGTCCCACTGCCAAAAGCCTATTGTCACCTGGTTTCCAGTTATTATTATTCATACTTCCAATTCAGGGTATTGATAATTTTACAATATTCACACCTTCATTACATCTTCGCTACTTTCTAGCAAGTTTATTACACCAACTTGAATTAGTCATATCTACAATGCACCAAGGTTCTTAATCTGCATCTACCTGCCCATAATCACCACCAATAAGAAAGATTTTGGTAGCAATCTAATGAAAATACCATCAGCTCTGATTTATTCCCTCCATGTCACTCATCTTCTGTCTTGAACATAAATTGCTAATCCTTCATATAAGTAGGTCAATACCTGGAATTCCCTACTTAGCACTATCAACACAAGGAATGGCTGCAGTTCAAGGGGAAGACCCACCATTGCATTTTCAGGGTCTTTGGGGATAATCAGTGGATGAATGTTTGCCAGCATTTCCCACACCCGATGACAAAAAATAGTCATCAGTAGTTAGGGCAAACAATACACATGCTTCAGGTCAATGTCCTCAGGCACAGAAATGCATGGTCCACTCTCATTTCCGTTCTCTTTTGCATGAAGAACAACAGGATATATTGACATTGATAGTGTGTGTGAAATGGAATCTGAGAATATAAACCTGTAAACCTTAAGGGGCTGGTTAGCTCACTGGGCTAAATCGCTGGCTTTTAAAGCAGGCCAAGCAGGCCAGCAGCACGGTTCGATTCCTGTACCAGCCTTCCCGGACAGGCGCCGGAATGTGGCAACTAGGTGCTTTTCACAGTAACTTCATTGAAGCCTACTCCTGACAATAAGTGATTTTCATTTCATTTCATTTCAAACAGGGTAACAAATTTAATCATAGTTTGTGGTCTTTACTCTATTTGTTGTTATACTAATTCGATCACCCTTCAAAAATAAGTTTCCAAATTATTTTTCTTTCATTAACTTTAATGAATGTTAATATAGACAGGAGTGCACTTTAATGTTCTTACTGTGTCGAAGAGTCATCTCCCATCCATCTATGTCCACATAGATTGGCTGGTATTTTAAGAATCATGAGATTAGGGTTACATTCCAAAGAAATCTTATCCCCGAATACAAGTCTATTTAGTATTGAATCACAGAGCTGGTATATTTTAAAAAACCTAAGGAGATGACAGGCATCTCATCTGTCAACTGGAAAGAAGGCGAAAGGCTGGTGTTGCCCCTCATATGGAAGGGGCTAAGGCATTTAACTGGGCAGCAGCAGGCCTTTCTCAGGAAGAAGGACCTTGGGGGCAGTTGTGCCATTCGCCAAGAGCGCTCAGCCAATCAGAGACTGACAGCTCTATAGAAAGGCAGCACCACAAGTGAGGTGGCTGCTGCCAGCAGGACACCCACCCAAGGCCGACCATCATCTCTGGATCCCAGATCACAGGTGACTGATAGCGGGAGGGGGTTTTAGAGGATGGCAGGAATGGGGAGGTGGAGGATGGGGTCTTCAGCAAGGCAAGGGGGCGGCTCCCAGTGGGCCTCCCCTCCCTGCTGCTGGGTCCCTCAATCAGACATTGAGTGCCTTTGAATGAGGAACCCCACCCAGGAGCCCCTTTGCTGTTCGGTTAATACCAGCAGTGGCAAGATGGGCCCCTTGCCCACTTAAGGGTCTCAATTGGTGGCAAGGTGGAAATGCCAGCCATGGGCCTTCCCAACATGGATTTGATCGGGCTGGTGGTGGGATGGCAGCAGGGTGGCCACCCATCACCCTCCCACTTGATCAAATGCCCCTTTCCTACCAAATGGGCCACTGCAGAGGACATTAAAGTCCACCTCAGTTGTTGGTGGTAAATATGAAGATCTACAATTTTGTGCCTCAGTATAGATCTGCATACGTTTTAAACCGATGTTCCTTTGCAATGCCTAATATATACATCTAGCTCAATTGATGCATCCAATCAAAATGAATGTGAACCTTACAAGGGATTAAAAGTAAAATTAGATTCTACAGAAACTCTATTGAGCATGTTGAAACCTGAGAAATGTGCATGCGAGTGACAAATTCAAAACCACATGAAAGTGTTCAAACATCAATTATATTCAACTCAATTTAAATTAACATATATATTATATATATACTCAAATTAACCATTAGCTGCTGTATGGAAATGAGACCCGAGTTTACCACTTCATTTTTATGTTACACAGGAGAGCAGGTTTTTCTTTACGCAGCTGCTGATAGTATAATTAGTTATATATGTTTTTAATGCATTGAACCACATAATTTATGAAACCATCCTAGATTTGTAGCTCACTGCTGGAACAAGTTATTTTTAGAACAAAGGGGGCCCTATCTATGTGACTGCCAAATGGCACGAGGGACTTTAGTCGCGGGGCCTCAGTGGGAAGTAGAAAACCAGCAATTGTTGCTCGCAAATGAATCACATCTGATATAATATCACATCCTCAATGTGTAGCCAATTGCAGTATAATACTTCTTCAGGTAAGATTATATACTAGCCTTAGTAAATATCTCAGTTTATCCCCAGACTTATTGGCCGGACTCTACTGTTCTGGAGTTGAAGGTCAGTGGTGAGTACAGAAGTGGGAGTGGTTTCTGCTGGGGAGGTGGGGAGGTGGAGGGGGGTGGGGGATACAACTGATCATGCTCCATCTCGCACTGGACAGCTCACTGCACATGCATCCAGGAGGAGCTCACTGAATCTTGTGATGGGGATGGGCAGGAAGTTGCGAACCCTGGGTGATCAAAAGCCTGGGCACGATTTTTAAAGGGCACCTGGACAGTCAATCACTCTCTGCAAGTTAGGAGCACCAGATTCTGCCAAGACCAGGGCATCAAAGGCCGGACAACCTTTGGCCGCATGGCTCAGCAAAGCCATCCTGCGGATTCTCCTCCAGGCCACCAGAAAAGGCGCGAGATGCTGTATCCCGGGTAAGGCAGCAGGAGGCCACCCCATCTGACCATGATTTGCCTGGGTGGAGATTGCAGCAGAGGTTAAAACCTGAGCGCCCATCAAAGAACTGCCCAGCAGTGCAGGAAGAGAATGAACGGTCTGCTGCGCTCTGTCTGGGTAAGTGGCACCAACTAGTCACTGCAGAGTGACACTCAGAAGGGCATCAGGCAGTCTGAGTGTGCGAGTGAACAGGGATGTCAGATAGGAGTGTGAGTTGTGGACTCCACAGCAGATGAGACATATGCACTGAATGTGTGGCAATCACTTCATGCTCTCAATATTTTATAGTTGCTGGTTAGTCACTCACTGAGAAGGCCATGGAGCTGTCATAGCATGTATGCTCCTAAACTGGTCATTCACCCATTGGTGTGGCACTTAATCTTTCTGTCTATCTGCAAAACAAAAATGCTGACTATAAAGGCAATGGGACAAGACCGGAGGCAGCATTCTGGACATTTGAGCCCTCACCACTTTGGAGCAGCAGGCTGCCATGATAGTTGGGGAGGAACTGGACTGTGCCTGTGTTGAAGTTAAGATAGGAGTCCCTCAGTAAGCCAATGAGGCTGCCTCCAGTTTGCAATTGTCAGAGGCACCTTAGATTTAATTAAGAAATCTGCTTAGTCATTCAATAAACCTTTCTCTTCTCCATTACAGGTACCAGCAGGAAAAGGCTGAAGCCCACAGTGGTGACCAACCACAGCTCCAATCCAACTCCATCTCTAATGAGGATTCTTTAGAAGCCTCCGAGGATGCACCATCACGGCGTTCATCTGCGCACTCCGCCAGCGCAGAGACATACACCTCAGTTGTGCATGTTGTAGAGTAGGTTTAGGATCACAATCTGGTCAGCACATTACTGACACAGGTCCAAAGCTGGAGGCAGCTGAGGTCTCTGACTCAGTAGATTGCAGGAGACAGGGTGATGAGGTTTCGGCCATAAGAGACCTGTTGGAGATGCACTGAGAGGGCATCAAGTAGAGATGCCAGAAGCCATGCTTAAATGGGACTGAAGTCTGGAGGAGCGTGTTAATGTTTTGCTTGCTGCCGTGACTCCAATATGTGATTGGCTGCCTCCATAGGAAGGGTAGCAGCTGCCTTGGGAGACCCAGGTCCATTGGAAGACACAGTGGCTGCTGGTTATACACTCAATCCTGCACTCCATCAATATGGCCATGTTTGCAGTGCAGCAGTGGCTAGGCGAGAGGAGGATGGAACACCTCAAATTCTCTCCAGTTCCCCTTACCCGTCAACGTGTCAGAGAGGTGTTATCAGGCACCCACAGGATACCAAAAGAGCCAGGCGGATACCTCGGGGATTTCATCCCAGGACACCCCAAGGGAGTCCTGCTTCTGATCAAGACCCTCAGCAGTCTGAGGACCTCTGGGCCTCGGATCACCAGAGGAGCCGCCAAAATCAACAGGTTACAGCAGTCAATGGGCTGCCTCCCTCTCTTTCTTCATCCACTTCCCTCCCTTCGTCCATTTCCTCACTTCTTCCTTCTTCCCTGCCCCTGAAAGCAGCAGGTGTCAATTGTGCAGAATGAATGGCAGCTACAGACCACGCTGGGATCTTGATGTTATGAGATCCATGAGTCAGGGAGCAAATTTTCTGCGATGTGGCTTCACCATTGTGGTAAATCATTGTTGCACCTCTATTAGAGGATGTATGGTAGGACCTGTACTACAGGTACGTTGGTAGTCCCTGAGTATAAATATGTGTGTCCTCCATGCTGCAGCCATTTCACCAGCTGCTGTGGGAGGCCACACATCTTAGAGCAATAAAGCCTCAGTTGTGTCCAACTCAAGTCTTTGTGCAATTGACCGTGCATCAACCATAGACAGGGGAAGACAACTGACATGGTTCTCAACCAGCTGCACCATGATTGTTAGTGTGTCGCTTTAGTAAGCCAATTGTATTACCTTGAACTCCACCCGCCTGAAAAGACCCTCCCCCACTTCAAGGGATCACAGTTTCAAATTGACAGCATTATATAGCTGAGACTACAACAAAGGTGCATGCCATATTCCAGAGTCACACCGCCACCTTCTACCCTTCCCCGTTACCCACTGGCTGCCTTGCATTTAGAACCACATGTCTTCTCTCCCCTCAGAACTAACATCAATTACTTTCCCCAAGCCCACCCTGATCCAAGCCACTATCGAGCCACCTATTTCATCCATTTCTGTGACCTCTCCCACGAAGCCTTAAGTTACCTATTACCCTGGACGTCCACTCCACTGCATCCTACTTCTCACTGTAACTGTTCCCTCCGCTGTCCAGTACCCTCAATTCAACCCTCAGGACCCCATCATGGAAATCACTATATTCACATTCCAGGACCATCTCTCTACCATCTTCTCTACACGGAAACCCCTGCTCCACCCAACTAGAGGACCGTCATAGTCATGAAGCAAGGGCTCCATTCCACAACCCTCCACACTCGCAGCCTCCCTCCCTCACCCAAACAATCATTCTTCCTCCTCCCTCACTTCCACTCCTCGCCTGCCTCCCATGACCAGCCTCAGCCTGCCTTAGCCTGCCTCCCTTGACTAGCCTTCGTGCAGCTTGAACTACCGTAGCCTGATCTCGGGCAAAAGGCTGATATTTGTGAGTTGTACCCAAGAAGGCCAAAGTAGTCTCTATCCAATTCAAAATCAAGTGGAAGAAGTCAAATGTGCGCCTCCTATATACAGTCTTAAATATGGGACTGGATTCTCCGCTGTTGGAATTCTCCGTTGCGCCGGCAGCACACCCACGCCCGGAGATTTCCTGATGGCGTGGGGCTGTACACAATGGAAATCCCATTGACCGGCTAGCGAGATGGAGAATCCTACCGCCTGTGGAGGCATGCCGCACAATAAAACTGGTGCGGTGGGACGGAGAATCTTGCTGATGAACCTTCTAATTTCTGACTGGTGTGGAACTTAAGTTGGAGGGGGAACGTAATTCTGGCAAGGTGGCTTTTGAAAGAGGATGCATGAAATTCTAGTGCATGCAAAAGAGGTTCCCAACATTTAATTGGGAAGATTAACCTGCCTTTAACCCACCTGTGAAGTTCTGAGAACATAATTACTAAAATTGATCCCGCCATTGGGAAACTGATTGTTGGCCTCCTGCCATTTAAAATGTCCCCGCCTTGCAACCTGCCAAGTTTCCCGCTGCTGGTGGAACCAGATGGTTCCGTCCAAAATCTCCTCAAAATATAACTGTAGAGAACAATGGGCGGGATTCTCTGATCCTGAGGCTAAGTGTTGACGCCGTCATAAACGCCAGCGCGTTTACCAATTGCATCAACATGGCCTCAGGAGCAGTAATTCTGATGCCTACAGAGGGCCAGCACAGCACTGGAGCGACCCACGCCGCTCCAGCTGCCGATCCCGGCGTCAAATGGTCGCCACGGGTGGGACCGGAGCGATTTCCGTGATGCATGATGTCTCCCTTCTCCGCGCCGGCCCCGACGCAACATGGCGTAGGGCTACAGGGGCCGGCATGGAACAAAAGAGGCCCCCAGACCGAGAGGCCGGCCCGCCGATTGGTGGGCCCCGATCGCGGGCCTAGCCTACAGTGGAGGGGACCCCCCCCCCCCCCGGGGTTGGACCTCCCCCCCCCCCCCGACCAGAACACTCCCGGATCCATCCACTCCGTTTTGTACGGCCGCTCGGTCCATCCCGGGCGGAGAATCACCAGGGGCGGAGGGGGGTGGGGGTTTGGGGGGCAGGGGCCATAGAGCGGCCCCCGACCAGTGCCGCGCCGTCTGTGCCGGTGCCAATGGCATCAATTCTCTGCTCTCCAGAGAATCACATCCCGATGTCGGGGCACGTTTTGCGCCGGTCGTGGTGATTCTCCAGCCCGGCCCCGGGGTGAGAGAATTCTACCCAATATCTCAAAGATAGGTTGCCTCCCAATTTTCTGCCTCACACATCAAGATTATTTTAAAGATTCAAATGTTAGAATACTTTATTTTAAAGATTCAAATGTTAGAATACTTACAAAATTACTTTTGGCTCTGGTACTGAGGGGGGAGGGGGGATCAAATGGGGATGTGGTTATAGGAAATGGAGGGAGATTGGAGAGGAGAAATTAGGGAAAAAGAGTGTGTCAAGGAGATGGTGGCAGGCTTCCAGTTGGTCTGGTGGTGAGGGCATCAGAAATTGAATTGGTGGAAGGAGAGCTTTGTAAGAATAGCAGCTCACAGCTTCAATATAATGACAGGAAATGCACACATGTTATCACTTATTCCTGGCTCCACATTCAAGTACATATTCTGTACTTGTTGTTGGCCATTCCAGAGTGAGTTTTCCTGTCAAAGCTGGTCTGCTGCCGACTGCATTTAATGATACACAAATTTGTACAGGTAGCCTCATCAGGATTTAAATTCCTTATTTGCACATGCAAATAGGGAACTTGACTCCTGTTTGAGGCTATCTACAAACAAGGGCTTAAAATCTGTTTTAGGCCTGTTCTCAGATCACCTATATTCTTTCCTATACCAAAACGGTCCCGCACATTTCGCTCATAATGAGCATGCACTTCCTGCCTTCCCATTAGGCACTAAACAGGTGTGGTACCATCAGATTTCTGGCCATAGCCTTGATGGGTTTCAGACCTGTTTTTATGATGTAGCATTCAAAGACTCTCCCTTAAGACACAAAATAGAAAGGTTTCCAGCAGCACCCCACCTGATATCAGCATCGAGCCAATCAACTTGATATAACTTGACAGCTAGAAAAGACCCCCTAGCATTATTTGTCCTGGGATAGGTTAGACAATTAACAGAGGGTATGGATCATAGAATCATAAGAATTTACAGTGCAGAAGGAGGCCATTCAGCCTATCGAGTCTGCACCGGCCCTTGGAAGGTGCACCCTGCTCAAGTCCACACCTCTATCTTATTCCCATAACCCAGTACATGGAGGTATGTTACACCTCCATAAGAGTGGTGTCTTTGACAAAAAGATAAATTTGCTTTACCAAGGACAGCCTAACGATAAGTGCCAGGGGGAGGATAGAGTTGCAAGGGGGTCGAGTTAATGATGAGTAATGTGGAATAATGGGACAGCTCCTGCTCCTACTGACTCCTCAGAAACTTGTTTTTGAAAAAGAAATGCTGGGCGCGATTCTCCCAAACAGGGAGAAATCGTAAGGCTGGCGTCAAAAACGGGCGGGTTTGACGCCAGCCTCCCCCCCCCCCCCCCCCCCCCCCCGACCGGGAACCGATTCTGGTCCCCGGTCGGGGCTAGCATGCCGCGGCCGTGAACTCCGGCATCGCGGGCTTAACGAATTTCGTTAAGCCCGCTTGCCAGAGTTTGCGACGGCTGACGCGTCATATGACGTCAGCCGCGCATGCGCGGATTGGAAGACTCCAACCCGCGCATGCGCGGGTGACGTCATCGCGCATTTGCGCGAAACCCGCGCATACGTGGGCCGGGATGCCCCTCAGCCGCCCCGCGAATTGATACAGCGGGGCGGCGGAAGGACAAAGAGTGCGCGGGAATCGGAACCGCTGCCCGCGATCGGGCGTGGTACTGCCGTGCCAATCGGTGCCATGGTTGCCAAGATCCGAACTTTACGGCCGTTTTTACGAACGGCCAGACCAGGTGGGCGCAATTCTCTGCACTCACGACGGTGCGGAGAATAGCGGGGTTTGTAAATTTTTACGGCCATGCTAGTCCGACGCCCTCCCGCTATTCTCCCCCCCCCCCCCCACGCCCGACTCCCGATACGAATCGCTGCCGCCGTTTTTTTACGGCGAGCAGCGATTCTCAGCTGGCCGATGGGCCGAGTTCCAAGCCCTTTACGGCCGTTCTTACGAACGGCAAACACACCTGGTCTGGCCATTCGTAAAAACGGCCGTAAAGTCCCGATCTTGCCAACCATGGCACCGTTTGGCACGGCAGTACCACGGCCGTGCCAAGGGTGCCATGGGCCCGCGATCGGTGGGCACCGATCGTGGGCAGCGGGTCCGATTCCCGCGCACTCTTTGTCCTTCCGCCGCCCCGCTGTATCACTTCACGGGGCGGCTGAGGGGCATCCCGGCCCGCGCATGCGCGGGTTTCGCGCAAATGCGCGATGACGTCATCCGCGCATGCGCGGGTTGGAGTCTTCCAATCCGCGCATGCGCGGCTGACGTCATGTGACGCATCAGCCGGCGCAAACTCTGGCAAGCGGGCTTAACGAATTTCGTTAAGCCCACGATGCCGGAGTTCACGGCCGCGGCATACTAGCCCTGACCGGGGACCAGAATCGGTTCCCGG
Organism: Scyliorhinus canicula; assembly: GCF_902713615.1. Lineage (NCBI taxonomy): Eukaryota > Metazoa > Chordata > Chondrichthyes > Carcharhiniformes > Scyliorhinidae > Scyliorhinus > Scyliorhinus canicula. The sequence continues at coordinate 225,604,170 of NC_052147.1, forward strand.
TCCGGGAGGGGGAGGCTGGCGTCAAACCCGCCCGGATTTGACGCCAGCCTTACGATTTCTCCCTGTCTCGGAGAATCGCGCCCGGTGTGTTTGCCGTTCGTAAAAATGGCCGTAAAGGGCTTGGACTTCGGCCCATCGGCCAGCTGAGAATCGCTGATCGCCGTAAAAAAACGGCGGCAGCGATTCGTATCGGGAGTCGGGCGTGGGCGGGGGGCAGAATAGCGGGAGGGCGTCAGACTAGCGTGGCCGTAAAAATTTACGACCCCCGCTATTCTCCGCACCGTCGTGAGTGCGGAGAATTGCGCCCGCTATTTTTTTTTCAATTGCTCAGTCAGATTTCAATTGATGAGAAAACTCCAATGTGAATGCAAGAAACAAACATTTTAGAGAGAATATAAAGAGCAATATCAACAGCTAAAAATTTAACAATGATAAGGATACAGATTTTCTAATATAATTAGATATAATTCATTTCTTAATATCATGCTTTAGAAATAATAAAGAAAAAACATCAATGGTAGTAAACATAAATTATTAAAGAGATATTTTATACTTTATTAAAATGCCTCTACAATGTCACAGCTAATTGTAATATATAATTTCCAACTCATGAAGTTGGCACTGTGAAACAGACTGTGCAGATGCCAGACGTACACAGAGTTTAGGATCTATATTTTAGAGTGACAGGAAGGCACAATCAATCCAGATAGCGTCTGCTAGCAGATTGTTGTACAGAGCATAAAGCTCATTAAACACAGCACATGTGATTCTGCTTTCAACATTCAATAAAACAGGATTGAAGTGCTTCACATCAGCTCTCTGCTCCAGCATGTGAGTCATCAAAACAAATCCTGAGGGGGTGACATTTTCCTGGATGCGAGGGATGAGGGCAGGTAATAGGGGGGATGTCCAGTACGTCAAAGTTTCACCCATTTTAAAATACCATTAAATATTTGATATTAATTGTGCCTGCCAACGTGAAAACAATGGATAGTAAAAAAAAACAAAATTGGGATGTACCCATTAAAATCTCATTGACTTCCTCTGTGTTCCAATCTGAACTCATCTGAACGTGCAAGAAAGGTACCCATTGGAAGCCAGTGTGGTTCTTCTTTAAATATCCTGTATGCAAATCTGACACCAATCCAATTATCAGGGCATGACTGCAATTTTAACCAGAGGCCTGCATGGGAAAATCAATGTGGCTTCCCAGCAGGCCTACTTAGCAGGAAAAGGAGGCCGGTCCAGAGAAGGCACAAAGGGGTAAATTGAAATTCCTTTTTTTTTTAAAGTATCTTTCCTTTGAGGACAGGAAGGAGTAGAGGTGCTCCTCCAAACACACAATGAAACAATAGGTTTCCCATGCCTCAGACACCCATCCACCCTTCTAATCACTTTCTAGGGACCATTCCTTCAGATGTCCAGCAACAGTCATCTGGCATCCCTTCTCCTGCACCAGCTCATCAGCCAATTGACCTTTACGTCTCGGATTCAGTTTGCAGATGAGATGGTTGTATGCAGCTAACGCCCCGGATTAAAACGTCCTCCACATCACCGTGCTGTGATTCAAACAATTTGCTCTCCACCTCAGGTCCCACCTACATTACTCTTCCGCTGAATTAATACTGGGATTCAATCTTGGTGGAACAGAATGCTAGCCTAAGAGAATTGCCGAAATGAGCCCCATCCATAAAAAAACCCAAACAAATCTAATCTGACCAACTGCCACCCCATCAGATCCGAGAAGCGGTAAAATGAGGCTGCGTTGGTTTTAAGAGACTCACGTTACCCAGCACTTTCCTGGACCTCAGTTTACACCTTGTCAGGTACTGGAGCATAGATTTAAGAAAACAAGAAAATGCTGGATTGGCACAATGGTAAAAAGAAGCACCTTCAGTAAATATATGTGTGCACAGTACACCTTGTGATACAAAACCTCAAAATCTGAAGTATGTCTGTTTATTGTAGGGTTTTATGTTTGAGATGATGTTTGTAGGATATCTTGCCATCGGGCACAGTTTTTTCTTTTTCTCTAAATGCACAAACACACAAACATTGTTCCCTTAAGCAGGTCTATTCATTTCTGATGGAGAGTAAGTTGGCTCAAAAATTTGGGGGACATTTTAGTAAAGTATAAAGTTTGACGTTATACCACAATGTCAATATATTGACAATATTGGCTGTATGATGCAAATCATACAAGTGCAAATTTTGAAAAGCCATAGTCCCAAATGACCATAAGCTGCCTTCCCCTTTGAAAAGTGGCGATTTAACCTGAGGATTACCACACCTCAGGTGAGGGGAAAGGCTGAGAAGGTGGGCCTTCACAAAAAACCTCAGCCGGTACGGGAATTGAACCCATACTGTTGGCCTCACTCTGCATCAAGAACCAGCTGTCCAGCCAACTGAGCTAAACCAGCCCCAAGGTAAAGTCTCCATCGTCCCAGATAAAGTGCAAATACTGTTGCTGTAACCTTCCAGTAAGGAGTGTACACAACCAACTTACTACAGATAAATCATTTATTTTCTGTCCGGGTAGAGTTTGCACATTCTCCCTTGTCTGCGTGTTTCCCACAGCCCAAATATGTGCAGAATAGATGGATTGGCCATGCTATGCTAAATTGCCCCTAATTGAAAACATTTTTTAAAAAAGCAATAATCGCACTACCAACTGTGTTAAATTCCAACATCAAGAGATTTAGGAAAAAAAAATCATAGGAAGACAAAATAGAATAACACCGAAACCGAGGGGAGGAATGCATATTTTGCTCCTCCTGTGATTGAAGAAGTTATACATAAAAATGTATGTAACTTCCTTTCCCAAAATGAATCCAAGTCACTAATAGATGATGCTTATCGCCTGCACTTGAGAAGAAATTACAGCAATCTTATCGATTCACTTTCTTCTCCGTTGCTTTTTTGTCACGTTATGGATTCTAAAGAAGAATAAAGCAACTTGAATAAATACGATATGTCTCATATTGAAAGTTACTAGTTTGGTTTGCAGGTTATTTAGCCATTAATGTAGACATCCTGATGTGATATGATTCCTGGACCATTATGTAATCAACCTTCTTTCAAAGGTCACTTTGCTGATAACTTTCCAATATACTCATCAATAATCACTCTAATACCTGACAGAGTATCTAATGC